>NC_051042.1:29474669-30074669 GCF_904848185.1 Acanthopagrus latus
GTTTCCTCTCTGACCACTAGGGGCTCCCCTTCACCTCCACTCAGGTCCAGGTTGAACTCATTGGCCTTAAGCTCACTGATGCGTTTCCCCAAACATAAACTCATGGAAATGATTATTTCAAATGACAACTACGGTCGTTATCGTGGCCTCTGCACTTTTGTTAGTTATAGGGCTGCGGCTGAGTCTGAAGGCGAATGAGCAGAATTGTACCGCTGCATGACGGCTGGCTAAATTGTGGCTCCAACCCTCAGACCCGGAGGAAGGCTATGAGCTGTAGCATCGCTTCTTCAGGGTCTGATGATTATGCTCGGCAATAGGGAGTCAAACAATTCCCCTCCACCGCCGCCCCGTGTTGCATGTAAGTGCAAATGAAGACATTATTAGCACTCTACTTTTTCATACAGTCCATTTGAACGACATGCTGACTGCTGGGAATACAGCGCAAAGGAGGATGAACATACAGTGTACAGTATGTGTAAGGGTGAGAAATAGCGTTTCCATGGAAACTGACCAAGGGGACAAGGGAGATGCGTGTTTGCTCCGCTCATCCCCGTCAACGCTGACAGATCACAACACGAAGACGCGGCCAATTGCTCTCTCTGCCTCCCTCCTTCACTCTCAGTTTCTCTCCTCCTCTTTGCATATGTCTGGCCCGTCTTCTCTTTTTTTTCTCCTCCGGCCTGACCTTTTTCTTTTGATCTTTCCATCTCGCTCACTCCGGTCCTGTCGCTCTCAGTCTCTGTGTATTTTTTAGCCAAGGACAGAAAAAAAAAAAAAGATATTGAGGAAATGGACTGTGGAGGAATGTCTGCTCGTCTAGTGGTAGAAAAAGAAGAGGAGAGACGGAGGAGTAGCAAGTTATGATCTCTTATCTCCACTGTTTTCTGATGGTCTTATGTTGGGCGCTGATATTGTCTGCTCCTGCAACAACCATTTACGATGTATGTCCATATACACGTTGGATAAAAATGTACTTTCAAGATTATCTGAACGGTCTATCGGTGATCTGAGCTTGTGAGGCTGGAAAAAAAGTATCGGCTCATGTGGCATAAGGATGAATGTTGCTATCTCGGTTTTTCCACACAGTTCATCTCTCAGTGTATCTATAACCCACTCAGCCATCCGCCTGACCTCAGCTCTTTGCAATTTCTCCATTCTCTGTACGCCCGCGCTAATTCCTACCCTTCCCCGGATTCAGCACAATCAGTGCTTTATTTGACCTTGATTAAAACCCCCCCTTTTCTTTACTACACCTCCAAGAAAGGGCTTGAGTGGCTATTCTCAGTGGAGCTCACCCCATCAACCTTTCCTGTCAGAGCTGAGACTTTTCCACAGGCAGAGTGCATCGCTCTGCAAGGAGAGTATTCCGCTGAAGAGAGAGAGCCTCCAAACTAAACAAAAGCTACCGTTTTATTTGCTTGACAGTGAACGGACCCGTGCCTGCTCTGATTGACTGCCGTTTCACACAACGGCACCTTCACAACTGTTGCCGAATGATGTCTTAAGGGCTGAATAGCAATGGGAAGGAGCCAAACTCATTCCCCTTTAATTCCTGGGAGCACACGGACTGAGACATGGCCGACAGGAGATTGACGAGAAGATTGGACCAGAGGAGAACAAAAAAGCTCTGAGAGGCAGCTTGGGGTGAGCACACATGCGCACGTGCCTCCACGCACACTCACAAAAGGCACGTACGTAGATGTGCAGGGGCATCTGTGTGTGTGTGTGTTATCAGTAACTGTTGCTTGTAAAGCACCGCAAATGGAATCTGTGTATCAGATTGAACTGTCACTCAGATGGTGACTGATGGCTCTAAGACCTGCCCCCCTTTCAGATGAATATAGCTTCCTTAATAGAGAGCGCAGAGGAGGTGGAGTGGGTGAGAGAGGGAGCTGATTGGCTGGGACACAGATAAACACGGACGTTAAGATGACATTTCCATGATTGTACTCCGACAAAATAGTGCCACTGGAGGAGGGAGAGAGATATTTACAGTGGCAGCAAAAACATTTTAAAGAAGGAAAGACTATAAAACAAAATGAAAGATGATATCTACATGGTATAGCTAAATATTTAAAACATAAAGTAAGAGAAACATCAAAAACATATCTGCAGTAAAGCGCATCACTGAGGCAACCTGGCTCTCTCCTCCCCTCTCCGCATGCACTCAAGATGAAATTTCTCTAATTAAGCTGGCTAATTAATTCTCATTTACTAATGGTGCTCCTATCGAAAAGGATGACTAGTCAGAGGGCGAAGTGGTGCCATCGACCACTGCCACGTGGTGAAAATTAACTTTTTTCAGGAAGTGTGAAATGATTAACAGGTCTGCATCTCATCAGAATGTGTGGCACACTGAAAATACAGCTCAGAGTGTTTTTAATACCACGGGAGCTTTAAAAAATAAATAATTAACCAACTCAATCATTTTTATGTTGGTATCAAATGTGTGCAACTTGGAAAAAAAAATGATTTGTTTGATGGCTTTTCCGAAGATATTTTTAAGAGTTTCCATTATCCAGGATTAAGGTTTTCTTATATGTAAATCTAAAAAAGAAACTAATTAGGTTTTTCCAAGACAAAGGAATGACCCTCCAAAGTGTCAGCTAGTGAATTGATTTAAATTGAAATATTTTAATGATATCTTTTAATTACTCAGCTTTTTCTTCTTTAAGTCCTCTTTAATAAAAGGGAACGAGAAAGGTAAGAGACGTGCTTCAGAGTGAAGATAATTAATTCATGTCAAAGAAACAAAAGGCGAAAAGCTTGTCATTATACTCGGACAAAAGTGCCCTCCATTTATATGTAGATGTAATATCTACCCTGTCAAGCTGCATTTACATTTTGATAATGAGGCCGGACGGATATGGCAGATTTCCCTGAGCTGTAATGGATCATGCAAAACCACAAAAGCCTTCACAAACACATACAGGGGCTTTAACTCTTCACCCTGACTGAGCCAATCTGGAGAATGTAAGCAATCCTGCGCACGCATAGATGACTAATGTCTCGGTGTGTGACCGAGGGGTCTGCCTGAGTGCTGGGGTCAAGAGAGTGCATTGTAACTGTATTCACAGGGGTCGCAGAGGCCATCACCCCCTCCCCCCCCAAGTCTGCCACACTGACCTTTGACCCCCCAGAGATGTAGAGTGGCTCAGACAGAGAGAGGATCGCTTTACAGCTGGACGCCAATCTTAAACCCGCTCACATCACAGAGGGGAACCAGAACCTTTCCCATGGATTTATGGGCATAAATCAACTCCTTGCCCTGTCCTCGCCTACAGCGTGCGGCGGTGTCCTCTTACACGGCCTCACTCTCAGTCTTCCCACTCTGTCAGGGGAAATCCCATTCCTGGCATTAGTTCTGCTACATGTCCTTCTTTTCCCCGGGTAATTACAGCAGTCATAGTGTGAGTCTGCAGAAGGGGCTTCAAAAACCAACTGGAGGCTCTACTGGTTGAGCAGAGATGAATGAATGGTAAATATGGCTAAACCTGAGGTGAAAAGATTCCAGTCAAGAACTCAAAAATTGCATCAAATTAGTTTGATTTTTCAAATCCGTGTAAGCCACTTGTGGAGAACAGAGGGCCAGAGGGACATCTGGGATGGTTATGAGAATGTTGACAAGAGGAAATGGGGGTCACGGCGAATGGCAATTACGCATGCAGAAGGCAGTTCGGCACAATTAAAACTAATGAGCCTTCAGCCCTAAAACCTGCACACGAATTAGTGATTTTCTGCCACATGTAATCCAGATGGGCAAAGTGCAGTGATTAGTGCACTAATACCTAAAGTCATATCATATAGTGCTTCTAGAAAGATGTGGAGTTGTTCAGTAAGTCATCGCTGACAAGTTAAGCGTGAGGCGACACTTTCAGTTTGTTGCAAAGGAAATACAGTATGTTGTTTGTTTTTTTTGTATACTTGTACTGTCAAAGTGTGTGAATGATTGGGTGTTTGTATTCACACTCACTGCTCACACTGTTACTTAATTAACTCATATAGACAGATAGATACATAAAGACATTAAAGGAAATCGATGATGAAATCGAAGGATGGTTGGATGGATGGATGGATGGATGGATGGATAGACGAACGGAAGGGGATGGGGGTAGCTGATGGGGAAAGACGCCGGACAATGTGAACACCAACACCCACCATGGTGGTGCTGGTCACAGCTCGTCTGTCCCGGCGAGGGCTGAGCTGTCTGGGAGGGAGACTCAGGCTCCTCCACCACGGGAGGGCTGGTGTTGAGCTGCCCGACAGGAGGGGGCCACGGTAGGTCCTTGATCACTTTAATCTCTACTGCAAGTGTCGCCCAAGTCGTCAGAGGAGAGATGGAAGGAAGGAGGGGACGGCAGCGAGAGGCACAAATGGACAACGACAAAGGGAGTGAGGAAGGGGAAGTAATGACAGGAAACATAGAGGAGAAAAGAGAACAGGAAGAAGGGGTAAGTGAAAAATAGATAACGGCAGCAGACGCCATCATTTGGGGAGAACTGGTTGTTTGTGATCCAACAATCAGCAAAAGCTGTGGGCTGGAAAAGGAAAGTGAGGCAACAGGACTGGAAAAAAAGGGAAGTTAGTTCGCTTGGAAGTAGGGTTGGGTTCTGATAGCAGGTGACATTTTGGATTTGGTTGCAACTCCTGAATTTCTAAAGTAATTGATGGGTAAAAAGCTACTTACAAACATTAATAGCTCAACCTCAATAAAGGATTTGGATGGATTTAGACTCAAAAAGTTAATTACATACCAGATCTGGATTGTATAAAAATGCTATCGAACACCAACCCTACCTGATGAGTCAGGCCCTCTGGCCTCTCAATCCAGAAACAGAACCAATTCAATCAAGTCAAAGATTTAGAAAGACTTTACAAGAAGTCATGAATTAGGGCTGCAACGAACAATTGTTTCATTATCACGTGATAAAAGTGGTGAAAAAAGCTCACCACAAAGTAAAGTCCTACACATGACTTTAGGCCCAAACCCCAAAATACACTTCATTTAGCAGCAAGTCTTTACATTTAAGATGCTGGAACCAGCAAATGTTTGGCCCTTTTCCTTACAATTAAAAAATTAATCAATTATCAAAATAGTTTGCAACTTCCTTTAACTAATAAATCAATTGACTAATTGTTCCAGCTCTTTAATGCAAGACATGCTGCATGACACTAGAGAGTCAGGCCCAGATTACACAATGCTACACTCTGAAAGTGTAGTCGATAAAACACAAAAGGTGCCTCGAGCTCAGCTACACACACTGCTCCAGCATACATACTGCAGTTCCTCTGAGTGCTGAGTTCGAGAAAAAGACTCGAGGCCTCTACATTAAGACAAACAACAATGTAGACAATATCCTTCTCTTTATAGATGTGTTTCAGAGCAATACATCCAGTCGGTGGACACTGCCCCGGCTTTGCCCCTTAAATAACGTACGCCTCGGGTCCATGCGGGGGTAACACCAGGGCAAATCGAGCACCGCTGCTAATGCATATCTGTCACCGAGCAAGAGCAAGTTGTTAAACATATGTGGACACGTTTTTTCATCATTTAAGAGGAAGCTCGTGTTGGAAACAAAGACTAATAAAGAAACATCACCAGCAGCGGCTTTGGAAAGGCATTGTATGTCACTCTGGAAGTAACGAGTGTTGCGTTTCATATTTATGGCTGCTTTTACATAAATCTTCAGACACATGTCTTCCAATGAGGCAACTCAAAATTCTATTAAGAACATTTTAATGTCACTGTCCATGGTGCTGGAGATGTTACTGCAGTAGATGAAGTACAAAGTAGTATGATATGTATTTGGTTGTAACTTATGGTAGACAACAGCGTTTAACATGCAACAAGTGACACATGTTGCACATTAAAATGGCTCACGCAGAACACCCGCCAAGAGCCGAAAAACAAAAGAAACAAAAATTCACTCAAATAGAGAGAATAAAATATTACGTTTTGTTTTCAAACTTACAATAATACGTCAGGAAGATGATATCAAACTTAAAATTTCAGTCCACCTTCCTCATTAAAACACAGATTGAAAATAATTGAATTTGGCAAAAAAAAAAAAAAAAGTCTAGAGCGAAACACTTCCTACACTTCTATTGATCAAAGCGCTCTGAAATCATCAGTGTGACAGCTGTACTGCACATCATCAGTCACCGTCAGTCACATGAGGGGGATGACGGCCTTATTTGACTCAGGAGTGACGTGGGTGAGAGAAAGAGAATCGCTGGTAGATTGGTAGGTGAAAAAAACAGCCAGTAGATACCGAATGCAGGGTCACTTTGGGACACGTCAATAAGTTGTTGAAAACTACAAGTAAAAGACGTTTTAGTCTCTTCAGCCGGGACCTTATTTTGTAGTTTTTGCATATTGTTAGATAGAATAACTGTACCACAGTTACCTCTGGATGGAGAAAATGTTTATAACTTTTAGCTAAGGGCTCAAGATTCTAATACGTCAACATCCGAGACACATTTTAATGAGAGTTGACAGAATGCTGCATTAGCTGCATAAGAGGAGGATTCAGCTGTTTTCATCGAACATTAGTGTGTCACTGTCTTGTACCGGTGATTCACAGGCTTGTTTTCAGTGGGAGGATGAGTAAAATGTTATGGACTTGTCTGTCTCCCCCCCCACAAGCAACCACAGCTGTGGTGGTACAGGACATACTAATGAGTAGCAATATCTGCGAGCTAGATGAAGGGTTGGGGGGGACTGGAGAACATTCAATCCGACAAGCAATTAAATAGCTGAGCCTGTGGTGTCAGGGGGCTAATCTAGAGAAAGGTGGCTGGAAGGAGGAGCTGCTTGCTGCCTCCCCTGATGGAGGGAGAGAGGTGTGGGGTGGCTGACCGGCAGGGCTGGAAGGAGCATGGGGACTGGAGAGAGAAGGTCAGAAAACTCTGGGAGATAATATAACTTCAGCTACTTTGGGGTGAAGTAGGGGACTCTCTTCCTATGAGATTAAAAAGCCTAATACTCATTTCACATTGCAGATTAGCGTGTAATTGTTTGGGGAGCAGAAGGCTGCCTGCGCGCCTGCAGCCTCGCTGCGAGGACGGGGGGACGATTTGGGGCCGAGTGTGGCTCAGATTTGCTCGGCTGCACAGCTGAATAATGGCATTTAGCACTGTGAAAATTGAGGTAAACTGATTGAATAGGCAGGTGTTTTGTTTTTTTTTTCCCCTCGGGGGTGACTGAGGTCTCCCTCACCTTCCAGCGTATTCAGAAAATGCTGCCACTCCCAAGGCGCTCTTGAATAATCATCGATGTCATGTCGCTGCATGGATGAGCGCACCTTTACACCTTGTAGCATTCTTCAAATTTCATATTCAAGACTGAGGTGACAACAGCAGTTGCCTTCACACAGTTGAGCTGATTTACACGTCAACCCTGAAGGCTCATGATTCGTATCTGGCTCCATCCCAATGCCCTCGGTACACACACCCATCCTGACCGATGCAGATCTTGACTGATTATCAGCGCTATGCATGGCGCTGAACAAGAGGTTCAGGGTTTTAGATTGTGGAGGTAAACATCAGGCAGAAATTATAAGTTACACTCACTGTGATGTCTAAACGATGCCATTTTATTTTTGTTAATTGGCTGTTATTTCCATTAGCGAGACTGCTCATTAGGAAAAGCTTGTGTAGAACAACACAGAGGGTTGCTGTCCAAATATATAATTATTAAATACAATTTGGAGGTCCTGATTTTCTAATTACTGGCTGGAAAAGCTAAATATTGCACACAGCCAAGTGATGGTGGGCTGTTTCTGAAGGAATATGTAAATGCATTAAAAGATTATCAAGTCTTTGTCCTGCATTTGGATCAATAAGCCGTTTCTAATTTCCATAATCCTTGATCCAATCCATACACATGTGCAGTTGACACAGGGACAGAGGCTTTCAACGATTTTAAATCGACAAAGTCACCCATCAGTCAGGTTAACCACACAAAATCTCCATGCTCCGAGCTTCATGTGTCCATCACGTGTCCTGCTTTCTTTAGAAATGTGTGTTGTTGGCAGGGTGTCGTGCAGACTGGACACAGCCAGGTTCAGCACCAGTCTGAGGGCGGACATTCAGTAAATGCTACAGCTGAATTACTCGTCTCACAGCTCCACTGACAGCACGGTACATTAAAAGCACCACAGAGTCTTGAACAATGGTGAAGGCCACCCCCCCTTTTTTATATTTATCGGTGTTTACCTTCTCTTTGTTCTTCTAGGAGCAGATCCATTTTTAGAGCCAGGTATTTGTTTACCCGGGCTATTCATTAGCCCGAGGCACTTCATCACTGTAAACAGTGCAGCGCTATAAATCACCAGCTATGCTTGTTTCCACCGACGCCATTTAATTTAGTTCTGCTTAATTTGGTTGGCTAATTGCATGCATATTCAAAACAAGCTGGAAGATTGCAATGTTTATGCTGCACGTTACGAGCGGAAGAGCTCAGAACACGAAAAGCTAGCCTCTTCTGAAGACACGTTTGTTCCACTGGCACCCAAATCATTACAGATAACAACTGTGTAATGCTCCGGGGGAACTGAAATGCCACCTCATAATTCTCTGCGTATGGGATCCAGCACATTTTACGGTCTGCTCTCTTTCAAAGTCTTTGAAAATCTTTGCTTTTGCGTTAAGCACAAAAAAAAAATGATGAGGTGATGGAGATGAGATGACAGCAATGCCTTTTCTCTGCCCTTCTATCGCGTAAGAGAAGGAAGAGATGCGTCGGTGACAGCCGGCCAGCAGGAGCTTCCAAGCAGGCTTGCTGGAGGAGAAACTGCTTCTATACTCGGCGAGGAAGTGTTTACAGTGCTGTTGTGTGTGGCCAATGTGTGTGAGTGTAGATAAGACCTGTGGCAGCGCTCAGTGAAAGATGGGCAGGACACATTTGGGGCTCATGAAAGAGGGCTGTCAGGAAGGTTATCAGCAGGGTGTTGCAGCAGAGGCCAGGAGGACGAGACGGAGCTGAGGAGTGACAGACGGCGTGGGGGGAAAACCAGATCAGCCAAGCAGAGAGATGAAAAAAAACAAAACAAAACAAAAAAAAACAAAAAACGTGGCACCCACAAAACAGCTGGACAGACCAGCGCTGGACTGTAACTGAATCAATTATTTATTTTAGGACATTAGACTTGAGCCTCAGATTTCTGGGTCGTTAAGCCCGTGAAGATTCATTAAAAAACCATAAAGCTCCTCAAGACCTCGGGGAGCAAGCGACAGCGCCTTCTCTTATCTCCCGTGTTAAATGCATGGCACCCCACTGGCCGGGAGCCAAGCGAAAAGGAGTTAGTAGCAGGTAACAGAGGGCAGGGAGATTAAGTAACAATGCCTCTCGATCCTGCTCCTGCTGCGACGAGGCTCGGATTTCCGATGGCGGCGTGTCCGTGTCTGGGTCGTGTGAGTGAGCGCGCCATATGCAGAGTCAAAGCTTAAACCGATGGACATGTGAGCACGCTTTTCTGGCTCCTTCAGATGGTCAAACTGTAATGTGTCTTCCTCACTCCTCACCCTCGGGCTCATCCACCACCTCCTCAGCAGCCAGGAGGGAAGTAAGGACGGAGGCCATGGCGAGTCTAGAGAATGTGAAGGGGGGGGTGGGGGGGGGAGGCCACTGCGGATGACTGATTAACCAAACCGCAAGTACACAGCCTCCCAACACCCTAACAAGGCAGGGAATTTACATTCCATTGCCTACCTGTCAGGAGATAGCCCAACAGTGAATAATAACAGAGCGAGTGTTGTGAAGAGACGAGCATGCAGGCAGTGATAGGGACAGCTGAGAGAGAAAGGGCTGCAGCAGGGAGCATTAGTCTGCCCTCCGTCCCCTGTCATTAATGAAGACAAATAGTCTTTTATGCAGATTGCATTATCATGTTATACCATGGTGGGAAGGCGAACGCAGCACTAGTACTTATTTAATACCTCCGCCTCTTCTCTCTTTTTAAACACCCACTCACGTTTTCAGTCGGGTTGTGCATCTTTTTTCATTATCTGTTAATACTTTGTTTGCAGACACTTTCATTTCCCACATAATTGTCGGAATATAAACTGTGAAGGTTTTGATGAGCGAGGGAAAGTGCCTCTGAAATCCAAATGCTGAACAGTGTCATTAGTCAGTGATATTGCACAGCCAGCCACAGTGCTCCAGTGACGGCAGAAATATAACCGAGGGAAAATTGCTCTCTAGAAACCGAACGGTGCTAACCCGACGCCGTCGCCAGCTGACTTTAAAAGCAGGCCGTCCGCCCACAGCGGTGCTTGAAAACTAACTTAAATGCTGACACCTGGGAACACAACAACATCCCGAACAACATGAGCAAAAGCATAATCACAAAGGTCGTTGCAATTTATAAGAAATAAACTGTGTACGTAATGTAAAAACTATAATAATGTTCTGTCATCTGCTGCAGCAGGCCAATGGTACATTTAATTGATATTTACAAAGGGCAGTTGAATATCACCAAACATGCAAGAATAAATATGAGACCCAGGCTGGAAACAATATGAACATTTTCTTTTAAATGCATGTTTGCTATTCATATATTTACAAATTCATACACTCTTTTGATTTGTCCTCAGTTTTGCACCTCAGTGTGATGCCTTAAAACTACACCTTTTTTTTCCTACCAAAGCAAATTCACATCGAGTATTTCTTCACTTCTCTCCAGCAACAACAACAAAAAAAAACTGTTCCTGGAATGAACCTCTGATAATGCTGTTACCACCAAACCCACACGACCCTGGTTTCAGAGACCAAAAATATCTAGTTACAGATTCAGCTGGAGAAAGTAAAAATATATATATAAAATGAGACCCTTAACCAGCCATGAAATCCAATCCCGACCTGGATTCCACAACTACTTGAGCAAACATGTCCAGACGTCTCACGCTCTGACTTACAGTAAGCCCGCGACCTTGTGACTCCAGTCTTAAGTTTCGTAAACCCAGAGTAACTCTGCTTTGAATACGGTCGCAACACGACCCAAAACTGCCACTATGAGAAATGTGATAGCAAAGATTCTAAAGTTTTATGGCACTGGAAAATTGATTGGATCTAAAAACAAAACAAAACAAAAAAAAAACGCATCAGCCTCAGTGTTGTGAGACACCTGTTCAGCTTGCCCATTTATATACATGTTTAAAGGGGCAGTTCACACCAAAATAAAAAAATACATACTGTCCACGTACTTGTTTGATTGTTTTGTTTTGAGTGTGATGATATGGGCCATAGAGATGTCTGCTTTCTCTTGACAATGATGGAACAAGATGGCGCTCGTCTTTCGATGCTCAAAGTCCCCCAAAAAATAAATCTGAAGTTTTACATTTGAAAAAACTCCTCAGCGATGTCTTTTTCACGTAGGAACTATTTTCTACCAAACTACTCTGTAACACTGCACAGATGGAAACACGCATCTCTTCGAGGACGAAAGGCTTGTGAAGTCGACAGCATGGGACGTAAACATTAAAGGCATCTTTGGCGTCCTCTGTGCCCGAGTGTTGACGTTAGCAGCTAGCCTCTCGTTCATGAGTAGTGACACTGAAAGAAAACAGTTCCTACATGAAGCGGTGCGCAGGAGCCGCAACTCACACCAAAACAACTTGGATGGATATGTTCATAAACCGTAAGAGGAAAAAAATGCGTGTTTTTTTTGTTTTTTGTTTTTTCAATTTTGGGGGTGAACCGCCCCTTTAAGACGGGAGTTCCAGGAAAAGACCATGGTTACCTGGAAACATCTGACAACAGGATCTTAAAGTACTGCCAGGAGGGATGAGACGGGGATGCCTGGTAGGAGCGGGAATGACAGCAGTTCTGAAGAACCGGCGCACAAGTGGACTTAAATACTTAAATAGTATATAATTTCTTGAGATTGCAGGTAAGCCGGTTGCAGAGATCAGAGCCTTGGGTGCAGGCACATAAGCTCAAGCCTTGAAAGGTGGGAAACTTTCTCTAAGCCCATTGATGTCTGGATCCAAGACCAGTACCCGTCAACTGCGACACCAAACAAGCCCGTGTTGACGGGGCTTGTCCCGGCGACGTCTCTCTCATCATTCTTCCCTTTTCTGTTGTCCAAACGGCGAGGAAATTATTTCTGCCTGAATTAAACATAACACAGAATGAAGACGTGTAATAAATCAAAGAACTGTCTGGAGCTGCAGCTTTCTTCTTTGAAAGACAACTTAAAGACTTATCTATCCGGTTCCCAGCCAACACTTTGACATCCACTGGAAATTAAATTAATCATCATCAAAAGGGGGGACGCTGTCTATAAAGGGGGGAGTTGAAAGAGGGAGCGTGTTAGTAAACAGCGTCCTGAACAAACTCTTCTGAGCGCTGCTTGACAGAAGAATAACGAGGGAGAGAAGGAAAGTGATTAAGAATGCAGCATCCCATATTTAACTAATCACTTGCAGAGGCAGAGCAGCGTGACTCCTATGAAGACCTCAGCGCCTGGAATACACAGAAGTAAACAAGAAACAGGCAAGCCAAAAAAACAAACAAACTGGGAAACGATTATCTGTATCTACGTACAGACGGAGTTTGAGCCTGCTCTGTCCGTCAGAACTGCGACCACGCTGTGAAATAAAGGCATCTGAACATGTCAGTGGTTACATTACTGAGTTTTAAAGTCTCAAAACAAACCATTCATCCACTCCGAGTCGGGATAATATCTTTAAGTCAGGATGTTCAGTAGGTCGGTACAGCGGGGTAAGCTCATCAGCTGCAGGTTCACACTAAATACTCCCTCGAGCCTCATCTCATTTTTGTCCACAAATGAGATTCATGAGTTTGCTGCCTTTTAATGCCACATAAGAGACTTAACACACACTTAAAGATCCCCTCCACACATCTATTAAATCTCAAATGTGTGTCTGACATGGTTTTTGCAGACAGAAAGGGATAATTACCATGTTAAAATACTTAAAATGGCGCCTACTCAGTCTGATTAAAATGTCCAGAACATATGAATATGTAAGAATCTGCAACTGCTGGACACAAGATGTCTCTGAAATCCAAATGCCTCTTGTCTCTTCTTTCTACACAGAGAAGCCGAAACATTCAACCACAGGCACAACACATTTTTGTCTACAGGGAAAATCAATTATTTCAGACTCTACAGCGAAGTTTAGTTCAGCACCATCTCCGTCTCACTACACACCTGTCAACCAACTATTAAGTATCATTGTAATGTGAATATTTACAAACATAAGACAACTGGAATATTAGTAAAAAAATAAAATAATAATTTAATTGATGATGTCATCAGAAAAGACATTGTTTGAGTCATTAAAATCTAATTTTATGTAATTTCAATATGGGGGGAACAGGTGAGAATCAGAAAATGTCCTTACATGGAAATAAATCCACTGCTGCCAAACCGTCCCTGGATTTGTTCTATAATTCACAGTCTATTAAGGTGGCTTCACGATGTTGGACATTAAAGCTTCCTATATGAATAAAAAGCCTTATTATGGCTCAAATGTTTCTGTAAACTTGTAAAGGACAGTCATGTGAAGGCAGTTTGGGGATATTAATGATTTCTACCACTCTTCTTTTATTGTGAGAGAATGACTGAATGTCTCTTTGTCTCAATCACAAAACAAAATAACAAAAAACAGACAAAAGACATTTTTTACCCTTCTACATTTTTTTGCATGTGAAAACAAGATTTGATGATGACAGCTATTCTTCCATGTAAATGAACCCGGTTGTTTTTTTTTGGGGGGGATGGCTATTTTCAAACTGAAATTATTTTTTGAAATGGTCTTCCAAATGTCCTGGCATTAACCCCGCTGAAAATATGTGGACCGTGAAAAGAGAGAACACAATTTGGCAGAATTCATGTTGATGGCTTCCAAAGCGGCTGATTTGAGATGAAAAAAAGGGGCTGCAGGACATGCAACCATTGACTAGCTGATTGCATTAGATTTTCAGAAGAACCACAAAAAAGTCATTTGTGTTTTTGTGACGAACAAAAAGACAAAAAAAACATTTCCAAATCATCCTGTCACAGAAAAAGAACAGTTGCAGAAATTAAAATCTCCAAACCGCCTCAACATTAATATTCTGTTTGACAGCCTGCAGCTGTACAGTAAGTGAACTACATGTTAGAAGGTTCTTTATCTGTGTGAAAATCTTGTGATCTGCCTCCAAATCTCTAACCGAGTCCGCCGTGAGTCCATCTTTAACAGCCATCGACAGCAGCGCACCGTCAGGGATCATTTCCCTCACGCTCTCCACTTCTAATCAATTTCTGCTTCACTGTAATGTCATGCAAATGCATCGCAGTGTTTTTCCACCGCAGCGTGAAGGGAAATTAAAAGACGACTAGAAAAGAGGAATGCAGGGAAATAAAATGCGTAACATTAAGATCGAATCATTAAGAAGGAAATGTCTGTTATTTTCATTTAGCTGTGCGTGATTACATTTACACATGTATAAAGTTCAATTACAGTTCCAATAAAACAAATGACAAACTTGGTGAGTTTGCTTTTCCAGCTGTAGAGCAAAAATATCATTCAGCTGTACTTACGGAGAGAGCAACTCATTCATCGATTATTCACTCATCCTGATTTTGTTGTAGGAGAAACAACGCGTGAATTAGTGAATTTCTGAGCTTTAAACCAAAGAAAGCTCTGCAAAAAATATTTACAGGTCAGATATTAAAGGCGACGTAAGACGTACTAGCTATTATTAGTTATTCAGATGTTTGTGAAAGCACCTCAGCAGGAGCCAGGCGGTGTGTGTGTGTGTGTGTGTGTGTGTGTGTGTTCACCGGGTGGTTGGTTTGTATATTTGTGTGTTTTTAAGCAGTGGGGGAGGGACACAGTGTGTGCTCACACACCAGGCAGTACAGCAGAAATCTCTTTACAATGAGTCATGATAGAGTTGGTGTGCAAAACGTCCCAAAGAAGGAAATACTGTATCAAGTGATTTTTTCTCAAGTCATAGTTAATCATTCTCTTTCCACCACACCTTGAGAGGTGGAGGAATCAACTTGGATTCACTCACTTCATCCCTTCTTCTCACACGCAACAAGTGCTGCTGCGAAATATTGTACTCGTTACAATCAGGCTGATTTGAAGAGTATTTCTGCAGTTGCTGTACGTCCACTTCAATCACACTGGCAGCTTTCTTGATAATGTTATTCAAATCAAGAACATTTTCAAAGAAACGTAATTTGCATTTTACGGTAGATGGGTGACCTGAACACAGGGGTGCATTTGCTTTTGTTCATTTCTGCATTGTCAAGGAAATCCTTTCAACCGCTAATGACCTGCAAAACATGCTAACAACAAACTTGATCTATTGTTTGTGAGAAAATAAATCCCCCAAACGTAAAGATTCAGTGAAATAAGGTTCAGACATCAAATTTTGAGATGAATATACAGAAAGAGACAAACCCCCGCCCCATCTTCAATGGTACCTGTGAGAGATTTAGAGGTGCAGTCCTTTCCTCCGTGGGGACCTGATCCAGTGTCACTTACAGAGCCCTCGTAGCTAATGCAGTCATAACAAAGCAGAGCTGTTCAAGGATAAAAAAAAGAAAAATATAAAGACAAAAAAGGGCGATGAAAAATAGAGTCAAGGGTTGGTGAGTTTCCTTTTTTTTGCATCAGTTGAAAGGCTTGGCTTTTTCTTTCTTTCTTTGAAAATTTGGGTTGCATATTTATATTCCAAAGCCATATTCTCTCCAGGAACAGCCCTGTTTGATGTTATGGCTGTGTTAGCCGTGCTGAAGCCCTCAAACCACAATGACTACCTGCACCTACATGCACCTGCAACAACCAATCATGCCTTCCTGAGCAGCACAGGTATCATCTTAGTTTAAACAGGCAGCAGCTGGATCAAAAACAGCAAACAGTAGACAGGACACCTGCAAGTAAACTTGGCGGGTGATTTAACAGAGGAGGAAGAAAAGAATAGTTAAAAGAGAGTTTTAAAGAAGCAGCAGCGGCAGAGCCTTTAAAACCTGATAGAAGCCGTCACCTGGGTTAGTTAAGCAGAAGATAAACAGTTGAAGATGCTATCGTGTTAGAGCTTGAAATTTAAATAAGGCAACCCTTACAGAAACGCAGTCATGACTACACTAGTTTCGTTCACCTGGTCAGATTCATTGGATCAGCGCTAACAGTACGTAACAGGAAGCTGAAGAGAGCTTGTTTTTGTGTCTGTGTCAAGAACAAATTCTCATTCTGCAACAAAGAGCGAAGCAGGGAGTTTTTCCCACAGAGGTCCCTTCATATCTCTGCAGTATGTTACTGATTTGTTCTCGCAAGCTCTCCTTGTGTCACACATTAAGTTGATAATACATAATCTGGTGTCTCGGTGTGTCGGGCTGTCGTACCTGCAAAGGCTTTGGAAATCCTCTCCTTCTTCCACTCCCAGGGCTGGTCATACTCCTCAGGGGGTCGCTCGTCATCCTGAGGCAGCCGGCTCTCTCGGGGGCAGCGCAGGCGCTCGGGGTCCGAGTCCCCGCCGTTCTCGGCCGGCTCGTACGGCGTGTCGTACAGGGGCAGCTGCCTCACCGATCCCTCCTTGGGTGCTCTTCCGCTGGATCGTATTTCTACAAACGGGGGAGAATGACCGGTCGTTAATGCTGGGCTTCTGGAATAAAACTTTATAGATGAAAACGGCTCGGAGGGGCAGAACACCGTCAGCATATGAGAGATGAGGATTTACGACTGTAGATGCCTCTTACAAAACACAATAGCAACAAATTTTGAAAACCCTGACGTGCTGTTTCTCGTAAAAAGCAAATGATGAATGTGTGGCGACATTTCAACATATTCTACTGAGAGACGGGAAAAAAACCCCTGATATTCACAGTTTCTTGCATTCTTGTTATAATAACGCTGAATTCACTGCAAATGACATTAGTTTGCAGGCTAAAGGGCACTAATAACGCCGTCTATCAGGCTAAAGAGTTGAATTTATTTTGTTAGTTCTTAAAATGAGAAAGCAGCTCTAAGACAAGCAACCCTGAGAGCTTTCATGGCACGTAATAAACAATTTCTGGGCATCTGTAGAATATATGGACAAAAAAGGAGAAACAGGGTTAAAAAAAACAAATAATTTGCTTAAAATTTGTGCTGTTTCTTGAATGCATCCCAGTCAAATTAGCCTAAACGCACACTAACAACATTCAACAAGTGATTGCCAGACTCAGTGATAACATAAGGTGGCTACAGATGCTACAGATGCCATACCAACAGGTTCACAGGAGTCTCAGCGTCAGTCTGTGCTGGCCACTCCATCGCTCACCCTCAAGTTTATAGCTCAAGTGTAAAGCCCCCCCCCCTCCAAAACGCCCGACAATAGTTAAAAAAAGAAGATTTCTGCATGCTGATAGGATGTCTGAGTGGTTAAGAAGGGGATGGAGACAGTTGTTGCTGAACTGATGACAGAAGTGGGAGGCAGAAGAGAGAACTGAAATAAGGGGGAGAGAACACGGGCGGCCTGGGAGGCTGAGCACCTGCGAAAGCACACAGTGTTAACCTCCCCGAGCACAGCGAAATCACACAACAGAGCTGCAGCAGCGTCGCCCCGGGCTGCACACGCCTGATCCGTCAGAACTCAGGAGGAGAGACGGCGCCCATTTTCTTCCTCACATTGTTTCCCCTATGAAATGTCTCTTTCAAACAGGGCTGAACGACATGCAGACAAATAAATAATAGTGCGATGACTGTGACAGATATGAGGATAGTGATATGAGTCACAATTTGGATGATTATAGAATGATTAAGTATGTTTTGCCTACAGACACATGTCCCTCATGAGCCACTACAAATCCAAAGGACCTTCTCTAGAGTCTGAGCTATAGCTGTAGGAATAAAAGGTTCAGACTAAGGTAATGTAAACACTCAGTTTCACTAATTATACACTAATGAAAACAAAATTAGGATTGTTATATTCTATTCCTGCCAATAGGTCCTCTGAAATGGACCCAAGGTTTCTTACTGAACCTTTAAAATTGGTCTTTTCTTACAAACAACATTTGGAAAGTAAGTCAGCCCTGAAAGAAGTCTAAAATTGGAACTCAACTCAAAGTCTTAAAAATCCACGCGCAGTCCCTGAACGCTGCAGTTTCCATTAGAATCAAGCGTAATGTTCAAGTGTTAGAAAAACAATATGCTGATGACGAAGCCGTTCTGAAGCAGTGGTCAGACTGAACGTGTTTGCCCTGAGGGTGCCTGTTAGAAAAACAGCCTTCCTGTTTGTGGAAAGACTTCATAGCAATCTGTGAAATAGTCGTCAAGTTGGCCTGATCTGGACTAACGCCTTGAATGTGGTATACGCAGACCACTGACGAGTTTCAGTATCAGCGAATACCCTCAAATGAACACTTTTCACATAACTTCACAACCTCAAATGGAGGTTAGAGATTCCCTCAACAGTAAAATACCTGCTTCAAGTTCAACCTTTCAAAAGCAGGTACTTGTGCAGCATGTGCCAATCATCCAAAGATGTACTAGAGAGAGGACTTACAGTGCCAGAGAAGAAGTCGTTGGACCAAAACGCTACTAGTCTCTAAATGTGGTGGGGATTTTATCTCTAATAGTATTTGGGCGAAGAAGACATGGTATTCCACCTTCAATCTTCGCACAATGCCGAGGGGAACTCACTCGATTTGAGCTGGGGAATAGTACGACCTGCATGTACCAGTAAATACTTGTAGGAACATTTCCAGATGACTGGTGTTTCTGCAGTTGGAGTTTTGACGTGTCAATACTATCTACTTTAGACATATAACATCTAGGATAACACAGAGACTGCCTCGAGGGAAGCATGGCCTCGACTTATCTCAAACATTTGAAAGCTACTTTGAGAATCACATCTCAAGTAAGACATTACAATTCAGAAATAAACAGTAATGCCTGAATATGATTTTCTACACATACATGTTGTGCGTAAAGGTCAGAATCATGAATTCAGTGCTTACACTCTTTTCTTTTATTTTGTAAATCTGCTAAACATCACCTAACCTGAACTAAGATGCATGCACGCCCTCTTACTCTGCATGAGCAGGTGAAACTGACCTGACTCCTAATGAAGCACCGTGCCCTTGAGAACTCTCCTCTTCTCCCCCTTTCTCCCCCTCCTCCTCCTCCTCCCTGCTTCAATCTCTACTCACATGAAGTTGTTAGCAGCTTGCACCCTTCCTCCTGGGCCACATGAAGCTGTTAGTGGCCAGCACCACCGTAGAGTGATGCAATGTGAAGAGAATGAAATATTATGCCACACTACTGCATAATTGCCTCTTAGCCCAAGGGAGCTCTTGCGGAAAAAATGAGCAATGTGTTGAGCCTAATGGAGCTACCCGCCGGTGGTGAGGGTGGAAGTGGAAGGGTGGTGTGAGGGTGAGACTGCCGGGTCCTGCATCTCAGTGTAATCCTGCATTAGGCAAAAATCGCGCTCTTTGATCTAGCAGTTAAAAGACTCGGTATTACGAGATCCTGGCGTGATTGGGTCCTACCTCCCGTGCAGCAGAACAAATAGCTGTGGAAGATGGCGAAAGAAGCAAAGGGAGGTTTCCAGAGGGGGTTAAATGAGAGTGAGAGGGGAGGAGGGCGGCGGGGTGGTGAGTAAACCTTGTGGGAAGAGCCCTTTAATTGGAGGCACGCTGCCTTCGATAAACTCCTGCGGTGGATTGAGACCCAGTGCTCGCTCCCAAGAATGAGTTCTCGTGTGTTGAGATAGGGGGCCCTGTTGACCTTCCTTCCACTGACTTCTTTCGTTTTCTAACTTCGTTCAAACCGCTCCCTTCCTTCCTTGTTTCCTTCTGTCCTTCCTACTTTGTGTTTTCTCTGTCAGCTCCTGTCAAGGCATGCTTGGTAAAGTGGGTGGGGACACGTCTGTCTAGGCAAATTACAGTGATTGGCATGACAGTGGGGTTGCATGTTGCAACACAGCTGCAGCCTATCTTCTGTCTTTGACCTCTACCCTCCCTCAAGGATCAGAGGTCAGGCACCACACCCTCCCTTGATGTACCTCTTGCCTCCCCCCTCCCCGGATATCGGAGTTCCTGTCCACATGCTGCACTTCCTCTCTTTTCTTTTCGCCCCTCGACCACTTGGCTTTCACAGCCTCTACATTCAGACCTTGAAAAGCTCGCACCATTTGATTCATTGTCCCATTTCTACACAAGAAATTCCTAGATCATCTACGCAGCTACACAGAATGTGTTGCTGCACCAAAGTTTGGAGCACAGCAAGTATTTTAGGAAACAAGAAACAATTAAATTTCTAGAGAGCACTCAGCCGGGTTTCAACAGCCTTGTAGCGGCAGCAGCAGCGCTGACCACAACCATCTGTTTAGTGCCACGAATAAAGACGTGTGGGGGGGCAGCAGGGCATGCTGCTGGAAACCCAACAGCTGCATTCCTGTTTCAAACCATTTTTCCCTAATGAGGAAAGACATGGATACCGACTGGCTCAAAGCCCACCAGTCAGTTGAATGTAGGCTCCCACATGCGAGTAAGACGAGAAACATGCGACAGTTCCAGTCTTTGTTATCATCTTCCACTCTGGTTCATGAACTACAGAGATTAATCCTATGGGAGAGAGAGGAATATGTTCCTCGCAATAAATCTGGGGAGGCTCCTGTTCCACTTACTCCAGGAGGGGCCCGCTGGGTATATTACCATGGCGGCGCATGGGCAGGAAGAGAGCTCTGGATTTAATCAGAAAACATTAACTGCAACCAACCTGGCAGCCGCATCCTGCTGCACATCAAGTACTGACCGGGCCCATCTAGCCCTCATCACCGGGACCACTCCAGTCTGAGCCGTCCTCCTTCTCCATTATTGCTGAACAGTGAAAGTGATTGCATTTGCAAGAAAGTAGCAAACAAATCCATGAGTGTGCTTTGATTGCAAGGCTCCAGCTTCAAATATGTAAAGGAACAAACACATTTATCTGCCTCTCTGGTTGACTGCTGCCCACCCACTCCTATTGAGCCGGAGAGAATTCGCTGCTGCGCGGCGCTCGCAGCAGCACGGTGAATATCTGGATTTGATTGAGGGGATCTCTTGTGCACTAGTGAGGGATTAAATGCAATTGACTTTACACCCCAGGAAAACAATGGACAGAGAATACCCGGGCTTCAAGGATTTGCTCTGGTTTCTCTGCCAGCTCAAGTCACTCTTAAAGAAATCCTAAACATGTGCATCTATTATCATTTCAAAGAGCTCGGTTATAAGCACAGCAGATCCACAGAGTTTACCTGAACAATATGAGAAAAATATCAGTGAAGGGAATTACTGAATATAGCTTGTCACCATATTTGCGCTGTCAACTTATTGTACATCTCATCAACTTTGTGATGTATGTTAATTACCTTTATTATTCTAGTTGACCTTGTGTTGACATGCGTGTTTGTTAAGGCTGCCACCAACCTGACGCCAGAGCAACGGGCAGGTGTCGACCACTTGGGTGCAGCGTTTTTAATTTAATTGTTCTGTATGCAGTAACATCATCATTATATCAGTGGCTTAAAATGTACTTAAAGAGCTGAGAAAAAGTAGTTATCATAACTACCGACTACTAACTACTGAATATACATTATGGAACCTCTGCACTGTTCAGTATATTAAAAGAGATAAATGACATAGCAGATGCTTTCTGATTAACTATTAAACTCATGCCTTGGTGCCGAGCTGCTCATGATTACTCATGCTAAAATGTATTTTAGTAAACTTTGCCATCTGTGATACCGTCGCAGCTAAGCTCGTTCCATGACAAAGACGTATCAGAAGGCTTCTGGGTTGATTAACAAACCCCCTGCAGCACGGCTCACACGCAGCAGTGAGACTTTTCTCGACCTTTGATTTCATTCTGTTTGATTGCTCTGGTCTGCGAAGAGCAAACAGGGCTGATCTCATGCCGGCAGTCAGGGATTTGAGCTATACTGGGGGCCACCCACAGGTATTGTGTGTCAGTCAGAGAGCCGGCTGACAAGTGAAGGTGTTTGCTCCTTGACCCGTGGCGGCCTGCTGTTAAGTGTCATTCCGCTTAGCGAGCGGAGCTGAGAGGAGGCTCTCGTCGCCGACTGTCGCGCGGACCTCTGGGAGAACGGTTTCGATAAGCGGAGGCAAAACAACCCTGTCGGCTTTGTGCTCACATCTCGCCCCGTTTTCAATTTTAATTTTCACGTCTCGTGGTGTTTTGAAGGAACAAAAGCGGTAAAGACAAAAGGAATAAATTAGCATTTACACTTCTGTTTCATGTCTTTTTTACAGCCCTCACAATTTCAACATTCCTGACTCGGTTTGATATTTAGAAACAATTTGTGTATGCAATCAATAAGCTTTGATTTTTATAATCAGGCTCCCGTCTTGGTGTAACCATGACAGCCTTGTCCATCTGCAAGGGGTGTGTGTGTGTGTGTGTGTGTGTGTGTGTGCGCGCGTGTGTGTGCTGCTGCATCTTCACAGCCTCCTGTAGACAGAACAAAAGCAGCCATGCTGTTTGTTCTCTCCGTCTCCTTCTTTCTCTTGGCTCACACTGTGCCAGACTTGTGGTTGGTACATTGTGAGGCCTCTGCCTGCCTGTCAGACACACACACACACACACACACATGTATGCTTTTGGGAAGCCTGGAGGCCAAGGCTCCGACAGAGTCTCTTCATGCTTGGCCCTGAGAGGCGAGTATTTTGGGTGTTTCTGCACTATTTTCGGTTTCTGCTTTCTTATGATGCCTTTCTGCTTCAGCTGGAAGCCAGAGTTTTTGACAGACAAATGACACATGGTGAAAGGGACCCACAGCGCCGCGTTGCCTTTGTTATCTAACGTTAGGAAAACTATCTTAAGTGTATTTCAGACGAAAGCCACAGAAGCATATACGTTTGTTTATGGACAGCATGGAAGCAGTTTTGAACTGTCGGTGCAGCCAGTCACATGTAGTGAAGGCATGCCTGTGTGGGTGTGAGCACCCGTGTATGTGCAAATTTGCCGTTCCCCCAGATGGCCAGAGGGAATAGAAGCTGAGGACCGTCTTCCACACCATGCTGACATGTCTATGGATTCATTCCCTCACTGGAACGGGAGAGTAAGCCCAAAGAGACAACAAACACAGAGCAGAAAACAAGAGGGAGGCGGGTGATGACGGAAGTAAGCCAGACAAACTAACAGAGACAGAGGGGGGGGAGGAAGAGAGGGGAGTGTCAGCGGGAGACAGTGGGGACGCAGGGAAAAAAGAAAAGACGGAGACAAAGAGCGACGGCGAGTGAATAGAGACAGGGAGGGGAAAATGGAAAATTAGAGACAGGCAGGTGATGCAAGTTTGTCACAGAGGGAGAAATAAACAAAGAGACTGCGACAGGAAGTCGAGGAGAGTGATGGGAAGAGAGAGAGAGTGGGAGAGGCAGACAGAAGAGGGCGAGTGGCAAGAATAATAAATACGCACATCAGTGAAGGGCTCTCCACATCCAGCAGCTAATGAACATGCATCACTTCAAAGCTCACTGCCGATGAAAATAACTGTTAGGTGACTTGTGAGTTACAGTATTATTAACAGGCCGCTGCTTATGAGTGCTGGAAACCTGGATTAGAACAGGAGGAGCTTTCGTAATCATTTTTTTCACCTGAGAACACTTCAACCTGGCTCCTTGGTTGCTGGCGTAATCGCTGGTGCTCGTGTTTCCGGCTGCCTGTCTTCACAGCAGGAGGAAAGACACACTGAACTTATTATACACACTCCAACCGTCCTTGAGGCTGAGTGTAAGCACAACGGAGCTTTGAGGTAAATGTTCGAGTCAGCATGCTAAGAATAATAGAAAACGCTTGCATGCTGATGCTTCGCAGGTGTAATGTTTATCATCTTAGTTTTGCATGATCTCATGTTAACCATTAAATGTCAGACAGGGTTTCTACTCATTCATTTCCAGGCCACGTTGACAACCTCGCACCCCAGAGAAAGACGTGAGTTGGCTGCCGGGCCTGACGGCTTTCCAATTCCGGTTCAGGGGATCAGAGTTTCATATGAATAACTTTATGAAATGTCACCGTAATCCTCGCTACAGCTGTTGAAATATTTCAATAAAAGCTATTTAAAGAAAAAAAAAAAATCTTCTGTGAATGTCTAAAGGATGAACTGATGTGAATCCACCAAGTTAATGTCAAGACATTTCGCAAGCTATGTGAAAAACTTTGACCTGCTGGTGGCACTGGAAGACAAGGGGCTCATTCCAGCCGATCCGCCACGAAATGTCATGGCAATCCATCTTCCAGATGTCAAGATATTTCATAGATGTCATCCTCATTGTGGCACTGATGGAGGAGTCAGGGGATCATCCCCGCTGACAGACAGACATGACCATCCCCAGTGCCATTAGGGTTCATGTTCAGAACAGGACAGACACAGGAGCTGAATTCAACCTTTCAGAAACAGCATGAGGTTGAGTCCTGCAGACAGGCGAGCTTAATGAAACTGAGTTTCCTGTTATCATCGAAAAGAATGCTAACTAACAAAGTCTGGCGTCCGGTAACGAGCTATCAATTGGATTTGCTGTGTAACATGGCATGATGTAACGCCCCTGACAGACTCCTGTTGATTTGATGCTGCCGCGCTGGGTTACGATGCCAGTGCCTAACCTATGTAATGCCTTTCCATTTGTCCTTTTCTGCAGGGCTACTGCATGGACGCTAGCTCCTGTGCAGGGCGTTATAGCAATAACAGCTGGTTAGGACCGAGGTGAAAGCTCATTAATAGAAGATGAATGAGAACAGCGTCCTGGAGAGCTGCCCGTCTACCTACATGAATCACAAAGTAAGCCCTCGCAGCTAACTTACGCAGCTCCACAGTGAACAAACAAAAAGACGAGCAGTAGATCAGCACACTGACAAGGCGACACCAAGTACAGATGCGATTAGTCATTCGGCTGCGCCGTCGATTACACTGCAGTAATAGAAATTCCATTTGGACGACAGTCAAACACACAGAAGCTGGAATCTTTTCTCGACACGCCGTGAGGAGGATTTAATGTGAAGCAGTGACAGGCTGCTTGGCTGACGCCGTTGGATGCGGAGGGTCCCGCAGTCTTGTGGGAGCGCAGCTATTTTTCTGCAGGCTGCGGCTCTGAGCTGTGCCCGTTCTGTGGCTATTGTTCCTGAGCTGAGATAAGACTGCCAGTGGATTAGAGGAGAGTGCACCTAGAGTTCAGGTTGTGTATGGCTTCCTGGAAGGAGAAGACAGCATGGGAATGGGATTGGTTCTGGGAATGGGCGAGGGGACAAACAGAGGAGAAAGGAAAGGAAAAGAAAGGGAAGAGGAGTCGGCAGTGCAGGTGAGTGCCTCTTGTCATGATGCCTAATCTGCGTGTGTGGTCGCAGAGGAAGGGGGAAAGGAGAGTTTCATGACACGAGGACGTGGGTATGATGAATAGTCACTTCATGCCCCCTCCTCACAGGGGGTAATAGCCCATTTATTGTGATAGGCCTCAAGCAAAGGCCCACTTGCACCCCCCCACCACCACACTGCTTCAACCTTCAACCGGCTCACATCCCTCTGGGGGATGTCAAAGCTGCTCATCTACTTCTCTCTGTTGGAAAGAGAATAGAATTGAAAAAGGGATGACATCGGAGTGAGGAGTCCTATTTGTGGCAGGGGGAACGCTGCAGTAAAAGCTTTGGTATAATAAAACAAGGGTCAGACAGAGGTCATGTATGCAGGATGTACATTTTAGCTTTTTGAATGTCGGTGCAACAAAGACGAAGCCAAGCGGCTCAGTTAAGGATGCTTTTTAACTTGAATGATCACGTCGGGGGAGCCTGGAGGGAATCGAACTTGCAAGCACGACATCGTCCTGCTGCCTGGATCGCTAACGAATTTTCTCAAGCTCCATCTGCGAGGCTCAGACTCAAACGAAGCCAACACACAGCTGCACACTTAAACCGGCGCCTCGCTGCGCTTAGGAAGAATCTCGTACTTTCAAAACCATCCACTTTTTTTTTGACGTCTTTCCTTATTGTGCGATAATCCGATAATCTCTCCCCGCAGCACAACAATGCAGACAGAAGCCGCAGCCGAGAAATCCGCGGGAAATTAAGTTCTATCACTTCCACGCTGAGTGGAGCTGACAGACACTGTACTCTCCTTGGGCTGTCTCTCATTAGCGGGGAGACGGATGTGTGCTGAAACGCAGACATGTTTTACTCAGAAAACTGGGTTACACACAGGGAACAGCAGAAAATCGTTTCTTGTGGCAACATTACACAACTTGAACTGTGCACGACCCCTGTTTTACTATTCACAATACGCCCACGCATCTAAACTCTAGAGGCTCTCACAAATACACCCCGCGAGCACTTAAAAAATAAAGCATAATGCCACTCATACCGTTCCTGAACTTCAAAGTCAAGCCTCATTATGAGGCATATCAGGCAGAAAATGAAGATGAAACTGCTGCAAATTAGAAAAAAAATGATGTTACTAGTTCAATGGAGTGAAATAATTATTAATTATGTCCAAAAAAAAAAAGCAGTTGAATATTTGGGCTGAAATGGAAACAGATAGGAGAGACGCTGCCGGAACGCTCGGTATTGATTTGTTCCCTTTATCCGAGACGGCGACTTCTGCTGGAGCAGCGCTGTGACCTGTTTACCAATCCTCCCAGTCCAGAGGACGTGCACGTCATCTGGGAAGCGTGCGTTAGCCGGGCCCTGGCAATGCAAATAGTTACACAGCAGTGACCGCGCTGTCTCTCTACGTGTGTGCTGTTTTGACCTTCAGATGAGTGGCCCGCCTCTTGGTAGGCGCTCGCCACATGACCGTAACGTGGAGCAGGTAAATACAGTGAGGGTGGATTACCACGGTAAGCTGCTAACACTGTGTACATGATTGTGTGCGATCTGATCCCTGTCGCCCGGCGTTTGAGTGAATATAAAAACACAACATGACCACACACAGATTAAACAATGGGAAACATTAACGGCCTTTCATATGACAGGAGAGGTTAAGCCCCAAC
This sequence comes from Acanthopagrus latus, assembly GCF_904848185.1. Lineage (NCBI taxonomy): Eukaryota > Metazoa > Chordata > Actinopteri > Spariformes > Sparidae > Acanthopagrus > Acanthopagrus latus. The sequence continues at coordinate 29,501,651 of NC_051042.1, forward strand.
GCAATGTTGAATCAGCCAACACGGACTGATTCGTGCGAGTGGCAGTCTCCAACAATATGTTCACTGAGTTTTCAATGTTTTACGTACGTCAACATGTTTACTTACAAATATCCAGCATAATAAAATGTCATTGGCAAACGGCAACATGTGTCCTTGGCTCCCAAAATGATTAAATCCAGGCTGGACCCTCTTGAAAATACAGATATAATGAATGAAGTGTATTTTGCCAAAATGAAATTTGCAGCGTGGAACATTAACTTATCATTTGAGGGCAGCAGCAATTTAAAGCTTAATCAGAAAAAACATTCTCTCCTGCTGAATGATTATTTTTCCCTGCATAAAAAGTAGGAAAAACATGCAGCCAGACATGTGGCTCCAAGTCGTTAATGTGCCACTGGACAATGTTCATTTGTTTTCCGTGTTTTTATGTTCCTCCACAGAAAACACACATGCACGCAAGATGATACTACATGACTAAAGGTCTGACATCCACTGTGTGCAGTCCAACGATCAGATATGAGACACTGCAATTACCCAGAGTGTAATTAAAGCCTTGTGTAGAAGTGTCCGGCTGAGGCTTGAGGCAGTATTGTTGTTTACTGCAGCTTAGCTTTCTGTGCACATTGCAAAAAAACCAAAACAAAACATGAAAGCCCCTCTCTGTGCATAATGACGAATATGATACGATTCACAATGTCCTCCCTCTTTGGTCCTCAGCTCTGTGTTTCAGTACTGTACCCAGGAAGTGTGCAGTGCTGCTGTTGGTGTGTTTGTGCCTCTACTGTCCTCTTCAGCTTCCATTAGATCAGACATTGGTGAACCTGGAGAGAAGCTTCTGGAGTCCAGTCAGCTCCGTCCAACCTGATTCCCTCTGACAGGGCAGACGGACCAGTGCAGGAGGAGGTACGTGAAATATGATCTAGTTGTAACGCCACGACTTTACAAACACAGCTGAGGTAAGCAGACACAACATCAAGGCCATTTCACACTCTGATATGTGCGAGCCAACGTGCATGTATGCATCTAATTTTTTCCTTGCAACCAAAACAAACGCACAAAAAAAACCTCCATTGTTCATTGACTTCACCCATATGCCAACCAGTTGGCATAAATATGCTAACCAAGCTCCACGCTGGTGCAGATGAGTGCAGTTCTGTCCACGTACAGCCGAGACTGGAAGAACGAGCACAGAGCAGCAGATGGTCATTTGCATTATTTTCTTCTGCACCGTTGTGAGTCTGAGGATGTGGGGGATAATGCAGAGGAGGGCTTTCTGGCACAACTTAAAAGTACACTCAGTCTTTACTAGTAGGAGTAAAGGTACTTGACTGGTAAAAGTAGAAATACTGATTCAACTTCTTTACTCAAGTAAAACATTAAAAAGTTCAGGCTCTGAAACATACTCAAAGAATGAAAGTTAAAAATATTGTTTCTAGGAGGCAAAAACTCCAAACAGTTAATGTTGATGAAGGTTCTCAGTCGACCAGCTCATCGAAGAGGCTTCTTCAGGTCTAACTAACTGGAGGGGATTTGCAGTCTTTTAACAGTTTACTTAAACAGTTCACTTAAGTAAGGCCATGGTTTGGGAATGTCCTGCTTCTCAGAATCTGCTCTGGTGTTGTCAGCAATTTTGCCTGGTTCATTTTCATCCATGCTGCTGCCTTTATCAATACACACCTTTTCTCTGCATCTGAGTCTCATCTCTTTTCTTGCATGTCTTGTACAGTCTTTTGTCTTGCTATGTCTGTGTGGAATGCACTGATGTTGGCAAGGCGGCGTGCAAAGACGCAAAATAAAAATGATAATATAAATAATATCTCCCTCAAAAATCTTAAAAGTAAAGTAACAAGCTTGTTTTGGAGATGAAAATATAGAAAGTAATAAGATTTGTGTCAAATGTTGGGAGTAAATGTGAAAAAGTACTTGTAAAGGTAGTTGTTTTTTCTACTACAGCTATCACAAAACAGGAGTTGTCAGACATGACAGCTATGGAAAACCTTTACATTCTAGATGGGAACGATTTTAGCCTGTGTGAGAAGCTTATCTTATTATTTCATGTAAAAAAAAAAATCACATTAGACAAAAGATATTTCAGCATTTTGTTTCTCTAGAAATTCCTGCTTGCTCTGGTTATTACCTCTTCTTTGTTTATTGGCCATAAACCTGTCATAAATACTGCAGCAGGCATGTGACAGGCATGTATTGACTTTTGTTTTTATTAAACCTCTTTCAGTTGTCGTTCATGTTATTTTATTACATTGTCTCACCCCTGACATTTCGTGGCTCTCAATCAGAATCAAAATTCTAGCTCCCTTGTTGACATTTAAGTCAATATTTGACAACGCAGCGCGGGATGATGCATAATTCTTACGGGGGATGCACTTCTGAGATTTCATTAGCTTTTTCACTTGGCTCACTGTTAATCAACAGGCTTTAATATTCATGGCTAGAAGCTTACATATCAATACTGCTGAGCACCTGCCTCCGAGGAGTCAGCGAGACAAAACACAACAGCAAGCAGAAAGAAAAGACGGGAAACTTATACATACTGATGCAAATTCATCTTGTTTGGCCAAGTGAGGCTGAAACTAATTTAACAGGGATGTGTACTTTGAGCGACATGAAACAAAGACAATCAAACTCAACACAAATCGTGCCAGCAGGTGTTCTGTGTGCATTGTGACGGCATGTAAATAAAACTCGAACATCAGTTCAGCCTCGCTCCGAATTAAATTCCTCATTCAAATCTTCTTCAAATTTGCTTTATTCGTACTCTGCAAAGAGCCGTCCCATAAAGGCGAGCTCATTTTCCTTAACGAGTCAAACACACAACAAAAAACTACACAAGACTGAACAACGGATGCAAATCAACCCCGTGGGTGCACTGTGGAAAATGAGCTCTTGTAAACAAAACTGATTACCCATGAAAAAAAAAACAAAAAAAACAAGCTGCAATGTAAACCTTGACTAAGCTAGTTCCATTACTGGCTAATGAGCAAAGCCTGTAACACCTCCGGCTATACTGCCAGTCTTACATTTCACATACTGTAGTTCATAGACTGCAGGAGCGGGACTGGTTTAGATGCAGCTGATTGATGGTGTCTGGGAATTAGTGTTAAAGATTTTTGGCTTATTCCGCAGCGACCTCAGGTTAAAGCACTGCGATGCCAATATAAACTCATAATGGAAAAGTCATTGGCATTAACATATTTAATATGTGAAGGCTGGATCGCTGTGATTGCCTCTGGATATATGATACATCTGCAGCACAAGTTGGATTTCTCTCTTCTCTTCCTGTCAAAGCCGCTAATTTACACACAGACAATCCCTTAAGATAAGATTTTCATGTAATGTGATAAAGACGTTTTTTTTTGTCGCTCAGCTTTGTCCCCGCGTGAAAATGTTAACACCAGAAACACTCACTGGAGTTGGGACTGATCCAATCCAATGTCCGTATCAGGTGCCAGTGCTGGTTTAATTTACTTATCGGATATCAGATTGAGGTCATTGATCCAGATTCCATAGTCTGACTGTTCGTCAATTTTCCATTTGCACCTCTTATTACTTTTGAACTGATGTGTAGAAAGCTACTTTCCAGGGGTTTCACAGAAAAATAGACCATTCATCTTCCTGACTAGTCAATGTTGTGCATAGCTGTAGACTAATACCAAATTGCATCGTTGTGGACTATTAGGAGATTTTGCGATGGCCTTCCAAAGATGAAAGATGGACATAACTTTAGTTGCTGCAGCCTTTCAGAGCCAATTAGGACTTTGTTTTGTTACCCACACTCAGGTTGGTCCTGGTCCCCTATTATTTAGCCACTTACTGGTTGTATTTGAGGCGTTTTTGATGGGAATCGATTGTTTTTATTGGTTGAAAACTGTAATCTAGTCGTTTGTGTTTACTACTAAAATGAAGCAATTATGAAAACCCCACTGCTGTGTGCTTTAAAAAGAAAAAAAGCATTTTCTAGCGCTGAGCGGTTTTCCACCGCTTTATTTAACTTTACAAATAATACCAGCACCGCAACAAACAGTATTCAAGGAAAAAGGTTCTTGTATCAGTATCACGTCTGTCAGACAGATTCTGATCGTGACAGAAACTGATAATATCACAAGACAATATGCAAATAATTATCCTAAAAAAGGTAGTAAACACTTAAAAATGGCAGTAAAAGCAAAAAAAAGATGTTTATCACATAAGATGACGTAAAGATAAATACAGCTGCCTTCATTAGTGCTCTCTGCTGAACAACGACTACACAGTAATAACAGGACTGTGTCAGTGGCTGCTGTGTAAGGCCACATACCTGAGTTTTATGATGCCTCTCTGTTGGCTGGGCCCCAGACATGTGGCTGCAGCGTGCCACGTGGGCCTCTCCACCAACCTCGCCAGCAGCAACAGCAGCACCACTAGTCGCTCGGGAACCTCTGCCAAACATCAGTCAGCATGCCACTGACTTTTATAGCCCGAGTCCCAAAAAAGCCCTGCTAATGAAACTACGGCTTTGAGAGGGATCTCTGCCAGAGCAGTGTTTTGGGAAAAGCAATGTCACTACTGCAGAATAGTTATTAACATCTGACTGGGATCGAGCTCGGGAGCTGCATGGCAATGTCCCACGGAGTATCTTTGTACCCGGCAGTTAAAAGTCAATGGCAATCCCACAAAAACACTCATGGCAATAAAAATGGATGATGCCGAGTGAGTAATCTTTGCCTCATCCACTTTCCCGGATCCAATAACGTGCTACTGCCATTGTGGAAAAATCACAGCAGGAGGCTGACAAGAGTGCCAAGCTATGGATCACACCGCTGACGCAGAGGCACGAGTTGATGTGACAATGCAAGTTTGTGGCCATGCGGCTGCAAAGTTAAGAAACAAGATGCCTGTACGTGTTAGGAAAGCTGTTCTTTGATGACTTAAAAAAACAAGCATAGTGATCGAAACACAGGGTATTCAAACAGGCACCACAATTAACCTTTTTTTAATCATGGTTAAAAGTAGGTAAGGGTGGTAAGCGCAGGCAGTAAACATGCAGTGCTGATGTGCCCGACTAGGTTTCATTCTCCCACTGCATCCGCTGTTTCCCTCAGGAGTGTAATCATCCTGCGTGTGGTTTGGCCGCCTCCTTCAACCCCAGCAGGAATGCCTTTCTTCGCTGCCAAAATCCCTCTCACAAAATGTGGATGCAAGCAAAACACAGAGAGCCCGACTGTTGAGCAGGGTGAAGCTCATTCTGTCACTGGGGCAGGGAGCGTGTTATCACAGGGTTATGAGCAGCTGCCGCGCATGTTTCGTAAAGGAATGCCAATGTTGATTTAAGCCATCTCCCTCTATACGTCATGCTATCCGGAAGGAATACCACACCACCCATTTTCCTACCATAATTATTCACACACTCAAAACGTACGCACATCACACAAAGGCACACACATACACGCTAAAATCTCCACCTCGTAGGCTAAAACCATCTATTACGAGGTCTAAAATACCACGTCAGGGCCTCTCGGGGCTGCATATCTGCTGTTAGCCTGGTATTCGGTAAATGGAAGACTTCTGGATTGCTGGATCTCCTCCTCCAGCTGTGTGGCCGACTGCGCTCGTACAGACCTATGTTGAAGAAAAGGTCAGCTTGCTCACACACAAATACAGTAACATGAACACATCTAAGGGGAGCAGATTACCGGCGCGAATGCACGTACGGCACACACAAGGCGCATACCAACAGGTGCCAACCTGTGCGCACACCCATGGACGTACGTCACGCCGTCCCAATCATACGCCCCCTTCCCCTCCTCCAAGGGTGGGCTGACAGGACCCATCGAGCTCAGAGCAGCTAACACATTCTTGCACCTGCTGCCTCCCACCCGACTGCTGCGCATCCGCTCTCTACAGGGAGCGCACACACACACACACACACACACACACACACACACACACATCGGATTCCACACTGGTGAGGTGGCTGAATGTCGAGCAGTCATAATCTCTCTGCCGGGCACAGTTGTGCTGTTAACCTCTGACAAGTGTAATTCTAACTTGGCTTCTCTGTTTTCTCCAATGAATAAAACATATTTTAGCTGAGAAAGAGTCTCAAAGGGACTGACAGGAAATTAGGCAGATGAAGAAACGTTAGCTTGGGGGGGAGCAAACTCCAGTGTTAGAGAGTTAGAGACCTTTGATTTATGCAGAGTGGGAGTTTGGAGCCTATGCTGTGTCTGTTTGGCTATACGTGTCTATGTGTATGTGAAATGTGAGGCCAACACAAGAAGACAGACAAACTGACAAACATGAAGGCGGTGTATTCCGCCAGTGTACGACAAGAAATACTAAACATATATGGAGGCAGCGGTCTCCAGTCCTTTGGGCGTGGAGATGAAAGACTAAGAAGTCTGACTTCTCGCACTTCCTGCTGAGACATAGGAAGCTACCAGAATCCTGTCAGGAACAGGAGGGGCTGATTTCTTCTGGCTCGGATTCTCCAGAACATGTCACTCTTTCCTTCACACATAACAGCCAAAGAAAAGTGCACAAGTGACATTATATCCTGTCCCTGTGTATCTACAGGAGCGCAACACGATTCATCAACGCGCCACGCTACGTTTGCCGAGAGGCTGCTCTGCTAATTCGTCTAAATCACAGCACAGTAGACAGGAATAATGTCGGAGGCGGCTTATCGCCATGCTCTCTATGTACTGACATTTTCTACCGCTGTTGTGTAAATTCTTGTGGACACGCTGCGGAGGATGTGGCACCGGCAAACTCATTCTCCGCTGGCTAAATGATGGCTGACCTTTCCACTGGCAGTCTGCGAAAACGGGGAGCCCGGCTCACGAGGACACAAGGAGTGGAGCGGCAGATGCGGCTGAAAAATATCGACGACTCCAAGAGCTCATGAATAAAAACATGAATGGGTGAAATAGATAATGCAGTTTTTGTGTGTGTGTGGGGGGGGATTATTCCATCGTATCGGTTTGGTTCCCCTGAAACTGTTAAATCTGAATGGCTGTCTGCTTGCATTAGCAGGCTTCATTAATAACCTTCATTAGCCATTCGAGGTCTGTTTGAACAGACCACCGAGATTCTTCAGCCTCCCTGGCTCCAGTCTTGATACACTTACATGGGCCGTGTAATGCCCACAGGACAATTCAATTAGGAAAGAGGCATTTTATCACTATTAAGACTTAAGACTCGCGTCCTAAAAGCATAATTTATCACCATCAAGGTCTATTGTATGACAATGGCAGATTAGTTGTCCCGAACATTTTCTAGAAGGTGACACATCGCTTCCTAGAAACGAGCGCGGTAAACGAGATTAGCCTTGTACGCGTCTCTGCTTAAAATGGGCCACAGTAGAACTAATCGCACAGACTAGGTTGTTTGTATTGTTTTTCCTACAATAGGTTCTGGTTGAACACGGGCCATTTGTCAGCCTTCTCATCATAATTGCACCGCTTCCCGCAGGTAGCAACAAAGGGAGATGATATCAATCAAAATAAGAGCCATCTGCAGACTTCACTTTAAATCATCCTCAAATCAAGGCCGCGAAACAATCCCCACCTAAACAAAGAAGGAGAACTGTGTTGAAACAAAAGCCCTCCAAAATGTGTTTGTGCTGACTCTGCCAAGTGGGAGAGAGGATCGAGTGAGAGGAGACAGTGAAAAATGGGAACGAAAGGGAAAGCGGGGGAAAGATGAAGACGCCAGGAAGTGAGACAGAGCTACTGTGGGAGCAGCCCTCGGTGCCAGCTGACCCACTGTTGGCAGGTCTGGTTGCTGGGCCCTCTTGCTGCTCTCAACAGTGGCCAGGCACAGAGGGGAATCCGAGGTAATTTGTCCGCTTGTTTGGATAATCCACCATCTGCCACACTGCGAAAGGCCCCGGGCCCATCCACAAGCCTTCATGTTGGACCCAAAACACTGAACATATGGGGGCAAGCGAAAAATGGAGTCACAATAAAAATGAGGGCACAATAATTGCAAAACAAGACTCGATCAGGAAGCTATGAAGGAATATGAATATCAAAAAAATGCACTTACTATACAAATAGAGGTTGCATTTGTCATTCCTGTAACATTTGAGGTGTTACAGATGCTGAGTTTAGGATTGTTTTATATTCACAACAAACTTTTTCTTCAAGGATCCACCTGCTGGACAAAAAAATATTACACCTTGACAAATGCGCTTGTTTTCTCCACTTGACTTAAAGTAATAAAGCGGTGCAGTAAAGTGCAATAACCCAACCACTAAGCAGAGTTTATTGGACATCTCCATCTGCGCCGAACATCTCAGTCGAAGGGTAATAGGTAATCTCCACTGGTGCAGAAACAGACAGATAACTGTGACTGTGAATAATTCAGCTCTCTGCAAAAAAAATATCAATTCTCAGCATCGTATACGGAAGAATTAACTGTGAGATCCAATGGTGTGGTCCTGTGTGCAATTTCAAACCAAATTGCAGTTTCTCCAACAGTGGACAATCAACAAACAGGCTGCCTCTTCAGCGCACTCCCCCCGGATCAAAGACTAATCCAGATTCTCTGATGTTGTAAAATAAAACAGCTCGGTGCTTTGCCTTCTCTGATGAGAAATGCAACGCACTCTGCAATGAATGAATCATATTCAAATTCAGATTGTACAACAAGTCTGTGCCACCCACATGAGCACAGCAGAAATGATATTTGCAGGAGCGAAAAGAAGCGTGAGGACAGCAAATGATGCTCAAATGTCATGGAAAACCCATCTCAGACAGGTTTGCCATCCTGTCAAGAATTATTACTTTCCATTTCCTGGTTGTTTATAGGGACAGGAAACCCAGGCACATGATAAACTCTATCTTTTACATGACTGGGTTCTCAAATGACCTTTCAGGAATGGGAAAATTACTTTCCAGATCCTTTCAGGGTGAGAGCAGGATCAGGGCAAATGCCGCACAGTCGGGAAGGAGATATTCCAAGCAATTGCTGGATGCCAGCACTCGTGACAAACATGAAACATGATATCATAAATAAATAATGTAAGTATTTCTATCTTTCTATGTCGTTGAGTCTATATGTGCTATGAATACTGTGGGGGCTTCTTTGGTAGTGTTTAATTTGAGCTGAAAGCGCTCAAGTGTATCATGAAAAAAATATATTCAAATAATCTTTGTGTAAAAAAGAAAAAAAAAAAGAAGAGGAGAATGGACATCACCTGTTGAAAGGGATTTCTAATTTAATGCTTCAACCATCTTCATCCTGACGCAGCTGAGTTATTGTAACAGCAAAAGAGAAATGAAGAGATGAAATGACAGGAGAGGAGTGGTGCAGTGGGCGAGACTTGACAGAGAGATTAGCAGGGTGACTCACTTTGTTGTATGCCTAAGATTGCACTTCAAACTATTCTTCTGCTGTATTCCCTTTGGACAACAGTGTGCTGCTGCACAGTCGCTGCTTTGAAGTGCTGTGAGATGACACAATAAGCACTTTCATAAGAGGATGTATTGAGTCACCGGGCCAGTAGTGTGACTTGGTCTGGAGATGACTGCTGAGGCCATGAGGTGAAATGTTTGGATGCAGGGGTCCGGCTGTTTGGCCCTTGAACTTGCTGCATGGCTGAGCGCTACGAAGGTGCGCCACTATTTTAATCTCACCGACTGAGATTTATGGCCTATCATGATAATCAAAGATGGGGTTTTCCCTCGAGTCATCAGCACCTGCTGGCCTTACACCAACATTTTTCCCTGGAGGACACATCACCGTGTTTGTGTTTAACGATTTGATAATTTATGATGACTCACTAAGCGCTAGTTAGAAAATCGAACCAATACTGCAAAGTGCACTGAGAACATGGCAATAAAGTAGCATGTCTGTCTCAGAGAAACAACGGAGGGGAATTCTCTGGAGATTTTCTGCAACATTTACATAATATTTATGTAAAAGAAGGTCAAATGCACTTTTCCACAGAAGCATTGTATGTTTTTTACTGCATCTGAGAGCAGAAAAAAGCAAATGTACAACATTTATATACCACTTTTACTCCTCGCTGACCTAACAATCGTGCTATGGTTCAAAAGCCAGCATACGAACAGTGTAGTTGAGGAAATTCAGCAGCCATTTTAGTTTCGTATCAGACTAAGCTGAGAGAAATACTATGAGCACCAACCACAGTGTTACACTGACTAAACAAGTGGACACTTGGATTGTGCTGTGAAGGTACCTCTTTCTGTACATTGTCTTGCTGTTGCTATAATCATCATCAGGCCAGAAATGGCTACTGCTTTAGGGATCTGTCTTCTTCTGTGAAGGCAGGTAAGTGCACACTTTTCTGTATAGCAGCCCAGACCACAGGGCTGAGTTAACACACAGGGCAAGGCTGACTGAGAAAATGGTGTTCTGTGAACGTGTGCTGCAGTTTTTAACTGAAATATGTGTTTCAGCGTATACGTTTCTAAGACAGAAGGCAGCTCATTACAGTCATTACATAGTCAGTCCCTGGACTGTGCCTGATGGAGCCGGTGAAGATGTTATGTTGGTGTTCATATGGATGTTGATCATCAGGTAAATGCAGCCAAACTAACACTTACTGTCTGAATAAAAAGTTTGAAATGTCTTAGCATGTCTTGAAAAGTTTTAGCACAAAAAGCCTTCGAAGATCTGCCTCCCTATCTTTTTTCCTTCTACCTGAGGTATTTCTTTAATGTTGGGGCAAAGGTTATGGGTTTATAGGTAAGAGGATAGGGACCGAATCTTGCCTGAAGACAGACTCCCAATAGCTTATAGAGATCCACTGCTCATGACACTTCACAACACTTCATTTCATAGGAAGGATGGTGCTTTGAGCACTGAGGCAATGCGACGTGGCTGTGAGAAAATTCAGCCGATTGTCACTCCCAACACATCAAACACAGCAGCCTCTTCACTGGCCTACACTTCTACATTTGACACTGTATGTACGGCCTCTGGCGCCATGTCTGCTGCCCTCGTGGTGCAGTACAAGGGGATGGTCAGGGTGGGTGGATGGATCAAAGACCTTACAAGAGTGATCTCTTTTTTTAAGTTAATATATAATATATAGACGTAACATATGTGATGTACATCCCAACTTATGTAAATTGCGAAGGTCATCATGTCACAATATGTGAACTGTATGTCAGCAAGCTTTATTTTGAAAGTCTACATATTATTGCTAAATTGACCTTGGAGACCTTCACGTGTAAAACTGACACTACAGGAGTGTGTTGAACATCACAGATTGAAGTTTTTGAACAAGTTAGGAGAGAGAACATGTCCAATTTTGAAAACCGTTCATTTTTTGAGCAGATGCGGTTAAATTACATGTTACTTTGCAACAGACAACTGATCACTGACAAGAATCTGTGAAAGATTCATTTACAGGTATTTTCGACCTCCTTTTGGACATCATCTTTCTAAACCACAATCTACCGTGCTTGTCTCGGCGCTTTTGTCTCGGAGAGGATGATCCACGCCGGTTGCTGTAATATGTAATTTGACAAACACATTAAGGTTAATTTCTCAGTGTCATCTGAATGACTGTTGTGTTTCTTTGAGTAGTGGGACTGGCTCATTTTCTCGATGCTTACCGGTGCAACTTGAGCATCTGCATCCTCTCCCGGAATGCTGAATGAGTGCAAATTGCTGTAATGAAGCTATTTCATTATGGGGATGAGCAGTGCTGAATAAACAGGAACAACAAGGCAGAGTGCTTCATTGAGCCATCTGTGGAAGTACTTTGGCAAAGAGTGCTGCTGTGTTTACAACTCTGATGGCTGGCAGGAGGACACAGATGACTTCTAGCTAAGTGGAACAACAGTCATCTCCGACTTCCAGTGATCTACAAACAAAACTGATGAACAGCAGGAGAGTCTGATGAAAGCTGGAGGGAGGGACTCCATACCATAGGTTGTTAAGTTTCAGCTACAGAGCTGTTGGTGTCATCCTTAGTATAGACATCAATGTATTAAATTTACTGAGGAAATCAAGCTTGTGATTTACAAAATTAGCCCTCCACCATCAAAATGTCCATGTGACTTAAATCAACACACACACAGAGAAAGTACAGATATTCAAGATGAAAGAGAAAAAGAGAGAGAACAGCAGCAGGAGCTTCTTTCAAGCCGAGCTGTTTTGATAATAAACATAAAAAATATATATATTTTCCTCACTCCCCTCACACTGAGAGGTTTGAGATGACAAGACACGAGGTAAAGCTAAAGAAACGCAGTGAAAAGAGCCCACTTCTGCTGACTTCAGGGAGTATACAGGAAGCTGAAAATAGGCCAGGGGCAATTTCAGCATGTTTTACAGACAGCCAGGACAAAACAGAATAAGACACTGAATAAGATAGAGATAGAGAGAGAGAGAGAGAGAGAGAGAGAGAGAGAGAGAGAGAGAGAGAGAGAGAGAGAGAGAGAGAGAGAGAGGGAGGAAAAACGGAAAGTATTAGCGTTCCAATCCATTGGCTATGAATACTGTTATGTTCAAACTGATTTCACAAATGTGCGTTGCATTTGTATTATCGGTTGCAGCAGTGTGAGAGATCATTCTTTGAATTCAGAACACTTCATGTGCTCTTTGGACATCCACAGTAAAAATATTTTTTGTTGTCACACTAAGTGCTTGAAGGGAAGGACACAAAGCCTGATGAAGCAAAAGACAAACACAAAAGCATGCCAAGAGCGAGCCAGTTTACATCTACGACTTTAGACAAGAAAATTCAGTGTGGGAACTGCTCTCATGAAGACAAAATTAGAATATAGTTTTTGAAATGCAAAACAAAGCAACTGCAGTTCGACTATGCTGAATCCACATAACTGCATCTGATTCTGAATAACAAGTAGCGTAATTTTTGTCACATGCATATAAAAATGATGTATGAAATTCCAGTAAGGCGCTTTTTACTGTTCTGTAGCAAAAAGAAATTCCGGCGGTCAAACCTGCGACCTTCTGCTTAAAAGGTTCCCCTCTCTAATTGCCATCATACTCTGCTGTAACAGACACTGTATAAATCAGCCAATTTCCATCCGCCGGTCATGCTCCACAGATGGGTAACATGTTAAGGACGACTATATCCCCCCCATCGCATAAAATTCTCACTAATGTGCCGGTCCGGATCGTCTCATTTTCATGCGGCAGTCACATTCTGCAGACATGTCATAATTACTTGTCTCCTGACATTCATTAGGCAACATGCTGATTTCCCTCCTTCCCTCAATTGGGCTTAATTGACCGCTTTTAAAAGCCAAGCCAGTTCTTCCATTAGAACAAAGGCCAGACAGCGAAATGTGTCAGAAATTGAAACTGTGTGTGTGTGTGTGTGTGAGCGCATATTCACAGCACTGTTGATTGCAGTAATGGGCCGGGGCAGCTGGTCTCAGATTTACTGTCATCCTCGTCACAGTGATGGCGACTTGATAGTCGGCCAAACAGCAGCGTGTCGCTTGCCACTCAGCCCTGTGTCTCATTCTCCTGTTGCAGTATTAATGAACACAAGTCGCTAAATGAGCGGTGCATCATGGGAGGTTCTCAGACAATCCCAAAATTGCTCAGGAATAGGAAAATACATTAAAAATGTTTAAAACCTTCGATGCAGCTGCACATAACACTCCAGTAATTAGTAAGCGCGCATCTCATCTCATACCGCTCGATATAAGGAGTCTCATCACATAAATGCAGCCGCTTCATTAGCATTGTGTTTTTCAAAACAATGGATGAAGTGCTTCAGAACTAATGGTTGCAAATGTCCTCGGGGTGCGGAGGAGAGCGCAGCACCTGCAGGGTGAGATGTTTCCGCGAGAGTTGATTCGTCCACTTTGCAGCGGCGACATGCTGTTTCTCTCGCCATGGCAAGCGAAATAAAACAAACATTAAATATTCCTCTTAACAGCCCTCTTAATGGAAGGAACCAGATGGGGTTAACCCACACGGCATCCGTCTAAGGTCTGAACAGTTACCAAAGTGACAAAATCAGAGGTAACCGAGCTTGTCGAATCTCTCGTTTTCCTGCCATTTAAACACAGTTTACCATCAGACTGCTGACTGTGGGCCGCGTCTCAATTATACCTGCCCTCGCCCAGATGATGTTAATGCCCTTAATTCTTCATAATGCCACTCGATGTCACAGCCAATCATCCCATCACACATGAATTCAGGTTCAAGAGAGCAGAACAATCTCATTACAGCCTCTTCCATTTGTTTAGCATTCTGCTGCCCGTGGTAGCAGCACATTTTAATATCTTTGCACGGTTGTACAATCGAGGACATTTTAATGTGTGTCTTGACTGAAAAGGTGCGCGCTGTTAGAATCAAGACTGACAGCAAGAGCTCCAGGCTCTGTCAGTCGGCATAATTGCAGTATAACTTTGGCAGAGATTGTGCCGGCAGGTGGTGGACAAAAGAGGCGGAGAGAGCGACTGGTAATTGAAAGGTGGCTGGTTGGATTCTTAGCAGCAATAAGAGGGTGTGTTCCTACTGTGAGCTGGTGAGTGGAGGGTGCCACTTACCCTCAAGCTGCACCTGGGGTGGAGGAACAGTAATTAGGAGATGCTGTATGAGGGAGGACCAACTGACCACTTGATAAACTCCACCCCTGAACAGTGTTACCCATCATCACAATCACAGTGTAGTCATAGTACCATAACTTGGCATGGCAGGCTCTTCATCCTTTGTGTTGGTTGAATCGCAGTCGACAGTAAAGTAACTCCATCTTAACTCCTTACCCCAACAGTGTTTCATTTACCAAACTCACTGATCAGACCTCATACTCCAGGCTTTTTCTTTCGTGAAGGTGAAAATTAAACAATGAAGCATGAATCTGACGTCTATGGCGTCTCCAAGTATGTTTTTCATTATACACAAATACTCATCAACTGGTGAGGATGCTGACATTACTTCCTGGGATACGTAGCTTCAGCCCCATTCTTTAAGCATCGTATCATGTATTAGAAGAAATTAGAAGCATGCTTTTGTTAACCTTTGTCTGTAATCGACAGCTTTTATGCAGGAGTTAAGAGCTCAGCAAGCACAGCAACAGTATGAAAAGCTGACAGATATTTTCAGTTGATGTTCAACAGCGCGGCTCTCTAATCATTTGAACGTTTCAACTCTGGCTTGTGTTTGTACAGTTCAGGGTAAACAGATAAAATAAGTCAAGCTGATCTTCACCACACTTGACCTCAGGATTGTTTCCTCATCGTATCACCCTGCGAGGCCCAGTGGTGCCGTCCTGTGGTCCATTTGTTTGTTTTAACAAGCACTTGAGCAATCCAGAACTGGCATTGCCAAACTCTGTGAGGAAGGGCTGCATGAACAGTTTCTGTGAGTGTGAAAGTCGCTGTAAGCAAAGGGAGGCGTTCTGGTTCCTGCCCTTCCATTGAAGACCGATACAGATTTCTCCTGTGGTGTCAGTTGAGACACAGTCTTTCACAAGTTCTCAGATCCATAACCTCTGGCAGAGTGCAGTGAGATGTCAAATCCTAAAAGCTTTCACAGGCTCCTAACTGCGAAGTCTGACTCGCAGGATGTTTTTTCTCAGGAAATGACAGGTTTCTCTTCATTACTAGTGCTCCGAGGGGTGACTACGAACCAGCGCGATAGTTGTTTGCCATCACCTCAGATGTCATCTGTACAACTGATATTTTTTTTCACATCACGTCTTGTCTGCAAAACCCTCGGCTGTACCTGATAACAGTGTTGAAAATGGAAGCATAAACACAGCAATTACATTATCTCAATTCGCCTTTCCTGGGGCGGTTGCATTACATTGTGTTTTTAAATGAATTAGAAAATTAGATTCCGACAAGTTTACTTTCAACTGGATGGAAATTCACATCAGATCGGGGCATGCAGCGTTAGGGGACTAATTACCATGAGGAAACACACAGAGCGTATGCCTTATTAATATGACTGCTACATCAACGTCCATGTGGGAGCACTGCCCTAACCGCGTTTATCAAGCACAGGGATCAGCGGGCTGCCTCTCTACAACAGGGACAATCGGATGTTGAAATGTAAGGTCAGGTCAGGGCCGTGCAGAACAAACTCTATGAATACAAATCAGCTGTGAAGGAGAGCTGCCAATCCAGAAGCAGAGATTTGGCCGCTACACAATAAGCCAGATGGGAGACGGACACACAAACTCCGATGTGTCTAATAATAGCACAATGTTGCACTTCTGACCTCTGGTTAAAAAGTCATCAGAGGAGAACAGAAATCAACACAGAAGAACCACGATCATTCAAAATGTTCTCTTAAAGAAGATACTGCCACGTTTTACTGGAAAATAACTAATCCCCATTGGGCTCGACCCTCCACAGAGCGCTGTGTTCTGGCCGGTGTTGTCAACAATATGTTTTCACCATTTCCCCGTCCACGTCCCCTGTTGTTGAAAATATTGCTCATTAAAATTGCTAATTAAAACTGTCCTTATGTAATCCACTCGAGCACCTACACCAAACAAGAGGAAAAAGCAAAAGGGTAACATTACCACCGATGTGCGGTAATGTCTTTGGCAGTGCGTGAGTGTAAATTACAGGAAGTGTGTATTTTTGTCAGTGTATGGGTGAGTGCTCCATCACCTCAGCCTAGCACCAGTGCATCCATTACCTCAGGTACAAATTACTGTAAGCCTCAACTGCAGACGGTGAATACAAAAATGCACCTGTGATGTTTGGAATGATGTGAGTAGGATGCTTCAGGAGGACACAGAGACATCCTTCTCAAAATAAAAACAAAAACTCGTGTGGATGATTTAATTGGAGAAGATGTTAAATTACCCTTTTTTCCCCAAATGTCAACATGAACATTTGTATGTTAATTGATGTAAAAGTTGTTTTTACATTGTTGCTGTTTTTAGTGTGTACTTTAGTTGCCTCACATTTTGCAGCAAATCCACTTATATCAGCAAAAAGGTTCAAGTACCTTAATAAAAAAACACTTTTATCTTACAGATGATGACTGATTAATGAACGTGAACTTGAGGGCAGTGACAATATAACGGTTTTAGAAGTACCGGGGTAAATAATGACAACTTAAGTCAAAGGAAGAACCTACAATAGAATATATATTGTAGTGTTGCTTAGTAAGTAATAAGAAAACTACGTGCAAGAAAATGGCAGAAAATCAAATCAATTTTATTTATGTAGCCCAAAAGAAGCCCAACAGAAAATGACTGCATCACAAAGAAAATTTATTTAAAAAAAAAACAAAAACCTTGATCCATTTTCTTTGCTGTCACACATGCATTGTTTCAGCAATAAACAGCGTCAATTGCAGTTCAGTTTGAGTTACAGTTGCAAATTCTGGCACCTACAATAAGAGAGGAAACAAGAATGCGTAGCTCTCAGTATGAGGACACTTGACAGCTCATTTTCAACCATGTAGATGTGTGTGATGCTGACTCAGCTGCAGGAGAATCCACTCGAGTTAAGGAGCTTCTACACAGCAACAATCAACCCAAGGACAATGTTTCTACAGTAATTGTTGATTGACCTTTTTTTATGCAAAACAAATGTGAATCTTTTATCTAATATTGGACTTTGGAACCATTCATATCATTCAAGTAATGCAACCCTTGCCTCAGATTCAGACCCGACTACCTCGGACATGACACCATTTTCTTCATGCCATCCACTGAAATGTATGGCTTTTAATCAAAGGTTTTAAATCCACAAACCTTCTACTGCATACAAGCTTTTCTCACACACACTCTGTGATCCGCACTCTACTGTAAATCAAAAATGAAGAGTAAGGGAAACAATTTAAAGAACTCTTTAATTCCCAGCTCCCTGTGAACACATCTTATCAGGCCCACCGCGGCAGAAGTGGGAGCATATTTGCACGGTTCTTGTTCGCAGAGTGACTTTGCCAAATGGACTCTTTGCCCCGCATCCGAAGGGGATGGTCTGAACTTCAATACACGCCTGAAGACTGCTCAGAAGTTAGGATGAATCAGTCTTAAGGCCCATATACTCACTGAAGTGAATATATAACGCTCACACCAGCAGCAATAGTCTGTGTTATAATACAGTATATGTGTGATTGTGGCCCCTTGATGGAACATCTATTGTCTGTCCAAGAAGGAACACTATTCTTAGGTAAAGACAAAGGTCATTTTATAAATAAAGAATAAACGCCTGCAGCCACCTGCCTGTCTCACATCTCAACTCTCTTCATGCGCTGGCAGGATTTCAGCAAGGCAAGCATTCAGATGTTGCTCTCTGCCACCCTATGTCTCTGATTCAACACTTTCTTAGCTCACTTAGGCTATTTTAATTATGCATCAACTACTGATCAAAGGCAATTAATAGGCAGAGCAGCCTTTTGACTCTGTGGCTCTTAACCTTGTGCGGCCTTCAGTTCTGCTGAATAAATTATCATCCAAAGGGATCCTGTGTTTGCATAGCGTCGTTTGTAGATTGAAAGGTCTGCTGTGTGGATAGCAGTGCACACTTATCTTTTTTTAGACTTATTCAGCTCTCCCGGGTACATCTACAAGACTTAGTAGATCTGCAGCCTCGGCAATACCTCAGCTTGTAAGAAAACATTGATAACCATCAGCTGATCCAGTCCCACCTCCGTCTGTGGACAACCAATCCCGCTGGTAAACATCATCAGTATGCTGACAGAGGTACGAGGATCAGGGCATCAGGGCTGAACAATAGGGAGGGAGATTTAAGCACAAGAAGCTCTGACAAACAGGTTGGTATTCTCAGAGGAGAGACAGCTGGAGAAGCAGATGCTTTGTTTATTTGTGCAAGAAAGCACACATGCCCTTTGTCAGCACGACCTTGCCTCACATTCACATACACATCCGACCAGCCCGGAACAGCTAGTATTTAACCACTGAATAAAGAGCAGCTCCACTGAGGCAAGTCGAGGTTCAACGTACAGGACCGTGGGCCATGAATGGTAGTCAGAAACGTATTGCTGTATTGGTGTGCCTGTGTCAGTGGGGGAGGGGCGTCGGTAGCTAGGGACATGTGAATGGGACCTCAAAAAACAACTCGCTCTCTTTAGAGTAACTATAGAAGAAAAATAACTCCTCAGATTTTGGATATTTTCTCGCTTAATTCAGTTCTTAAAACAGCTTATTGGTTATTTTGTAGCCTATGGCAACCAACATGGTAACAAAGGACACTGCAGCAACCAGGTGCACTTTAAGGCTTGTATGAAAACAACAGCACAAGTATGCCAACATGTGGGCCAACAACAGGGCAGGTCACATCACAATCAGTGAATACACAATGGGTTGCAAAAATATCCTTAGTCGGCCATTAATATACCTGTGCGGCCCGCCCAAGTAAAGTCTTTGTGTGGGAAAACACTGCACATGAATCTGGATTGGTGAAACCGGTCCAATATCTGATGAGTGAATCATGTCAAGAGAGGAAATTGATATCAATATTGGGTCAAATCAGTCTCATTTCTAATCGAACCCATTAAAATTTCTCTGAAGCTATTAGGGAACAGGCTTTAGTGTACTTTAAACTCAAGTCAGATTCACCAGCAGATACTCATCTATCACTGTAAGACTTCCTAAAAGTAACAATGAACTCAAACCAAATAATTCATGGCCCACTTCCCAAAGGGTTTCCTGTAATATTGTTTTATTGCAAAAAAATAACGGTTCAGTGCATCCTTTATATTATTCTTTACACAAGAGACTGTTGCACTTTATTGCAGAAAATGTCAGACTTTTCTCTGGACAGAACAGTATGCTGAATATGATCTGTTTGAGAGACTCAATTAAGAAAAGAAGAAGGAAAAAAAAAAATCCAGGATCATTATAGGTAGAGCAGAGACAGGCGGGATGTCAGACTAGCTCCATTTCATTTTGTTTTAAGAACATGACCCATTTCTTTCGCCGACTCCCTGTACATTTCGTCTTCTTTCCCCTGGTACATTTCCGTGCTTTCACAGAACAGAGGTCTGAAAAGGAATGGGAGTTTTCATTCCGGATCTCCTTTTCAATTAAAGTCCCTCGCTTGCCAGGAGGAAAAGCAGTCCAGCTCTTATGCAATCCCCCTCCAAACACTGAGGCTAAGTGGCAGAGGGAAGAGAGAGTCAGACGGAGTGAAAGGAGGGAAGAGAGACAGGGAGGAATGAAAGGAGTGCAGGAGGGGCGATCCTTACGAGTGTCTGGCACCATCTGACCCAGTGAGTGGCTTTCCTTTGTCAGGATATGGAGAGCGTGGGTGGGAGGGAAGGAGGGCGCTTCCGTCTCCAATCACACGCTTACTTCACAGACACGGCCACTCTGTCGCCACACGCCTCCACACAGCTCTCTTAATCGTGCCAGGCAGTAGGTAAACACACAATCAGCCCACCTGACGTCACAGGCCCCTGCCTCTGACCAGGTCCCCAACAGATCAATTACAGAAGTAGCAGTTTCAACCGAAGGGGGCTGCAGCGCAAAAAAGCTGGCATGGCTGGAGCCGCAGAGAAACTTTGATAAATATAGGGGGTGATAATAAAACTCCCCAGGGTGCAGGCGAGAAGGCTAGGATGAGAAATGGAGAACAAAGGCAAGCCGCAAGGTTTCCGAAAAGTAAAACTGCTGCGGTGGCTGTGCACAAAACCCCCCTACCCTTCTTCCAAACCCCCCAGCAGCCCCTGTGTGCAACCTCAGAGTGCACAGCCGCTGCTGGAAATACTAGTCCGGACTCGTCTGGGTAAAGCTGCAGGGCTGCTCTTGCTGGGATCTGAAAGTCCAACGAGTCCAATAACTAAAGATGAATCTGCAAACAGACTCCAGTATGCGGATCAGCATTACACTGACATCACCAATTAGACTTGCGTGAACAAAACAAACGTGTTGGTGTATCCATGAAAATGCTGACATCCTTGAGCTTGTGCCTTGATGGAAGCAGGCATGACTAACCTTTGCTGAACCTTTACATCCATAAACATGCCACTTTTTATGAGGCACTCTGGCAGGCTGATCACTCTGTTTACACACACCGAAGTGTATACACTGTCTCACTTTACAATGCCTGCAGTAGCTTGCATAATCACTACCTGCATGCATAAATGTAATATGCACAGCAAACAACCCCCATGGACTTCCACTTATAGACGAGGAGAGGCTCAAAGAAGAAATGGCCTCTTAAAATTCAATGCATCTTTCAAGTAATAAGGAAAATGCCTGCTAGTTGTTTCCTTGGGATGCAAGTGGGGTGGAGGAGCTCTGCTGCACAGAAATGTGAAACCAAAGACATAACAAATGCCTCCAGAGTACTGGAGTAAAGTCCGTGGAAAAAATACACTAAATTGAAAATATTTTGCATCCATTTATCTATTCATCAATCCATTTTCTGCTCCTCATACCGTTTTAGGTTTAGCCAGTAGCAGGCTTAGCAAGGAAGAAGCAAGGAACCACAGATCCTCCTTTCCATTCTGTTTCCAGCTCCTTCTTAGGGATCCTGTGGTGTTTGACTCCCAAATGGGAGACATTATCTCTTCGTCATATTATGGTTCAGCACTAGGGTCTCCTTTCAGTTGCATGGGGTAACTTGAAAGTGAAGTATCCAAGGGACTTTCCAATCAGATGTCCGAGCCACATTTAGCATTTAGTAAGGTAAATATTTCCTACCATCAATGTGTAGGAAACGTAGCTTGTATCTGCAATTTTATTCTGTGAGCCACTTTGTAAGACTAATAACCAGGTAAGTGGTAGGTTCACTGGGAAACCAACAGATTCCCCTAAGGCTCCTTTTTCACCACATCAGTTGCAATGCTTGTTTGACTGCTGACGCTTCTCCAATTTTCTTTTTAATCTCACGGCCCATGATACTGTCACCCGTGAAACAAGTCCCAGAGATGCCTGAACCCCTCGTTGGGTTTGTAACTTCTTCCCTGCCAGAAAATCTCGTCCATACAAATACTCGAAGCCAATACTGATTCTCATCCTGACTGCTTCACACTGATGGCTACAAATTGCCCCCAGAGTGTGCCAGAGGCCACAGGTCAATAGATACCATTTTGGAATACTAAAATGAGACATTTGTATCTTTGTGTTTATGTAACTCAGCTCAGTCCTTTGAGTTTGAATAAACTACAATCCATCCATCTCACTTAGTCTCCACATTATCCTCTCACCATTTTCTTAAAGGAATTCAAAATCTCTAAGATCAAATCTCTCTTGTTGCTTACTCCCCTTAATCACATTTCCTTGATGCCATTCGAAGATGGCTTTGCTATTGTAACCACTCGCAGCGTGTTCTGAGTGAAAGACTAATACAGGATGAGAAGGGCCCATTGTTATTCTGATAGCCCTGCAGATTCCTCACTCTGCCTTTCTCTGGTCAGGAAATGACCCACCTGGTGCAATCAAACCATAGGGGCTTTACAGCTCAAGTGTTTTGTTGTGCTGAATACCGCCTCTTAACACGGAGGGAGCAATGGCCACTAAGCAGAGGCTGAAGAGGGTAAGGGTCCCTTCAAATAACTCCTGAGGAGCCTTGGTATGTTTCCTGTCTGAGGAATTCATCAGAGCCTTATACATCAATGCACTGGCACAGCTGTGAGAGCATATGACTCAGGTATGGTGGAAACCTGGCTGAAGATGACAAAGAAAGTGAGAGCAGTAAACAGCGGTGCAATGCACACCATGCACAGTACATGTGTGTGTATCATGAACACTTGCATGAGCACACACACAACCTGAGGGAAAGCAGTATTGGCTAGAAATGAGACTTCCTTGGCCAAATGCTTTAATTATGTTTCCAAGAACCACATGAGAAGGAGTTTGCTGTCAGTCTCTCTTCTTGTTTGATGAGTGTAATCGCATTAGCCTGCTTCATTTCTTCACACATTGAGAAGAGAATCTGAGCTAACACACTGCCTGACTAATTAACAACAACACATACAAGATGCATTGTCCACAACCTCACCCTCTCCCTCAGTGATTATCAGAAGCTCTCTGATTAACACAGAGACCATTTCTATAGGCCGAAATCACACACATTTTTGCAAGTACTTGCACATGAATGGGAATTATTATACATTACACAGTTTTGGTGTTGAGAACTATGGAGAATCGTTTTGACTGAAGTTATCCGCTTCGGGCCGCTTTATCTGTCCCGTTTATTCTGTTTACTAAATCCAAACTGAGAAGCCAGCCAGAGGACACAAAGCCAGCGAAAAAAGAGGGAAGAGCGAAGAGGAGGACAGCAAGCCAAGTCTCCTCCGTGTGTTTGTGGGTGCTGATGAGCTAGGCTCGAAGGATACAGAGAGGGTTTCCTGCAGGGCAGCAGTCTGCTCTGAATGGGCCAGCTGTTCTCTGCTCATTCTGGTGTCCCAGAACCCGCTGAGCAGTCAGGCTCTGCCAAAAAGAAGGACAGGCACAGCCTCACTACATTGCACACAGCGACAAAGCCTGCTTTTACGAGGGGGTCCCATTCAGAGGTGACCAACAGGCTCCAGGATAACTGGGGAGACCATATGCTGTAATCAGGGCAGAGCTTCTGCTACTTCGTCAGTGTTTTTTCCTCGGGACACAGTCCACCTTCATTCAACCCCACGACTGGACCGTCCTGACCCGGCACGGCTAGCTTTTGGGCAACCTCGGGAGCCCCTGGGGAGGTGTTGATGGGCTTGGTGTCCCAGCCTGGATGCCCTGCGAGCGGCCTGCTGACAGTGACATGTGGGCTTGCTGACGGAGCACCGAGGGGGAGCTGAGGAGCACGGTGAAGCAATGTAGCCAGACATCTGTGGGGCAGCAGAGGGTCAACCCCAAGGCGGAGGGGTGGAGAGTTACGGATGCCTCTACTTGGTCTGTCAGCTAGTGCAAAGACAGGTGCACACGGACAGAGCATAAGGACATAATGGAGCAATTGAGTGCAGTCAGTTAATCATTCACTCCTGCTACTGGCTCTTCAATTTCTGAGAGTGGCAGATCCTGAATGTTTTCACTCTGCTGGGAGCCAATTCACTCTCGCAGAATGCAAAAAGAGGTTCGAACTGAAGCTGAATCACCTTTGGAAACTCTGACGGAAAAGCGTGATGGTTTTTAAATTAACCTTGGTTGCTTATCTCGTTGAAATTATAGCGTGATAAAGAGCATATATTGATGACTAAGATACTCTGCCATCGTCATGAATAACAACATGGTCCCAATCACCCCACACAATCAGGGCACAAAAGAAAAAAAATAGGCATGGGAATTGTCCTGAGAAAACAAAGTGATTGATTACATTCATAAGGCAATAATCACTGGATGTAATTACTCTTTAATCTCACTTCCAAATGATCTCATGGCAGAATCCATTTTTCATCAGAGAGAAATTACACGCTGCTCATGCCATTTTACAAAAAATTATGCTTGAACAAAACATTTTCATATGTGCAGAAATACTCCAACACTGTCCAGACTACATGAGAGATAGTGTCCTGTATTCATTAACAGTCTTGTGATTTTAGCATTTGATTTTTTGCAGCATGATCAAGCACCCTGATAATTTTGTGTATTATTTTTTTTCATGTTCTGATCTATCCTTATCCTGAGCACAATTAAATACACAGTGTCTAAATAACACTGTAGACTATGAAAAAGTGGTCACATGTCTTTGATTGGACATTAGCTCTGGCTCAAACGCAGGTTCCCCTGTTGAATCAGTACCAGAAATCCCAGCATGCAAGTCAAAAAGGGTAAATTTGAATCGCTGAGCCTAATATTCTGAAAGTGATGTGATGCATGGTCATGCGGATATTCTTTGCTTTCAAAAAGCAATTTTAAACTCTCCTGAAAATGTGCTTTCATCCTTCTATATCTAATTTTCAATATTTTTACTTTTGCTATGTAAAATTGACCAGAACAGTTATTAACTCTGCAAAGGACATTATGCTTTCGTCTGGTTTGTCAGCTGCATTTATCTAAAATGACAAAACAGATTTCAAAGACACTTGGATGGAGGATGGGTCTCAGCCCAGAATAGACCCCGTAAACAACCGGTGTGGACCCAGAAAAAGGGACATCTGGGAAATGTTCTTACTTTCTTAAAAAGGGGATTTTTTTTTTCAACCTTTACTCAGAAGCTAATGCATTGATCCAGATGAGAAAAAAACATGCATATTAAGATGCTTGGTATCTATGAATGAGAGTAATTTGATGCTAATCCTAATAAAGATCCAGATCCAGCAGATTGAAAATGAAGCTTGACCGAAAATTTCAGTAACATAATTCTCATATTTAGGAGATATTTCCCTGGTCAGTCACGGAGAACACTGGTGTATGTGAGAGAGTTAGCTCTGTGGCACACACAGAGGCAAACAAAGACATGTACAGACACACAGTCACAGAGACGGGGCATAAAGCCATAGAGACAAGCAACACAACCAATATAATAACCAGCAACACCACCAGCACAAGGCTTCAGAGAGAGTCATTCACAGACCAGTTGTATCATCTCCACCACCACAACGCAAAGCACTTGCCTCTCTAATTCACCTGCTGCCTTGTGTAAGCAACACATCTCTTTGTCTGCCACATCTGCTTGGGCTTAATGAGCTCTGAGGCCTGATAATGATATTACTGCCTGCAGAGAACAGCACTGAGAAGAGCTTTACTTCCTCTGTGTGCGTAGGGGACAAACCAAAAACAGACGTTCATATGCTGTCAGTAGTCATTACCGTGACTGCGATGCTGATGTGCCCGCATATGTGGGAAAAAAAGACAATATGTATGTGGACATGTAGACATGTTGTCAGCCATCTTGTCCGCAGTAATTACCCAAAATACTCTGACGTGTGTACATGCAAATAGATGCTTGTGCCCAGGATGTTGTTTCTACCACACATGTTGCCACACTGGACGCGTCTCTTGGGTCCCAGCCGACCGGTGAGGTCCATGACAGAGACCGTTCCGCCGTAGATTCGCCCTTAACAGGACGGAGGATCTCCTGTGGCTGTCAGTGAGGCCTGAAGAGCGGAAATGTCACTAGTCGAGATTCTTCGATATGCACTGCCATTCTCATCACTTGCACTCCTTCACCCCAAAGCTTTAGATGCTTGTCAGGGCAACCCGGGTCTGAGTCACGCACAAGTCCAAATGTAATGCAAACTGACAGCGCTCAACACAAATATGCTTTGATGCTGAGGCAGGACATGATGTAGTGGTCCATGTTTGATATGTTGTGTATGTCTGCGGGTGTGATGCACAAGATTGTACTGTGTCAAAACTTTTGTCTTCATTTCTTTAAGCTCCATTTAGAATTAAACTGTAGACACATTGTCATTTGTGGCGCATTAATACATCCACATTAGCTGGCAGATGCTACATTTAGCTTAAAAACTTTCCACTTTTGTACGTGCTTTCTTGAGTCTGGCTCTTATTACAAAGCAGGAAGCTCACACTAACATCTGCGTAGGTGGACAGCACATTAATGCTCAAAGAACTGTCACTTCCTTATAACGTCATCAGCTACTCTCAGACGATAAGATGCTACAGGGCTGGATCAGGTATAAACACTGATCTCTCACGCTGTCAGGAGGATGAAACGGATCTCAGTGCCTCGAATAGATGTATCCTCACACGGTGACAGTTTACCTTCACAACTCCCAGAACTAATCTAATCAGGCAGATTATGGCTGGTACTAATGTTTTTGAGAATGTAAACAAGTGCAGTGATCACGTGACTGATCATCTGTGACGCCGCGTGTCTAGATCTGATAGCTGAGCAGTCAGTGTCACTCACAGCGAGTGACGCCAAGAAGGTGAAAAGACATTTTAGGAATTACGTGAGAATGTGCTGTGAATGTGCGTGTGTGTGTGTGCGTGCGCGCAGACGTGCTTGCTCAGCGGATGTCTACAGTCAAGTGACAGGGGTGCCATGTTTCTTCAGAGGATGAGTCAGACCACAGATGACATGTCTGGCTGGTTAAACAAGGACACACACTGGTTGAATGTCATACTTGTGTCATTTACATCCAAACCACCAATTACATAAGCTCACAGTGGAAGGCAGTTTGGCTGTTGAGTCGCATGTGTGTGGGACACAAGCTTGTGATTAGTGTGGCACTAGTTCAAACACCTGAACTAACATTAATAATTCTGGATTAGGAAAATAAAATTAACCACAACCCACTTTATAAGCGGGCGGCTGGAATACCCGCTGGGTTTATAACTGTGGACTGACCAGTGGAGCTTGGCTCTGTGGATTATGTGGTTGTAGTGAACTCCTATGATGTGGGCTGAAGTAAATGTATAAATGTCAAGTCAGGTTTTATGTCTTTTTGATATCCATCAGTAGTGACTGATTTCTCAGACATGAGCACAATTTGCGAATTCTGCTGAAGTTTTTGATCAGAGCTTCAGTTTAC
Source organism: Acanthopagrus latus (assembly GCF_904848185.1). NCBI lineage: Eukaryota > Metazoa > Chordata > Actinopteri > Spariformes > Sparidae > Acanthopagrus > Acanthopagrus latus. The sequence goes on from NC_051042.1 coordinate 29,528,969, forward strand.
TGAAGGATAATGACAGTTCTGTCAGTTCCTCTGCCAGTTAAAGTCACCTAAGTTGCCAAGTGTAGCCTTAGTTATGCATTTAGTGATACTCTTCTTTTGTAAGGTTGATGATTTTCATGTAGCAGCTGGGCTTTTCAAAATAGTTTTTCAGTCTTGGTTTCACCAAAAAGTCCAACTAACTGGGTCCACTTTCCCTACTCAGGGTTTTCCACGGTTTTTAAATTTCATGACAGTCATCTAAAAGCTAAGAGTGGACCTTGAGTTGAAATTGTTTTTGTCAAACTGCTATGCCCGAGCTCAAGAATGAACTCAGATGCTGATCTTTTCCGCCAACGCGGGGTGAGACGTCCAGAAAGTGCAGCTACTCAGCTCACAGGTCAACAAATCAAAACCAGCTGAGAAAACTCCATTTGCTGATCGAGGCGGAGTGCTGTGGGTGAAAGCTCTCAAAAAGACCTAGTTAGTGGACTGTGACATGTAATTGTTTTGTCAGTCTACTATTTCTAAGGTCGAGAGCTGAACGTCCACGCTTCACCAGTATGTACACTTGGCACTGCAGGCAGTAGTCAGTTTTAATACACTTCAAATAGAAAACAAAAACTGTGTTTCTTGAAGTTCTGAAATGTTGTCACAGATCTGTTCATTTCAAACATGTAGGCAAAAGTGTTTAAGTCTGGAAAATCGGAGCACAACAGAACAACTCGTTTCCTCTGACCAAGGTGACCAGCCAACTCCTGTTGTGTCACTCTGTAAAAACACTCGCCTACGCCTCCAAAACTCAAACAGGCCACTGTCCTTCACGCTCGTCTGTCCCCTGAAAAAAATCAATACCGGCTCTGTATTCAGGACGGCATGAATCAGCGCAATCAAACAGCCACCGCTGAGGCTCCAGGTCCAGGTCAGGCAGTCTGCGCTTCATCCCCTGCGGTGATCCCCTGAAGTCCCACATGAGCAGAGGTCACCTTACTGCCGGATTTCTCTTCACCACCTTCACACTCCACTGAAAACCCCCAAGTCTCACTGACTTTACTTTCCTCATTCTTCCCTAACTTTTGTTTATCCATTTTTCACCCATTCCACCATCTCCCTCTGCGCTGTAAGTGTCGAACATCCAGCTTGTCCTTCGATTCAACGCTCGTCTCTCATACGCGCTGACTGACAGTAGGGAAGTGGACAGAGAATGAAAGACAAAGACAGAGGGTGTGTGTCCTTCAAATCAGGGGTTATTCTTTAAGAAGTTTACAAAACAAAATGCGCATCAGTGCATTTCTATTAACTGCTGCCCAAAGAATTTCCATTCTGGAAAAAGGTTGTGACTGTCAACATTATCCACATCTTATCTTTATTATTATACCAACATTTGAGCAAGTAAGCTCAAACATAAAACACTGAAATTGAGTTAAATCCAAAGTTCCCAGTTTGCTTCCCATTGCTTGCTGTAGATTCCACTGGGAAATTGAATGAAATCATCCCTCGACGGCTGAATGAGCTGACACAATAAACAGGAATAAAAGTGCAAAATGGCCAATAAAGCTGGTCTTATGACTTGCCAGAAGGAAATCAATCCATCTGCAGCAAAAAAAAAAGTTTGTGGACAGCAATCTGCTGTACCCAGACTTAAGAGATGTCTTTTTTTCCAAATCAGCCAATTCTCTTTGAAGCCTCGGCTCCCTATAAAAGCTGCATACAGACAGGAAGTGTGAGAAGACAAGGCAAGACGGCATTAGAGGCAAAAGTAAGCAACGGAAGAAAACACCAGTCCAGTCGGCTCTTCAGTAGCTCTCAGCATCCACTGTTCCGCATCAATAAAGCGATCAGTACTTTCCAGATCACTGAGCTGGGGGTTAACCACTGCTCTGTGCTCCGGACAAAGATCACCCAGGATAGGCTTTCTGTGAGGTCCAGTGACCCGCCCCGAAGGAGCCAGACTCCGGGCTCCATGTCTGGCCCGTGCTCCCTTAATCACCACCACCAAGAAAGTCGATACTGCGCACGAGTCAATTACCCGGGGAGGAGAACTCATGCCGCCACATGATCCTGGGGTTTCCCTTATCCGGGCCACCAATCTCTCTGACAGCCAAATCATAGGCAACTTATTGGATTCGGTGGGGAAGGAGATCTTAACATTAATAATTCACTCCGTCCGCGGCTGCATCTCATCTCGCCCGGTGCCACCGGGAGGGAGGCCACGCTGATGCGTACAGCAGGTGAGAAAAATGCAATGCCGGAATGGAAATGAAGCTCTCTCTCGCTGAACCATCTCATTCTCTTATTTGTTTCTCCATTCTTTTGTTCTCCTCTCCACCTCTTCTTGCCCATTCTGGTCGACTGGTGATGGGATTCCTGTGCGGTTTCTCTTCGCTGTCACACATCCTCAGCCTCCCCACACTCACTCTCCCAGAGTTGAAAATAAAAACAGTGGATAAACGACGGCCTTGACGATACTTTCTGACTTGTGCATTAAATAGGTGTATGACAATCTAAAACAGTAGGTAAACTATTCAGGGAAGAAATCTTCTTAAAGTTTATATAATGGAGAAAAAAGTTATCCGCCTGTTTCATGTCTATTGTTAATGGTTTCCTGGGGCTCCTTTCCAACTGTCCTCATTCCCTTCTCCACTGACCCATGCTGACAGACACGTATTCTCCCCTCCTTCACTTTCATCCGCTCTCCAAATTATCTCCTCCCGTCCTCCATCCCCTTCCTCTCCCCTCTGCCGCCATCCCATTTCGCTCTTGCCAGTGGTGTCCTCGCGGTGATGGAAAGCCTGGCCTCCCTCTGTGAGCTGCTGTCCCTAATGAGGCTCCTCAGCCACACGGCGTATCAAATTAACAGGCTGCACCGACCTATTACAACCCAAACCCACCAGCCCAGGGCCCCCCAACGCAGAACCAGAGCTCCACCTCATTGCACCGGCGGTCGTCGTTTGTGATTGATGGGATGTGATGCAAGCAAGGACAGTAGGGCTGGAGACAGAGGCAGAGGTACAGATACAGAGGACAGACAGTTAAAAAGGTATACACATCTGAATTTTTCCTGCGAGGCAGGCCTTTTGCGATGAGTAATTATCCTCTTGATGGAATAAGTAATGAGGTGGGAAAAGGTCACAGATTGCCTCAGTGAGGAATATAATAGAAAATATTTCTATTTGTCGAAGCAAGACTGATTTTTTAATTTTTTTGCCAACAGACCCTCAAGGCTTTTTCTCGAGCACTCGACTAACAACACACAGGTCATCTGCCAACTGGTGTCTTCAGATGCCTCCTTCAAAGTTATCTATTTTAGTGATTCTAAATTCTTGGCAGCAAATTCTTAGTCTGTGTCCGTTCACCATCAGGCTTAAAATACTACACTTGTAGGGAGAAAGTATGCACAGGAGAGTGTGTAATGCTGTAACCATCCATCTGGCTAATTGGATCTTGAATCTTGGAAGGCACACTTGACATGCTCTGATAAGGTTATAATCTCCCATGTGCCTTTCTGGTGCTAGATCACTATTTTAATTAATTAGTCACCTCAAGTTTAAGCATGACATCCACTTTATAACTGCGAAGAGGGAGGGAAGCCAGACGGCTGGTGTTCGCGAGCAAGCGGAGGCACTGGAGTCAAAATTACAGTTGGATGATACAGTTTTAATTGATAGGCTAGTACACATGCTTTCGTTGTAGCGCAGGGATGTATATAGACTTTAAAAAAGAAAAGGGTAAATGTTTAAATCAAGCTACAATAATGGTTGGATTACCCTGCAAGGGGAGATAACGCTGTGTGTCTCTGGGAAGACAAACCCAGAGAAGGTCACTCCTGAATAAATGCCACCAATAAATTGGTTCCCAGAGAGAGAAAAAAAAGACCCCTGGGCTATTTTACAAGACAACAAGACTCCTATAAAAGAGCTTAGTCCAGAGTCTATCACAGTGAAAACAGGGACGTCCCTGACTACTGCCTCGTGGCTAGAGCCATAGACCAGAAACCCAGTGATGGAAAGACAGATGGAGGCGGAGAAGGAAAAAAGAAATGATTCAATGTTTATGAAATAAATGGAGCCGGGGGGAAGTGGACAGATAGAGGGAGACACAAAATGGAGATGTGATTAAGATAGAAGAAAGGAAAAAGGGAGACCAAACAGAAATGGTTGTGAAGAGGCTACATACAAGAGATGAAGTCAGAAAAACCCTGACAAGCTCTGCGGACAGAGACGCGGCGCCGGCTTCCAGATGACGGCTTCATCACTGCGCGCCGCCTCTTCAAACCCTCCTCATCCAACCCGGTTGTCAACAGGCTCGCCGTGCTACATTACTCAGACTGCAGTGGCAGATCCCGGTTACTCTCCTCTGATCGCTCTGTGCCAGTTCACACAGACAAACACAGACAGACACACACATCACCTGTTTCCACTTACCTACCAGCTAAAGTTGTAGCTGCATATGAATTATGAATCATGTATAATTTGCAGCATCATTTCACAGTTTCTAATCTGACATACTGTGATTTAGCAACATAATATGCTCAGAAAAGTCCCTCTTACAAAGACACAAGCCAACAAAAGTACTAAGCACAAGTTTCTGGTCTCTCAAATGACATTTATCAAATGTGATTTCCCCAACTAGATTTCTGAGGTGATTCTAGAAAACATTAATTCAATGGTCGTGTATTTCTAAATGTCATGTACCCACGAACAGAATTAAAGCTAACAGTGTTGGAACGGAAGGAGAGATCCTACTGCAGATAACTGAGCAGTCAGACTGAAACTAAAATGATCCAAATAGCTTCTAGAAGTTCATTTTTGATTTTCTGTTTCGTTTTCACAGACAGGAAGAAGCAGCTTTTGTCATTGCAAGTTAAAATAAATAAGCTACGCCTCCAAAATAAAATCTGGTCACTAACGTGCTGCTGCTTGTACACACAGATTTCCAGGTCACATGGGGCTGATCACATCAATAACCTGGTTTCACTCGGCAACCTGGATTCTTGTGTACGTGTAAACAGTCCTAGTGACCTGCCAGAGTTCTCTCCGTCCTTAATCTCTCTCTCACACATGCCCAACACAAAAAGAGTCCAAAACAAGCCTCCCTCAGTGAGAGAGGATCAGTCCTGAGTTATGATTGAAAAGCCTCATCAAACACCACAAGGACAAGGTGAATCCAGAGATTCTGACGTGCTTTGACTGCTGATGCATGTCCCAAAGATGTAAGGTTACTGGCAAGGTCTGCTCCAACACTGGCTCTGAGCCTGGACTCCAGCCTATCTGACCTATTAGAACCTATTTTAAGTTTTTACACCATTTACCCAGCAGGATACAATAGTTTCCTCTTTTTACGGGTGTCTTTTCCACTGATTTCTTGACAATGCAGCCTCAAAAATCCTGCCGTTGGCTCTGCATGTAAGGCCGTCTTGACAACGTAATTGAAGGGGCTCGACTATGTATTTTTAGAGCACTCTGCAGTTTTAATAAGGGCATAATAAAAACTGCTGAAAAACTGAATAAACAAGCTGTTCACTGAGGGAAATAAGGTCCCAAGATCACTGTGTGAAGCTAGAAAGGTGGCAGGGTCCGCCAAATAGCTACTAGTTGAACAATTATGAAACTGTGTTGTCCTTTAATGTCAATTTCATTAATTATTTTTAGTTTATTTAGGCATTAAAAAAAATTGATGAACGATGATGTCGATGAACGTTTTTTCTCTTCTGATTCAAATTTCTTTCCCAAAAACCACGTAGTGCACCTTTAAATGAAGCACGTTTCCTTTTCTCACACACACTACCACACAGCCCAGTGCTCTCTGGTATGCTTCGTACTGGTTTCGATGGATTGTACATTTGTGTTTGTCTAGTGTTCCTGTGTCGCTCTTTTTTTTTTTTTCTTTCTTTTTGGTTGCCCATCTGTTCCTGTCGTGTCCTTCAACAGCTGCAGAGTGCTCGCCGCCCACTCTCTCTCTCTCTCAAACACACACACACACACACACACACACACACACACACACACACACACACACACACTCGCACCTAAAAGCTCTCTGTCGCACCAGAGTGTCAACAGGCCAGATTTCCTCTCCAGCTCGACTGTAGTCACCGCAAAAAAAACACGGGGCTGCAATGAGATTGGTGCCAGCCACGTCTCCGTATATCACTGATTCACTAAGACTGTCCTTCTCTCTCTCTTTCTCTCTCGCTCCCTCTTGCAGCAGCCAGTAAAATCAGACCAATAACCTCCATCAAGTAACTGCCTGCAACCAAGATACAAGCCACAGCCTCAAGTTTCATCTCCACTTGAGGCCAAATGGATACTTGACATATCAAATGACCCAGAGGAAAGTGTGTCTGTGTGCACGGCAGCCGTGTACACCTCCGTCTGTGTGTATGTGTGTGCGTGTTAACACGCGTCGTGCGTGTGTGTGCTGCTGCGGGTCCTTAGTAGCCCAGCAGCGGGTATGAGTTCTGCCCCGTCCTCCTCTGCAGTGGCCCAGACACGGATTAATGGTGTCATTAATCTTACCTTTAAAATGAATGACTTCAGCACCTCCAACCTGTGCCAGAGTGGCTGCCTGGTGCCCAGCATCCTCCCCCACCACTCCCTGCGTTCCCACCCCTCCCTACGCGCTCAGCTGTAACGGATGGATAGCGGGCCTGCCATCCTATCCATCCATGGCTTGGCACAGTGTTGCCACAGCGGGATATCAGAGGCCAGCAGACGGCTCTCGCCAGTGGACTCCACTTCCCATCCTCTCACTGTGTGTCTATGTGCACTCAGCTTGTAGAAAGTATCCACTCACAGATATGTTTTTATGAGCAAATGCACATATTTCACAGACTCAAGGTCTCTGTTTGATGATAGGAACTTATATCAGATCTACAGACATCACACGGTCTCCTTAGTTTCCATTACACCAACCTGCACGGCCCCAGGAACTAGCTGTTCCAAACTTTAGACTTGTGTGATGTTGGGTGAATTACAGCTTGATCAAGTTGCGGCGAAAAGAAAAAAGAACCTGTCTAGATCTGTTGCTGTAATGTTAGTCATCCGTTGCAGAGCCTCAGTGGAGGGAGCTTCACGGAGAACTCACAGAGGAAATCATAAGAACTATGGCAGGAATATATTGAAAACAGCTTTGCATGATTGTGCACCTTCAAGATGAATACATTCGGGAAAATATAAATAGTTGAATAAAATGACAAGTAGCGCGGCAGCTCTAACCACAAGGTGTCAGCATCCAGTGGAAATGTCAGATTTATCGACAACTGAGTTGCCGGCGCTTCGGTGCGGGGCGGCATTCATCAAATGAGGGGGGAAGCGGTCATCACGCCAGAGCTGGAGACTTCTCATTTAACAATAAATCGTCTGTCTTCCTGCTCTTCCCCTCTCCTCCCACACCTTCCACCCTTCAGCGTCGCCAAATGACCCTCTGCATGGACAGAGGCTGCTGGCCATCATCCAGCAGGCCAAACACACACCAGCACACACTGAGCCACGACCCTTTGGACAGCGTGTCGGCGTCAAAGTCAAGGAATTACACCAAACTATTTTCTGGCGCGTCTGTACGTCCAGGACAATGTTTTGCTGAGCATATGTTCAGTTTGTCGGCACAATAGATGAATTACGCAGCTCAGCACAACCTCAATCTTCTCGTTCTGGCCACTGAGCATCACACACACACACACACACACACACACACACACACACACACACACGACGTACAGCTATTTTCTGTGAAGTGGATACTGGTGCAGCACAGTACAACAATCGCACAAAGCCTCCACACAGTTCTCTGAAACCGCTTCACTGGTTTTCAGTTCCTCCCACAAAACAGTTAATGAGGTGAGATTTGTTGCTGTGTCGCTTGTTATAACCAAGGGAAACAGGAAAACTGCGCTCGTTTACAGAATGAGCTGCTTTTTCTTTTTTTTTCTTAAGCTAATTATTTAGCACCGCCGTTGCTTCACAACTTCAGCGTTAAATGCCCTCTGTGCAAGATTCTGCTCTCACACTGAATTGGTGGAGAGCAGAAGAGAATCTGAGAGCTCGACAAAAGGAACAACACATCTGCAAGTAACTCCAAGGAAAACGTTTAATTGTAAGCCTGATTGTTTTATCAACTAGTTCATACTGTTTCTATCTCACATTTTGAAAAGAACCAACAGTGAACAAGATATTAGGCTACACCTACACCCATTATCTTGTGTATAATATAATAATACATTTGGGTCGAATCTGCATCTTTTTGCTCTGCTCTCATTACATTGTGCATTTTGTCGACGAGACCATTTTTAAGAGTTACAATAACACGGCTCCAACAATAGCGCCGAGCTTAAAAAAGATTGTGAGGAAAGAAAAAAAAAAAGAAGAAAAAAAGACCACCTGACTCCAGCTCCGGCACTGAGGAGCTCTGGTTCTGCATCACTCAGTACCGCCCTGTCAGATCAGCGCGTAATAACTGTCAGTCATTCCTCATGGGATCATGTAGATGTGACAAGTGGGTAGCTCGCTTCTGACAAAATCTGGCAACCGCTGAGCAGGGCACAGGCGTAATGACTAGTCAGGGAGAGGGCTGGAACAGTGGACTGGTTTCTGTTAAATAAGTGGACACCCTGTAGTGAAGAGGACATTTTTTTTTTAAATAAGTAGAACTAGGCCGTGTTTTTGGACCTGAGAGGAGGCTTGGGTTCAGAAAACAAACCTCCATTAGCTCAACATCATCATTATCAACCTGCTGTGCTGCAGGGTCATGTGGTCGTAAAGCCCCTGCAGCAGAGCCTGAGTGTGTTTTCACCACTTTTTTTGGGGGGTCTTGACATGGATCATCACTCTCCTCAGTAAACTAAAAAAATCATCACTCTCAAAATATCGAATAATCTTGAACACAGCCCGAGCTCGTGAAATAAATATGGATCTTACAGTTAGACTATAGCCTGATCGTTTTACAGCTCAACATCTCCACTGTTTGTCCTCGAGCTGATAAATGAGATTTCTTTAGGATTATGGGTTTTGTTTTTTTTTTTCATCTATTTTCAATGTGATTTCAAGTTTTACAGTCAATCCTTGGTTATGTTTGTTAGTTTTGTGAATGCTGGGAACTCAAGTAATTCAAACGCTGTGTGTGTCGGCGCCCTCGATGACCTCACAAGGAAAACTTCCTGTTCAACGCAGTGACTCTTACATGGAAACTGCTCCCAGGTCTTTATCCTCATCGCGTCTGTCATGACTTGTCGGTGCCATGCTGTAACAGCAGAATAACACTTTAACCCTTTACATTTCATTATAATTCTGTGACTTGACAGTATTTATTAACTTGTTTTCATAAGATATTTATTCTAATTTAAGCATCATTAATAAGCTGCGTGAATGTCACAAGGTGCCTGTCTGTAGGCAGTTCATAACGAAGAAAAAACAAAGGTGGAGTCATTTCTACAGTTTTTAATTACTGGTAAAAACAGCAGCGGCGAGCCGATTGCATGGCCCAAAAACCTCTTAGACAGTAGTTGTTGTGTGGTGTGAGAGGAAGGAGGAGGAGAAGGAGGAGGAGAGGGAGGAGGAGGAGGAAGAGGAGGAGGAGGAGGGTGTTAATTATTCACTTCCCTGTCCAGTTCTCAGCTAGTGGCCTTGCAGTCCATGCTTATTTATAGCTGCCTATAATCAGCTGGGGTAATGCATGAATGTGTTTGCTGAGGTAATTCTTAAGCCATCCTTCAAACGTGGCAAGGCAGACGAGACGGTAAACAAAACCAGCGACGAGAGGATAACTGCAGAATCATCGTGTGCTAAACAGACAAAACACTGAACCACAATTCAAAAATTCTCACAAAAAAAAAAAAACATTTAAAAATGCACAGATTTCCGGACTCGCTCAAAACCAGAATTCCAGTTTGAGAAGCGCCACCATCAGTGCACGCTCCGGATGCTCCGCGTGTTGCAGCTCGGGGCAATAAAAGCAGGGTTACAGGCCAGGAAATGTGCCGCCACATGTACCTGCCATCGCCTCAGGTGAGTGTTCACTCCTGCGACCGAGTGAGGGAGGAGATGGAAACTGTTCTGCACATCATGTCTCCACTCTTTTCTCTTAAATTGTCTCCATAAAGTGATCCAGGGGTGCTGTGATATGAATTTGTTCCCACTGTCTCTGTCTCCGGTCAGTCTCTTTACCTTTCCGTTTGGCGTCTGGGTTGCTCTCTCTCATGTAACCCTCCCACTCTCTCTTTGGTCTCGTGTTACCACTTTCCCTTTTTCTCCTTTTCCCCCCACCGCCGAACATGTTTCTCCACTCACCCCTATGCCAAGCTGGTAATGTCTCTGGCATTTATACAGCAGAGCCAACAGGGGGCTTAGCAGCACACTATCATGAGTAATTGAAATAATCAACTCTGTTGCTAATGACTCATCTCCTTGGCACTGGATGCTAGTCTCCACATCATTGGGAGCGCAGTGCAGGAGGTGCCAGTGCCGGGAGACATTTCCCAGCACATTTCTCAGAGAGGGAGAGAAAGGGGGGGGGGGGGCAGCGTACACCCATCTACCGTGAGTCAACCATTATGGAAAACATCAGGGTTTTTTCCCCGCAGGCGTTCTGGCCCTGTTGCACAACTCTCCTGCCGCTAAATGACTGAGCATGACCTGAGAGATGGGATGAGGAGACAAATTGAGGTTACAACTTTGACACGGCGTGTAATAAATTCACCACTGGTTTAAAATATTTCACACCGGAGGGGTTATTTCTGTCTGATTTACCCGTAGACACATTCTCACACACTTCCAACACACACACAAACACACACACACACACACACACACTGTTGGACCAGCCATGGCTTGAGGAGAGGCCGAGTGGTCCGGACTGGACCATGTTTGTTCGGGAGAGCTCAATCATGCAGGCTGTTTGCACAACAGGCCTCCTCTGCACTGTGGGAAAACTCACATGGCCGTCTGACGGGGGAGTGTGACGATGAGTGTGTGTGTGTTCAGTGAGAAATAGCTTGACGCAGGTTGCCCCGCAGTATCAGCCCAGCCTCTTGTACCTGTGAGTGTAACAAGTCTCAACAGCTACAACAATGTACGAGGGCACACAGACGAGTGGGGAAGATCAAGTAACGTTGCAGAAGTTGATACGAGCCGCTCTTCCGACAGCTCCTCTGGTGATTAGGTGCTGCTGCTTGCGTTGAGGTATGCAGGGAATGGCCCCCGCTGACAGCTGAGGAGGTGTGTGTGTGTGTATTTGTAAGGGTTGCTGCGAACATATCTGTGTGTATTTACATGTGCGAAAGAGACAACAAGGTAGAGAAAGGGTGTGCGAAATCTGTCCCGAGCTCGCACAAATTCAAAAAACACACACACCCACGTACAAGATACACACCTTCAATACAGCAGCTCGACATGCCGGAACACCAGCTGACAATGAAGGGGGGGTAATAAACTCCCCTCTCCCAGGTTCACACGCATGCGTTCGACTTACTTACACGGATACAAAGATAGCACATGTAATAGCTGACGCGTGTGGACATGACAAACATTCGAGGCACTCTGGAGGCGCAGGAGACGTAGTAAAGACGGAGTGGCTGTGCACATGTCTTCACATAACTGCAGGCGGTGCAGCGAGCCTCGGCCCCGGCAGCCACTTCGGAGCAGCTTCTGAGGGGGTGGGGCCGGCTTTTCAGGTTAAGGAAGTCATGACATGCCCCTCCAGCAGGCCCATAAATCAACCGGCTCAACGTTACTAAGGATGGCTCTTGGGAGAGGAAGGCATGGAGCACACACACACACACACAAACACACACACACGCACACACCAGCCAGTCACGTACACATGCGCGACGGCGTGCGTGCCAACAAACACGCTCGCAGACAGCAGGAGAGCACACTGTGTTATGTAAACGGCTGTGGCACTTTTGGCCCTCGGGTCGCTGCACGCCACACCTCCCACTGTGTGGTCGAGTGTGCGTGTTTTTGTTCAAGGTGTGAATGTTGTGTAATTAAGGGATTATAGTTGTGTCTTTAAACAGCACATCCGGTTTTCACAGAGTTTAACTTTACTCCAAAAAAAAAAATAAAAACAGGTGAATGGAGCTTATCATTCATTTTTAATAACACTTTCTAATGCGGCGTGGTTAATTGGAGTTGGGGCCTCGGGTCTGATGCGTTCGTGCAGCAATCTCATTTTGGTTCTTCAAGTATTTTTCGAGCTAATTAAATTCAAGTTGTGGGAGTGAAAAGCAATGGAGGAAGTGCTACTTGGAACACAAAGCAGGTGCACTTCAATGAAGCGGCGTGCATTGAAATTCATTTCCCCTCTTGTGGACAGGCGGTGGTTGGTGACTAGACGCTCCGTTTTTTGTTCGATCTTTATAGAAAAAGTATTCCTGCGACTTGAAGACGACAGGGATAAGACTGATTATCAGCCTGGAGAATATTTGGCATTCTTCCAATTATTAGTATCGGTATTTCTGAGAGCGATTGCTGAGAAAATAAGCTGATTTGAAAATGAGCTCCGTTTGCTGTGATGGAGCATCAGTCTTCTGTCTGTAGTCACGGCTCTGTGGTCTCGATCAATGACTCGCCTACAGCTCTCTCTGACACATCACATCAGAAGTAACAGCCAGTCAACACTGAATAATATAAATCTGCAAAGTAACTAGTAACTAGAGTTATTAAATAAATGTAGTGGAGAGAAGCAGAAAATGAAACCTTGAATTTGTACTTCTCCTCACTGGATACTAAGATGTTTATTGGTTCCAATTTCAGATGTCGGTTTACATGATTACTTCTAGCTGGTATCTTTATCGGCCCGGGAGAGAGGAGATGCATCGAGAGCCTCTTCTGATCAGCATGTGAGAACACACAGACAGTATGACAGAGTCATTGTAAAAATGTTGCAAATTAACATTTAGGTTTGGAAATAAAATCCTTACACTTAGACACAACATGTTTAGCTAATCTTCTGAAAGCAGTAATATTACCTGTAGTTTAATTCAATATCCAGCATTATGGGGTCTAAAATGAGAATAATCTTGTGACACACAGGAAGCGATTTGCCTTATGATGTCAGAAAAACCAGGATTTACTGTATAGCACTGTAAGCTGTGCTTTAAAAAGTTGCTCAGGACATACGTACAGACTTGCTAAATGATTTTTGTTTTTTTTGTTTGTTTTTTTTTTAATAAGCTCCACTCCCACAATTTCCTCTGGGTACTTGCCATAAGCACTTCATGCAAATGAGATTGTTATGGAGACACTTTTTTTTTCAATCCATGGGATCCTTTATGGAACAGCTTAGTCACACTGTTGCCTTACAGAGCACCTACTGTCTGATCACCCTCATAATCTCTAAGTGCAGCATAAAACCACAAGTGATTACTCAACACAAAAGATACTAATCGGAGGTGGCCGGTGTGAAAGAGGTTACGACATGCAAGTGTTTCTGCATGTGTCGGGGAAACATGGAAATGTGAGTCACAAACGGGAGCGTCCCAAGATGATGGCCAAGATTGATATCAAGGCCTCGCATGTAGGAAATTATGAATATCAGTATCAGCAGATACCGGGTATTAAATTACTGTGAATGATCGGGGAATTAAAAATCGGCACAGCAACAGTGTGTGTGTGTGTGTGTGTGTGTTTAAGATTCAAGCCAACAGCAGCTCAAGGTAAACCTGAAATCTAAAGATCGCCTGTGAAGAAAAGGACTGATTTATTTATAACACTCTGCTTCTTAAGATTAATTGGAAACACTTTTTATAAGAAACTGTTCCACACCTTTGCATTTTTACAAGTCGAGGCAGTTAAGGCCTGTTTTATGGGGGAAGAACCGGTTTTTATAGATGACATACATTTGGCTGGTGGTAAATCAGAAAGCTCGCTCCGACAGCCATAAATAGCAAAGTTTTCTGTTGTGTTGTCATGTTCGGGGCTTTTGTGTCCATCTGCACCCATCTGTGAACGACGCGAGTGCTGAGAAGAGGAGGAGGCTGTTCGAGCTGCAGCTCTTCTACAACAAACAGTCTGCGGGGCTGACGAAAAAAAAACTCAAGTATTGTTAACAGTGCGGGTCGAGTAGGAAAAAAGAAATTGGTGCCTCGCCTGGAGAGTGAAAGAGAAAGGAGATGAGAGCGAGCACTAGTGGCAGAGGGAGAGAGAGGGAGATGCAAGCCTCCAGCTTCACATGGTCCTTTCTTTGCTTCGGTGCTGCGGCTCATTCAACAGATCCCCTCTCTCCTCTTTTTAGCTAAAATCTGAGTGTGCAGTTCCGCCAGGCCGACATGCTGTCCGAATGAGAGACGTGGCAATTACTCTATATCCACTGTCAGTGTGCTGATGTGGTGGTGCATGCGTCTGGCCTTGCGCAGTGAGCGAGAGAAAGTGAGAGCACGGTGCCTGACCACTCATTACATCGCTGAGGTACCCCTTGGGCAAGGCACTTAACCCACATCTGCACCGGTGGGGCTGAACTGGGCAGCATCCAGCTGGTGCAGGTGTGCAGGGGTGCAGGTTTGGAGCAGAGTGTTGCTCAAAAGGAGCATTTTATATGGAAATATGGTTCCAATAATGAACTAGTGACAGGCAAACTTTTGTTTTTGTTGCAGTTAAATTTTCTACATCATTACTATGCATTATGGGAGCTTTAAGTATGATTACTTACCCAACTTACTTACTTATCCAATTTACTTCCTCCTGACATTAGATGGAACTATTCTGCATGATTTTTGTAAGAAAATCTAGTATGTGTTAAATTCCTCCTCCTTAATTGATGGTTTTTTGTGCTGCATGTTTGAGCAATGTGCATTATTTAATGCCCGCGAAATCAGCTGCCTAAAGGAATAAATCCACAGATCACCCTAAATATTAAAAAGGATGACAGCAGAGTCAGAGAGATCCACTAACAGCTCTATTCAAAAACAAACACCCTGCCAGCTCAGTCAAAACAGCAGAGGGGAAAAACTAAGAAAAGGCAATCAATAGATATGATGGATAAAAGGCGCGGAGCCTGAAAACAACACCACTCCAGGTTTTTAAAGACGAGAGCAACCAGAAACAACAAAGACTTCATCAGACAAACATGGTTTGTCAATACAGCCGAACGGAGAACTGTGTCGGGTTGAGTTTAAAGAGCGCAGAAAAAAAACTTGGACTTAGTTCAAGATTCGAGTGATACCGCAAAAAGCCGTGCTCAGGTTGTTGTTGTATTTCTTTTTTTTTTTTTTTTTTCCTTTACAGCTTCCTCCACCTGAGAAAGGCGATAAATCTTGAGTTTTTGTACTCAGCTGAGGCAACGACTGGGCCAGAGGTCAAACCAGTAAGACAGATGAAAACAAGAGATTGTCTGGGGGCCCATTAAAAGAAAATTGCTGAGGAGGGACTGAGACGTTCATGTCCTGACTTTGTTGGAGCAAATGGAAGTGAGTGAGAGTGTGTTTGTAGGAGTACAGTGTGTGCAGGAGGGTGAGAGGTGTCGGTATATTGTGGATGATATGACTGTCAAAGTCATATCAGGGCCTCAGCGCTGACATCTCCCGAGTCTCAAAAACATCCGTTTGAGGTCTGAAACTCACACAAACATTTTTCTGTGACATTCCTTCCTTAGGTACTAAGGTCTGTTCGGAGAGGAAAACAGCTGCCACATGTTTTGTTTTTCTCCACATTTTTCATCATGTCTCTTCTCTCTCTCTCTCTCTCTGCACATTCTTTGTTCTTTGTCATCGCTGTGCGCCCTTAGCCACAGAATGAATGTGCGCTGTGACAAAGCCGTGCGGAGAATGTGGTTCGGCCGAATTCTTATGTGAGCACACGGCTATTGTTGTCACATTTAAAAACAAAAAAAAAAAAAAAAATGGAAAGGAACAACAGCCTTCCTGGAAATCCCTGCGAGTGGACGTTTCCACATGCACATAAGTTTATCCCTCCTATGCCTCTGAGCTGTGTGTGTGTTTGTTTAATCACGTATGGGCTCGTGTGACTTCTGAGGGGTCAAAGTCAACCGCTTTTTGAGAAATGTTTTGACATCTTTCATGACACACAGGTCATGTTTTTTTGCTCCGCTGCACCTGTCATGTGGAGCGGCGTCGGGCCACGTGAGGCTTCTTTCATTAATTCCCCCAGCTTTGTAACATATGGCCAAATCACACCGCATACTAATTAATAATCCACCAGAGCGCAGTCATAGCAGAGACACAAATCAATTATTTGTCACTTAACCCCGCAATTAATCACAGTGTGAAGGTGGGTAGAGGTGGCCGAGTGAGAAAGTCTTGATTTACCTGCCATCATCTTCTGGGCCTCGTATGGCTCCATGTAGCCATCGTTCTCGGTCGTCACTTTCTCCGTGCTGGTCTGAGTGACGCCGCCGCCACCGCCGGCCTGCTCGGCATCAAAGGGGTCCGCGTAGTCTTCAAGGATAATGAGCTGCGGGGGGGGAAACAAGACAAAAAAAAAACAAGGAAAAAAGGTGAGATGGAGGGAGGGAGGGAAAGAAGTGAAGTAGCCAAAGAGAGGAGAATTCATTTTGCTGCTCTGCTGAACACCACGACACGGGTTAGGTGTCGGGAGAGTTGTATGACAGATACTGCGGCGGCCCAGGACAGGGCCGGGCGATATCCACCGGGGCCGGACGGAGAGATAAAGGGGAGAAACACATAAATAACCCCCCCACCTCTGTATGCCTCGGCACACCACCACAATGCCTCAGCTTTCAGCCTTGCAGCATGCTCCCTGCTACTGCCTGGTCTGCCTAATTATATGATAGCCCAGTGACAGGCCTACATTTCAAAAAGTAGAGGAAAGGAAGACCACAACTGCTCAACTTTCTTAAGAGAAACAATTTGGCAGATTTATGCCGAGCTGGCAGTGAGCCACGGCTAATTGCAGTCTTGCTCTTTTGCTGAGTATTTTGCGCAGTAGATGGCAATTAGGTGGATGTCCCGAGACCCAGAAATACAGCTGAAACCTTTAGGGAGCGGAGAAGCAGTCCGCGTCTATGGTGCCTTGGGGGGATATTTGTTTTCTCAAAATGTCTGATTCGCCTGCCAGGGACGGCGCTTCAAAAGTAAATATCTTCCATTTGAAAGGGAATCAACTCCCATGTGAGCCATCGCTCCTCTTGGACACTGGATCTAATGAGGGGGGTGTGACTGCAGGGGTTTTGAGCCAGCTGTTAGAAAAATTGACTTTTCTCGAGTATAGTCCTGCCAATCAGTGGGCAGAGGAGAGCGGCGCCGCATGTTCTGTAATGTTTTTAGGCAAAGGGTTTCAATGCTCGGGCATACACCTAAGGGAGCATGTAAACACGTCCATGAGTGGCACTACACCCCTGTGAGTCATGTGTAGCAGGAAGGGATTTGGTCTCATTATAAACAAGCTCATCACTCATCTGCTGGACGGGGCCGGGCGCGGCAGGCTGGAGGTGGGCCGAGCCTCATGCCCGCCATGCTGTGCCTCCACCTAGCCAGCTTTTTTTTTTTTCTTGAGAAACAACCACTGTCCGTCTTTGCCACAGAGGGAGCACGCTTCCCAGAAGCTAAGTGCACAGGCAGGCCACCCGTGAGAGTGCCACAGACACACACACACCTGCCAAGCCTCAGGGAAGCAAGTAAAATGTACAGATATACCCTTCCAACTCTGGGATTTCTCTTCGGCTGGGAAAGCACCGACATTTATACGGTAGGGATCGAGGTCAAGTGTCGTTTAAGTCCGCCAGAAAGGTTCGAAAAGATGAGAATAAAGAAAAGTTTGCGTGTTAAAGGAGAGAAAGTTTACGAGGGATCACTCGTAAGCTGCTTAGCGACAAAGGAACGCTGCAGGTATATTCCTCATGATCATCTTCACTATACGCGGATTAGCAATGAAAGCAGAGGAAGTAAGAACCACGGATGTGTTTCATGGCAGCTACTGTGTGTTAAATCTGACTTCTTCAATATTCCCTCTCCATCTGTTTTGGGAAAAATAGCTTTCTTTTTTTTCTGCCACAGCATAATTATGGGTTCCTCGAATGTTTTGCTTCTGTGAATTCAAGCCGGGGGAAAAATCCAATACAAACATTGTCCCGGTTTGTTTTTTTGTGCCGAACAAATATACATATTTCACTCGCAAATGTAATCAAAATTCAGCGATTCAGATGAGCTACATCTTCGCAGGCCCCAGAGGACCCCCACCAAAAAAACTATTTGCAAATGATGCATTATACAGCCATGGTGTCATTACCATCTCGCACCTTGTTGCATGGAAACTCAGCCCATCAGTAATCACAGCGTGTGCCAAACCCACCTCAGATACAGTCACTGCGAACACAGCCCAAACCTAAGAATAAATAACCCTCGCTAAAAAAACATGTGAATCACCTAAATGGGAGGGACGGAGGCCAGTGCCCGTTGGACTGCGGTGCACACGCTGCAGCAGAGTGGCTCGAGGTTTGAGACCGAAGCACCACAACTGTGATGGAACAATTCCCTCCAGCAGCTTAACATGACAGCAGAAGCTCATAGGTTCCCCCCAGAGCTCACACCTTAAACTTCTACCCACCGCACCACTTGCATGCATGCACCTTCGCAAGCCAACGGATGTTTGGGCATGTTTCAGGAAATAAAGGCAATCAGTTATTGAGTTATGTGAGTGGAGCCACTCCAAATGCATGACATCATCTTTCGCCTTTCCTGTTGACATAATCGGGGACAAATAAAGGGCGGGGTCGCGCGATGAAAACTTCTGATAGCGTCAGACGGAGCAATCTCGGGGGATTAATTCAATCATGGATACAAAAAAATTAAAAATAAACAGCTTGGACTCGAGACTCAGACACAAATACTCTGCTTGGCCTTTAGTGCGGGCCTGATACGCTACAGCTTTGCTGTCCAGACGTTGTTAATATTTATGGCTTTGACATTTTGGTTTGGTAATATCTAAAGCAGCATGGTACTACAAGGCAGAGGAGGTAAAACACTTCACTTGACATATAATGTACTTGTCTTTTTGCTGTCCCAAACAATCAAAATCAGGCTAAATCAAAGTGTAATAGGCCTGTTGGTCCTCGGAAAGCAAAACAGTGATCAGCAATCAGTCACAAGTGGCTCTTGGTTGTTCTGCTGTTTTAACATTCTGCAGAGGCCGGGGCCAGTATTTTGTAATACCCCTTTTTAATGACTTTAAATACAGATATTCACCTTTGAAAGAACAAGTCAATACAAGATGCAATTTGAGCACATTAGAGAGCGTTAAAGTCGAGTTGACTCACTTTAAATGCTGTTTGTTTGATTTAAGGAACACAGTTTGGGGCTGTTGAACACTGTGAACATCTTAATTATAGCCCCATGCCCAGATACACTTAAAGAAGGTTGCAAAGGCTTGTCATCAAACAGCTTACACTACCAAACAAAAAAAAACATTTACATTTTACAGGCATGTGTATATTTAGCTCCAAGTCGGGCAGTAAAAGCTTTTTTTCAGCACCTGGCTCACGTTCTCCTTCCCGTCAGCCGGGACAGTCGAGGTTTCTTTTCTCGTCAGAAGCTAATTTTAAGCTGATGACAAACCCAGCCTGACTATACCTTTGAGTGAAAATGAAATGAAAAGACGTTAGTCACGGCATGATGAAGTGGTGAAATGTATTACAACACAGCTCAACATTATTGCTGTAATGCAGATGACTAATGGCAGTCGTTTGTTTACGAAGTTTCATTTTTGTCAAGGGGGGGAATTTCTGAGCCGCATTCGACATTTTGAGCTGCATCCAGTGAACCAGATTCATATCTTTGCAAAGCAGTGATGTGTTCAACTGCAGTATTCTAGCGTCATCCGTTAGCACACAACAATGTTGTTCATTTTCAGCCTACGCAGATCCTTCCCTGGGCATCTGGGGATTTGAACCATCGACTATTTAGATCAACAACGTCCATAAGGCGCCATCGCACAGCCGTTGCAGCCGAGCTCATGTTCTGGTGGGAGGAGGAGGAGGTGGTTAATATTTCCAAATTGTTCCAATGTGTCCTTCCTGTCCCACTGCACTAATGACTACTCGACAGCAGGAGGAGCCTGGGGTTGTGAGGAGAGGGGTGCGAGAGAGCGGCGGCGTCGCCTGGGGACTCACCATCTGCCTTGTGGCACGCCAGGGTGTGTCAGGACCGCAGCCAAGCCACACTTGTCATGAAAGCAAAATTCCCCCTCAGCACAAGACTGCACTTCCTCGATATATCAGGTCCTTGCTAAGCCGCGCGCTGTAAGCCCTGTATGAATCTCACATCAGGCTTAGGCCATGTCCCCGCAGTGGCTGGGCACTTTACGGGTCTACCGCATAGAGAGAGAACTCACTCAATTACTTTCATTTTTCAGCTCAGATCCCAGGTTGGCCATGTTGTACACCTGCCAGAGCGCTGGCAGCTCGCAGCAGACTTCTTGAAATGCACTGCGGCTCTCAGGCGATGAAGCTGACTTCAAATCAGCAGGAACAGAGAGGGAACATTAGCGAGGGAGGGAGACTATAACAGGCACCTGCCACTTTGGCTCAATGTTCGACGATGCTGGAGGTTGCGGGATTACATTTCGATCGGGTCCCAATGTTCCATTAGAGGTGAGAAAATACGGGCTACAATTCTCCTCCTGCACTCTAAATGGAGAGTGATTGTGTTCGGCTGGATCATCAAATAATCAGGAGCGACAGAATCAAAATTTCAGAGAGATTCCATTAGTTGAAACCTGAGCACGGCTGGAAATTTGGTTATAATAGTGAGAAAATAGGCTGCTGCAATTCCTTTTTTTTTTTTTTTTTTTTTCAGATTTCAAGCAAGATAAGTGTTGGCATATTAGAGCCATCAACAACCAGAGGCAAATACCACATGAGAGCAAACTAATGATTTCGCCAGGTGATGACCAGATAAACACCTTTAGACACACACAAAAGAAAAAGAAATCCTGCTGAGTGAGTGACGACAGGAATATGATATTAATGTCATGGCTGATCCGGGAAGGATTGAATGCGTCAAGGTTGAAGCCCCCCTGAGACCGCCAGAAAAGTCAGCAGGCTGGAGAAAGAGGGAGGAGGACTGACGGATGTGATTTATGTCTCACGCCACCAGGGATTTCAGCCACTGATAACCTAATACAACTCAGTGCTTAGCAGCTCGATTGCATTAACGCATTTTCAAAAGGATTTTTTTTTTGTTTTGTTTTTGCTGCCACCGCTCTTTTGTTCTTCGGTGAAACAAAAGAAAGAAAACGGCGCCATTGTGAGGACTGAAGGCCATTTAAAGAGGAGGGGGAGTGACAAACGAGGGGACGCTGTTCTTTTATATCTTTTTTGACAGAAGAGAGCTGCCATGCATAAAGTATGTTTACTCCTGATGGATGGAAAAACCCTCAAATGTTCATGTAAAAGCCGACCTCAGCAAACTGAGCATCACTGAAGTGCCTCTGCCGACAGCTCCTCCACCTTATCTTTGTCTGCACTGCGCAGTCATCCTGAGATAACTTGGCCGCAGTTTTCTAGAAAAGAACATAGAGGCAAGCAAACACTCAACTTAAGGCAGTTTATTTAAGAAAACTGATCACAGCTCCTCGGTGGACATAATGCAGTTACTATCAATAAGATACTTTCATGTTTTCTAAGAAGCGAGCGCAAATCTGGTTACAATTCATCGAAGGATGCTCGTGAAGACTGAGCCCTGCTGGGTTTCTGTATCTCCCAAACAGATTAGCTTGACGGAAAAAAACTGGCTTCACTAAAGAAGGGATGGTGTGTGTGGGGGCGGCATTTCCCACCATACAGGCCCGGCATTAAAGAATCTTTGTTGAAATGCTTCCTAATGCTGCCTCTCTGTGAGCTCGGAAGAGTAATGTGCCTCCGCTAAAGGCCTACTTAGGAGTCTGCAAACGTAGCTTAATCAAAATTACTATATTTGGCGTAAAGACGCCTCTTCACAATCAGTCACAAGCTACTGCGGACCACGCACCAACGGGGAGCGCTCCACTTTGAACGACAGAGGTTCTGTCTCTTTCAAGGTACGTTCATTGTGCTGGGCTTTTAATCTAATTGGAGAATCAGTCAAGCGCTACGATTCAGTTTTAGTGAGCGCGATCAGTCTTGTGAATTAATACAACAAACAGAGACTTCCCAGACGAGATAAAAGCAGGCATACACACCCTCAGAACACGCATGTTATGATGATCAGTGGAAACAGACGCACGGCTTATGAAAACACATCCCGTCCATCCTCCTCGCCAACCACTCTGCCTCAAACCACCGGCAGGCTCAGGATTTATAAGGAGTTCATACGTGACATGTACTTTCCTATATATGTTCTGAGGATTAGATTTACCATTCCCCTTTACACATCAATGTGCTCAGCCATCAGTTACACATGTGTCTCCTTCAGCGACATCTGCGCTGTTCAAAGAACGACTCACTTCTGGCTGCAGACTTATTTATTACACACACACACACACACACACACACACACACACACACACACACACACACACACACACACACACACACACACACACACACACACACACACACACACACACACACACACACACACCCATTTAGGATTCAGACCACATTAAATGTTGGTTCTTCAGATCTCTGCACTCTTACCCATGTGGGGCGGCTTTTTTGCACGTCAGCCGGGGTGAAGCCGGTTCTTTTGGCAACAACTGATTTAGCCCTGTTGTTGATCATGGTTTGCAGCGGGAATGCTTCCAGATGCAGCAACAGCACCATGACAGCATGCACCACACTTCAGCGGGATAAACATCGGCAATGCATGAAATGGTGGATTCAGAAACACCTATGAATGGGAAGGGGCGTTAAAAAATGCATAACGCGCACCTGGATAAACCCCGCATCACCAGCGCGAGGATGTGCATCAATGGATTTTGAGGCTTTTATGGCACCTATAGCTCAGCATACTGTACGCTACAGCTATTCATGCACATATGCACTCGCAAATGAGGTATGTATCTATATGGGTTGCACACAAGAAAGGGGGGGGCTCGGTCTCAGTCATCGCTGGAGTAGTACGTCTAGTGTTCATAAGCCTGTCTGTACAAATGAAGGTTCCAGGCCCAACACATTTTCCTGAGAGGTCCTTAGAGTGCGTTTTTTACTTGCTGTCATGATAGTTGTCTTTCTCTCTCACAATGATCAACAATCTTCGTGTCAGTGCAACTAAATGCCTACAATTCATTAAACATCTCTTATATATTGCCATGACAGCATCACGTCGAGAAAGGAAACCACATGCAACTGCAAGAAGAATTTAAATCATATTTTCAATGACATCCTCCGAAGACTCTTTTGCCTCTAAGCTCCAGAGGACTTACATGTTTCTCTGTCTCCCACAGCTTTTAGACACCAATATGCGGTTGAACAGAACGGTATCACATAATATCTGCAGAGGCCTTCTGTGGATGTTATTTGTCCTCCTTTGAGAGCCATTAAGAGTACATCGTAGCATCCCAGAATGCTCGTTTATCCCTCAGACACAGAACGATAACATCATACTGAAGTCTAGTTATACCACACGACAACCAAAATGAAATTACGGGTTGTACGTTGCTTAGACATTAAACCGAAGCTTACTTTGTATAATAATTCAATTCCAATAAGTAGCGATCACTTTTGGTTACTGAAATAACAGCACAGAACCATTTTTTGTCAGAACTTAACTGATTTTACCTGAAAGACAAACATTTTGAGTATCCTAAAAAGGTCAAAGGTCACAACTACCATACCTTCAATCCACATGAGCTGCTTAATGATCTCTTCAGCAATCAATACACTGTCGGGCTATAAAGTGAACAGATAAGAAGAGGCTTAACTGGAGAAAACTAGACACGCTGCTCATCTGTACATGAGCAAATCACCCTGGTGTCTCCTACAGTTCTCAGTAGCTAAACGTGTGACCTTACTTTTCGATAAATCCCATCGCCTCCTGATGAATGGCTGCATGTTCTTTCAGCACCCAAGGCGCTGGAGCACAAAAACGAACCCCAACTTGTCCCCAAGGACCTCTCTCGCTGAAACGCACTCCACACAGCCACTTAAGGCCTCCGGTGGAGAAAAAGGGGGAGGAGGCCGTGGGTCTCACCCCTATGAAGGTGCTCTTAATATGCGACAGATATTCAAGATAGAGTACTTGACGACACGCTCCACAAAATCCAATTTCCTTCCTATTCCCCCCCTCGCCCCCGTCCCTCTGCGATAGATTTATTGGCAGTGTTTCTGCTACATACAGTTAGCAGTGCGGCGCAAGAGTTGATGGTAATTCAGGTGCTACAACGGAATGTAATTTTTTAAATAAAAATATGGTAATCCTGTGTCCGTGTGAATGAGGGATTTGTCTCCAACACCACCTACGCCAATCCCCGTCGTCACCAAAGTTACAGTTATTATGGAAACACTGATTTGTTTTTTCGTTTTTTTAATTTGAGAGAGCGAGGTGTTCGGCTGCAACAAGGAAAGAAGTGCTGACACATACTGTAAGACACACAGTTCACTCCCATGTGACGCTGCTACCAGAGCGCACAGGCTGAAAAACACACTATTGTTCATCGTGGCTCCTCTAAGATTAAAAAAAAACTGACACGATTATGGAAGTAGGGCTTCATGAAACAACATGGGGAGATCCGCTGGGATGGAGGCTTTGATTTATGGAGCGAAGGTGGGGGGGGGGGACAAGCCGCAGTCAGGCTGTAAACAAAGCTACAGATTTTGATGCGAGGACGTCTTGATTGAGGCTGGAAGCTCTGTGGCCTCAGATAACCTCCCTGTGGTGAGGATGCACTGAGGTCCCTGCACGTCGCCTGCGCTGACAAAAAGGGCGAGCGCGGGGTGGAGTCTCGCAGCGCTGCCATTGCTACGTGGCTTCCCACCTCTCCGGGCTGGACAGAAGCAGGCTGCGGAGGCTCAGGAGGGGGGGTGAGGGACAATCACCGCGTCCGCCCTCGGTGGAGCATGCAACAGCTATGTGCCCATCAACATTTGTCACTATTCCCGACATCCAGACTGCTCATGTCGAAACCTTAACCCTGGTTACATTTTAGCATGCGAGCGGCAGCCACAATACCCAGCCTACACAGAGGGGCGAGCACAGACTTGTCAAGTTAAAAAGGGAATGTCACCAAGTTGTAAACACTTCCTGTCAGGAAGGGAGCACTTCCTTAATCCTGGAGCAACCAAGCCATTCCTTATTTTTCCACCAAACAACTGCAGATAGCAGCTTTGTTTTTGCCCCCCTATCACAAGAACAGCTAATTATAACTGTGAACATTTGAAGACAGTGAAATGTGATCAGAGATCTAAGCAGCAATAATCTGACAGAGATTTGGTAGACTCGGCTCTCATTCACAGAATGAAATGGAAGGGGAAAAAAAAAAAAACTGGATTCCTCCAAAGAAGAAATGGAAGTGTTCGGCTTCCTGGTGGGCACTCAGATCACAGGCCAGCTCTGTTGTCAAGACGGAAGTCTGGCTGCCTCCTGCAGCGCGACACAAAAACAACAGCCTGCATTCACAAGCAGGAGATAAACGGGCAAATCAGTTCTGTGTTGTCTACACTATACTGTATTTTGATTCAGGAACAACCCTTTCATTACCGCTGAAATCAGCATCGTGTTTTTTTACTACGGGAGGGCAGAGCTACTGATTTTGCAAAAGAAAAGTCAATGTGTGATGCAGATTCCCACTCTGTGCCATGGATTGCATGCAGGCGAGGGGCTCAATTTGTTTCCTTTTAATCGGTGTGTGACGATCGTCTGCCCACCAGGACTCCCCTTTCTATAGACTCACGCACACACACATACACACACTGTCATTAAACAAAACAGAGCCATGTGTCTACAACTCCCCGGCGGCCGGCACTGCAGCGATAGTCTGCAGGCTAATTGTGACCTGGTGGAATCATGTGACTGATGTTCCGGTGCGAAGCTAGAAAAAGCAAATTGAGCAACAAACACACCGGACCCCGTTGGGACTCTTTAAGCTAGAACGAAGGCTCCCAGATGGAGGGGAAGGAGAAAATAAGCAAACAATGGCTGAAGGCCATCATTTCCAAGACCTATATCCTTCAAGCACATGTGGTCGGATGGTTGTATATAAAACCTGACGAGGACTTTGTGTTTCACTCAGCGGTGCTGGATTAAAGCACTGCCACGAAAAAGTAATAGGATTTGTGAATTTACCAAAATGATATCTGGAAGAGAAGTCAACCTTTCACAGCGCTTGTGAGTGAATGAGCATTACAGCGTATCCTCCACTACAGGATGACTTCATCCATGCCCTGCAGAGGCGGGGCTTAAACATGTGCGCTGTTCGTCTCTGTGCTCCTTCCTTCCTTTTCAAAGTGCCCTTTCAGGATTCTTATTCAGGTCACAGGAATCTGCGAGGAGCTCTTTTGACAGAGATATTAAAAAAATCCTTAAAAAAAAAAAGAAAAAGAAAAAAGAGCAATGTGTTTTGTTCTGAACAGTGGGTGATTAAAACTGAATATGTTGTAGTCTTGAACCAGCCTTGGGGCGACATTGAGAAAAACAATTTGGATGCTTTGAATAGTTCAGGAAATGCACAGCATTCTTTGACACCTCAGAGAAGAGCGGGTCAGAGATCTGGCAAACCGTGCCCGGCCACTTCATGACAACAATATCACAGTCTAGACTGTACTTTCATGACTCAAGGGTAGCCATAGCAACACATTTGTCTTAAGTTTATTTTACACAATTGATCACCATTGTCAAAATAAATTATCTCACTTAAGAAAGATGTGAGTCACAATCTGCCCACCGCTGACGGTAAGAAATCTGTCATTACACCGAAAGCGTGATTAACAAAAACAACAGCTGCATCATCCGAGTGATGCACAAACCAATCTGTTGATTATTTTAACCACCGTCACAGCAGTGGAAAATTACTTTAAATCATTACCATTAAGGCTATTATTCACACATGCCAGAGGTGGAAAGTAGTCTTAAATAATATGAGTAAGAAAATGTCCAACACTGTGACATTTACTCAGCCAGGGGAGCACAAATTGACAGGTTTGTGTAGCTACAGAGCAACAAGGGGCACATCCTGCACCACTCTCACGTCGCTATCCACCTCGCCAGCCTCCGTCTGATTCAGAAAGGTGGAGAACTGCACTTTAAAGGGGCGGCTGTAACAAAACATGATGGGTTCTGATGTTTTTTTTTTTCGCCAATTTTCTGGCTTCCCGAAGAAAACCACTCTGGCAGACCCAGGTGATATTGACGTCCGCGCTTGACATTTCTCCTATCACTGGCAGAGATGAGAGCGCGAAAAGGCCGGTCGGGATGCATTTGTAAAACTCCACTGATGTCTGGAGTGCCGGGGTGAAAGGCCAAGCGAAGATATTCAGGTTGTTTGGGAAATGAAGCCGAGTCGAGTTCAGCCACGCTCTACAGACTGCTGTAAATCCGCAGGCCGGCCAAACAAGCCCACGCTGCTGCAGACTGTAGCGAGGAAGGTGTGGCTGCTGAGGACGTAATTCAGTCCTTTCACTTGCACAACTCGAATCTGATCATTACACATGTGAATGGACTCAGAAGTATGCACGAGACAAAAGGAGGGAAACTGACATCCATTCAGAGAAAGCCTCCATTCAAGCGTCACGTCGATGTCTGATCGTTACCGCCAAGACAGGCAGCAACATGTTCCTGATTTATTTAGATGGCTAGAGCTCAAGTCATTAAGTTGATTATTAGTTTAACTTGTATGTTTGGAGTTAATGACGGCACATTTGCTTGACTTGGACACGCTCTCCACAATTACTCAGAAATGTTGATCAGATTAAAATGGGTCACACCTGTACTGTCCTCTTTACTTCAGTAATACTGTATTCAAATCCATATTTCAAAAAGGTTGCGCAGGTAAAAGTGGAATATAAGATTTATAATTGTGTTTTAATTTGCGTATAATGACCTGAAACTAAGAATAGCTGTGCTTTCATAACATTACAACGGGATTTTCTTGTATTTACAAAATGAAGCAGGTCCTTTTCCACAAAGTCTGCCGAGTTTCACCGCCGTGTTTCTAGGGTAACAAACAAACACTTCCCCGCGAGAGGGGCTCTTGTTTTTTTAGCTGCCACGGTGGGTCAGGGTGAGACGAGGGGTGATCGGTTGGTCGTGAACTGCAACCTAACGGCTAGATGCCACAAAATCCTACACACTGGACCAATGGAGTAATGGACAAATGCAGTCTTTACTATATCTCTTACCTGCATGTAGGATTTTGTAATGGGTATAAAGGGTATTTTGTTTGAAGGACTCACATAAGGACCCTTTTTAAAAAAGGCACTTGTCTTTAAAATTGACCCCATAGAGAAGTTAAGATCTGCGAACTAATTAGCTCAAAAACAGTCATCTGACGAGGATTTTCCACCTCCAGAATAAATCAGTCAAAATGCTGAGCATGGTCTTGTAAAACAGTGCAAGAGAAAAAAAGAAAAAACACAGTGATGCTTCTTTTGGCAGCACAACAAGTGTCTGCGCTTCTGATCCAACTGCAGCTTTCTGCAGACGGATAAGCTGGCTCGTGGGATCACTGAGTCAAAAGGGACCCCAGGCCCTGCAGGGAGTCGCAGCTAGATTGGAACAGCAGTTTCCCCAGCGCACTGACAGATACTGATGATGACGAGGCGCACTCCATAAGGACTGCCGCAGCCTGTCAGCTCCGCGCCACTGCTTTTGTTTACAGGTTTGCCCGTCATCACTTTTTTTTTGCGTGTCCTTGAGAGAAGTTGGGTTAGTGCTGAGTGGAGCGATGAGCCGGGAGATGAGGCCTTTAATTAGCTCCAAGGCAGGATGATAATTGATCATCTCCCTCAACTCGCTCTACCATGAAGAGCCTGGCATCATTAAAAACACAACACATCACAATGCCTCGAAAAGCTCCCAACTACAAGTAACAGTCAGCATCAAAAAATACAACTCCATACGATCAGCGCAACTGTCAACCAGAGAAGAAAAAAAATCCTCTGAATAACCCCACACTTCTCTGACGATGATTGGCACTAAAAATAAAACGAGAATTGGAACGCTGTCAGATGAAATGGGACGCCTATGTGAAGGCAGCAGATACTTTACAGTTTGTGGAACGGATGCACAGAAACGTCGCTGCATAGCGAAACATCTCTATCTTGTTTGTTTTCCCCACACAGGAGCCCGGTGAACAGAAACAGACTGGACGCCGATATTGGCATTTCAGGCATTAGGTAAGCGGTGATATAATTAGCATTCATGAGTCAAGTAATTAAAACATCAATGTAACCAAGCACTGCCGTTAAGACACTTGTGCTCTTCGCTCGGTCTCTGGCACTCAGCGTTTAGTCTCTGCACTTAGACTCAATTTACCATCACTCTGATGGTGTGTGTGTGTGTGTGTGTGTGTGTGTGTGTGTGTGTGTGTGTGTGTGTGTGACTATGTGCGAGCTGCAAAAAAAATACACTTCCTTTTCGTCAAAATGTGTCTTGCAGTTTTTTGGAGTTTGAACATGAATCTTCACCAAACAAGAAACACATTGCGCCCGTCATACACTCTCAACCTTTCAACACCGGCCTGAAGACGGAGTGTGTCAGACGCACACTGCAAACAGGGCGTCCCTCCCAGAAACAGACGAAAAACAAGTGTCAATACAGCGGGAAAATGCTCACATTAACATCTGTATCTTTTTTTAAAAAATCACCTGGAGAGTCCCTCTAACAAGGATTTATAAACGATCACAGCCGACTGCAGTCAGAGAGAAAATCCCGAGCATCCTGACACGCTGTAATCCTCAGTGAAGTTCGAACACAAAGCCTCGCGACACGCAGGCAACAGTGTAGTTAGTGACGAGCACAGTACATTATTAGAAGGGTATTTTACTCGTGACCTTTTGACAGTTGAGAGAAGCTTAACATTAAAACTACGGCAGCAATGATGAGTCAGTTAATTGATGGAAGAGATTCAACGCCCCTCGACCGCTTCACATAGAGTTACAGCCTGTCGCTGCTTTCAGATTAGAGTGTTCTTCATCAACACATCAGGATCACAGGCCGGCGTATACTGGAGCACATATATTAAATAAAAGGTCCACTTGTAAGAATGTTGATTTTTGAGTCTCGTTCCAAACTGGTGAAGAGCTGACACATTTGGGATGGCGGCTAACTGGACCTACAATGTCAGAGCGTTAGTGTTTGATGAGTTGGGACTCAAAAATCAACTTTCTTACAAATTGGACCTTTAAAGCAAACAAACTTTATGAACTGTCTAAATGTGTCTTAGTCATCACAGTCAAACAATACAAAGACCCACTGAGTTTGTTGCCTTATTCCATCTTCTCCAGTACACTCTGGATGTTTTTCCTGATATTTAATGAAGACTTACTGCGTTTTGGCTTGTTGGTTGGACAAAAGAAGTAACCTGAAGATGTCACAATTTTATAGACTAAGCAGCTCACAATGGAAACAGTTAACTGATTGTGAAAATGTCCAGTTAGTTGCAGCCCTAATTAAAACAGAAAAATTCAACAAAGACAGTAATTTGTCTTGTTTTTTGGAAGGTTTTCCTGCGTGCAGACCTCCCCGTCCTCCTGTCAGGTGCGCCATGCAGGGAAAGCACTCTCTACTCAGCACAGTGTGGTAAGTGTTACAGCCAATTTGAGGCTAACTGATCACTATGATGGATTACACGGCACATATGATATCAAAGTCTGCGGCATCTTTTCTCGGCAAGACAGATGGCAGCGGACTCTTATCGGTGGGCACATCTCTGCAGTGTGCGGAATGAATACAGAGATGACGCAGGTAAAACAAACAAAACAAAAAAAGACAAATCCACCATCTCCATCACTATATCGTTTTCATTTAACCTTCAGCACTCGACAAGAAACCCTTAAACCCTTCTCTCGACACCGCCGGTTAAGCCCGCCAGCTGTCAGTACTGATTTAGCACGTCCAGAACATCACTCATACCGGTAGTTGCGAGTTATTTCAACCATCCTATACGATCATCTGCCTGTCTGTTAAAGCCATATGTGCACACGAGGGGGGGGGGTGAGAAGGAGGAGGTGGCAGGGGCGACTGTATTCTGACTGCAGGGCGATCCAAATAAGCCTCAATTAACATGAGACAACAATAATCTGTTTAATCAGCTTGAGCAGCTGCTGGCTGGTTGAGGGTGGTAAATTCAGGTTCCCTGCTTGTTTTCCCGATAACGAATAGCTGTATGATTATTAAACCTGTACGCCGAGTTCGTGACGGGCCGCTGAAAACAGAGGCTGGGAAAACAAACAAAAAAGGGCACAGAGGATAGGTGTTTTTGTTTTTTGTTTTTATAGGCGTCACATGCTTTTCTGATCTTTGGCATTTGAGGGGGCATGTGGGAAAATATAGATGACAGTCACGGTTGTGTTTTTTGTGTGATCACAACTGGGCCTCCTCCTCCTCCTCCACGCAACACTCCGGTGACAAGCTGCAGACACTGTGGAATAAAAATAAGAGTGTTGAACCAAAAACCAAACTGCGAACGCGCCACGCGGCACGAGGACAGGTGCGAAAGCAAACGACACACGAGGAGGAGAAGGAAGTAACGTCAAGGTTAAACCAAGATGACCACAAGAAAAAAAAAAAATGTCAGGACACAGGAGGAAAAAAACACAGTGTGGGTTTTCGCCAGGCCGTGCTTTCTCCTCCGTACACGACACTTAAACATTCCTCCGCAGGATCGCACTCATTGCCAGGCACGTCCTTAACCTCGCCGACACCGAGCATCTCACGTTTCTCCAAATGAACCCCCGGTGTGTATGGATTCCTGAGAAGCCTGACATGACATGTGTGCATTCCCCCCCCCTCCTCCTCCTCCCTGATCCCTGTTTGTCTGTCTCCACATTCACTTGGTGCTGATGGGAGTGTGTAAGCACAAGACGTTATGTTGCATTCAGGGAACTGTGCCAGGAGACGCTCAAATTAGAGCCCATATGTCCATAAACACATGTACATTTTCAGGGCATTTACCAGACTTACAGTAATTCGTACATTCATACACTGGTGGCGGCGTCAACCAACCAACACATCAGGAGGAGTTTGGGCTCGACAAGCAGTTCAAGTCAAGCAGTTTGGGGGTTGAGTATCTTGTCCAACGACACTTCAACAAGACCGCTGAGCATGGGGGTGCATCACAAGCAGGGTTAGGCGGCAAAAAGAACATTTGCTAAATGTATCCATCTAAGTTTAACAAAATAAAAGAGTGGATGAAAGTTCAGCTGGCAGTAATGAATGAGTCTAGATCACACTGTTGCTCGGGGATGACGCACAGCAGAGTTTGACTGCAAGTTCACTGTGACAAAGTGAAGAAATAAAACAGGTAAATTCGCAGTTTTTCAGTGTGAGCCCTGGTGTGTGTGTGTGTGTGTGTGTGTGTGGAGCCATGTGTGAGCTCAGCACACAGGCTGCTCCCTCCACAGCACTCCCTGTGCTGCAGGTTAGTGATTAGACAGGAGCTGGATGTCGCAACAACATGTGGACGGCCGTTTGTGCCGCTTGTGATAACAAGTTCTGCCGGTTGTAACGATTCACTCCTCTCAGGAGCGGGTCAGGTTCTCCACAAAACACACCGTGACACGACAGCAACCCCCGTTTGACCTACTTCTTCAGGTGTAGTCAACTGAGAAAGTTATAAAGTTTTGTATATTTTAGGCTGAAATGAACTTCACCCACCTTCTCCTTGTTGTCGTGGTCCGACGGAGGGGAGGTCGGAGACTTCACGCTCCCCACGGCAACAGCCTGTGTGACCGTGACGCCGCCGCCCGGAGCCGGGCTGCTCTTTTCGATTGTTTCCACCTTGATGAGTCGGTGTTTCGGGGACACATACTTGATATCCGGCGACCCCACAGTGTTCAAGCTCGAGCCGAACGAAATATTTCCACCTGGAGTGTACGGGTCCTCGAAGTCCAGCTCCTTTTGTAGTTTGTAGGCAGCGAGGATGTCCGGCTGAGCCGGGCTCGGGAAAGTGGCCCCGGAGCTCGCTTGCTGGTAGCCAGGCGTGCCGGGCACACCGGTGTGACAGTGTCTGTAGTCCGGTTTCGGAGGCGCCGGAGGGGGTGCTTTGGTAGTTTTGAATCCTAGGTGCTCCTTGAACCACTTGGCCATGCTGCCAGTGCATCGCTCTCAAGTCACCGACTGTAGTTTGGTTCCAGCTTCCCTGCCAGCGGAGCCCGAGTGTGTGTGTGTCGGTGCCGAGCGCGGATCCTCGGGTCAGCCGCGGCCAGCAGACCGCTGTCGGAGCGCGTCGCCAGTCTCGTTGCGCGGCCGGAGGCACTTTGGTTGATCCGCCGCGGCTCCCGTCAACTCTCTGCTCAGGCTGCTCCTCCACCTTCAGCTCTCTCCACCTTCAGCTCTCTCCACCTTCAGGTCTCCCACGCTACGCAACATGGGAGCGTTTGTGGAAGAGCAACACACGCCCCCCCGCACACAGGCGCGCGCACACACACACACACACAACCTGCCCTGCCTACCTGAGAACATTCACTGCCACCTACCGGACTTGTGAAACTCTCACTGACTTCTGTACAGACCAGTCACAGCGGCATCTCCGACCGAGCCTCAAGCTGCCGGGCGGCTCGTCTCACGGATCCCCCGGGTGGAGACTCGGTGTGGGCTGCGAGATGTGAGAGGATGAAGAGCAAAATGACGACATCTTTAAGATTCATGGGACAATTGTTGGTCCCTGACTCCACTTTGGGGCGCCGGCAAGCGCCACAGGATGGTTTGAAATCCTCAGGAACGTTGGGTGGTTTAAAGGAGCAGTATGTAGTTTTGGAAAAGACATTTTAATTGGAAGAGAAAGATCTTCATTCTGTTTCCATGACTGAATAAGCAGGATAAACAAACTGACCGTTTTACTTTGTTTATATGTGGCGGACCCTGCCATTTTTTAGCTTCAAACAATGTTCTGGGGAGTGTTTCCTCTGTGAACTGCTTGTAATGGAAAAAATACATATTTCTGAGTTTGTATTATCAGCTCAATAATATCCATCCATCCATCCATTATCTGTACATTATATGTACGCCGCTTAATCCTCTGCAGGGTCGCGGGGAGCTCAATAATATTGCAAATAAAACATTTTTAGAATTAGAGTTTGAAAATGACAGTGCCCCTTTAAGTCACATAAATGTAGGCAGTTACATTTAGCAGACACTTTGCATACATTATATCCTTCATACACTGATGGCGGTGGCTGCCATGCAAGTTACCAACCAGCACATCAGGAGCAGTTTGGAGATCAGTATCTTGCCCAGGGACACTTCAGCATGCAGACTCAGGGGAATCAAACCAGCGACCTTCCCATAACATGACGCTGAACCACAGTAGGCTTTTATTTTCCATTTCTCTTGTAAACTCTGCCTTAAATTTCCAGAAATGATGACGTTTGATAAGTAATAACACTGCTTGCATAAAAGCCCTTCAGGTTAACATCCTCTCCACCAGTAGGACTCAAGGGCAACGTGCCCTTTGTTCATTCTCAGTGCTCTCGTGTCCAGATGGCCACTGCAGACTGTTTTAATTGCAAAATTGCATTGCAAATGACCGGTGGAGAGGGATGCTGGACTCTGCGTATAAACACCGGGCACTGTTCTGGCTAAGTTCATTACACTAACCCACGAGCAGACGAGGAGATATGTTCAAAGCACCAGTACCAACAAAACATCTCTACTCTAAGGTGTCGTTCGATCCCTTTGACGCAGGCCGTCACGGGTTCACGTGCCGAACACTAATTGCCTTTTTGCGATCAGAGGACGGATGGAAAAAAGAATCCCCCACAGAGACGCACTCCAGCAAACAGTCTGCATTAACTGGAGTCATTGCTTCAGCACAGTGGTGTTTTTTTTTTTCTTTGTGAAGCAATATTTCTTTTTAATAACGTCGCGCACTTAGCCTTGAGCAAGTCACAGTGTACAGATCAGAGTTTAACCCTGGCAGGCCCACAGGGGAGAGACAACCCCGCGCTCCAGAGATCAAAACAAAATCTATTACTTCCGTCCTGAAAAAATCCTGCCGTCGCTGCACTTTGAGGCGCGCTGAAGGGAAATTTGACCGTTGCAATTTCCCCCCCCGCACTTTATAGGAATAATTTCACCCTGCAGCCGGGACATTAATCCGTTTAACTAGTGCATTATACATAAAAGCTTTAAAGGACAACAAAACAAGCAAAATGGGTTCAGAAGGGCCTTTTTGTTTATAGCTGCACTGGTTGTTTTTGTTGCCAGTTCTGGGAAAAACAATCTCTCAGAACAAAACAGGAAAAGGTTCCAGCTCACGTGTTACGTCGTACACAGAACTGTGATATATACATATACCTTAGGTGTACTCTCATGTATACAGGATGTGATATAAATATTGCCGTAGCTGCAGGGTATCAGTCTGTCTCACGGTGCAGGTATTACAGGATCTGTGGCAGGTGGGAGTACGTGTGTCATTCAGGTCGCCGAGCTCGACTCACGTCACAGATCTTTTATTTGCGTCGCCACAGTCGCATTCGCCAGTTTTTCCTCCAGCTGCCATCACACCGACACCCTTATAAGAAATGCAAATCCTGTAATCCAGCACCTCATAGGGACACAAATAGTCTCTCAAGGAGCCTACGCAGGAGGATCGCTCGCCAGGAGGAATTCATGTAGAATCGCACATGATTTAAGTTTACATGTGTTAGACGATACGAGAGACGATGGTGGCATATTAGCACGAGGTATCAATAACTCTTTTATAAAAATAGAAATAAAGTGGGAAAATGTTCACTGGAGGCAGGTGGGCGAGGGCTGGTACGATGCATGACTGTCAGGTACATCAGCAGTCTTTGAATGAAACCCCCCAAAAAGTCAGAAGGGGCCAATGAAAATCTTGGGCTGGCGGGTGAAACAACTGGCTATGCATTTCTTCATGGAACCCCCCGGCCCACCCTTGGGGGCACCACTACATCCCCAGAATTTGCCAAATGCAACTTGTTATTTTCTCTCTGACCAAGCTAAATAATCTATAACTAATAGCTTACGGAGTCTGAGCAAACGTTCTTGTTCATGTTCTGCGCATTTCAATTGTGGGGATGTTGGCATGTACTCTATATAGGAGGAGGAATTTCTTCTTCTGGCAAGGATGACAGCTTAGGTTTGCCATACATGAATGTTAATGCCTTCAGCAGTTGCTGCACAGCTCAGACGTTTGACATGCTGTGCAAGACATGGCACAGGTTTACTTTCCCATATTAATCTCTCGATTCTGGCGTTTCTCAAGCTGCTGGAAATTATTCAACAGCAGGACCAGGTAGTGCCGTGATTAGTGCCACGGAAATCAGCGGAGCAGTCTATAGGAATATATCAGCCCCATAATTAAGGATAACTTCAATGTTTTGAATGCCTCCTAGCCAGAATATGAGCTGTATTCCTCTCTGCAGTCCTTGTTTAAATATCTACTCCTCTCATTTATATCATCGCTGTATTGGTAAGTCCAGTCACGTCACGATGTGGACAGTTGTTGCACACTCTAAGCTCTCACAGCCTACATTATTATCATGTCTTGTTCTCTTACCTCAGCAGCTCAGCTGTAAATGCACACCATTCTGTGCAGAAGGCCCCTGAATGTCAAAATACTTCAGCAAAACAGTATTCATGGGTTGTATAACTGCAATCGTGTCTGTGCCAGGCCGGGCTAGAAGTGCCAACTGGAATTTTAACAGCTTTCCTCCATCGCAGTTTCTCTTCTCGTGTTTTAAAACAAACTGATGGACTTTCACACTTTTGAGTTTTTCTCGGGCTATAACTGAGTCAGAGGAGGACGCAGTGCAGAAGAGAAATTACTGTCTGTGAAATCATGATGTGCAATCTACTGAAGCACTTTGTACCAATTTGGATTTTTATGATGGGTTCCATCTAATACATTTCCTGGAGGATACGCACAAAGCTCCCATATTATAACGCGGTGATTGACTGCCGAGAAAACAACTCACAATGGGAATTTGAAATACATTTGTTTGCAAATGACACGCAGCTTTAAAACGCTGAATCCAGAGCGTCCTCTTTAAAAGGTGCAGTATGTAAGAATTGGTTAAATGTTGAATTCACTCTCAAACTAAGAGGCTGGGTAATCTATTTAGCTTCGTTAGCCGTGCAGCTAGCAGTCTGCACTATGAACAGGGGGAGTGTTATGGTTTACATCACAAGCTGGGAAGGACTAGCAGCTGGTTAGCATGCTAACCTCTGTAGATATCTCTGCAACACAATACGTAGATGCCATAAAATGTCATTTCTACCCATTTTGTTGACAATTTAAGCTAATTTTTTGCATGTTTTCAACTTAAATTCTTACATATTACAACTTTAAACAGATCTCTAAACGCACTTTATTTCCCATGTAACATTTTTCCCCCAGCATCTTACGCTAAAGTTGGTTGGCCCAAATGTTAAAAGCCACTCACCAAAATCATAATATATAACATGTTGTTGTAGCAGCAAGCAATACATCTTCTCTCCCTCTGCTTTCTTCTCTTTCCATCATTCCCACACACATTTGAACACACACACATCCTTCACCACCATGAGTTGTTTTAATGTGTTATATTTCCAGCGCAATTCTGAGTCTTCGAGTCTTATAAATCATCCAAATGTGTTTTATAACGGCTCTTTCGTACACATCAATTATTTATCCAGACACTTACGTGGTAAACATACATACATTACGCTCCATGGTCTCCATGGAAACATAGTTAAATGACTTAGGCAGCAGCTGGACATTAAGAAGTCAGTCAAGATGTGTGCTTTGCATCAGATGCTTTTTCTCCCTGTCAGTCAAGCAGGTGTTTTTTTGTTTTTTTATTTGGTTCTCCGCGGACCGGCTGGGTGAAACATCTGTGGAGGTGTAACCATCTCCTGTCTGTCAACAACTATATCGCCAAGGTCCTCAAGCAAGAAAATCAATATCTAATTGCTCAAGAAGACAGCAGGAGACTCTTGGTGAGGCTCCTGCTGTGAATGTATAGTGTGGACATAAGGTGAGATAAACAAGGAAGCAACACCTGACAACACTTCCTGCATTAATGAAGGTTACATGACCATGAATTTCCCATCGATTGGTGTCACGTCGTATTAATGGCTCAATATGTGAGAATGTGCCACCTGTCAAATACTTACTCAAAACAAATAGGCCACTTATCACAGGAGTAACTGCTAACTGCCTCATTCTGTCGCTGTGGTTAGCTAGTTAGCTCAGTTAGCTTTGCAGGTAGCAGACCGGACAGGGAGCTGGGTGCTAGCACGGGAGCTTTGGACCAGGCCGGAGCAGGGGCTAGCTGGCTAGCATGCTGACTTCAGTAGATATTCCTGCAACACACTAGATCAAAAAAGTCAAAGTCAAAAACGTTTTCTTTTTTTCTCTTTCTTGTGAATTGAATCAGTCAGGCTGGTGTAGAAATATATAGAAATATATAACTGTTATGGCACATATAGATTGTTACAAAGGAGTCTGGTAGTTTAGGAAAAAGTCTGCAATGTCTAAAACCTGGGTCACACCTTTGTTTGAAAAACCACAGCAGAAGTGCCCTCTTGGATGAATCTATGGTGGAAGAAAACCCGATGTAGAGCGCTCTGTAATTAACCCGTCTTCTACGTGTTATCTACACCTCCACCTCATGACTTACATGGGCATCTAAAGGATTAATGGATCTGAAAGCATTTACTCTAATCACTCTATCTCATCGAAAGTGTGTGCATGACATTTTAAACACGCGTGCATCGCCAAAGCAAACAGAGGAAGTCAGTGTGAATTTGATATACAGTGGAGGATTGAGCTCTATATAATGTTTTGCCTGCCGTTCCCCATTAAAGCCATGTCACCCTGTGGGGTTTCATCCCCTGTGTTTGAGCCTGCGTGTGGATCAATCCTCCCCATTTCTTCATTCTGGCTGCACAGCATTCACAGCTTTCCCATGACTGTCAATCACGGTGCAGGCTGGGACCTTAAAAGCCAGCTCCCTGAGCTGCTCATCCAGTAACTGTGTGGCTGTCACCCCTGGTTGTTCCAGGAAAGCTCGCCACTGCAGAAATGAAATGAAGTATTAATGGGCGCCTCTGCTGTGAAGGAGGACAAGGACAGATTACAAATCTGATTTATGTGTGTGGTCCCCTCTACTGCTAAGATGCAGGTGCGCATAGATATGAGCTAAACGTTCATGCACTGTTTTATTGCAGACTTTGATGGGGACAGTGGAAACAGGTGCAGTATATTGCAGTGTACTGAAGTCTGACCTCTGTCTAGTGGAGCTCTGCATGTGTCTTCTACCTGAAATGGTAGTTCTGTTTGCCTGAGGAATTCATTAAAACAACACTGCACTGTATCTGTACCTGGCTGACAGTCAGTGGTGGAAGTATTGAGATATATAACCCAAGAAAAAAGTACAAACAACATCAAATCTTCTGGCATTAGAGTAATAACATAAACAATGCTAATGCTATTGCTGTGGTCAGTCCCTCTTCAAACAAGTTTGGCCAGTTGGCACTAAAGTATCACTGCCAGTATGTTCAAGTCATTCAAGGAGAAGTTGCAAGTTGCTCGTCTGCAGGCAGCCATGACTTTGGAAATAAATCCCTGCTTGCATTTCCTTGAGGTAAACTCTTGTCCCACTCTTTCCACCGTTGTTTTCCTACAACAACCTTCAGCAAGATTTCAGAGTGAGGCTTCTCCTTAAATGAGAAACCTTAAGTGTTTCTGGTTAAAAAAAAAGGTTCTTATCATTTTACAAAAAGCTCCATCTCTGTAGGAATCATCTCCATTATGTTGTCAGACACTCATTAGAACAACCTCATCAACAATGTTCGAACCCATTTGGTAATGACTTGAATGTACCGGATGTTCATTCAAATGTATAATATCCCTCATCGCAGGTTCAATTATCAGATCCATTTTCCGGGTGCATTTCTTAGAGGATGGATGTTCAGAATGTGATCTTCCATGAAATGGATGCCGAAAAATCAATAGTATTGACGAGTATTCGCACCAAACTTGTGTCGATAGTGATACTTTAGGTATTGATCCGTTCACCCCGGCAGCAGAGATGGCCCTGCTGGCGGTGGTGGATCCCGACAGAGGAGAAAACATTTTGTGCTTTCACTGGTAAGATGTCTCATAAATTGTCTGTATTCACACCAACATGTGTGGAGAGAGAGTCGTTCATTAAATATTCCTGAGAACATGCCATGATCTTCCAGTCACACTCTTTCCCTGCTGTTTAAGTTTACAGTATATATTAAGACTAGAACTTCTGGCAATTAATCACATTCCAGGGCTTGTCTGAGCTTTTAAGTTTAGAGCTGATTCTGTCCTCTATATTATGAAATCAGCACCTCTGTGAGATCTTTCTCCCCCTGGTTTTCATACTCAGTGAGAGTGGAGCCGCTGCAACCTGAAATCACTCGGATATTTACTTTTCTGATTTATATGTCAGACCTATAGCACAGGCTCAGGCTGAGATGGCCTACTTTTCAGGAAATTATTCAAGGCATCTCCTCTGGTCTCCTAAAAAACACATCCCTCACACTATTGCACAAATCCTGAAGTGCTGTTATTGGAGGATAAACAGAGTATCTGCAGACCAGCTCAGAGAGGGAACAGATCTAATCTCGGCTGTTTGATGTCGCACGAATGTGGCCCTTCGTCGGTGACAGCTTCTCTTCTTCTTTTGGGAGTCCCTGCGCCGGGGCAGTCCTCTGATGCAATCACAGCTCGCTGGACTCTCCCACTTGTATGCTTTTGCATGTGACAGTGAAACTTGAACCCATATCAATTATTTATGGGCTGCTTCTTTAAATCCTTCTGAATATTTACCGCTGATCATAGCTTAATGAATCTTCCGTCACTCTCCGGTGAAAGCCTCAAATTTGTTGGCAGGAGAGGCACTCCAGTCGACACGTTACCTTTTCAACCCGGATAAGTGTGTAACCTATTTTGATAGAATCCCCACTGGCAAACTGTGCAAAATAAAGATTTACTGCACATTAACTGGGATGCAAGTGTGTAGTTGGAATGTGTGCACCCAGCATTTTAGGCGCATGTGCTCAGTGATTAACAGCCGTGACGAAGAACATGAGAGGATGGGGCACAAACGAAATGCCGATGTGCAATTTCTAAAGATGGATAAGTGTAAGTCATGTTTATGCTGAACACAGACACATTTTTCCAGCCTTTTCTTTCTGCGTTAGCTGAAGTTGCATTCTTCGGGATGACTCTTGGTGGGCGTGAGGGTGACAGTTGTTTAGTGCCGTAGTTAGGGGCGTGAGTGTGCCGCGTGCGACTGTGATGGATCAGAGCAGCACGGTTCACGAGCCTCTTCACTCAGCGCGACACAGTCACTGGCCTCTGACGAATGAGAATTTACTGCTCACGCTCGTCTCTCGTCGCGGTCCCTTTGTGATGCACCGCTGGTGGGCAACGCCATATTTAGACACCTCGTGCAAGAATTCCTCAGAAGCTCGCTGCTAATAGAGTAATGTGAAAGGATTTGGATAATGCTACAGTTAGGCCAAAAGCTTGCCTGTCAAATTTAGTTCTTTTTTTTTTCTAAAGAAATGCCAATTGTCGTTGGCTTTATAGGGTCATTAAGTCCCTTGAAAGTGAAGTTGTATTTCTCATTTTTTAAAGTGAAGTGTAATATTTCTAAAATGCAAGAATTACCAGGAATAATCATCTACGTATCTAGGTTTTTCCCTCTGGTTCTTTGCATCAACAAAATGATTATAATGGCAGTCATGCTTCACCTTGAATACGATTTCATTATTCCAAAGCACAATTACCAAAGTGAGAATTACCAACAGTTAAACTCATATTGATTGCCTTGCTGGCGGGGACGGTGATTGGATCCCTCCCCATTGCAGCCATCCTCATTTTCTTTTTCAGTTTAATTTTAATTTTAATTTCAAATGTATTTCTCCATCAAAGAAAAGTCTCCAACTGTGCAGGTAAACTGTGGCTGGTGTACGATAAGGTGGATATGGTGATCTTAAAAGCCGGTCTCATAGCAACCTATTAGTGCCAGTCTTGTGGCTGATGGTGAAACAGGCTCCGGGGCTCTGGGCATATACACTGTAGAAGGGGGGGGAGTTTTTGCTTAATGGTGGAGCAGCAGAGAGCTGTAAAGTGCCACTGAGAGTCTCTGGGGTGTTTCTCACTGAAATACTCTCTACTGCAATTTTGGGGGGCCGTAAAAGATGAGAAATGTTACCCGGCGGCTTCTTGCATTACCGCCATTGTCATGCTAATGCATCGGCAGTGACTGGCTGTGCATGTGTCAAAACCAATAACAGGATGATTGGGGTTCTGTGCCATGTCAGAGCCAAAATGGAAAGATGAGTGTGCCCTCAATTCTGTCTTGACTGACATCTTTTCACCCTAATGGCAGCTTATTCCATTTCTTTCCCAATGTGCTAAAGTGCATAGCTCCAAAGTGAGTGCTCAACAGTAAAGGCACTGCGCGCCCCTCCCCTTGCTCTACCCGGAGATGGATGTAGGCTGCCAGGAATCAAGTCAAGATAAAGAATATTGACAGGCTTTCTTGATAATTAATTGTTAAACTGATACACAGATTGCTTTGCTGTGTTTCAGGGTTGGAGGTTAAGAGCTGAACCAGGAAAGGTTCTATAATGAAAAACAAGCTTGGACTGGCACCAAGGTCGAAGCTGACTCTCATCATCCAGAGCTCTATTGTATTCTAATATCATAGTTTTCTACGTGTTAGGGAGCAGTGAACTACTTAGTAGTAGTAGGATATTCGACTGCATTCATATGCATGTTGACTGAAGTAGCTGAATGACTTTCCCCAGCTTTTTGTTTATGTAACTACTGAAACTACAAACAATGTTGAGCCATAACAATAAAAGCATTCATTTGTTGTATCATCATTTTATCATTATCTGGGTTTTTGGTTCAGTTATATATTGTTTTATTTCATAGATTACATCTGGTGGTTTCTGGTCTAGCATTGTACTCATCATCAAAACTGATACAGCAGAACCAGAGATATCGCCCTTTTTTATTCCATGCATTCTTCTTCCTTTTAAAAAACCTGGTTCCTACATTACCCACAATGCATTTTAGCTACAGGGTGACATCACTGGAGGCAATTTATCATATCATAAATCAGATAACATGAAGCTACCTAGGGGGTCACAAAAAGTTTTATGCTACTTTCTTCACATAGGCTAACATACTTTAATGTGCAAAATTGGTGGAGTTACCCTTTAACGGTATTTTGTGGAAAGGTACTCTTCTTAGATTTTAAGTTTGGAAACTTTGGATGTTATTGTGACAGTTGTATGTTTTACTTGTAGTTTTACTATGACTTAACTATATCTGTGACTCTCTGCGGTATAACATCTGCGCCGCCACTATGAGTGTATTAATTATATATTGATCCCTGGCTTGGTTTTTAATGTTGTGGTTGACTTGCTCTCCTGAATCTTTAGCATATCAATATCTTGTTTGTCTTGTAATTGCATATCGATTCAGCAAACCCAATGCGGCTGTTAGCGAAACTTTATTTTTTTATTTTCGGGGAGAATTCCATTTAAAACAGACCCAAAATCCCTGCAGCCTGACACCATCTTCATTTGCTTTTTTTTTCAGACGTTTACAAAAACATTTATTCGCCATCCAGCTGCATAATAACTTTCATTAGCATACCTCTGGAGTTTGTCGAGCGCCGGGGGGACACGGACAGTTTACAGTTTACATGCGAGAAACAATGCCCGAGTTGTGGGGAAATGCAGGTGTTGCAAAGAGTCCGCCGTGAGATTTTCACATGCCACTAAACATGAACATCCAGCATTCCTGAGTACCTCTTTAACACCTTCCCAGACAAATTAGACACAGCTCAGTAGCACTCAATGGGCTTCACCCATGGGAAATTATCGCAAGACAATGGGCTTCTCATCTTCGTTTTATGTTCTGAGGGGGAAAATGGATAGGGGGAGAAAAAAAAAAAGAGTTTTGAGATTTTCCCCCCTTTTAAAAAACAGGAGAGACTGGCAGTATTCGACAATCAGGCAGCTGTGAATGATAAGTAATTTCCTCGCGGGTTTGTCAATGCACAGGAGCCGGTTCCCTGAGACTCCATAGAAGTGCTGTTTTCAGAGGGATGATTACATCCTGAAGATGATGGATGTGCGCTGGGTAATGTGGGAGACAGGAGGATGTCCAGGCTGCTCGATGGCTGATGATTTGCCACCGGCAGCCATAACCGCAGCCTCATTTCACACAAAGCGCGAGCTAAACTCTTTATCCCGTGGCATGAACAGTAGACAGGCAATCTCAATAATCTTGCTCAATTAAGCAGCAGGATTCACACCCATGTCTTTTGAGGTGGGAGTCTGTTAAAGGCCTCCAAACTATAAACAAGGATACTATGAAAAGTGCCTAGAATCTATTGCCAAGGCTGCAGCTTACCTCACGCCCTGAGGTGCACGGGCAAAAAAGAAAAAAGAAAAAAAATCAATGAATTTCCCACTTGGGAGATGTTAAAATGGCGTAATGATATTCAACACCTTACAAAAGTGAGACTCATCTTCCTTCGGAGGATATCTTACCGCAGCTCATCCCCGGTGTGAGCTTACAAAAGGTCTTATTTGCATACGATTTTGGAACGGAGCAAGCAGGCGGCGTCAAACCCTGTTATCCAGATGCACTGACCTGTTTCAAGCTGTTGACCCAAACAATCCCGAGCACATTTCCTCAGCTACCACGGTTCAGTGACGGGATGGAGGAGACAGTTTGAGTACTGAGTCAGAGGAAGCCTATAAAAACAAAAAATGTCAGAACGTGTA
Organism: Acanthopagrus latus; assembly: GCF_904848185.1. NCBI lineage: Eukaryota > Metazoa > Chordata > Actinopteri > Spariformes > Sparidae > Acanthopagrus > Acanthopagrus latus. The sequence continues at coordinate 29,573,781 of NC_051042.1, forward strand.
AAATGTTACTGTCGAACAGAGAGGAAAGGAATATGGGTACATTTTTTATGAAAACCCTCTTTAAATCTTTTGATCAGCGTACCTTTATGGACTAAAAGAACATAAATGGTCGAAGAAAAGACACAAATTAGGACTTTATGACCGTCTCTTTTGCAAACCGTGCTGAGAAATCTGAGTGAAAAATTCTTCGGTTCTACTTGTTTTCCGTTGAATGAACTGAGCGACTAACTGTGGAGAGTCTAACAGATCTAACCTGTATAGCATATCCATAGGCTATTGACAAAAGTCCAAACTATTATATAGTCACACTAACATCTCTTCTGTGAATGAGCCTTAACGGGCACCAAATCCTATTAGAAACGTGTTAAATTACTCTGTTAATGCTTACAGGATCATTGTGCCGTTACAGCCCTGGTGTTGTGGCCGTGTTTGTGTTGTGCTTTTGTGTTTTTGTGCTTCCACTCAGGTGTCTTCTCCCTCCCTCCTGGTCCTGCTTGCCACTTAGGCTGGGCGATATAAAGTGCTGCTGGTGCCGGTGAGCTGGGCGGCTGTGGTGTGCAGGAGCCAGAGTGACTGAGCTACAGGCTGCACATTTTCTTTTGGAGACCAATCTTTCATGTTTCGTCACGTTGCTCCCCTCACCCTCAGGCCTCACGGGGATGTTACCCCCACACTGGAAATAAGCATCCAAGCATGCTCACAATGACACTGTCAGCTGTCGCTGATGTTAACCCTGACCATGTTCTCCATCTTCGTATAGCAATGTTACCAAATGGGCAAGAATTTGGTCATAAAATATTTGAATTTAATGATGATAAATTTTAATTAAGGGTTAAGTTACTGCAATCATTCCAGTTAAAGGGGAATAAGTGATTCCAAGGCAATCCATCTAACGGTTGTTGAGCTGTAGGTCTAGACCAACTGAACGACTGAACTGTCGTGTCACTAAAAATATCAACACACAAAAAGTTGAGCAATTTGCAGTCATCCGAGGTATCCAGACGTCTCAGCACAGTAGCACTGTGATCTGTTGTGCTACACGGGCAGGGAATATTACACAGACGCTGCCGGGCTGGTTTGTGTCTCTCTCGGGGGGCCTTGTTCTAAAACGTGGACTCCTGGATACTGTTATCTGCATGGGGAAAAATGTATATGACATCCAATACGCACACTCGCCTCCCCAGTGACCACCTCTCCACTGATTAAATCAGCGGGTCTGTTAAGCTGACGGCAAAGCACACACAAGACAAACATCATATATTTCCGACTGAAAGACCCAGACTTGTTTTTTTTTTCCCCTCTGTGAAACAGCCACCTTGGCAATAACCAGCCGTGGCTTATTAGATGTATCTTTATGTGCTGTGAAACCTGGGAGAGCTCCAGGTAGTTGTCTCTGCCCTTCCTTTTTCTCTCCGACTGTTGTCTCAGAGCAGCTGTAATTCTGGGCCCTGTTAGGCTGATAGCAGCTGTCTGAAAAGCCCGCAATGAGTCTGAGCAATGCGGACGGAGAGCACAATGTCGCCAGTGTAACATCTGACAGGTGTCATCAGCAGAGAGCATCACCGCCGACTACACTCTTGTTACGAGCAGGTCTGAGTACATCCTGGTGTGCAGTGAATTCCTCGGGTTATTTTAACCCCTGCGTCGTTTCTCACACTTCTCAACATGATCACGTTTGTATCTTCTTTGTTTCATACAGCACACAATCCAAACCAGAGATTCCATTTATAAGTCCATTACAAGCGATCCGTTCAGACACATTTCTGTGGAATTCGGCGTGACGTGTGCGCTATCTTTGGAAACCTCGGAACCTCGACTAGAATTTGAAATGAGCTTCTGCACATTTGAACAGAACTTGGCCACACAACATGGCTTTGAGCGATGGACCGGAAAGGTTAAGCAACACACAGCTGGACGGCTCGTAATGATTTTTGATGCAACCAAGCCTCTGCAAGAGTTTGATAAAATTGCCACATTTTAATTACTTCGTAGCTCAGAACATACTTGGAAATACTGAAAGGGAAAAGGCTTTCTTGAATACTTGAATTATAGCGGTACAGTTGGTCTGTTCTCCACAGTGTCCAGCTAATGACATTTGAAAAGCTGTTTCCTGTGAAGGAATAACTTAAATCCCCAACTGTCCTCATCCAGCACGGCTACCTCAGATCAGGGCTTTAATCAGATCCGGCTGGGCGGTAATAGGCTGATGGCAAGACAATTGAGTTTGTGACCAGAAGATCACCAAACTGAGGCTGACTGGTAAAGTGAACGAGTTATGCCTACTGACAAAAACAAATCAAGGTCAACAGCGCTCCGGTTGTTTCAGTGTGGGGATGTTTTAGATTAAAAACCCGCAAAGAGTCTTGAAGACATTAAAGAGGTCATACTATGCTAATTTTCAGGTTCGTACTCTTATTTGGGGGTTTAAATGCTTTCATTTTCAAAAAACACATCATTTTTCTCATATGGTACATTGCTGCAGCACCCCTTTTCACACTGTGCTTTGAATGCTGTTTTTGCTACAGATAGATAGATAGATAGATAGATAGATAGATAGATAGATAGATAGATAGATAGATAGATAGATAGATAGATAGATAGATAGATAGATCTATCTATCTATCCATCCATCCATCCACCTACCTACCTACCTACCTCCCCCCGGTGCTCCAGCCTCTGGACTGCTAGTAAGCTAACGTCAGCCACATTTAGATGGTTACTCTGGAGATACGCTGCCTCCCTGTCTGCTTGTATGAATTCAACAGGTGGCCAATTCTTACATATTTTAAAATATAAATGAAAAGTGTCCTGCACATTTACGACCCTCTTTGTCCGTTGCTGCAACATCAACTCTGCACCGCTACAGTATGTAAGAAACCACGTGATCTCAAAACTGAAGAGCTTTTGAGGGCGTTTTAAGAAATCATTCAACTCAGCAGGTTCTAAGTGCGGAAAAAAAGTTTTTTTTTAAAAAGCTGAGGGTTATTTTGCACGTGTGCTGACTAGCTTTAGCATGGCAGAAATTGAGTTCTAAATGGAGCGGCGCACCTTTTTTTTCTGTTCCCCTCAGGATACAACCTCGGTGACAGCTCCTCCCCTGAGAGAACAGTCCTCGTCTACACGGTGAGAAAGTTCTGGGAGCAGCGAGAGAGACAGACAAGAGATGGGGAGGAAACTAGGTTGACTGCACTCAGAGTATCCCCACGCACCAATAATCCACTTTATACGACAAGATTGTGACCTCTGCACTCTCTTTAATGGCTTGGATTAAAAAACTGTGACAGAAACGGTTCATCCCTGTATGTTTCCTCTTCTGTTCTTTCATAGTGAAGCTGTAAATCAGGGTGACACATTTCCCAAAGGAGATAGAAGTGCTGATACTGCAATTGCCAGTACACGCAGTCACGTGACCAGACAATAACCTACAGGACCGGAGGGATGTAGCGACCGAATTGTACATTTGGCGTCACATGAAGCGGCCTATTCTTCCCACGCAGAGCTCCGCTTTATCAGTCCCTCAGATGGATTCAAGCCATGTCCCATCTGAGTGGGCATAATTAACACTCGGTGATAAAAACCGAGCCCCGGGGGAGCTGTCCACTCACAATATATTTAATTGAAGTAAATGATATAAAAGGATAAATTGTGAGTTATATCGAGCTGCCTTGACCAAAGGGTTCAACCATAAACTATTACACAAGGCACACTCATTTTCTGCGGCGAATTCATTAAATAAAAATGGTTCCGGGCGGCGAAAACCAGACGAGGGGCGGGCGCTCACTCATCTCGCTCTGCTGCCTCCTTCCCTAACAATAATGTGTCCGTGGAAGTGCAGGGATATGCGCTCGATATGCGCCGTCCCTGTATAGTATCTGCCTGATGTGCGCGCGTGTGTGTGTGTGTGTGTGCACATTTCTTCATGCTAATAAGTCGCTTCTGAGGATCAGTGCTCACCTTCTCTGCCCTCCGGGTCTGACAGATCACCACAGAGGTCGCAGCCTTTTCCAGACAGGCCCGCCTCGCCTCTGATCCACTCACTTCATCGGCATGCACACACACACACACACGAACACATGCAGATTCAAGTGAGCGCTTACAACACGCACTAAAAACAAGAAGCCGGTACTGGTCGACTGTTCATCAAACAGATGCATGCAAGGAAGAGTCGTGTAGGTGTATCATGCTTTTATCTCACAGCTCTAACAGTCATTTTCAGCTTAATGTGGGTTTTTTTTTGTCACCAATTATGACGACAGTGTGAGAGCTTAGGACCAAATGGCTCTCTGTGGTCTTTGTTTCAGAGAAGAGCAGCTGGACTACATATCTGTGTAAATGTTTCAGGGCTGCAGGAGGCTGGGGTCACAGTTGGGGCTGCCGAGGGGTCAGATTATAGAATGACGTCACTGTAGATGAATTTGAAGGTCCAGGATAACTTATATCTGATATTCTATTATGATTCACAGTGATTTGAGAGTGTCTTGCACCTCCAGACAGCAAACTTGAACATCAACATACTAACGGTCAAAACAGCCGCATCTACTACAGTAAACAGCAAGGAGATGAAGAGAGAGAGAAATTCCCCAGACACCCTCATAAAATCGCTCAATTTTGTGGGTTGTTGAGGTCGGAGAAACTTTCTGAGCTTTGTGGAATACCGTCAGTGACCAATTCATAGTGAGTTGGGTCCTCTTGTAAATTCAGCTTATGATACAGAAGTTCTTTCTGTCTTTGCGTACACGTGTGAAGATGCAGACATTTCGTAGAGGTCTGCCAGTCTGCCATCGTTCATACAGTTCATCAATAAACTGCAGAACTGTAGAGTAACATTAGGCTTCCTCATCAAACAGTGTTTTCACCTCCGGGTTACACTTTTGTTCACATTCTCTCTCTCTCTCTCTCTCTCTCTGTCTCTCTGCTGTGAGTCTGCATCACACCTTTATTATGAACTGAACGCCCTCAGCACCCCTCGTTCCCTCAACCATGAAATGTTCTCATCTTCACAGAATGCAGGCTGATGAAGATACAGCAGGAGTCACTGGGACAGGTTCCTTTCCTAAAGTCCACAGCAGACAGCGGTTACAGTGGACGGGTACACTTTAGGATAATGTGAGGATCACACTGGAGATGAGGAAAGTGCTGCGCGGCACATTACTTGGTCTGAAAGAGAATGAAAAGTTAATCATATTTTGAGATATGCAGTCACTGGCTCATAGAGCAGAACGTGGACAGAAAACGTATCAGTCGATTTGATAGAGACTTTGTGAATGAGAGGTTGTGGACACCAGAGGTATGTTTGAATGAAGACTGACAGCAGGCAGAGATTCAGTAGCAGAAGAACGAGAAACAGTCGCTCACAAAGGCTTCATCAAGAGAATATTATCTGAGTCATTTGAATGCACAGCCGGATTCCATTCTGCTGTGGAATTCAGACGGATGACATACAAGAGTGAGCAGGTAAAGGGCCAGTGGTGTGTTAAAGGCCATTCTGACAGGTGGATCCAATCTTTCACCCGTGACCTTTGGATGACAGGAAAGCTCGTCTACGTTCGCAGCTTCCTTCACGCTTAGAAAGGTACAGTAGTCTTCAATATGACCCGCTCCTGCAAGCCAGTGATCTCCTCCCTGCAGTGTGTAACAACATCTTTAAATACAGACACTTTACTGACACTGCAACTAATAATAATCCCCATTTATGACTAACTAGGTGTCGTTTCAACATTTCTACAATGCATTCAGACCGCAAGCATATAAGCTGACCTTCATGTCAGGAGGCTGAGAGGATGACTGTGGTGTGATCAGGATGGCATTTTAACATTTGCAAGCCCTCGACCGCTGGCCACATTTTTTATCGAGGCGCCGAGACATTCAGCAGCCATCTACCTGTCAACAACATGAGACATGATCTTCTCCCAGCCCTGACCAATTGGTTTCTGTGCCAAAAGCTCACCAGACCTGAAGAACAGCACTGAAACTTGAAATTGAAACGTAAAGAAACATGGTTTTGTCAAGACTCGTGCCATCGTACTATTAAAGCAATTTGGTAAACTTTTGGATGGAGTGTTATGAAATGTTGACGTTCCCATCAGTCACAACTGTATTTGTCCTTATCATACTAATTTGCAAATGTTAGCATGATAACACAACAAAAAAGACAACTATATTACTGACTAAACATCAATATGTCTGCATGTAAGCATGCTGATGCTGGTATTTAGATTAAGGCTCCACTGTGTCTAATGGCTGTGAGTGTTTGTGGCGTTACTGTAGTTAAAGTGTTGTTTCCAGAACCGCTGGCACTAGTTGGCCCGTGTGGGTGAACTTTTGGCCGGTTGAGCATGTCGAATCAGTGGTGCATCCCGTCAGAGAGAGAAATCACTCTAATTGGCTGTTCAGCTGAGCAAAAAGTCACTGTGGTATCCACGATTTCACCCACTTAGCGCAGTTTCTCCTTATTTATCCCCTTCGCCTCTTCGTCAGTGGCACCAGCAACTTATCATTATCAGACATATTCGCTATAAGAAGTGTCTATATTAATATAAAAAAAAGAAAAATGCTGTTTTATCATACACAGCTTGAGCAAGCATTATTTCCTCTAACGCAGGCACAGAATGTAGGTAGTTGGCTGTTGACTGTTGTCTTTGCAGTGAGGAGAAACTTTCTGGACGATATGAAGCGTCTGAACATTGAAGCTCATTGCCACTTGTGTCTGGGTTCTAAGAGAGCATTTACTCTATTCAATATAGAAAAAATAATAAATAATGCCAAATAATAATGGGAGACTAATGTTAATGTTTTGGGTTTTTTTTTCAAAAGTATCCTCAAAGGAATTAGAAAATAATGCAGCAATTACTAAATAAAGGAAAGTGAGCAAGTCATCACATTTGAGAAAAATGTTTCCAGCAAACTTTCTTACACAATAAATATATCAAACAATTAATAAATATAAAAATAATCGATTTTTCGTTGACTGACGAATTGGTCCATTTTCCTAATCATCACATCCATAAATCACACATTTACAGATGCCGTCCTTCATCATGTTACCAGTTCCTCCTCAGCTAATAACTCCTAAAGTGACGTGCCATCATTAGTCTACTGGCTGAGTGTATGTATATTTACATTAGTGTGCGTCGCATACATGCGTCTGTGCACGGGCGCACGTGTTTGTATGAAGAAAAGTGCACACTCAGGAGAATCCATTATGTTTACTAATGGTAAAATGATGTCAGAGAGGCTTTTTGAGCCACTTAGCTCTGCGACCAGATCAATAGAGCAGCTTTGGGATTATTTACACTGTCCACATCTCAATTTAGGGGCCTGCGTCTTGTTCATCACTCACAGATAAATGCATGTTTCTGTCTCGGGGAGCCGAACGGAGCAGTTGTTTGGGTCAAACAGCCATTTGGATGGACCTGATTAGGTATAGTGGGTGTCTATTAGAGTATTGATTTTTGAGTCATTCTGGTTGAGATCATCAGCTAAGTGCGGTGGCACACAGGACTGGACATAGACCTCAATCTGCTGGGAATTTATTGACCACGGAGGGAGGAACGAGAAGTGCGTGCTCACGTTTAGAGCGCGGTTCTGATAGCGAGCTGAGGTCAGTGTGGATTATTTACACTGATCGCATTTCCTTGAAAGAAAGGAAACAACAACATGCATGCACACACACACACACTGCAAAACACACCAGAATTTGTTATGGAACAGTGATCAGATATAGATGAGTGCATGATCCTAAAGCGCTACACTGTATCGATTCCTTATAAGTTTACAGTTTCCACCGGTTACAAATAGAACAGAGCGACAATGAGAACATTTTGCCAAAACTGACAGAGATATAAAAATCCAATGTTTGGTGGATATTTGGTTCGCCAGTGGTCTAAAAATATCCGCTCGGCAAAGCAATCTGAGAGGGATCGAGCTCTCCGGCGTGTTGTTTACTGCTCCTTCTCTTTCAATACTCCTTCTGGTGCGAGTCTGACATCTCATTGTTTATTTCAGACTCCCGGTGCCTGCCCGCAAAGGCCGAGCAGCGAGGAGGGACGGTTAGATCTTGTAACATTGCATCTTTGATTCCTGCACCTCTGCCACAGTCCTGCCAAAGCTCCCGCAGTGCTTTGCTCCCGCGTCTCCCCACCTTTCCCACCCCGTCACAGATGAGAGAGGAATACAAATGCCTGCGCTCCCTGAAGCCCTGCCCCCCCCCTCCCCTCTTCCTCCTCCTCCTCCTCCCACTGCCTCTCCCACATCTACACCACCCTCTGCCTGCCTCCCTCCATCCCTGACTGCTCTCCTCCAAGGACAGCCAAAGACATTCTCCCGAGCGAGATGAGAGTGATTTTAGCCGACACAACATGGTAGCGCTCGATCGGCGTTGCCAGTCGAAGCCACGCTGAGATCGAGCCTTTGAATGCATTATGTTTGACTTGAGGTGATGTGTCGCGCTGGAGAGCCATCCATATTTGTCTTTCTTCATCAGTGACAGGGAGGGAGAAGCAGCAATGTCAGAGCACAGCGATTCAAAGCCTGAGGAGCTTGTCCTGTGACAGATATGGTACATATGACCCAGGTTAAGAAGCCAAAGCCCTGCAGCGTGAATGATGAATGAATGGGACCTAATCTCAATTGTCTGCAAAGATGCAGTTTGATGCTTCCCCCATGTTCAGAAAACATAGAGCAAGTGCCCTCTTAGATGCCCCTATGGTAGATAAAATAGTAGACCCTCTAGGTGGCTTCTTCCAGTGGACAACACATGACAACGTGCCTACTAGGATGTCCTTCCAGTAGACAAAACGTGATAATATGCCATCTAAGGTGCCTTTCCAATGGAGAAAATGTGACAAAATGTCCTTCAGGGTGCCCTTTTTACCTTTACTGCCCCTCAACATCTTGAGTCCGACCCTACCATGCAATACATATTGTGCATGTGCTCTCTTTCGTTTGCTTTTTACCCCATAACACATCGATATTGAGTCTTAATCACTTGGTGTTTGCTGCCCACAGGAGGTCTCTTCGCTTTTCATTTTAATCGCACTGAAAACCAATAACTCATGTATTCGATGCTGCCGAGGGTATTGGTAAATTTTTTCTTTTTTTTGCCCACCTGTCAGAACAGTTCAGGGACCCAACAGCAGAAATAAATCGCAGCGTTTCACCATCCAGCTGGCTAAATTAACCAATCACCCGTCGACTTCTCCTAACTAATCGATGGAGCTGCATTTTGTGCGGTGACTCTTGAAACACCTGTGACTGTGAGAGGGCAGAAACGTGGTTAAAGCTGCAGCCGGTGACGACGCAGAGCCCATTCATTCGTATTTGTGCGCGCACGCAGTTCTTGACAGGGGGACGTATGGGTTTTATGACCGTCATCTATGGAGTTATTGTGCTGCAGAAGGACAAAGCAGGGAGAGGTGATTAAAAAAGCAGAATGGAATGTCACACCTAATAGATACAGAGCCGGTCAGAGGAAATGGGAAAGGAGAGCGAGGAGGAGGAGGAGGAAGGGACAGCAGAGGGGAGACGAAATGCAAAGGAAAAAGGTCTATTTAAGTTTACGGCGCTCATGTGGTTGTGCGTGCACGTGACAGAGCGTATCAGTGAGTGTGTGCGTGTGTGTCCATATGAAGGCCTGGAGAGAAATTGGAGAGTGTGTGACTCGAGGTGTTCTAGGCTCCCCCAATTTCAGGTGTAATTACCCAGACAGAAAATGAGAGGTAAGTGGAGTAGACAGAGCCTCCTCGAGTCCCCCCTTCTCTTAGATACAGCCTCCTCCTTCCTCCTCCTCCTCCTCCAACAAACACCAAGAGGACAATATTTATAGCCATGAAAGGTACAGTTTACTGCACGCCACCTCAGCTTTATACGACTCGGTAAAGTTGTTGTTGGAATCACCGGCTTGTCCTCTCAAACATGTAAAAGCTTGAAATGTTGTAATCCTGTCCTGTTCCTTTGATTAATTCACTTGCAAAAAAACTTGTTTGAGGTTTGAAGAGTCTTTAGAAAGGGATGGATTAAACAATTTACATCTATTAATCACCTTTTTATTGGCCATGTGTAAGCGAAGTGTAACATGGCATGATACAATGAGCCTATACAAGCCTTGGGGTGATGTGTTCAAGTGGTTTAATGCTGCTGGACTGCAGATTTCTTTGTGAATGACAGAAACATTTGACGAGCGTTCTGGAGCGCCTCGTCTCAGTGCCTCTCTCTGCTCTGCTAACGGAGCTAACGCTAGTTTAGAAATGTGAACGCAAACTTCCACCAAGCCATTAAGCCATAAGAATATAATCCTAGTCAGTGTTTATGGTAACTACTGATACTATTAATGCATTTCTAATATTATTACAGTTATTAAGTCCAGTAACACGTAATCACATGCAATCATGATCCAAGAAATATTTAAACTTTTGTTGATGTGGACATGTTAAGGGTCAACTGACCAAAAAAAATCAAAAAGGTTTTTTCATCAAATGAATCCAAGTTGTGAAAGAAGTCCATCGCTCACTGTCTGTTACCTTTTTTTATTTATAAGATAACCTCTACAGACTAGAGTGATATTTTCCATTCTTTCTGCCCGGTGTTGGTGAATATGTGTTTTATTTTCATGCTGCTGCCTACAACGTGAACATTTTCCCACCTTTCTCTGTTCTGTTTTCTCCTCAGGACGGCTCCCTGGAGTACTGCAAGCTAATCGACTCTGCCTGGTCAGACAGAGCACGGTTCGAGGCATCTTTTTCAGTTGTTTTCCACACATAGCTGAAGGCAAAACATAAGAGAAATGAGGATAAATAAAACATTTTGAACGATAGTGAGAGGTTTTATAGTCAACAGAGATCGGGTTAATCTGATGCTTTGGTAGCGAAGCAGTGTTAGCCTCCTGAAAGTCAAAAGTAGCGTAACGCAACTGCACGGACAGTAATATTGCAAAGAAACATTACTTTACATGGTTGTAACTAATACGTAATACACTATCTTTAGAAAGTAACTTGTCTGTGAGCAGTGGGTCGCTGCAAGAGAAGTTGACAGCACATTTTACAGTAATGTCAGGAATGCCCCAGAAACTCCAAAAATATAAGTATTGCACTATTTTCATCAGGATTATTCACCATTGTGTTACCTCAGTTGGTATCAGATGGTGTTTTAACAGACATTCCTTACAATGAAAGTCTTTGAAATTATTACTTGAACTGTTTCGAGTAATGGTAACCCTGTACAGTAAACCCGAACATTACTTTAAGCTGTGACATTGGTTTCATCGCTTTTTCCTTGACTGCTTCCCCATTGCCAACTACTATGAGCCTGTCTTCTGACCTAGTAAACACAGTTTCAAGCACACCTGTTCTGCCTCCAGCCTCTGGGCACCAGATCTGTGATTCAGTGTTTCAAATATTGTCTGGGTGACGGGCTGCCAACGAAGCGCAGAACCTGGAAGCTGCCCAGTCCTCCTACTCTCCTCCACATTTGGCTGCTGAGCTTTTCACTGAAGCAGTTCCAGGTTAAGGACATGCATGGATCCTGATCAACCCTGGATCTACCCTTCACATTCGTTATAGGGTACATTTACTGGCAGTTGAACATGTTGAGGTCCAGCGATTGTGGAAAACCGGCCAAACTGGCAATTCCCCGCATCGATCCTCTCCATAAAGGTACAGCATCCACGATCATCACTTGTCCTGGGCAAGATAAGAAAGGACCACCGGCATCCCGTCTCTTCAGTGGCAAACGTACAGGGGCTGACACCATCTGTGATATTGCTGAAGTATGAGTTGAGGCAACATCCGCGGTACACGGTACACCACGAACAGTGTCAGTCGGCAGCCGGAGTGGCAGAGGGACAGCTCAACTCCAAACGACAAAGTGTTTGTCTTTGTACTGCTGAAGTTGTTGCAGGACGTCGAACTCATCTCGACTCCGGGGGCAAAACTGATCAGTTCTTTATCGAGGCCTTCTGTGGACTGTATATGTCAGTATACACCTGCAGCTGTTATTTTCATCACTGATTAATTTGCTGATTATTTTCACAGTAAATTGATTATTGTTTTTTTGTCAAGGAAGGCACAGTCCAAAAACCCAAAGACTCTTTATTTACTATCACAACTAAGCAAAGAAAGCAGCAAATCACGCTAAATTCCACTGCGTGAAGTGATGACTCGTTATCAACATCCGGCAGTGGCTGGTATACACGGAAGGAATTTGGGATGCAGATCGCAGTTTATTCCGGAAAACCTTTGAATGTCACCCTTGGGTGTCTTTGTATTGTTCGCAGGCGTACCAACACACAGACACAACTCTCTCACCACAATGCTCATATAGCTTTGGCCTTTTCTATTCATGTAATTTTCTTTTTCCCTGAGACATCATCACCGAGAGGTGAAAGCTCACCCAAGGCTGTGTGATAGCACAGCTCTCTGTCAAATCTTTGAGCCCATAATATTCAGGTCTGTGGCATTTGTGCCACACAAGGTCTAAATGCAAAGAGGCATCTTTTATAGCGTGACCTTCTCAGCAGAAACCCCTCCCGTCGCTCCCCCTTCCCTCTGCAGCCCCGATACATCCTTGTTTGTAACACTTCCCCCACCTGGCTCGACGGGTGGTTTTGTTTACCTGAGATTTCTTTGAGCTTCCCTGCTTTCACCAACTGAAGAAGAGGACGGTCTCCTGAGTAATACAGAAACACAAAGAAGACAGGAAAAACCAGGGTAATGGATCTCATTTAAGAAAAGGCATGTTTTTAGTAAAGAGGCTATTTAAAGTTGGGAGAGAAAATAAGACAAAGAGATTTTCTGTCATCTTCTGTCATCATGCCCTATTCGTCAGTGAATATGAACCACAGGATGCAAATTGTGAATGTCAATTTTTTTTGTCTTGTTTTTTTTTTTTTTTTTTTCCATTGTCAGAATTTAATTTAGGAGCAGTGGAGGCTTGAGTAGAGTCAAACTAAATCTCTATCAGAGTCACGGACCACGAATCAGCCTTGGGCAAGGTGATGAAACCGGCTGGTAAAAATAAGAAACAGAATAATTTACACTGAAATGGGCACCAGGGAGAGAGCTATTGACAGGCTTCGGAGGGACATAACTCTCTAACCTGTAGCGTGGATGGAAAGATTGGAAATACGAAACACCTGTGGATAATCTTGGTACTGTTGGCGTGTGACGGTTGTGCAGGAGACGGCTTTGTGCATTTCCTGTCGTTACTTGCTTTCTCTTTCTTTAATGCAAGTAAACACCAGATACAGACACATTCTCACACGCAGTCTGCAGATGTGAATGTCAGCCGGCGATACGGAGCGGTAATGTTCAGTTTCGCTGCTACAGTGTTTTCACATGTTTGATAAATGTCAGCTTCATATTGAAGTTGCATTAAAGGCCTCTTATCACAGAAGCCAAGTCAAGGACACCACACAGCGAAACACACACACACACACACACACACACACACACACACACACACACACACACACACACACACACACACACACACACGTGACTTCGTAACAAGAAATTACTGGTTAATCATGTGACTGGTGTTTCATGTAAAAAACAGAAAAAAAAGAGCTTTCTTTAAATCCTACAATTTTATCATCCTATTGCTCTAAACTATCATTTTCTGATGAAATACTGACAGATCCGATGACTGAAAAACATGTTTCCCTGCTCCAGAGGAGTGACAGCTCGATTAGCTGAAACTCAAAACTGAGGGAAGCATCAGCGATGCATGTTAGCCTTCTCCTGCGATTCTGGCCTAACTGATGCGAAGCAACTTCCTTCTTCAAGCTTTGAGCTGATGCAATTCTTTGCAAAAGTCACACCAACATTGTTTGGAGACCAAATGAGGTTATCCATATGCATTGACAAATAAAAGGCACTGTGTTTATTCTCCGGGTGCTTACTGTGCTCCTCGTCACTCACTTGGTGCAGCTGGAGGTCCGCGGGCATCACACGAGCCACGAGTCTTTGTCCTCCCAGTCTGCGATGTGGAGAAGACATACGATGTAATTCTCTTAGTGACAGCCTCCATTTAACATCTGATTATTGGCAAAGGGAGGTCGATATACCGCAAGTCCAGGCTTACTCAACCACAGTGGTCACAGGGTGGGCTGGTTAGATGCTGACTGCTTGCCTGCCAGTAACCAGTTAGCTTGCAGCTACTTAAACATGTTTGAGGTTTTTGAATGTAGTGGCCTGTGTGTTATAGAAAACAGAATGAAGCTTTCAGTATATACAGTATATCTGCATTCTAGAGAAGAATGAGGCAGACAATCATGATTTTTGCATCTATATTTGGCAGATAAACCAACCTATTCATTCATTCATGTATCACGTGATTATGTATCTACCTAAACTTGCATGCGGTTACTCACTGGAAAGTCAGATTAATACAAATGTATATAGTGGGAAGAAATCCAAAATAAAAATATGGATGTAAAATGCAAGATAACGAACCATCGTGTTTTGGTTAGGATTCGGATAAACACATGGAGTTATTTTGTTCTTACTTTCTGTGAGTTATCCAAGATTTCATTCTCAGGGAATAATGTGTGAATCTTGATGTATACATATGGTGTATCTATGCTGCTGTTTGAGTACAATTTCATGCAGATCAAAATAGAAAACTGGATATAGTGGATTCAATTAATTTTCATTTGATATTTATATTGGATTAAACTTGACTGAATTAAATCCAATCTCCCCCCCAAACTTGAACGCGCATCTGGCAGTGTATATGTCTATGTTGGGACGGGGAGGAGGGGATGCCGGAGCACGACGCAGCAGTTCAGCTGAATTTAGCATGGAGCACACAGGAAGTCAAGCGCAGGAATAACAAACAACATCCGGTTACTTTTCAAAATAAAACACTCCGCGTTGACACCAGCACACAAATCTCAAATAAGAGACAAACACAAGCTCTTCTGTCGATCCATCGGTCGGGAACACTTCGTTTTGTGGTTTTTAATAACACAGACCTATAACTGCGGTCGCGAGTGATTACGTGATTATTGCGGGAACTCCTCAGCCAGCTGTCTATCATACTGCGCAGTGGCGGACTCAAACCGCAGCCGGTGGGGACTGCCGGAAGGCGGAGCAAAACCGGATCGGAGCCGCAACGCAGAGGACCGTATCGAGTGGAAACTGGGGCGACACATTAGCCATTCTCATGGCTAAAAACAACACACAAAGAAGCTAGCGTTAGCATTGGGCTAAAAAATGAAAATGTTGAATGAGCTAAAAACGTAGCCAAGTTGACAAACCTTACACATTTCATGAAAATAACAAATCCCCCCGAAACAAAACAAACAATTACCTGTCCAGTAGAAAGAGAGCAACCTCTGCATCACTTCTCAGGCCCTTCACATGCCCCAGTTGTCTCCACCACTCAAACGCCATACCAATGTTGTTGACTCCGACTTCTTTTTTTATCCAGAGCCTTTTCCTTGCAGCCTTTTTTGCCTCAGGCTCTCTTTGCCTTGCCTGTTTAGCGGAGGTGAGCTGTTACAAGTAACGCTGGCTGTATTTTCTCTGCCACTGTAACCAAATGAACTTCTTCTCCTGTTACTCCTATTTCTGCAGAGTGTGCTGAACACTTCCGGCATCAGTGAAACGTGACATGTGCGCGCGCAGAGGGGGGGGGGGCGCAGGTAGAACGAGACATGAAGGTATCTGACCAATCCGTGCTATTCTGGCCTAATAGCACGGATTGGTCAGATTTTACTCAGTCCTGCAGCTGCCACAGAAGTCTGATTATTTTTCGTTCTTTTTAGTCTGGTGTGATGGCAATTTCAGTTAAAGCTTCCATCAGCTTCTCTCTTACACACGACACACACTCACACATATTCAAACTCACAGATGTGTCAGTGTCAGCAGAATGCAGTTTTATAATCAATTGGGACTCGGCGGTGGAGTGGGTTGATGTTCCTTTACTGCAAAGTAAATCCCAGAGTGACTGTTGCTCAAATAGTGCAAGCGGGGCAATCAATTCCTACAGTCTGACCGCTGGAGAGCCGGCTGCTCAGAAAAAAAGCTTGAGTTCAGGCAGAGAATGACTGTTTTTTTCACGTTCCCTCGCAGATGGAGTGCACAGAGTTCTCCCCGTCCCCACGCAGATCCATATTTGACTTTTCAACGCCATAGGACACATCGCTAAGCTAGCTATCAAATCATATGACGATCCAGACTGCAATATAATGCTCTCCTCTCCCATTAATATTCATTGTTGGTATAAAATATGAATATGAACAGCTCAGTTATTCTAATCTAAGCTGCTTTCTATAAAACCCATGTCTCACTTGTCAGGAAAATCCCTTTTAATTGCGTCCCCACATGATGTGTTGGATTTAAAAGTGGAATAAATAAAAAGAATCTCAGGTTTTTCGACTCACTCCTGAATGAATAAATGCAAGGCAAGGAAAAGTTTAATCACAGCACCTTGTCATACACAGAGGTTAGTCAAAGATTAATAAAAGTACACATTTAAAATCAATATGAAAGTCCCATAAAACTGATTAACAAAGAGCAAATGATTCCCTTTCTTTTAGAGATGAGGCTGGCGGGTAAGCTCACCATGTTTGGAAATTAAAGGTGCATTCAGGGAACAAAAAGTCATTTATCTCTCATGCAGCGCTGCATTCCCGAATATCTGTCCTTTCCAATACAGTAATGTGCTCTTACAGGATATGCCAATGTGATGTAGATTCATCAGCGTCATTTGTATTCCTTTCAGGCCCTCCACTTTTATTAGCAATCTCATAAATGTGATTCTCTGAAACTGTAGGCTGCTTTAACAGTGGGGGCATCAGGTTTTTAATCTGGCTTAAAAGCCCATTAAAATCCATGAATCAGTTGGCACGATAAGGAACTGTGGAGGGACATCGTCGCCTTTCCCCCTTTAAGAACTGTGTAATTACTTCTCTCGTGTTTTATATAGATTAATGAGGACACAATTTTCCGGGAATGGTCTGCGAGCTGTATCTCATCTGTGCAGATGCAGAGGACAAATATCGCCTTTGTTGGCTGAAGTTCTCCCGGAGATGTTGTGACCTCAGAATGTCATTTTTTTATCGTCCACTGTGGATTTGTTAACTTCTTGCAGCACAACTTCTTCGGGTTTCAGCGACCCCACAAGGAAACCAAATTGGCTTGAGAAAACCATCCATCGTCCAATGTTGATCACTACAGGGAACCACGGTGGGTTCAGTCATGGACTCAAGAAGGCGGACATGAAATACATCTACAGGCTTGTGGGCCCAACTTGTAGCCCTCCTCGGTCCAATCATACCTTTAGAGACCCCTGTAGGAATGGAGGAAGATTCCTCAGATAGACCCCACACGGGCGCTATATGATCCCAAATGACTCAAATACCAGCCATCACCAACCCAGTGCACAGGACGACATGTTTTTCCAGGCAGTGCATCAATCAGCTTTATTTACTGTATATCACACCTCACAAACCAATAGAGTGCTATTCAGAGCACTTTACAGGTGACTGACAAAATGCAGAACAGAGAAAAGAAGGGAGGCTAATACACGCCAATGACAACAACAGAGCTCAACTGATACTTGAATTTAGGGGGCTGATACTGATATCAATTTTATGAAGTGAGGAATTCCGATTTTTAATCTTTTTTTTTGCAAAGATCTGTCAAATGATAATACACTGGCTATGATTAAAAGATAAAATGAAAGTGGATAAAAACGTGCAGCATATTGACATTGGGTGTTAAGTCAAACTTAAAGGAGCCATGTGAAGTTGTAAACAATCAAAAACTACCTTTCTGTGGGTCTTCGGGGTTTTGAGGGTTGTAAAATATTTCAAATGATACATCGTTTACATTCATGTTTCCTTGCGAGCTCTTCTTCTTCACTGACTGACTTTAGCTGTGACTGGCACATTACTGCATTTTGTTGCATGTTACCGCCATCAGCCGGTTATCAATGATAATATCATAAAACTGGTGTGTGTGTATGTCTGTGTTCTCTGGCAACAAACGAACATGGATCCGGTTCATAGACAACTGCTACTCAACATTTTCAGAGCTGTTATTAAACATGTAAATCCAAAACCTGTTAGCCGGAGCACACCTGTTGAGAGCCACTGGTCAGCCCACAATCCACCTCTTGAAAAGCACCCAGAGAAAAAGTCGGACTTTTTGCTTTCACCCAGCAGCCGCCACACTCCTCACCGCACCACTCGGGCCCACGCACACCTGTTCAAAGTGCTGCGCTCCTCTTCCTGTCATCTAATTTGTGATTCATATCAAACGGATGCATGGCTAATGTACAAACTGTTGGCTTGCTGCTTGATTCTGCATATTATCTGGCTATGTTCCACAACCTGGAAATGATGACAGGGTGTGTGTGTGTGTGTGTGCATGCGCGTGTGTAATAATGGTCCCTTGCTCCAATCACAGTTATTAATGAGGCTCGACAGTCATCTTTTACACCATCTGTTTCCTCGGCGCTGATGGAGCCGAGTTCAGTCATTCCTCCGCGTCAAAACTTTTCAGCTTCACACAATCTTTGGCCTCCTGTGAACCGCTGTGCTGTCAGAGACAAACCAAAGCCTCGGAAGGCAGCTCCAGCCCGGAGGGTTAGTCATTCCCATCAGTCATATTTAATCACATTTATGTCTGTCCGTCTATCTCCATCATAGTCGTTCGTCATTATTAATGATTGGAATCATTGATGAGACTATTTCCTAAACGAGGGCAGGACGTAGAAATTGGGGACCATTACCATGTCTTCATTCTTGGCAAAACTGCAATCTAAAGTCAGACAAAACTAGATACTAGGCAAAGCTAATATGTGATTTTTAGCAGTCTGGGACGGTCTGAGAACTTCCCTCTCATGTGTTTTCTCGCTGAGTCACAGCTGATAGCTGCAGTGTGGTTTCTGCTGAGACAAAGAGTGACAACTGTGGATTTTCGTCCCTTGGATTTCATTGGGAAAGAACGGCTTCAGGGCCAGTGAGGAGAAGAAGAGAGGAACTCGAAACAAATTCAAGCCTGTCCTTTCATGAATTGCTCATATTTCCTGAACTATGCAGCCATGAAACTGAGACAGGTGTCTTTTTTATTCACGAAATTGAGATTTTATTGAGGTTATTTACCTCCATGGCGTGTCTTCTGTCAGCGAGAAAATGTCCCAGAATCCACATGTGTGTGCTTTACATCAGATTTCTGTTATCTGTACAAATAAGCATGCTTTTGATTAGGGAGCCTCATTTGCATGTTCAAGCATAAAATATCAGAAAACATGTAATACAGAAAAAGTTTCTTCTTCTTTTTTTAGCTTGACTACCTGGACATCAGCTGTTAGTGAGCTAGCGGCACAAGCATGATCGAGAATTTGCAGCCAAAATGTCCAAACACTAGCAAACAAACTTGACAGCGTTGAGTACTAATAGTCGTATTTAAGTTCATTATGATTGTTCTTTTGAGACGTTTTGATTTAAACTTACACTGGATGATAACGGTCGGTGTTTTCTGACATGTTAGTGAGACGTGAGTGTTTGCTTTGGAAAGCAGCAACAGCCTTCTTCAGTGGGCAGCGTTAGCACACATAACCACACAGAAGTAACTGTGTGCCGGTAGTCTTTTCGGACTGTGTGTGAGCTTGTTGCTAACATATCTTCCCACTGGCCAGTGAGAACTTTGTGTCAGTCTTGTTGGTGTAGTCAGGCAGAGCATGTTCATGGGTTTTGGGGGAGTTTGTCTTAAGAGAGGCCTGAAGGGCGGACGCGGGATTTTATGGTTCGATACTTAACAAAATGTAGCTTGCTCTGGCTGCTTTTTTTACAATCTCCCTAACCCCAGCTTTAATAAACCATAATGTAATCATCAGATGCTGAAGATGTGAATTTACTGATTCCTGGGTATCTCTGAATCAGCCGCTGAGTGGTCACAAAACTACGCATCCCTGCTTTTGTGCATCCTAAAGTAGAATCTCAGCGAGTGGGCTATTCTTTCTCACTTTGTGATTACATTACCATTTTCCATGTCCCCTCAAGTAAAGTACAGGCATCATCTTACCAAACTGTCAAGCAGTTTTTCACTGGGAATAGACAGTTCAGAGCGCGCAGCTACAGCTAAGGCAAATCAAAGAAACAAAATACTTGGAGGAGATTTGTAATCAGGACGGCTTTTACACCTACATCAAATTATTCTCGTGGTTTCATGTCCCAGTCGCCCTTTCTCTCCCTGCTCTTGCCCACATTATCTCAAGTCTCTCCCCTCCTCCCCCTCTCCCCCTTTCTCGTCCTCTCGTTTTCTCCGTCTCTTTTTCCCTTCGGCTCTTTCTCTCCTCTCACTCCTCGTTTCTCCCTCCTTCAGTGTTATCACACAGCCGCACTGATGTAAACTGACATGTGAAATATAGCTAATCGGAGGGTCCGGTGCTACTTAATCCCATCTGACAAAAAAATCCATTTCTGCCTTCAATGCGGCATTCATCAACTCAGAAACAAACTTGTTGCTGGAGGTATTGTAAGAATCGATCATAAATGAGTCATGAGCTTCCGTCCTCAAAAAGGAGAATGAGCGAGTACTTTTCCTACAGTGTTTTTGAGACCACGGACCACACTGTTCCTGACATGAGTGACTGATTGTCATGATTAAATCTTTATGGATTTGGTGTGAATATAAACCATTTTACTGTGGATATACTGAAAGATTTTACCATCTATTTTATTTATTTATTTCATTTTTTGTTGTGTTGCAAACTCACTCGACTCTGTAAATCTCTCCAGGAAAACCATGATCCATTTTCTTCGGGCACGGCGAGAGCAGCAACCTCAGAGGTGCCCTCTTGTAAACAAATATATTTTGGTAGCATTCAGTGTTTTTACTCCCCAAAACTCATTGTGTGTATCCGTGAGGTCTATTTCACATGTTGAATGCATCTCCTTCCACATTTCCTTGCAGGTTGGATTTCTTTAAATGTCACTAATGGGCTCCTTGTTGCTCAGTGTGGCTCGTTGTGCGGGTACATGAGAGGGTACATGAAAATCATTTGTAATATATGTAACAGAATTGTCTGATCTGACTCCCTCTTTTTACACAAAAACAACTCTGGTAGTGTAGGTTATTGAGAGCGCAGGTATATGCACTGAACCTGACGGACAGCATGGCTCTGGCTCTGAAGAGACCAGGTTCATGTAGAGGCAGCTGAGGAGTCTGATGCTGAACAGGTGCGTCTCTGAAGCAGTAAGCCACTCCCACAAACGCAGACATTTTGCTGAAAATACTTCTCTACTCTCACCTCAGTGACGCTTTGAACTTACTTACTTGAAACTCAGTATTTCTAAATCATGATCTTATTTCATTTATTTAATAAAAGGATCTGAATATTTCTTCCATTATTGGGTTAGTGGTACTGCATTCTGAGGTAACATAAACTCTTACCGCTCTGAACGATTCCTTTACCACATTAATGTTAACAACCCTTTTGACCCCAACTTTTAAAATGATTCCCTTGTGCCAGAAAATTCATTCCTGCAATCAGAGCGAAGGCACTTCCGAGCTCCTCTTAGCATGTCATTTTGTCATCCGCCATTGTATAATCCTTCTCCACAGAGGGGTTCAGGGCGGTGAATTAATAATACTCTCTGAGGGCTCAAACCTCTCTCAAAAATGAGGTCTGACAAAGTCTCCGCTCTAATTGTATAAGCATTGCCACTTTTCGTCCGCTTCCAGGCACATCAGTGGAAGTGATGCTCGCAAGAGCTGCCCTCCTGGCCTCGGCACTGCTGTCATATCTCTGCCCTGCCAGCTACCCCCTCAGCGGGAAATCAAATACACTTAATGGAGAGGGGAAACATTACGACTGTAATCGAACCTGGAACGAGATAAGTGTGTCACCAATCACCACCTTCCTGCATATCGTCGCTGTAGTGGAAAAGCCTTTTACGGGAAGTCCAGGCGTCAGCGCTCTCGGTGATTTCACTTGAATGGTGGGATGACACGTTGCTTCATGCGCCGGATGTATTCAGTGACCTTCAGGCACATGAAACCTTTAAAAGAATTTCATCAATGCACAGCAGGAAAGCTGAAAATTCAGAGAAATTACCTTTCAAAACCATAATACACAGATGATGTGAAGGATTTGCTCTCGCCTAATATTTTTTTGTATTTGTAAGTATTTGTGTTTTTTATTCTTGCGTTTGCAGCTTACACAGTCACTCAGAAACACACACACACACACACACACACACACACACACACGTCCATCCACTGATGGTCAAACATCTCCTGCTGGGCTTCAGAGTGCACGGCCAGTGGATCAAGTTCTCCCTCTGATTGAGGTCAGTGTTCCTGAGAGCAGAGGCTCCATCGTGCTCGGTTCACCACAATCCAGCTCCTGTTTCAGGGGAAATGGGCGGCAGATCTGAGGGCAGCCTCAAGGTGAAAGGCATGATCGGCATAAGGAGCGCTGGAGGACTGATGCTGTGTCCACATTAAAGATGTGGATTGTTTCTGTGAGTCAGAGGGCTGAGGTTTCTGAGAGATGCTAACCGACATCGAAAGTAAAGTGACGACAGGCAGAAAAGTTTTGTGTGAATGTGGTTTAGATGGTTGGTAGAACTCAGGATCCAGAAGAGGGAACAACAGGCAAAAAGTTTACTCTTCATCACAGATAAAACATGAAGAAAAAAAACCCCATTTCATTTCATTTTAAATGCCAAATCTATTTTGCATGAAGAAACAACCTGTCATTCATCAGAAACTGCGTGAATATCAGAGTTTTCCCTTTTTACGGTGCAGAAAAAAAAACAGTTTTTCATTCATTCATTCATTCATTCATTCAGTGTACACCATTCAATTTTATTTGAACACAGCTGTCATATATGTTTTCTTTACTAAAGTAGATTTTTATTATTATATCTTAAGATACTGCAAAGGTGGCAAACAATATTTTTGTGTACCAAGAAATAGTACTCGTATCGCCCAAGAAAGTCACAACTGTGCAGAAAGTAGTCTTGAAGGCAATTTACTGAAGGGATTTCTAATAATAGTCAAATGTGAAAAACATGAACCAACAAGGCGACTTGAGAGGGCGACCACAACCACAACAGAGCAAGCAGCTGCTGGTCTCAGCCCTGTTCTGCAGCACAGAGAGAAGTGAGGGTTCTGTCACCTGCAGCACGTTTACACCTGAATGTACAAGTGTTAGTAAACAACACTTTGATGTCTGAGACTGAAACTGTTTGAACTCTGATCTTTGAAAGTTGTGTATGAGGTCGTGTAAAGGTGACGGTGCACCTGCATGAGAAAGTTTTTGATCTGTCTGAGATCAATCAATCAATCTGTGTGTGTGTGTGTGTGTGTGTGTGCGCGCGCGCGTGTGTGTGTGTGCGTGCGTGTGCGTGTCTGGTGTGCAGCTTCCATGGAAATAAGAATAAAGGTAATATTTCCCTTTTTCTAATCCTGGGGTCACTTTAGGAAAAGTCATAAAAATGTGACATTGTGGTGGGATCTCTGAGAAGACTCCTCTATTATTTCTTCAATTTTCCTTATGTGTGTTAAAAAACGTTTAATTTAAGCACTCTGTAAGCCTCTTTTTCAGTCTGACATTTTTGAAGTCATGGCTAAAAATGTGAACACTAACATTAAATACACATTAAATAATTTTCTCAAATTTCTCTCAATCAAATAAAAGAAAAGAGGTCGTTGACTACATTGTCAAATAACCCCCACTGCACCACGTAAATATTTACCCCACAATACCAACTCCCATAAAGCTGCCTTGTAGTTCAAACTGTCAAGCCCATTGCTCTGTGTCTCGCGTTCTTTCAGGGCAATATGGTGTCGAACCAACAGCCCTTCTCTCCCCATCAAGTCGGTACAGTAATACATTAACAATAAATAATGAAGAAATTCATCAGAAGAGACTTTGCATATAGATAGCCTACTTAAGCTGGAAGCAACCATTAACATAACTTGCGGGGAGTGGTGGATAATTAGAGCGGCTCTCCTTCTTCCCCTCCCTCTCTGTGACTAATAGAGAGGCCGCGGTGACAAGAGGAGGACCGAGGTCCACGTAACAGTTGGCAAACTGTCTGCAAAGCTGGGAGACCCTGAATGACTGCATACCTGCACATTACATCAACCAGAGAAATATTTTTTGGGGGGGAAAAAAAATAGAAAATCCAGTTTGATTGCAGAACATTTTAGTGGTCCACATTTATCACTTCATGGATCTTAACTTTTACGAGATAGTTCTAGAAGTTTTTAGTGTTTTTTTCTGCCATGGACTGCAAGACTACACTACTACGTGGGCTAGGGAATCTTTTAGAGGAGGTTAGAATATATAGTTATCCTCCTCATTACAGCCAGAGGATTTTAATTTACCTCCAGGTTCAAACATCTTGGGTTTTTTTAATCTATTTAACTCAACTTTAGGGACATTTAAGCCGGTGCCCCTCTGGCCAGGCTCAAGTGCCCCTTTGGTTTAAATTTTCCACCCTAATCCTTGACCTGCGCACACAAAAAGCTGGAGTGATTAGGTGGCAACCGTGACAGTTTCATGTCCACCCGCGGGCTTGTGTAGTTGGGACTCTAACGACCTGAGGACCTGCAAATCTTCACCTGATAGATGAAGCACTTTATCCCTGCTAGATCCCTGCCAGCACTCACCTCATTATACAAATCTCCTGGACCAGGTCATTAAATACAGGCTATATTAAATATCATCAGGCTTTAGACCTCAATCATCAAACATCCTGTCTGTTACCCCCATCGGCAGGACGGCTCTCAGGCACATCAATCAGAGCAGGTCTGTGTTATTTATATGACACAGGTGGAGGGTTTGAGGGGATATGCTGATGAGCTGGACCGAGCTCCAGAGTTGCAGCATGGACCGAAAACATTGCCTATTGTGTAATTAATGTTGGCAGTGCGATAGAAATGTTTAAATATGCATGCAACTGCTTCCCTCACAACCGTCCCAATCTGCTGTTTCCTGCTGTCAAAAGTCTCTCGCCGGCATTAACGACCTCAGTTGTTATGGAAACTCTGGCTTGTTAGGGATGTGAATGCTAACAAACCTAGTGTTTTAACACATGCTCCTGCTAACATACCGTATGAGTATACATTTTTTCCCCCCCTTAATACAGATAGAAAACAAAGGAAATAATGAATAGCTAATGGCACTCGGCTCTAGTTTGGATGGGCTTGCAAATTACGGAATGCAGCGCGCGCCGTAAATCTGCTGAGGCATCATTATTATGATGTATGAAACTCTCTAACAGGCACCACCTGCAGTGACAAGTGATATTTAAACAGCTGGAGATACCACTGCTATTATATCACAACATTTTTCACAACTTTGGATGGCAGATGCAAAATAATGCATTTTTTCCCAGGATTCCCATTACCACAAATAAACCTGCAGGTGTTCTTTCGGGGCATTAGCTAAAGAGAAAAATGCTGCGCCTGTGTTTTTTCCTGCTTGCATTTAAGCTACTATCACATTAATCACTGTGTCAAAAGTGTAACTCAACGAGGAATATTCTTGCTAAACTTGAGCCAAGACTAAAAGTAATGTATTATATTAATATTTACCTGTACCTATAAAGTTTGCTGTGACCAAAACCGCCATCCTGATGAAGTGTTCTGGTTCTAGTTCTTCAGTACATCAACGATATCATCCCTGCTGGCCTGGATCCTCACCAGCATGCTTTCAGAACCGACAGATCCACAGTGGATGCCATATCCACTGCCCCTCACTCAGTCTTCACGCACCTGGAGAATAGGAACAGTAACATCAGAATGCTGTTTATTGACGCTGATTGAAAACTCAACACTCTGAGCTTGAGAATCCTCAATTCATCAGTGACAATAACTTCACCTTGTAAATCTTTACAAGATACTTGTATCATTTCTTCACCTTGATAGTGGAAAATCCTCTTAGAAGATTATTAATTTGACACCACTGCAATGGCACGACCGGTATGTTAGTGCTGCCACCCATTGCTTTGAAAAGTGTCAAGTTGGGAACCTGAAAATTGATTCAAGGATGTGACTCAGTCTGAGTGCATTACTCATGTTCCTGACTGCTGCTCTCTTCAGGTCTGCTCAAGGCTGCCCGTCATGCATGCCAGTGCCAGGATGAGAGTGAGATGTCAGGCTGCAAAAACAACACATTAAGACAAAAATAATCAACATCTGTATCCTACACAAAGTCTTAGCCTGAGACATGACATGACACTGTTCGGCAATTGTTCATCCATCACATTCATGTATGGGAGTGTGTCTCCTTTTACACTTAATGTGTTGGATGCAAATTTAATCTTAGGCTGATGGAAACGCATGAAGATGTTATTGTTATTAAACATAAAATATGATCTGAAATGACATATATGAAACAATTTCGAGCAATTTACGCATTTATTATTTGCCATATATGATCGTATATTTACGTGAAAAATGAGACCTTTCAAATTCTAAATCCTCCAAAAACATTATAAAAACTACTAAGTTGTTTCTTTCTTTGTACAAATCGTCAGTTTTGTGCGATATCATTGTTCCAGAGAGTCTAGCAGCTGATCGAACACACTGCTTCACGAAATGATACACGTTTAATCACGAATCACTCAGGTTGGAGGTTGGCACCAGGTCTCATCAGTGCCTTTAGCTCATAAATGAATTTGTTTGTTAAATTCAAACCAAAGTAGAGTCATGCGAGCCGTTTCCACCTGTTTCCAGGCTAAGCTAAGCTAACCTGCTCCTGGCGGTAGCTTGACGAGGACGAGACAGGAGAAAGAAGAGGAGGTGGAGGACTGTCAGCAGGGTTCACTCCCTCCTCTCTCAGCTGACGATGGATGGCCGCGTCGCCTCTTTGCTGTTGGTCTCTGATAAGCCCTCTTTTCGAGGTCCAAGGTGGAGGGTCATCTTAATGGAATTGCTCTCATCCAGGTAGCAGCGGTCTATCGACTGCTTTCACCAGTGAAAGAGAAACCCCTTTGTGAACCGAATGAACCGGGAGATTGATGAGGCTCTGCACTGTGAAATCAGCCCGGACCCATCTCCCATTCCAGCCGCGGGGGCTCCAAAGGACGTCTATTTAGGGGGCATAATTCATATGTATGTGAAAATGAAATGCCTCCACCGGGTTGTTGGAAAAGCAATGTAATGCCAACATATGTCACACTCCAGTGGAACAGCCTGGAGATCCTCTATGTAATTGGCAACAGAAAACACAACATAATGTATGTCTCTGTCTCGCTGCTGTGCGGCATAAGCCACTGAAAATATGATAACAGACACTATAGAACAAGAGGAAAAAGATGAAAAATGGTTATATAATAGTACAATAATAAATGGCACTGCATAGACTTTTAGCCTGACCCACTTTCTGCCTGAGAGAAAAGATTCATGACTTAATTGATATACTGTCAAAGGGATGTTCTGTTTTTTTTTTTACTAAGCGTATGCTGTGCAGAGGTTTTCAAAAAACACAGAGTCCTTTGTCTGCAGGTAACACCGGCTGTCTAACATTCTGTAATACAGCAGGTATCCTCCGAGAGTTCAGGAGGCAGACGACAGGCTGATAAGATACTTATCACCGCTGAGCCTCTACAGCCTTATCGCTCTCATAGAGGCTCTTACCTTTTGGCTCTCACACACCGAGACAATGATCCATTCTCAGCAGGATTTTCAGCTTCGTGTGGTGGAAACAATTTGTTTTCCTTGTCCTTTTCCTTTTTTTTTTTTCTAACCCGGAAACTGTCTGGACTGCTGTTGTAACTTCGTGAGAAGAGGCGGAAAAACACACACATCAATTGATAACAAATTGTGGACATTTGGGATCAGGAATAGTCGTAATTTAATCTGAGAAATAAATATTTTGAAGTTCTTTTTTTTTTTTTTTTTTTACACTTGTCTGCAGGAAATAGAGCTGTGTTTGTGTCTCTGCTCATGATTAACAATAGCATTAATCCTGAAGATGCATTATACTTTTTGCGCAAATAGCAATTCAAATATTACTCCGCGGCAAAAAGCCCATTTTGTTAATGCAATCATCCCCCAGTAATGGAAAGTCCTTTGTCTTTTCTGTCGGCCCCTGTCTCCTCCATGGTGGTGTGTCCATTTAGCCAATGTAGAGCTCCCATTCATCAGAGCTGTGAGTGCCCTCATGTCTGATCATCCGTCACCGGCTTCCTTGCGTCCTTGACATCCCTCCTGCTGCTTCTCAAAATAGAGCAGGAGATTAGGAAGAAAAGGAGCATTTTAGCCAAGTCCCAGGAGGTCCGTCATCCTCTTCATCCCTCCTTCACCCCGCCCCGCTCTCCACCCGCTCCTTCCCCCCAGTACCTCCTTTAAAACGTCCGCATTCTCCATCCCTACTTCCCTCCTTCCTCTTCCTCCTTCTCCTCCCCATTTCCTCCAGCATCTTCACCTGATGGAGCCATCAAGGGAAATCATTGTCCAAAAGATGTGCTGTGTGCTTCTGGGGGCCACTATCAGTCATGGCTAGACACACTAATTCAGACGTGGACACACACTGGTAGGGCAGAGAGGATAATTATTGATTGGCTGCAGAGACAGAATACACTGCCAATCAAAAGTATCCCAGAAAAACTACTGTATATTTTAGAATTTCTGGTTAAATGCTGAATTGTGTCAATGAGAATTTATTGCAAATGGTCTAAAAAGGAAAAAAAGAGTACAGGAGAAGGTACAGCTAGGTGATCTGGCTTGTTATATTAATTCTGTGCAGGAGGACTAGCCCAGCAGGACTTTAAAGAAAACATTCATTTATTCCTCCCAAAGTAAAAAAGATAACAAACTAAGAAAGAAAATAGTTTCTACACCAAACTAGTAACTAGGCCATGGATTCCAGAAAGAGACACTGCTGTTGAAATGTTCAAATGTTATTTTATTTATTTATTTTTTTTGGCACTTTGAGCCAGTGTGATCTTGTTCCATTATATTCAGGAGATGGCGGACATCTCCACAGCCGAAGTCTCCAAAACTCTGACAGTCACGCCAATATAATCTACCTGGATAAATAGCGAGAGGAGGAAAAATACACATTTTTGTTTTGGGGGATTCCCTTTAATCTCCTCCAACTGCTAACAGATGTTTTTTTGTTTTGTTTTGTTTTGTTTTGTTTTTTTTTTCAGATTTTGACTTGTCATGACAAGAAAAGGTGTAAGTGTGTAATTAACCACATTAACAACTGTTCTGTTCCTCTAATAGTCTCAGTGAGTTGTGGCAGTAAGTCAGGACACACAATAAGAGGACTCTCCAAATGTTAATTCATTATTCATTATTAATGATTATTCATTATTTACACCTGTGTGTTTCCTGCAAACACATATCAAAATGTCTGCTGCAGAAAATTGTCTGTTGAAAGTCAGGAACTTATCAAATCATATTAGCACTGATGGCAGAACAAATATTTACGACTTGGCCTGTCCTGATTTTATCTTTTGATTAATGCCTCATTGAATGCAGGTAAGGTCTGACTACTTATACCCATGGTTTAGCAAAGTGTAGAGAGTGCAAATATTATCGCCATCTGTTGTATAAGATTTACAATTGTAAGTAATGTTTGGTGGCATAAAAAAGATACACAAAACTGAAATTTTTTGCAAGTGAATTCACATTCATGCAGTTTGGTGCACATATTGAAACTGCGTCATTTTGTTTATAAATCTGTGCATCTGTCAGTCTCACCCTGAAAACAAACATACAGCACCAAGTTGTCATAAAGGGTTGTAAACAGATTGTAGGGTTAGTGCATGTCAGCACAGAGAACACTGTTTTTTAATTGTTGGCTCATGAATATGGCTGTCTTTAAACAAATATAACGTCTGTTTTGAAGCACTCATTTGATCCTGATAAGACTCCACTCGAGTTCCAATTAGCATTTTTAAAACAACACACTTAGACCAACAAAATACTTAAAAGTGTCCATAGACTTTAACGTGTGCATCACATTAAATGCCAGTCATTCAGTCTGTACTGAGCAAACGCAAACCAGGAAACAAGAAACAGATACCGGCGGGCTCCCCATCTTGCCTTCTTTTCATCTTTACTCAGGAGTTATAAATGGATTTCAAACATGCATCTTTAATTGCACTATTTCGTGACACAGCATAGTTATGTCTGTAATCAGTTTGGTTAAGTCTCATAGGTAAAATGATACATTTTCTTTCTAAGGAAATAACCCTCATTGAGAAGTCCTCTGAACAGGATAATTATAGGGAATTGTTGTTTTCTTGCAATCATGCAATCAACAGTGTAAGCAAACGATTCCTTCTCTCATCGTTTGACTGCTGCATCTTTGTTGCACATGACACTCTAATTTAATGCAAGCTTTAATCACCCAAAAAGAACAAATAAAATCAACCTGTAATCCTTAAAATATTACTAAGTTTCAAAATAATAAATGTAATAAGTGTGACCTGGAGACATGACACTGGCCATTGTAAAATGATAAGAAAGTGTCGACCCAATTGCCGGAATACAATGTTGGTGTTTTACACTTTTTTGTCAATGACCGTTCAATTTCTAGGTTCCGTATCAACTTTTCTGCAATATGTCATACAGTGTATGCTCGCTTTCATCCCTACCAGACCATAAGCACAGTTATGAAATGTTATAAATTAAACATAAAGAAACTTAAACTTTCAAACATATCAGTTTTGGCATTGGATTAAAGCTTTCAGAAACATACCTAGCCAACACTTATTCTAAGTATTGGCTTACTTTAGACCTCTTCAAGAGGTCCTCACAATGCAAGAATACCCTCATAAAGTCACTGGAAAGAGCTGCAAAGCCGTGCGTGATAATAACTGTTGTGGTGGTAACTACAGCAACAAAGAACAAACAAAAGATTAGCCTGCTTACCCTAATATAGTGAAACAATAATCAGTCCGTGCCCTGAAAAAGCTCTGCATAAGCCTACAAGTCATGGAAATGTGATTTTGGATCAGTTCGGGAAGTCTACGTCAGTTGTTTTTTTCAGATCCAGAATCAAAATAACAAAAGTTGGATTTGAAACATTTAAATTCCGTTAATCCATACAACAGTACAAGAAGTTGTTTGGCCCTACAGCTGGGTGTTCTTCATCCACGTTATAGGTCACAGTATACACTCATCACTGAGGGGAGGGGATGGTGGAGCCTGTTGACTGCAGACAGCTGTTAGGAGCTCCAACTAAGGTAGAGGAGATTTGTAAGATCTTAAAATGATACACTGAGCTTAGCACAGCATGGCAGCAACAAAAAACTGCATTGTGAATGAATTAAGATGTCCTATGGCCATATATTTTGACCTGCAGAGAAAATGCAGGTTTCTACAAGACGTGTAACTCGAGGCCCATCACAAAGTATATTTGTATCAACTTATCTTTGGTGATATATACATTAAGATCCCACAGAACTTCTGACGCGGGGAGAGAGTGCTGCTTCTTTAGACGGCTTTGAATCGATGCTCAGACAATAACTCAGTTCCATCTCTTGTCTACTCAGGAGGATGTATAAGGGAATCACACTTAGATGGATGCTCCATTTCACCGAGATCATTGCTTTTCCTATTGATCGTCCCATGCAGGTCTAGCCTGAGTCCGGAGAAGATGTATATACACAGGAGTGGAGGAACATAACATACATTCACTGCCCCGAGCTCTCCCACACACACTAGCTGATGGGCCAAAGATGTATTTTAACCAAACTAATTCCTGTTAAGACTGTCTCGATGCTCTTTGTGACACTAGTTGGCAATTTATCTTGTTTTCCTGTGTGTTTTCCTTCTTATGTATGCATGGTTCTTTTTCCCCACACTGCAAAACTGGCGTCTGTGCTGTCATCTCTGACACATGAGTTATGCAAAAGGTACGACGAGGCACTATCTCACACAAGAAATGTTTGGTTTTGTTGTCCTTTTTTGTTCTGTCTGGAGGAAACTTTCTGCTACAGTGCCCACACAGTATTGAGTAAGCATCTGGAATGAGTCATGGCCCCTCTAATGGAAATCCATTTAGCTCGGTCTGAAGTATAAGTCTGCGCAGGGAAGCATATCGTCACGCTGAACTGAACCCCTGGATATCTTTCAGCAGAGGGGAGGACAAGCAGGCAACGTTCAAGGTGAAGAGACCAAAACGATCAAAGAAAAAGGTATTATTTGTTCATCTGGAGACCAAACAAAGAGAAATAGTCAAGGTGTTTGAGGGTCACAGCATCATTATCAAACTATTCTTTAGTTTTAACCATTCTCCCACTGAGGCCAGCTAATGACTGTATTCTTATGCAGTGACTGTTAAGCCCAGAGCCTTACTTGATTGAAATCTGTGCGTCCTCTGAAAGAATGATCAGATCTGAATGAGAACAGCAATGAAACCTCCAGAATATGCAGCAAAATACAGATCCATGGATCATTAATATTTACATATACTTCAAGCCAGGGAGAATTGGATTTTGAGGCTGGCCTTTTAGTGTAATTTATGCACTCTGGCTCTTGATTGTGACGTCGCGGCAGCCTGAGAGGCAAACTGTGAATACATTTGCAGTGAATCTTTTAATGGAGACATGAAAGAAGGCCTGTGAAGGTCAGTCTCTTGCTTATGGCTGTGAACAATTGTGCTCCTCCTAAAGTGTGTGGGTTACTCAGAATTGAATAAGACTGGCTTTTCCCCTTCTAAAGAGGATGAACTGTAATGTGTTGACTAAATTGTGCAGTCTTCTCCTTTACCATTGGAAAAATGAAGCTCAGCATTGAACATAATTGAGATGTGGCATTGCAGCTGATGGATAAAAGGACTGAATCTCTTAAGCTCTGTTTAGGAATTTAAAAAAAAAAACAAAAAAACATGTATATTCTCTACTTTATATCAATTAAATGTTTTAACGGTCATGTTTTCACTAACTAGATTTATTGATCTTATTCTGCAACATTTAAAACCAATCAATTAAAACACTATATGGTAATATATACTATCATTTTGATTATTCCTATCAAAGACACAACAGCTGAATGAGTAATGAGCTCCATCATTTTTTAAATATCTTTTTTCCTCTTTCTCTGTCTGTGTGTGTGCTAGTTCGAGGATTTTATGATTCATTTGCAATTCTGTACTCTATTTCAACAGCCATTTGTTTTTATAACAGATACTGATTAGTCACTGTTTTCATAGTCTCGTAATATTATCAGACTTCACTTGTTTATGTCTTTATAGCGATGCATCTGTCACGAAAATGTCACATGCAAATGTGCCATGTGAAAAACATTTTATGATTGACTAGGGTTAAAATTTTAACAGTGAAAAGAAAGTAACGTCACATATTGTTGGCTTTTTCACATAAAAATGTATGTTCTTACAAATCGATTAGAATTTCCCCACATGAAACCAATGATCTTCATAACAAATAACTACAAAGGTTCACTGCCAACAACTCCAAAAATGATATTCACGACCACTCCCAAAATAACATGACCATTGCACTGGACAAGCAACAGGTGTACTGGACCTTTGTCATACACTCGTGGTTTGGTCAGGTTTAGACAAAAAAAATCACTTGGTAAGGTTTAGGAAAACATTGTGGTTTGGGCTAAAATGTTCACACTTCTTCTATAACTTCAGGTACAAACTTACCTACATTATCTATGTCATGTAACTGTACATCAGTATGTTTAAATAACTCACTGTTAACTTCCAGTTTCACACGTGATGTGAACAGGCGTCTCCGGAATGAAAGTCCTGTGCTTGTTTAACACAACCGTCCCCCTCCCTGTCCAGTCCCTTCACTCTTCATACCACTTCATACTCCTAACGTCCAGCATTGCAGCCGCCTAATGAGACACATCAATATGTATCATAGTGAGCTGCTTTTATAGTCAATCTATATGGTCATATTTCTGATGAGGATGCTCTGACATTATGACAAGTGATTGGCTTTATTCTCATGTGAATGATGATGTCCACATGTGAAACTTATATTTGCACATGTGAATCACATAAATGATTGGCTTCTTTCACATGTAGACTAGCATTACAACAAAACTTAGCAAAAAAAACCACATGAAACTTACTTTTTCACATGCGAATTTGACACTCTCTTTTGCTGGAGCACATATTTGATTCAGTCTTGTATATGCAATTATGTTCCAGGACACTTTTTTTGTATAAGCCTCTATTGTTTTGTGTTAGCTTATTTCTTGTTTTTTAATTGTTTCCTTCGTTTGTTTGGTTTTTTTTTTCACCTGGAACATCATTATCTGGGTCATGGCTGTGGCTACTATATAGGTGGGGCCACATCATGTTGTTTGTTGTTTGGATACTTTTTTTTAGTCTTGAGTGCCTGTATAGCCTCTGGTTTTCGAAAGTACACAATGTCCCTAATTGCTTTGTATTTTTACAACGAGAAAAGCCTTGTGCAGTCTGTTGTTTATGGACTGTCATACATGACACTGCTGCTGTTTGTATGAACTCTGCCTGATGATGCTGTGAGAAGCAGAACATTGACTGTGTGCAGGACTTTTGGGTTCCAGCTCATAAAACCCCAAACGGTCCACTGTGCAAATTAATTCTGCTGTTGATTCAAGTAGGAGGGAAGCTCCTCTGAGTCCATCCAACAAAAAGCTGCCCTGAATTACTTCAAGTATAAACACAGAGTTCCACCCATATACAGCATATTTTATTCAGTAGCCATTCACAGTGCTCCCCCCATGAAAATTACAATACTTCACACATTGCTATTCACCACTAGCAGGAATTCTTAATATATTATACATTCCTTATTCAGTATCTGTCCTGGTATACTTTACCCCCAGTGCTACAATCTGTTTTTGAAAAAGGTTCATACCTCTGCTTTCGAGGGATAGCCTCCCCACTCCAATTTCATACATTTTCTCTCCTTCTTTGTTTTCTTTTCTTTTTTGTTGAATAGAAATCCTGAAGTATGTGTCAAATATCATCTAAATGATTGTTTGTGTATTGCTACCTAACCGATTGTTGTATATATTCTTACAGTGTTTCGCTGTTTTGTTTTTTTTCTGAAACAATGACAATAAAAATCTATTTCTTCTATTCTTCTAAAGCTTAAATTCAAATAAACTGTCTGGCTGTTAATATAAGAGGAACTGCACTGTTTCAGTTCAGCAGCAACAAAGTGTGATGAGTGGAGACTTTTACGGCTGTATAGTAACAGTGTCTGCGGGGGAGGACACCTGTCTTATTGCTCTCCAGATGCTCTGCTCTAAAATCAGGTCATTCAGAGTCACAGTGGGACTGGTTCCTCTTCAGCCACTCTGACTCTGCCTCGTCTTTCAGAGCCAGACGTCATTACTGCAGCTCTGTGCCTGTGTTCGCCATTTACTCTAACAAGGCTCACACACACCCCTATAAAACTGTTGGCTGTCTATTAATATCAGGAATCACCTGCTGTCTGTAAAAGCATCTGCTTTTTTGTGTCTATGCTGCAACATTGTTTAAAGGAACTTTGGGACACTGACCAGAGGAGTTGGCAGGAATGGATTACATTAATTAAACGGATCTTGGGGGGGGGGGATCTACAGGCTCTTGCAGTTAGTTACATACTTATGAGTCTGTATGGGGAAGATTTCTTCTTCACTTTTCTCACTCTCTCCTCTTCAAGGACACTTCTAACAAATGTCGTAGCAGCAGGAGAGAAACTTTTTGATTGCATGCAAAGTTTGAGACGATAACAAAGCTATTGAAAAAACATCCTGTACTTACAGAATTGCAAATACTGCGAAAGCGGAAAAGGCTTTTTATTGTCACCATTATGCTAATTGTTGTTGGATGGATACAAAATTGGCGGTTTAGGATTTCAAGCACCTCTTTTGTTAAGCCCCTCAGCAGCTGGTTGACTGGGATCAGATCTGCTTCCGGCCAGTAAAGTCATTTTTCACCTCTAGTTTTGAAAGGATTAAACACACAATTTTGTTTAGTGTTTCATTTAGAAGTGCTGACAGGTACATTTTGAAATTCTGGTGTCAGGTGAGCAGTATCCCCTGTTTCCAGTCTGCATGCAAAGTTAAAGTATGTGGCAAAATAACAAAGCAGAAGAGCAAGGAGAAGAAATTAAAACTATTCATTATTAAACGATGTTAAACAGTATAAAATTACGTTATGGTAATAATAGTGTTATTATGACATTATATCTTTTAAGGTCATATTGTTTATTCAGTTTATTCAGTCATTAATCAGTCCAAGAGGATTTTTCTCTTCTGATTAAAATTTGTTCCCTAAAACTACATGGTGCGCATTTATGTCTTTTCACCTAACTCAACACAAAATTCAGTCACTGTGTTTCCCAAAATGTTGAGCAATTCCTTCAACGTATCAGCAAAATGTGTTGATTGAAGGGAATCAGCAAGGGAAAAGGTTATAATCCTCACATCTTCTCTGATTCCTTCAATATGAATCTGAGTCCACATTCAAATGTGTGAGGCAGGCAAAGCAGTGAAAGTCAGGCTCTGATGGACACGGCAGTTACGCTGCAGGCTATCAATCAACTCATGCTGATTCTGAACGCGGCCCCACCGAGTGCTGTGCTCTGGCCCAGGGTGAAGGAGGAAAAGTCAGCTATTTCTTGCTGTCTCAGTGTGGGCACCAGCAAGTTAATCACAGAGATGCACAGCCTCTCTCCTCCGGGCGTGGAGCCTCTACAGTCTCTTCACAGCGTCGTGTCTGAGGCGAGCGACAGGCTGGACAAACAGATTGGCTGGAGCTGGATAATGAGGCCTGTTCGTCTTCAGTCCAAAAAGGCCAACAAGCCAAGCTCACATATAAACAAAAAATATAAACGGCTGCAATGATAGGCAATTAACTTTTTATTGGCAAACTGCCGAGTTCCACTTTGCGATGTCCTCCCCCAGACTACGATCTGCCCTTTGATTTGAAGGTTCGTGACATTATGAAAAAATACATTCAGCTTCTTGCTTTGAGTGATTTCTAACTATCCAGGCTGCGTCAACACGATCGACCACAGACTCGATAGGTCACCCTGTTATCTACCAGGGCCTTCCAGCTTCTCATAAGAACTGATGGCGATTGATTATGCTATTTATCACAAACCTGACATCCATGAGAGCAGCGCTTGCCACCCCACCATAACAATATCTGACTCCAGTACACTGATAGGAGACTATGAGCCTGTCCACATCGGACTGTATCCCATCAATAGCAGTCCTATCATGGAAATAAATGACCTTATTATTCATTCACTCAACCTTGAAGGAAATGAGCTCATGACTACAGAGATGGTAAGAACAGGGATGAGTGTAATAATGGAGCACCAGCTGCTGACTGATGTTACAAACAGACTCAAGTTCTTAACTGTCACCAGTGACTAAAAAAAAATAGCCCGAGGCTACAAGAGTGCTCCAATACCATCTAGTGGTGACTTATAGCAGACACACACAAAATGTTGTTACTCTATACTTGCGAGGACTCTCATTTACAAAATGTATTCCCATTCCCCTTAATTTACCCTTAACCATCACATCTAAACCCAATCTTAACCTAAATCACAACACAAATT
Source organism: Acanthopagrus latus (assembly GCF_904848185.1). NCBI lineage: Eukaryota > Metazoa > Chordata > Actinopteri > Spariformes > Sparidae > Acanthopagrus > Acanthopagrus latus. Next base: position 29,611,291 of record NC_051042.1, read on the forward strand.
GTCATCCTTCAAACAATCCTTTGAAATTGGACCGGCCAAAATGTCCCCACTTTCCAAAAGTGACCTCAAACTGTTGGTTAACCTGGACGATCCTCACTATGTAGCAAGCACAGGTACACACACACACACAGAAAGTGGAAAAAGCCAACAACCCTTAAGTAAGTGGTGGGCATTGACAAAAGGAAATCTATTTGTACAAAAACTAGGGAGGATAAAATCTGTTCATCCCACTCACCCAGCGTACCACCTGTTCCAGCTGTTACCCTCAGGAAGCTGTTATAAATCACCGCCCACCAACACAAACTGGTTCCAGAAGAGAACTCCTTAGGTCGACCGTATCCACTACCATCTGAACAAACTGCACTCGCTCTAACTTGGGTCTTGTTGTCGTTGGTTTAACAGATTTATGTGATCTACATTGAAACCATTTATTGTACTTCCCAGAGGTGGAAGTAACTGATCACAGCTACTCAGATGACTATAATAAAGTAATTTTGTTGGGTACTTCTACTACTATGAGTGTTTTTATAAATCTATTCATACTTGAGTATGTGTTACACTATGTAATCTAATTAGTTACTTTTAAAATCATAACTGAATGCTGAGTACACCTAAAGCAGTAGTAGTAGTAAGTTTTAGTGCCTAAAAATGTCATATGCATTTTTGCAGCCAACAAGTTCATCTGATCACAAACGGGCCAATGAAACAGAAAGTCCTTTGATTGAATGCCTGCTATTAATGCATAAAACATCAATAGTTAAAAAGTAACTAATATGCTGAGTAGCATTAGGGAAGAGTACTTTATACTTAGTTATTATTTTAATACCAAAAGTTTACTTGTAATTGAGTAATGTGTTTGTAATTTAACTGTACTCTTCTTCTTCTTATGATGGTGGTCATGGATCTGAGTTGCTACACAGTTGAAACAAAATGCACCTGCTTTTCTGAGTCAATAGAACTGAGCCTGACATTTATCTACATAATCAGGGAATTAATTTTCAACGATCCTGTCTGAGTTGTAATGCTTTAGCTTGAAAGTATTAAACCAAAAGCTGAATTTGAGCAACATGGGATTGAATACATGCAGTGTCAACGTGTCAAGTCAACATTATGCTTTTCAGACTGTGAGCTCAGGCAAAAAAAAAAGAAAAAAAGGAAATCCTTTAAGTCAGATCTACAAAGCAAATCAGAGGGACACTGCCTCATGTGCACTAGCTCAGTTACTTGGGCAAATAGGGCGACGGCATTTGCACCCCAGGATGTTGACAGCAACACCGGACGACAACTGACATGTCGATCTTCTGGGAGAGGACACCATCTACTGGAAAACAGAAGAAATACATTTCCTGGAGAGCCCTGCCAGGATATTTACGTTAACAGCAAGTTGATGGTTCAAACCCAGGTTACCTCCTGCCTGCATGGGGCATACGTCCCTGAGCAAGACACTGAATCTCATTATGTTTCCATAAGGGAGGAAAAAATTAAAGTTACTTTGGACAAAAGCTTCTGTTAAATTACAGCACGTCTGATTTGCATTTTGACCCACTTTTGAACTTTGGTGCCAAAATCAGCTTGCTAATCAATACCTTTAACTGATAATATTTAGGAGTGACATATTTTAATTAAATATCAGAGAGATTTGAATAGATTACTCATTCAGGAAAACAAATATTTTAGTATTTGCTACAAATGACCATTGTTCACTAGAACAGAAAGAGGAGGTATTTCATAAAATTCTTTATTCATAAACTTGATGCAAGTTTACAAATTATTTTACATGGTCAAAATCACCCTTGCAATGGAAAAAAATGAAACCAAACCAAAGCATGCTAACAGTGCATAACTTTATAACCCGGCCACTGCAGTTAATGAAGCAAGGTAAAGAACCCAGAATCAGGCTAATTCAGACCTCAGACCCAAAAATTTCGCTCACCAAAGCAGAGAAGGTTTTTTTTTTGTTAGTCAGACAATGCAAGTTTGGTGTAAGAGAAGCTGTTATTCAGTGCACAACAGACTTGGGTACACCATTACTCCAAAAGGGTCAGGTTCAAGTTGTGAGCTTACAATTGTTCCGATGGCACACCACTCTGAACTGCTACTTTTGTTGGGAGTCCTGGCATCTTTAAAAAGGTAATCCAAGCAGGTAGGATGTCTTGCAAGTCCACGTGTGTCATACATTATCTGACCTGGTTCAATAAGCAGCACACAGGGAGAAATTATCCTGTGCACTGATGTAGGAAGTTAAGTAAACAATTGATGAAAAAATGGATACATCTAATCTTCTTTTTTTTTTTTTTAAACCACCCTTCCCAACCACTCTTTGCTGTCAGTAGCTTGGGGGAAGAAAAAAAAACACCCATTGATATATTGACATGCAGAATACAGCAATATCAAAGAGACAGGGTAGACATGTTTCTGAACCCCTCATCAAGCGCAGGATAATGTGAGGCTGGGAGCGAATCCCATGGATCCGGTCATTCCAAAAAAACTATTAATTATTCAATCAACCTCAATGGCATTCCGAAATTGTGTGCGCAAGTCAACGGCAAAACACGCTGAGATGCCTAAACTGGTAAAACATCATCTTTAAATGGCCCCCAAAAAAATTACACTGACACATTCAACGTTGGGTTTTTCGTGACGATATTCTGAAGCAATCCTTTGCAAATTCGAGTGTGCGGTATGTATTCCTGAGTTTGCTTCTCCAGAGAATGCAGGGGTGGGCGATGTGACCAGAATGAAGTGATTAGTACGTTAGCGATGGCGGCACAAACTTACAACCATGCTGATGACTCATAGCCACGATGAGATTTTGCTTGTGGTGAAACGAGAAAAGGAGGATGACACTTGGTGTACACATCCTGCGAGTCTTAACAAATGCCAGACGCGTGCTGAATGTGAACAAGTGTAACTTTATACCCATCTCTGCCCGTTTTTGAAGATACCGGTGTGACTGAGGTTAATATCACTGAGAAAAAAAATCTAAAACTCAAAAAACATGAGGAATGACTGTATGAATTAGCATAACTAAGCTTTCTATGCTGGTTTTTCAGGACAATATACTTAAAACAATGCAAGTAACCACACAATAGAACACCCACAACAAACGTGTAACTGCATTAATTGGAATGCTCCACACAGTTTTCTGCATATTATTCACATTACATCAAAGACCCGGCACGCTGAGGGGTACAGCAGTGCTGAGAGTGGTTATGAATAGTAACCAGAGAGGTGGTAATGGGAAGAGCTGGGTCCTTTCCTTGTGGCAAATGGGAGCAAATATTTATCAAACCTACACAGAAATTCTGGAAACGGAACAGACTCCAGTCAATCTTCCCAGGTGTGAAGCCAGAAGGTATATCGTCGAGACTATTGCTGTGAATTTTGAAAACTCCGGCTGCAGTTTTACACCCAGCCATGAGGTCAAGGAAAAGTCCGAAGGTAAAGGTCACTTTTTTTTTTCTCTTCTTCCTCAGACTGTTAGGACTGCAGGATTGGCAAAGTGCTCAGGATGTGAACCAGCTACAAGAACTAAGCAGGTGACTACACGGTTAAGCTGTTAAGACTAATTTTTCTTCAGTACAACAAAACTCCACGAGACTGTGTCTTCACTGCATAGCCTTACTGAGGTTCATCCGGTTTGAGTGATTAGATATGAAAAGCCAAACCTCTGGAATGCCAGAAAACAGCTGTGTCTGTGCCATTATTGTTACGGCCACTGAAGTTAAGAGGTGCCATCAAATAAAGGGGAATGGTACGGTCAATGTCGCCAATAACATGAGGATTACAAATCAATATAAAAACAAACAACAAAACCGCAGTAGTCATTAAGCTTACATAAGAACATGGCGTACTTTTGTTTCCTTCTGCAAGAGTATCCATGAAGCAACTTTTTCTTATTCTAAATGGGTCTTGCAGTGCCCCTGCTGTTAATAGTCAAGGGTATATAGTAATACAGTCTCTGCCCAGCCGAAGACCCAGACAAGGTTACATTATAAACAATTAAATCCTTTTGCAGAAATACAAATTTACATGTTTACACGTGGAGTTAAAATCAACTACATTACAGTGTGATCAAATCCAAACACGCCCCTGCTTTGCCTGGTCATGTTTCTTGTGTTGCCAGCCTAGCCACACACCAAACCTCTCCTGCAGGGAGTTGTCCAGTTGCTGGTTGCGATGATGATGACAGTGGTCTCCAAACTTTGAAGCATCAGCGGGATGCTGTTCTTCATTATGGGCTGTCCCACCCCAGGCTGCAAAAGTCTCTTTATCTTCCTCCCCCACCTCAGGGCTTCAAGCTTTAAAAGATAAAGAGGTTTGAAAGCAAGCGAGCCTCAGAAGCATGTTACTCCAGAGGAGGGATCTTGGCATTACAAAGATAATACATGAGCACAATATTACAGAGGCCGTCCATGGAGAGAAGAGGCATCAGGTCTTCCCACCACCAGCAATTTAAATGTCCTTCCCAGCCACCACTGCATCACATCAGGGCATGTCGCATGCCATTCTCAGATCCAGTCTGTGGCCAGAGAGGCAGTGTCCGGTGCCCGGAGTGTCAGACAGCCGGATAAAAGCCATACCACACCTTTCAACTTACAGCCAGCAAGTAACCTTGGCATGCTCAACGCCGAAACCAAAGGGTGACTTTACGCCATATTTAGTCCACCGTTTTCCTGGAGTACGGGATGAATGTCGCGATGAAAAAAAAAAAAATATTGAGCTTGTTAAAGACAACAGATGTACAGAGAGATAAATATCTGAGGAGAAGACACCCTTGCGAGTAGCCGATGAGCTTGGATGTAGGTTTCAGGTAGGGGCGTGTGTGTCTGTGTTGTGTGCTAGTATCAGGGTGGTCGCTGAATGAGGAATTTGGTTTGGAGTTCAAACTCTCATGTAGAGAACAGAATGGTTTGCAGGACAAAAAAATAAAATAAAAATATTGGTCGCAAGGGGAATAAAAAGAAAGAAATAGAAATCGAAGACATGTGGTCCCAGTGCAGGAAAGGCAAGAGTCTGTTTTAGCCATCCTCCTTTGGGGGTGTGTACCAGCCTGAAGAAAAAAAAAAAAAACAACACCACACATTTAGAGAGACTGATAAACAATCAATAGTCACCATAAAACCAGGATTACATAATAAGATTTTGCATGTGCACTGCTGTCTGCCTCACTGGCTTGTACCTTAGAAACGGGTCTAATTAGTGCCAAAGCACCAGTTAAGTGTTCAGTGGTAAGACCCGAGGACTCATATGATTCAGAATTGTAAATTTAAAAAAAGCTTCAGCCAGGCTTTTGGCTCTCAACTTCTGTATTTTTCTACAAAGGAATAAAGCTCAATGTGGCCTGACAGAGTAAAAGTAATTTACATATTTTTACCTCCAGTTCTGGTTTTTAAAATGCAGCGAGGTGTTTGCACAGAGGTCAAGGACAACAACAAAAACCTGCATTAATGTTAAACGCTGAGCTGCTGACTTACCAGTGCTGTTCTTCAAATAAAGTAAACTTTAAAACGTGATTGTTGACTCTGATCCTATTGTTTCTATTGTAACACTAAGCGATGCTGGTTGTATAAAATGAATATCATAAACTGTAGTGTCCCTTTAGGTCAGTTAGCTTATTCTAATAATTCAGTCGTGAAAAGGAAGAGTTTATTTAAGCATAACAATATGAAGCGTAAGTGGTTTTCATTAGATTTAACTCTTGATTCCTAACATGTCCACACATTTCATGTCCCAGCTCTCTCCCCAATTCATTTAGACGGGCCTGGTCTTGTTAGGCCTGAGATAACTGCCTCTAGGCATTGCCAATATATATGCCAAGTGGATTTTGCTATTATTAATTAATTTACTATAAATCTATAATGATGTATTTAAATAAAAACAGCACTAAATAATACTAGTTGTTAAACTTCTCTACCACTATACAGTTTAGTTCAGATAAGCTGATATTTACTGTGAAGTTAAAAAAAAAAAACACTTTCACAGAATAATTTAGGTTGATAATTTGTTTTGCTTCCAAACTGCTTTCTTCATGTTACACTCTACTGAAAAACAGCAGATTTTTTAGCTTCAGGCAAAAGGTCTGAACAGTCGAGTTCCTTTGTTTATCCTTTTTTATTTTTTTTAAATCAAATCTGTTCATCTGGAGTCATGTACACAAACATTACTCAACAACAAGGAGAATAAACAGACGTTTACACACCTCAGTATTGGCATACTGTTATACAAACTTGCTCAAAACTAGGCTCAAACAGGACCTCTTAAACAAACAGTGAGCTCCTGTTAACGTAAAAGCTCTTATTGACCCAAGTGTAAATAATGGTAAATGTGAAATAAGATAGTGTCAGTAACAGACTTTAACATGTGATTAATCACAAGTATGGTGTACCTATATCCTCATAGTATGGAGCTGTAGAATCATACTATACTAGTCACAAACTGACTGTATGAATGGAGACTTAATGCATGCAAATCGTGTCCATGTTTGGTCCATACACAAGAGCACAAGTACTAAGCTTTGATGCATGGGAGGGATTTGGTTTCAGTAAACAAGGTCAGTAATGCCCTCTGTATGAAACCGGAGACAAAAAAAACCACTCACCGTTCTTTTCATGGATCTGAACCAGGGATTTGTAGGACTGCTGTGCTCTGGCGAGATTGTACTGGTTCTGCATTATAAAGAATGAAAAGTGAAGTCAACCTTAGCGTGTTTATGATGACTGTACAGAAAAAGAAATGGCAATGACAGCTGTTCTCTGTAAGAAAAAAAAAAGCTCATCTATACATCTCGTATTTTCAGAACAGAGGCCAGTGTGTGCTGCACGATAATGAACACACATTCTGCCCTTGTGTGAGCATTCGTAGCAGACTGCGTTCACACACACACACACACACACACACACACCTGGTCATTACCATTCACAGCAGACCTTTAGTTCTCCACACGACTGCTTAACCACCAAATTACACAAGCGTTTGTACAAATCTATGATACAGGTGCACTTTTGAGTTTCAAATTGAGTGGGTTTCATAGCGATGGACTTTGTCTGAAGATTGACTAGTCTGATTTAGTTTGATCACAGACATTTAAATTCATCCATTGCATAATGCTCTGTAGTTCTCAGCTGTTAGGTGGGACTCATTTGCCATGACCTGTAACTAAAGATCATTTTAAAACTAATTAGCATGACCGCTAAAACAGCTCAGCTACCTTCACTCCAGCAAGAAAAATACAAATCTGGGAAAATTCACAATAGCAAGGATATGTTACTATGAGAGTTCAATCAAAACTTTAATAACCAGTAAAATAAAATTGTTACTGTAGCATAGTTGGGCTGCTGTGGTTTTGTAACGTGGCAGAGCCTGGTACCTAGTAACTCCTTAGTCAGGCTCAGGATCGTTTCCTTAGGCAACAAACAATGACTTGCATGCCCTCACTGGTAAAAACATGTACTGTATGTTACCAAGATATTACTGTTGTTTCTGCAAACTTTCCCACCTTACTGGCCACTCCACACAAGTGTAAGCAAACCACAAGTTATGAGTCTTTTTTCCTCTTTTTAGTCAATAGATACCATGATTTGTTACCATGGAACACTGGCTCTTAGATAAATGTTAACCCTTTGGATTTACACTGTGTAATACCCCTTTCACATCGGCCAAAGAAACCCACTTACACTTGCCAGTGTCTGTTTTTTTTTTTTTGTTTAATGTGACTGTAAATTATTGGGATTGACATTAACCCTGCAGTAGTTGAGTCTATTTATCGCGGCTCAGCTGTGATGTGGACACATCTTCCGGGTGAACACAATAACATACTTTCTTTTTCAGGTGCGATGCTATGATGTGTGTTGAGGCGAAAGCCACTGGCTTGTTAATATCTTTACATCTGTCTCTGCCAAGCAGCGCCTGAACACATGGATGGCGCCGAGTCTGAAAGATGTTAAAGATAAAAAGTAACTGTTGTTTGTGGCATCTGTGTGGTCTGAGCCTCGTCAGCTGCCTGATTGGAACTACACATCTGCAACTCTCAATATCAGTAAAAAGCACGATGTCTCACTCCTCTGATTTCATTTATTAGCTCCTGAAAACTATGAACTAAAGACTTTTTCAAAACAAGTTTAACATCTTCCTTGATGTTTTCTGATGAGATGTATGATCTACTGCCTTCTACTGTTCATTGTTTTTCTGGAATGTTTGTGATGACAAACAGGATACACAAGGGGGATTTTGTGCAGATTTTAAGTTGGTTTATCAAGTAAAAAAAAAACAAAAAACGGCATATACACACTAACTTGGATATAGATATGGTATAAATCCAGTTTTATTAAAGTTTTTTAAATAAGTTACACGTCCATCTATTCGTACTTAAGTGGGTGCTTAACCACCTGACATCAAGTTGTCTAACGTGTTGACTGACAGTAAACAAGCAGGTTTATCCCAGGTCACTGTGTCGATCTTAAAGTGGTATCTGTACAATTTAGAAAAACTCCCAGAATTTGAAAACTCCCTAAACAAGTTCTTTCCCCTCCAACACGAGACAGGTGTCAAACTTGCGTTAGGCATCAAACTAAAACTGAGGGGTTTCAACCTTTGACAAAAATGACTTAATATGCTCATTACAATGCTAACAGTGATCCATTAATCCAAGTTTCCCAAAGTTTATAACAACATTTTAGTCGCGGCTGTGAGAGGGACTCTGTAGTCTGATAAAAATACCTCTTACATGGAAACAATACAGAATTTAAAATGTAAATACATCTTAATCACAGCTGCATGTAATGCTCACCAAGCATTTAGTGGATGGGGGGAGGGTGGGCTAGTAATACTGAGAAATGGAATTTGCATCTATGACGCTACGCTTTGGAAAGGGACTAAATATAAATGTGTTTCCTCATTGCTTCACATATCAAACTCAGACAAAAGCCTGCAGCCAGATTAGGTGTCATTACAAAAAACAAAATTACATGTACAAGTGAAACCAAATGCAAAGCTTCTACAGTGGCCATCCCAGTCATGACACTCTGCACCTCCCACACGACTCCGACTGCACAACCAGATTCTCCCCAAACACACCGTTAAGAGCAGAACTCTGTGTCAGAGCAGTGTCACTGTGGTCGACATCACTCAGAAAGTGAGCTCAGCATTACCACAGGACATTTCCTGACTTGAAATGAAACCTCTAGTGCTTCCTCACTTACTTTATTGGCTCCAAACTGCACTCTGGCTTTTCCTTTGACTAAAGTGGCATTGATCTGCATGATGACAGACTCAATGGAATAGGCACTGCTCCAGCCCTGCAAAGAGGAAACCCAGTGTCACTGAGAGTATGTTTTAAAATCAGATATGAATACAATTCAGAGTTATACAGTGCAATATTGCTTTAATTTAAGGTTCTTTTAAAAATGCCTTTGACTAACCTGTTTGGTAAGAAGTTCCATGCACAGGGCACCTCCTCCAAGAACATAACTGAACACAAGGAATGGGAAAACAAATGAGAAACAGGTATCAGAACAACACAAAGAAGCGGTCCTCCTAAAGAAAAGGAGGCTTGATAATTGTCAGTGGGGAGGGAATAAAGAACTCACCCTCCAGAAAGCACAGGCGAAACCACCCGAACAAATGGTGGATCAAAAGGGAAATTATCCTGCAGAGATGACCAGCAAAAAAGGTTAATTGACAGACTTCAAAAGACTTCTAACTGGTGTCTCATTTTCATCAATGCAGAGCCAATTTTACTCACTTTATATGAGAAGTTTAGTAAAATGTAATCCATTCCTTCCTTTTCCTTTAGGACTTGTAAATCACTGTGCAAGGGGCTATCTGGATCCACCCTGTGGGTCATTAAATGATGCAATCAGTCTGTGTTTATGCTAACACAGAGATAAAGAAAGTAATGCTCGACACAAGATCCCCCAAATAACTTACGTCCTTAGTTTGACGTGCCATTCATACAGGCTGTCGTTGACAAGCTCGACTGAGTAGATGCCTGTAAGAAGAAGGAATAGGATAAAAAGATTAAATGTTAGTCCTCAGATGTGTCATAATGCAAGTTTTAAATCTCGTTTTTTTAATTCTACAACTAGTAGAGGCTTGGTGGATGCAGTAAAGAAAAACATGAAATGTATTTTTACTGGTGCCTCCGCTCTCATAGTGCAAGATAATTGAGTGGCAATTATTTTAAGTCTTGCTCAAAAGCTGAGGGATTTGTACACCCATTTCTCTGTCTAGGTCTTAAAAGGTCTTGTGTGCCATTTTCTAGGAGTATCTTTTTTCTTTGTTAAGCGGCTGTGGAAAGTGTGTCAGTGTGCCTACAGCCATTACTAAAGCATGCAATGCACATGTGCAAATAACAGCATAAAGTGTGGTAACCTACAGTTCTGCCACCACACCCAGCTGAGGGAAGAGCTGACCTCATAAGGAAAAGTCACAAAGAGCCATGTACCTTTTGAATTTTGCATAACTTAACTTCCTCTTAAACATTTATCTCTGGTCATGTTAACAATATGGCTTGATGTTAACTAAATGTCATCCATCACATCATGAGGATACAGTTGATGATTACTGTGTGTGGGAGTTTGTGTCCTAGTTTCAGAAAAGAGTTATTTGAAAGTGTTTTTTGAGCAGTGTGCATACCTGTCTTGTAACTCTGAGACCTATAGATCTCTCTAAGCTCCTTCATCAGACGGTCAGAGGCTTGCACTGAACCAGACACAGCTCCCTGCAAGACACAAAACAACTGTAACAATGAAGACCACGAACACAGTGCTTTGCAATTCACTGTGAAGGTAAACCTGTCATCTCTGCTTAAGGTGGGCCGACATCAAAGAGAAAGCTTTATTCTACTTCACAAAAAAAGAAATGCATGAAAACATACAAAACTGATTCCATAGTTAGGAAGTAATTGTATTTTTGACACATTTTAGATACCGAGACAGCCTCAGTGCTGAGCCATTGAGCAGGATGATGAGCAGGCTGAGAGCCCCTCACAGAAGAAAAACACATCTTTGGATAAATTGTGCTGCCAAAAGCGACAGACACTAAGAGAAACATGAAAATGTATTTTCTAAACGTATCTTATATATCTTTATACATCAGGGGCACACTGACAAAAAGGGTCATAGTGCTGTCATACATATTGTATGTATTAAATGTCCTGTCGCTGCTTTCTTTGACTATCCTATTATTATAGGCAAACAATATGTCTATTAATATTTAGGCTTTAACATTAACTACAAAAGGTCTTAAGTTAAGTCTCAGATAAAATATGTTGTCAACCATAATCCTGTCAGCTCTTCATAAAAGACCTGTACTTCACTGAATCTGACTTACATTTAAGTGGTCCTGCCTCTGGTTCTTTCGGATCTTCTCTAGGATGGCCAGATTTTCCTTCTCAATACCATCATCCTCTGATTTCTTCCCGTCCACAGGCTCCTCCTCTTTCATTTCATAGTGGTCCAGATCCTCTATGTCCTGTTGGTTCAGATTTGAGATTTTTCAAAACATTTTCTTCAGATTGTCCAGCAGTGCAAAAAAAGAGCTCAAGGATTGAAGCCAGCGTGAGGTCAAAAGATGTGATGACACGTCCTTGTTAACAACAATAACAGTGTAACAAAGAACACATTAACACAGTCATGAGCTGGGGTGAGGTGATCTAAAATCAACTGAAATTCTAAAGTAAATAATAATGTGAGTTTTTAGCATCTTAATAAAAATGTCTATGCATTCCCAAAACACCTTCTGCATCATACAAGATTGCAAAAACAGCCTAAACATTCCTGGTGTGTGACTAAGATGGGAAGGAAAAAAAACACAAGAGTTTTATTACAAAGCATCTAACACAACCTCCACAGGGCTACACATTAGCAGTTTACACCAAAAGATGATAACTTACCTCTCCCATCTCTTCTTCCTCCTCTTCTTCAGATGTGACCTCCTCTGTCCCATGCTACACACACACACACACACACCACAAACTAGGCATTAAGTCAAGATGCATGAAATGGTTCAAAAGAGACTCACTAAGCTCTTTTTATTTTACATAAAATTCTAACAACTTTTACTGATCCTGACCACAGAGGGAGTCTATTGATCAGCTTAGAGAATAATTTCAAACAAATCACCAAGGCCCTCTGTTATGTAAGCTGCTACTTTATTATTGAGAGTAAGTCGTTTTTAAGTGGATATTAGATATACAAATTTTAATATGATTCCTTAAAAGTAATCAAATACAGGTTATATGCAGGCAGCACTATTCCATGCCTTGGGGAGGTATTTGACAGGAGCTAAGTAGACAGCCTTGCCTTTCGGTCTTGTCCCACAGGACCTGCAGGGAGGGGCTGGTCCAGCATCTCCACATCTGGATGTTGGGGAAGGTTATACAGCCGACAAAGATCACAAATGAGTTTCTTCAGCTGCTGCAAAAGCTAGGGAAATAAACCACAAATGAAAAGAGGATACAGAGTTAGAACAACCATATTACTGCAAATGGCAGGAACACTATCACAAGCATCAACAATCACAGATTATAGTGTGAATAAAATGCGAGTTGGTTTAAATGTGATTTAATACACATATCTGAATGCACAGGTAAAAATTCATGATTGTATATGACAAAAGACAAGGAATGATTACATTACACTGTGCTGCAGTGCACTCAAACCAACTGTGGAATAATGTAAAATATATTTGTGTAGCTAGCAACAATGTTAGGGCCAATTACCCACATATGACTACAAAGTGCAGATTTAAACCTAAAACACATATTGAAGAAGCGCTGACATTGCGTGCACTCACACAAGAGCAGTTACGCTACAGTCATTAAGATGCTATCAGCTGGCATGTTATGCATTCTCAAATTTGGTGCAATTTTGATATAGGGTACTGCATAAACATCTGCGAAACAGCAAGAAAAGAGAGAGATCTTATCTATCCACAGGAGTTCATGGTTTGCCTCTTAAGAACTCACAACAGCAACGTTGTATTCTCTAACTGAATGTAGCCGAGGTCATGGTGCAAATAAGAAAAAGTCTTCTGTCCAAAAAAGCTGACAGCACCTCTATAAAAAGCATTTTTTTGAGTGTCCTACAAACAGAGCTGCATGAAAAAGTAGGCTAACTAAGCCCAGGGTGTCACACCGCACATAGTTTTACAAAAGAATCTGCCAGTCACAGACATTTTGCCCCCAAAGGTCGTCCCAATAAGCTAATGGCATGACCATTTGGTCTGCCGAAAACCTGTGTGTCTGTACGTGCCAGTTACCAACATTCATCTGACTCCCAGCATGCAAAGTCACACTCTCTTACGCAGCACATGCAAGCTGCTTGTTTACACTTGAAGGCTGATAAGACACTTAAAGCTTGTTTAACACTAAAATGGCAAAAACACCCTGCTGAACTAATTAAACATAATGCAAATCCTACCAGAATGATTAAAAAAAACATTTAGTCAAATATTGTCTATAATACCATTATAAAATCAATTCCTGACTGAACAAAGTGATTAACACATCTAAATAGCAGCAGGCAAAAAAAAAAAAAATCAAAGTCCAAAATGAGGGGAAATTATCTGCGTCCAGCTGATGAGGCTCAACACAGGAGGCCTCACATTAATGCAAAGGAAGCTCTCCTGCTGAGAGGCGCCCTGGTCAATACCCCAAACATGTTACTCAAGTCAATTAAAATGAAGTCTTCTCAATCAGTCATAATTCTATAACACATTGTGAAAGCCTAGCTGCTGCAGCCCAGCTCTGTTTCAACACAGCCGGGCAGTAAAATGATCTCCTCAGTCATTTTCTGCTGACTTTGATTGCTGCATCACAAGATCATCTCTGTCTTGTCGTGATCATTCACACCACCACAAAACCCTGGTGTGAACGTCGAGGGCAGTACCTCCGATGACAAGAGGTTTTTTTAAAGGCTCACCGTCGCAGTTTATAATTAATCGACAGCAGATTATCACAAAGTATATCCAAATCGACACGATCCCCTCGGTGACACAGTGAAGCAACACAGTTAAGGATACCCACCAGGGTGCTGCCTTTTCTCACATCTTCCAACCTCTCCAAAACTTGCGCCAAGCTCGGGTCGTCAGAGTCCACAAACCATATTGGCGGCGTAGATGGATAAGATTCCTGAAGGTGACAATAAAAATACAGTTACATCAACACATCTGACCCATTTACAAGCGTGTGGCAGCGTTAAACAGAGTGAACGAATAACGTTAAATCTGGGGTTGACAACATTAGCATTCACAGTGCAGCGTTAGCCTACAGCTAGGATAGCATATCAGCGCAGTTTTAATGTTGGATCGCCAGAACAACAAGCCCCCACCGAGCCTGTTAATCTCCCACTGACACTGGCTTATGAAACTACGCAAAAAAAACTGTCCCGCATAGCGTCAGATTGGACAGTTGTGGAGGTAGCCTGCTACCTGGCTAGCAGGTTATCCGGCTAACTTTAGCTCGCTAACCTACCAACAAGGGAAGTGTATAAATCCCGGCACTTGTGTTTCTGTCCCCTTACCGTTATGTTACAGTGGATTATTAACAGCTTTTCTCCAGTCACATTAAACTGGCAGCTCAGCTCGTCAGGCTTCCAGTCAATGATCCTGAAGCGTTCGTGGTTTGGATCAAAAATGGACTCCAAAAACTTCAGTTCGGCCTTCAGCCCCGACACCGACATCTTCCACGCATCTCCGGCTGGGCCGCTGGGGAGGGGGAGAAGTCGGGACTTAGCCTTTAGCTAGCTAAAGCCACAACACGAATTCAGTACAAAATGGACGAAAGAGTAGCAAAGAGATGACGGACTGCCCCGGTAGATGTAGCTGGGCACCGAGTACCAGCTGAAGTCAGCGTCCGGTCAAATTCCAGCGCAACCGGACAGATTTGCTGATGTAGTTAGCAGCTAACGTTAGCTAGCTTCGGTTAGCATTTGAAAACAGCGCAGCGCTTTGGCAAAGATGCTAGCTAGCGAGTTAGCGAGCTAGTCCGTTGTTGTTGTCTTTCCGTCTATTGTTGTTGTCTGCCTACGATTACGACAGTTTAAGGCTCTGCGCGGTGTCCCGTGACCGTCTCCTCACAGTCCCATCGGACAGGTCCTCAAAGGTTATTTCACCGGAGAACAATCATGCCAGCCCCGCGATCTGAACTTAAATCCCGCGGAAGGGACAGTGTTTTTCATCCCGGTGTACAAACTGTAGCTGGCCTCTTGTGGGGTTTAAAGATGGCGTACTGCAATCTCTCCGTTCCCGCAGAATCCCAGCATTCAGCGCGTACTCAGTTTATTTCAGGCGAGAAAATCAAGCAAAGTTTACAGCAGTAATATATATATATTTTTTAAAGTATTATTTAGCCCAGAAAATATTTATGGGGGGCAAATATTTTATTTCATTTTCTTAAAAAAAAAAAAAAGAAAGAAAAAAAAAAAAGAGAGAATTTCTTTCCTGCTTCACACAGCACAGAGGCCACCACAGAGTTAAAGTGGTGCACAAAACTTGTATATGAACTGGCCCCTTTTTCCCCTGAAACATGCTGCCATGATGCCACAAAGATGGCTGAAAATTATTTATTATTTATATAATTGTTTGGATAGAGTGTCACTCAAAAATTCCCTCATGACTCAGCATTAGTGTTCAGTAATCTGTACATTATCATGGTGTGGCGTTTGAGGACATGTGTGTGAAAAAAAGACTGCTGCTGTGTATAGGTTGTGTCACAATGTATGTCCTGCATCAATATTGCACAGCACACACTTGCTGTGTTATTTAGAATACATCACATTCATCCGCTTCAACCTGACAGAAGCTATATAATTCAGATTGATTTCGGCCTTAAGTGTCTTAACAAACTGGTTACAAGAAATGTGTCTGTGTCAGGTTTTTAGTTAGTGACCTGGACAACAACAACAACAACAACAACAACAACAACAACAACAACACCGAAAAATGATGGAAAGTGTGAATGTATGTGAAGGGGTCAAATGTCATTATATAAACAAATATGTACAATAAGGATAATGTCCAAAGAGGTGTGCAAAAGAAGTATTGGTCTGAATGATTTGCAGGTGTGAATATACAGTTTAATTCATTTCTACCTGCTCATACATATATATATATATATATATATATATATATATATATATATATATATATATATATATATATATATATATATATATCCTCTTCACATGCTCTCTGGATTTCTTCTCCCTGATAGAAACCCATCAACAGTGTACTCCTGTATCAAAATGATGTCTGTAGTAGTACCTGTTGCCCACTAGGGGGCGGTGTTGGCTCAAAGTTTGAACAAGTGGGTTTGGATTTAAAGTAGGGTAAGCTGCTGTTGGTCCTGCACTCTACTCAGTTGTGGTCACTGCCTACACAAATCTAATCTGTCCATATGTGTGTGTGTGTGTGTGTTGCAAAAAAGGGTTCAACAAATGCCAAACATGCCCGGATTATTCCCCTCTACGTCAGGAAAAATCTCTGTGGTCGCTGTCTCTATAGAGAATTAAAATATGGATAATATTTGACTTTTGGGTCATTAAGCCAGACAGGCTAAATACTCGGACGATGTCAGGAAACCTTCAGGAAGCAGTCCTTTGTAGTCTTCGAATTCAATTTGCCTGACAGAGGTTGCTTTCGGGGGTGGGGGGACCTTAGAAGCAAACTTTAAAAGCCATTCCCTTTGTGACTGAGCCCGTTATCAGGGAGAGATATTTGGAGTAGCTGACTGGCCCAGAACTGTGTTCTGCTGTCGCCTTTAATTATGCTATCACAAGGCCTCCCTTTCATCGGACATAACCTCTCTTTTATTTTTGCCCCCTCCAAATTAGTATTCCATCGCGACAGACAGTGAAGGACAGGCGCAACTCAATCGTACATCACTGGCAGAAGTTCGGTGTTTAGTGTCTAATTCAGTCATATGTTAGTAGACCTCAGATCTCTGACTGTGGACGGAGCAAATGTAGCCGAGTAAGACGTTTCAGTGCACATCAGTTTTTGAGCTATGTTGCAGTTTGAGGTTTCAGTGTTGAGGAACAAGATATCGATTTGACATTT
Organism: Acanthopagrus latus; assembly: GCF_904848185.1. Classification (NCBI taxonomy): domain Eukaryota; kingdom Metazoa; phylum Chordata; class Actinopteri; order Spariformes; family Sparidae; genus Acanthopagrus; species Acanthopagrus latus. Next base: position 29,628,349 of record NC_051042.1, read on the forward strand.
TACAGGCCCATAAACTGAAAGGGCGGAAGTGGTTGACAAGGTTGTCTGAAGCTGCGTTCGTCACTGTTGAAGTGTTTGGACCTGCAGCTGCATATCAGCCTAGTGTGAGCAGAGGTGACCACAGAGTGTTGGGCCCGGGTCTCTGAAGATTTAACACGTTAAATCTGCTGCAAACTGTATTAAAATAAGAGTTAAATAGCTCTGTATTCCAATAGTATTCACTGGTCAGTAACCCATGTCTCTCCTCCCTCTACTCAGGACAGGGAAGTACATAAAGAGGCGGTCCTGAAAATGATTTTGGACCCAAAAACGAAAGTATGGTCAATCTTAAAAGTGGCGCTTTCATCGTTATTATGCTTTTAAACAAACGTTTGACTCAGGTACATTCACAAAAAGACCCTAGGTTGCATTTTGGCGAGAGTTTCACTTCAACATCTGCATGATACGAGCTGAAAAACTCCTTTAGTTAACTGCATACAATAGTGCAATTGTGTGCAATAAACTCTCACAATATACCTGGACTCACTGAATGTGCAGCGAGGTCAGGGGTTTTGTTAATGTAACGGCTCCTCAGGAAAGGTCAAGGTTCCAGTCTGCCAAACACTGTAATTCATTTTTTTGGGGGGGTGGGGGGGGCGGGAGTTGTTGGGCAGTGAGAGTGGAGGCAGTGGTGCAAAATCAACAAGGGTAAATGTGCAGAACGCAAACTGTGGCAAAGGGTTAGCTTTTCTCTCTCAGACCCCAATCGTTGTGTTTTTGTTCGGTTATGTGTGCATCTGTATTAATGAGTGAGAGCTAGCAGCTGCATGTGCGTTCACTTGTACAATGAATTATTGTTGTTCAGAAATTCAATGCCAGACTATGATAATAATAGTAATTTATGATGATGGTAATTTATGATGATGGTAATTTATTCCGGGTAGGTCACAACGGTTTGAGGAATAATGGAGGGATATTATTTAGTTTGGTGCTCAAATAATAGCACAGTCTACTTCCAGATATGAAGACAGGCTGGTTGAACGAGCTGCAAAAATAACACTTCTCAACAAAAGACGCCACTGGATCTGAAAATAATAATATGTTTTGTAAAACACAGAGTGACGTGATCATTGAGTATGAATAGAAATCAAATAAAGAGACGCAGGTGGTGCGTTTTAAGGTTTGCTTTCACGTACGTACCCTCAGCCCTTCCACCAGACCAACCTGCGTTACCCATGTTGCCTTTTCACAAGCAGGTTAAATCAGTTAGTATGCATTCTTGTGCGGCGTGTCATTACTCTGCATTGATTGCTTATTGAGGAGGCCGTGCTGAGGGGGTTGTCCTCTACATGTGTCTGCTGTCAGGGTGAAGACAGCCGTTGTATAACATCCCACCAGAAGCAATTAACCCTGCACACTGAACATTTGCATCCTCCAGCAAAAAACAGCCACAGAGATTGACTTCGTACTGTAAGACTTTAATTATACCAGAATATGTCCCCTTGAATTTTACACACACACACACACACACACACACACACACACACACATATTCACTTGGTATAAACATGATCATATTTCATGTTGTTTTTCATATCCATCGTGCAAAGATATTGTATATGCATTGTTATTGATTGCACTTACAGTATGACATCCATTTCACTCATGAGGAGGACATGCAAATGGAGGGGACGAGGTGCACCTCCGAGAAATGAATCGTACTCCTCCATGCTGGAATTATGCTTAGCTTATTATACGAGTTGTACATAAAACATTCCCGGTGGAGCAAATCTTCAGGGATGTCTCAAAGGCAAGTGCTAAAGGGTCAGAACAAACTCAAACAAATGTCTTTGCCTCAATCCTGATCGTCTTCTCGAGCCTTGTTTTATGATTGAGCGGCTGACGGGCAGTTTGTCACAGCGAGCCTGTGTACGCACTAATAAAGAGGCAGATTGCTGTTGTCCTCGGTGATTTATCCCTCTCCTCTGCCCTCCATCTGCACTAGACGAAAAAGTTAATTAAAACCCCGCCATGTCTCCTCATTCCATCCCAGACAGCGAGAGCAAATCATCTCCCGCCATTTACAACCTTTTATTATTTCTTCATGAACAAGCGCTGAAGTCGAGATGGGCAGAGTGAAGGCTCTACATGCCTTCCGTCTCTCAGCATGGACCTCGATCTGAGATGTAAACTGGCTGCTAGCATGTTTTATTTTCACCATCCAGTTAAGATACTCTTGCACAAATTGTTGCAAGTGAAAGTAGCACTTTCCTAATTAAACGTTCAAATGCCTGGCTTGTTTATGCACATAGAATTAATTGTACAGCGGAGGTGAAACTGGGACGACCAATTCTCAGTGCACTGTGGTGTTAAACCGATGCTTTGCAGGGATTTCGGAGGTGTTTAGATGTTTAGCTTTGGATATCTGAGGCCATTCCTCAACCGCCCCTAGTGCTGATTCACCACATACGGCAGGGCCGTTTATCAGAACTGACTGCGCCATTCCCAACGAGGAGCAGTGATACTCAATTTTCTTCAGGGCAACAGTGAGTATATGAGCAGACACAGAGAGGATGGCTCCAAAATCTGGGACACAGAGCCCCCACAGTGAGTGTAGCATGTGTCCTTGCACCGTCCACACAACTGAAGCTCATTTACAGAGAATCTGTATCTCACAGTATTGGACAGCAGCCACAGAAGGCTTCATTCAGTCAGTAAATCCTCTCTCAAAATAATCTTTTCTGTTGGTTTTTCAGTGTTCATGTGGCGAGGAGTGACGATGACGTACATACATTCAGTAATGTGAGAACTGTCCTTGAGACCAAGAGACTAAGAGAGCTACACTGGACCTCCTCACCGCTGTACTTCACTGTGCACAGTCTGTAAATGTTAATGGCTGGATTCCACTTATTCTGTGAGGGAAGCAAACAGGAAACTGTAAGAAGAGCCACATTTTTGAGAGATGGAATGATGACGCCTTGCTATTTCCTTGAAAATCTGGACAGCTGGAGCTGCTGTAATATTCAGGATATGTGATGCTATGTTTGTTCCATAAGGATTCTTATGCTTTTTATTTTTTCCCTTTCCTTCTGTGTGTTATGTGGCTCCCTGTGCATGTAAGAGGTCTTAAAAGTAGAAAAGCCCAAAATCCGTGCCAACAGGAGCTGCTCTCTCCCACAGAAAACACTGCTCCCAAAAGCCTCGTCAGTAGTCTGGCTTGTAATTCCGTATCTTCTTGACATCACACTATGTCACCATGTCACACATTTGCATAAATTATGCCTATATTCATTGTAGAAGTGAAACTAGTGCGATGGAGCCAACCAGTGATGCACCGTGAACAGTGCTGGCTCAGGCATGTGTGTGGTGACCAATCACAGCAGACTAGTCATTCAGGAGGAGGAGCTAAACTAATATGATTTTTAAGCATTAAAGCATATATACCTATCCTGGTAGCAACCCAATAAAATGTGTCACCTTTAAAGTCTGCTGATGAAGTGATGACATCTATATGTTAATATCAAGATAGGCGACAGTATATCAGGACAGCTGAGCATGTTTGGGTGGTAGTAAAGCAGAAACATAACACAACATTGCACCACCAATTGATCAATACATAAAATACAGTCTTGCCATGAACTTACACCCATAATATTGAGTAAAGGCCGACAGCATCAGCTGCAGTCTTCTCACTCTCCACTCTTTAGGAGTGATTAGACCAGCGAGTTGCACCTGTGCTCGGACCTTATTTCCACTGTCTAATGGGGGGCGTTCTCCTGATACTGACAAGCATCTTGGGAAATAGTCCCCCAGAGGATCATGATAGTGCTTCACTGAGGTTATGTCAAGACCCTGCAAGACCAATGCACCCAGAACACTGGGGAGAAAGTGAACTGCAACACTGTGATGATGAGCAGTGTGGAATAATGCACAGAGCTAAACAGAAGTGATCATTTTAGGCCAAAGATCCATGAAAATCTATTACTAAAAACCCTGTTCAGGCTGAAGAAGTTACATTAAAACATTAGCTATCCTGCAGTTAAGGTATACAGTGTATTATACAGATCAGTTTCATACCCTTTCTACACCAGTGTCTTCCAAAACATAATTAGATTAAAAAGGCACTTGTCATTTCCATGGGTCTTAGTCGACTTAAGTGTTTCTCCAATGAGCCCACAGAGGGCCATTACACTAAAATAGTACTGAATAAAGAGCAAATGTCACCTTGAACTGCAGTTCATTTCACCAGAAGTGTCTCAGCAGTCCTGAGAAAAAAAAAAAAAAGTTAAAGCTTGAGATGAAGTTAAAGGAGAAGCACACAGCTGTTAAAGGAGGATGACAGAGGTCAGGAGTGTGTGGAGCTATTTCTATAAGAAAAGCATGACTGCAGATTAGAGCCATCATACACATGCAGGTTATAAAGGAACTTTATTGTGACACAGCAATTTCAAAGCATAAAAGGACAGAAAGAAATAGGGTCGTAATATTTTCTAAAGTCGTATATATTTCATAAGTTTCACAGTGTAATGGATAAATGGACTGTGTTGTGCCAATCTAATTGGATAAAGGTTATCTGTGGGGCATCACTGTGCAGCGGGATCTGTTGTTCCTCATGTGGCCTAACCAAGTAAACTGCAGCCTAATCACATTCAAGCCAAAGTCTATTTACTTTCTGGGGCACTGCTTCTCTGGCAAGAGGCAAAATGGGCTGGTGGAGGGGGTCTCGTAAATGGGTGCACCGTTGCCAATCTATCCGTCCTAATGCTAATACAGTTTACAGGGCCAGTGAGAGACCCTGACAGGCTGACAATGGGGGAAGGAGGCCCGGCTTAAATCAATTAGCTAAGAGGACAAATATCATCTAAATCATACGCTGCCTGGCCCTGGGCAACCGGCCTGAAATGGAAGGCACATGCAGGCATAGAGAAGCACTTGAGCTCAGTCACGGCCACAGTTGTGATTGAGGTGCTGACAGTAAAGCATACGCTTACTGTTTCGACTGGCTCGGGACCGAGCAGGCACCAAAAGTCAGACTGGAGATCACACTTTGAATAAATCATTTGGCTCATTAATCAAGACACTGGTCATTTCTGCTGCATTAGAGTGAGTGTACAGTGCGTCCATTAAACCCTCTGACACCGTGACACTAAGACAGATTTACATCTGGATGACGTTGAAGACTTCAGTTTGCTTCAAAGTGTGTTTCTCACAGCGGAATTATGACACTTTTTGTGACTATTCAAAGCATCATATTGCTGCAACTATTTCTCTTTTCTTTTGTTCCACCAAGTCCAGCACCAAGACTTCTTTCCCGGACAGTTTATAACACTCACTAGTCCTTTATGTGCATGTTGATGAGCTGAGGCTGGAGATGGCTGTTACTGCTTGGATTCTTAAAAAAACTCCCTCATGGAGACCTTTACAGTAAATTTGAATTGCAAATACTGATACTGGCCCCCTGCTTTCTGTACCAAAACCAAAATGTACCTTTATCCAGTACTTTCTTCCCTTCAAAAATGTAATATCAGTTTGTAGAATGTAAGATGCCAAATCAGGTTGAACATCAGCACATCTTCAGGAGGAAGCTGTTCATCGACCTGGACTGTTTTTACACCTTGAACTTTACTCGCCCTGTATAACTCGACTAAAATGTGGACACTGATGTTTTATTAAACAGCATGTTGGTAAACTGGACTGTACCTTTCAAAGTACCGAGTTTGATTCCCTACCCTCGCTGTAATTGGTCGGCTTTGTGACACTGACTGAGCTAAAGTTAACTTACTTAACCAACAACTTCTGCTTCGTGAGACAGGCAGCTTGATCCTGTCACTTTCTCTCACAGGAGGATCGTGACTGAGGAGCAAGACAATCTAGAAAGTTTTTCTTCCACCTGTCCAACCGTCTGCCCATGTTGTCCTGTGAGTGTGAGCGGGTGTGGAGAATAGGGAGGGCTATCATACAATGAGAAAAGGTGGGGACATATGGTGGCTGTGCTGAGAAGCTGTATGTGGCAGATAACATTTTCCGCCAGTGATTCTGATCACAGTCGAGACCTCGAGAAGGAGAGGGTCTCAAAGGGAGCAACATACCATCTGGAATCCTGCGAGCTGTGACACATCCAATTTACCTCTACCTGTGGACCAGTCAGTAACCTCTCTGTAGTGCTCTCCAGGCCAACAGCCGCAGAGATTAGATGTAGTCTGACCTGACACGACATACTTTTGGGACTGGTCAAATTGCTCTCTACAGGAGAGCAGAGCAGTTTTAAGCTAGCCATTTTTTTTTGCATAGCTTGCTGGCTGTCTGCTTTGCAAAATCAACTGAGTTAACGATTCAGAAAACCACGACGCCTCAATATAAATTTTCATCTTTCATTTCATTCCTGTATGCTAAGGGTCTTGTTAACCGGAGGCCGAGCCAGACTTTTCCTTCGGACGTCCTCCACATCAGCTCAAACGCTGTAAATAAACAGAGACATAATTCATTTAAAGGTTAGCAGTCCCGTCTAATATATGCAATGCTAGGATTGCAACACACACATAATCAAGCCAAGGACATTACATTGCCCTCACCTCGGTCTCCGGTCAAATGCCACTGAAAGGCTCTTACATTCATGCAATCACGTCACTTCATCATTTAGCTTGGGATGAAAAGTCATAAGTCAAACTTTATAGCAGGGAAATTGCTGTCTGATAAATCATTTAGCTTTGGTTGAACAAATGTCATTATCATAGACAAAAAAGGCAATGAAAGCAATAAACTGCCACATCGAGGAAATAAATCAGCCGAAAATTACATTAAATGTTTCAAATGTCTAGTTAACACTCAAGGGCACGAGATCCCTCATTGTTTCCTCTACAGTTGTTGTTGATATGATGACAGTCCAGCACTGCTACTTGTATGGTTATTTGGTTTAAGCTGCAGACATTTACGTTTTAAATAATAGTTCGCTCTCTGGTAGAGTTACATGGAAAACTTGATGTCACCTTCATGTGCGTAAGGTAAGAAGCTACAGCCAGCAGCTGGTTAGCTTAGCTTAGCACCTCATCTGGAAATGGGTAAGTAGCCGGCCTACCAAAACTCACACATTTACATTAAACATCCAGAGAGCTTGAAGCGGACATTGACAACTTTTCCCAAATTGGCCTCTGTTTAACCAGGAATAATCCAGCTCTGCTCAATCTATGCAGATGCGGTCATTTTTCTGCTGCGCAATGTGGTAATTCACAGCAAAAATGTTTTCTATTGCCACTTTAACCTGTTAAAAAACAAAAACACCCCAGCAGTAGCTTGCATGCACCAAAAGTAGTGGTAGAATTTACACTGAATATTTGCACAAAATGGCTGGTGATGACAAGTGGATTTGTAGTGCTGGATGGATGGGTGGGTTGGGATTGCAAGAATATTTACTTGTCACAATCTCTGTAATTCCTTTTTTTCAGTTTCACTTTGCCAATAATGATATAACCCCACAATTCAAGATCGCATTATCTGGTGTGATATGTAAGACGGACACAGCATCCCTAAACCTGTAACAAACTATCCTCGGCTGCCTGAGGGTGTTTGCTTTCTAGCTAATTGATGGATGTTTGGATTTCCGTGTGGGAAATGTAGCTTCGCATCCAATCTGTTTCACTTATTTTGGAGTAACTACCAGCCACGCTGCCTGTGGTTGGTTGATTATCCCGACCCTGCATCATTAGCAGCCGGTCAGACACACAGCAATCAGTCACTTCACCATCTGAAACCCAGGATCTCAGGATGAGCGCTCTTGCTATGATGAGGGCCTATGTGGTCTCCTGGGTGCCATGGATGCCAGAAAGGCTTTTCATCTTCTCCTTCAGTCTCCCTAGAGAGTTGGTTTGATGGTAACACAGACACCGAATTGAATCATGGAGACGTAATCCCGGCCGAATGTACAGACATCATTAACCCAAGACACCGTATCCACCGAGCCACGGCTAAGAGGACATAGTTGCGTCATGGTAGCTCCAGTCACACACAGGTCAGAGACATCAATCACACAACTGTTTATTCCAGAATGAAGCTTCAGGTTACTCCTTATTACTTCAACTGTCATGTTGTATCACACTAAAGGATTCACGTGGTTTTACAGCTAACATGAAACTCATGATAATAAAACTAGCGTATCTTTCTACCAGCAAGGCTCAAATTATATTTGCTTTTTTCCAATTATGTGAATATAAATCAGAACTCAATTTTGCACTCCTAAAGATGCATCTGCCCAGTGGTGTGTATTACCCATCTTACACTCCCCGGTCTGGCCCAGGTGGGTCATTCCCATGTCCAGTGTTGATAGGCATTGATTGGATCTGCACAGCTCTGACCCCACTATGAGCCCCAGGAGACGAGTTCAGCATCCAAGGTCCAATAACAACAGGGTTTCACTGTCAGTCCTACTCTATCATAATTATGTCCAGCCGGGACCGATGTCTCTCGTTCTTCCTGGTCGACACAAATGAGCTCAGTGGACCGAATGTAGCATTAGGATTTTTAATGCTGCAGACAGCGGAAATTAGATTTCCAAAATGAACATGATTGTTTCAGTACATTACTGGGTTCCTTTTTAAGACAAAAATATTGCAAGATGGGATTTTATGTAGCTTTGTAAAACTGGGTAATACATCTAAAAGATAAGATATGATAAATGCCAAACAGCAAAATGATGGGTTACATTTTTTTAATATTCTATTAGTCATCTTTTTTTGAGTGAGCTATTTTAATCTTTACTACTCACCAGTATTGCTAACACGTGATATTTATGGTTAGTCATAAACTACCTCTGCAATTTGGGGTGAAGGCTTTTTAACACTTTTGTCAATTTTTGTGCATAAAGTGAGAAACAATCAATATTCTGAATCAATCAACATCTCACTCAAATTTCTCCGACCTACTCGCTAACCAACTTCTTTATTTCCCCGCCTGCCACATAGAAGCCAATAAAAGGCCAGTAAAGTTTGCTAAACCTGTTACAAACCATCCCCTGTGGACTAAAGGTCTTTGCTTTTCTATTTCTAGCTTCACGTTGCTTTTGCTAGCTAGCTAACGTTAGAGTAGTACTGCTGGCTTCATAAGATTCTGTTGAACTCGGGCACCACGTGATACCAACACTGTTATACTATTGGCTCCCAAACCTTCTTAGTAGCTGGAGCCAACTGTTACAATTATTACACAGACACAAACAAAAGAATCATTTTGGACCCGACAGTGTAAAATGATTTATTCGCTATCATAATAATGTTTTTAATGAAAATAGATAATTCTGCACCTTTCTACAAACTCTGCAGATGTTTTTGGGAGTGATTTATCTACAGAAAATTGTTTTCAATATGACCTTATATCTCTCCACACTGACTTGATGAGGAATATTGCACTAACATTTTCAAGCACAGCTGTTAAGATCTGTAATTTACACCCCTCCAGATTTGTCCTTATCTCATAATCAAGAGAGCCTTCTCTCTCAAGGTGTCAGACATTTGCTCTCGCCGTGATTTGCTTTTCAACCCACAATGTCTGAGAACATTGACAGTGAGGATTTTAAATCATGTGGATTTTACGAGGCAGCTCGTGAGACAGCTGAGGTTACGCAGTGATGACCCGGCGTCTTTTAGAAGCACCATCGTTCGATCGTTCCAGCAGCCTACCTGCTTTCATGTTTGTTTTGTAAGCGGTTGCGTTCTTTGTCTGCGTCTCGTTTTGTCGCCGGCGTCTAGCTCGTCCTCGCCATGAGCAAAGAAGCAGAAAGAGAAGATTTACAGATAGACACAGATTGCATGGCTCTGCTTCGATCGGGCTCTTGTCTAGGAGCTCTTAGACACACCTTTCTAAGCACATTAAGATCTCATCTAGGGCAGAAAGAATTGATTCCGGTCAGCTGTGATTGTGGGGATTGTCAGTAAATAGTGTTTATGTAAGAGACCTCACGGTGACAAGCGTGATCAGCCATACAGTTCTCTTAACGCAGGACCATTTTGTCATTTAAATGACACACATGCAAAGACTTTTGCCCGCACAAACACATGTATGTGCACACATACCTTTAGTTTTTCGTGTCTTCCTTCTGAAATCATTTCTATTCATTCTGTTTCCAGAGCTTTCTTTTCAATTTCTTTCAATTTAACAACCAGCAAAGTATGACAGCTCTTTATTCCAGTTCCTGGTTGGTCATCCTCTCAGTTCCTAATCTGTGACGTACAGTTTTGGTAAACCAGCCTTTCAACTTTCAATCCACCACCTTGAAGGCTTTGATGGCCAGACGAGCTCCTTGGCTGTGGATGTTAAGAGAAGGCCACCTCTAAATCAGACTTCTGGGTTGGAAGAGGAGGATTTGTAGGGCTGCGCCTCGAGACAGGCATGGTTTAATACTCCACCCTGAGCTGTAAAGAATGGCCCTGCAGAGTACATTCAGGTTAAGTCCTGCTCTATCTGTAGGTGTCACATAAGACCATTTATCTTCCTCCCTCTTGCTGTATGACATATTGGACACCACACTTGGGAGCTGGTCTCACCTTCCTGTCTATCAGCTGAATATATTAATGAACAGGCTAATCTATCTTCTCCAGAGACTATCAATTACCGACCGCTCAGTCTGACGCAACAGATATGGACCGCTGAGATAAAACCTCCCACCGGTCGACTATCACATTCTGGGTTCATTTTGCTCTTCCTTCTAATTTCCTTTACTGAAAAAGAAGTTTGAGAGAAAATCTTCCCCCAAAATGTTCCTCAACAGCACGATCCATCCCTCAGAAACACTGCAAAGACTGTGTCAAAATAATGTGGAGAAGTGGAAGAGCTGATCATCAGACGGCTGACTTCTAATGAGCGCCTCAACTATATTTGCATGAAGTTAACATTGTAGGTTACGTTGTGCGTTAAAGCTCAGGGCACCACATCTGGATCTCTATCGAGGCACCATTTGCACTGTTTACAGTCAGATACTTACAAGTAACAATAAAACAAACAGACGCATGCTTGTGTTCAAAATGTAAATAAAAGCCCAAAATTATTAGTAAATGTAACATGCATAAAAAATGGCCACTTGGGCTCTAAAATACTGCTTACTGTCATATGTCATAAACTAAAGTTGCTCAGTTATAGTCCAGTGTTCAGCATGTTTCCAATTATCAAAATCAGTCTTTATTATTCTTAAACCAAATACAAATTAAATGATCATTGTTTATAATATTCGATGCTCGCACTTTTATTTTGAAATGTGTCACCTTGGTTCTGATGCACCAGGCAATCCTTAAAAAAAAAGTAGTGACTGAACTTATGATATAAATGTAGTGGAGTAAAAAGCACTCTAAAAAGTTGGATGATGTGGAATGGAAGCAGAAGGAAAGTACAGTTACTTGAGTAAATGTGGCTACATTCCATCACTGGCTGTTTTTAATGACTCACTAAAATGACCATATGCATCTGCAAAGTAACTGGTAATTATAGCTGTCAGCTAGAAAGTACGGAACAATATTTCAGTATCTCAGCAGTATCCACAGATCATCACCACAGCACTGAAACATCTTGCATGAGCCGGTGAGACGGGCTGATCCCCCCTGCAGGCAGCGAGGAAGGTGGGCGATCGATGACTTCACATGAGGCTGCGACTCTCTGCTACGGGAGCCAAGCACTCCAGGTAATGAACTGCCTGCGTGATATATACCCCTCACAGGGTGGGATTGCAGTGGTGCAACATGGTACTGCAACAGCAGCAGTTCTTTGATTAGCCATTTCTCTTCCATCACGCTTCCCTGGCACGCAGAGGAATCCTTCTCTCTCTCTCCCACATGCCCTAAATGTCCGTCAATGCACAAACATATCCGAAAGTCAAACTGCTGGATGTTCATACAAGCCTTCACACCGCAGAAGTCAAACCAGATCAATATCAGATCATTAATCATTATATATCATAATGACTATGTTGGAAGGTGTATCTTGATTTTGGGTTGTTAAGTGCATCCTAGACATTTATCATGAGATGTGATGTTTTAGATAAACCACTTCTTTACTAAATAATTTCATTGAAATGGTCTCCTTCTGTATCGTGTATTGCTGTATGGACAAATACAAAAATTCATTTAAAAAAATAGAGAAAGAGGATTTTTACGTAGAGACAAACTGAGAGTTTGGTAGATTTTCTCTTAGAGAAATTCCTCACTTAACTGTCTGAATCATCAATGTATAACCAAAATGTAACGCTTCCCTTGTAACTCCCCTGAAATGTTATGCAGAGGTTGTCAGTCTGCACGATATGTTTGGATCCATACGGCTGTTTCCTGTTTTTTATTGTGTCCACTGAGAATCCAAACAGGCTTCCCACTTGAGTGAAGTTGATTTAGATCATTCGGGGATGTGAGAAAAAGGCTGTTCAGGCTGATTACAGAACAAAACAGTAACAAAACAAAAAGGTAAAGGTAAGCCATCTAGTCAGCATCTCCTTCAGATGATATATAGCATGCTTTGACCTTTGAACTGCTTTGCAATATTGCTGAAACACAGATATATCACTTAATTTGATTTAACTGGTTTAATTATTATAATTTGCGCTGGGTTAGAGAGACAGAAAACACACATTCCATTCGGGACTGTTGACTATAATGATCTGAGAGTCGTCCATTTAGTGAAGCATACAAATATACTAATATATCACCAACTTTACAATTTAAAGTGTTAGTGTTAAAATGTGGAAGTTGCATTATGGCGTGTCCTCACCAAATCCATAAGCAAATGTAGGCACCGCATTTTGAATATGAAGGTGATATCTCTGGTTCTGCTGTAACAATTGTGATCATTAGTTTTTAAACTATCCATCAACGGATAGTAGACTGCTTTTCAAAACCTGGTGCCTACATTACCCACGATGCAACTCAACCACTGAGTGACATCAGAGATTGCATGCATACGACTTTTTTCACACATGCAGTGGTACTTTCCAAGACATGTAAACACACTTAAAAGTGTAAAATTAGTGAAGCTGCCCTTCAGTTGAGCTGATTGACAATATGTTATGCTTTCCACATTTTTTATTTATGTATCCAGCAATAACCCAATTCATCCTGTTGTGCTTGAAGATGCTCCAAACATGTTAACGAATATTAAACACTCCTTTCGCTTCTATTTAATCTATTAAATAATTGTAGTTTCAAAAGTTTAACTACCGCACATTAACTCTTCTTTGTAACACTGTATTGTGCATTATACTGCAGTGATAGAATAAGGAAGTTGTTTTTAGAAGTACTTTATTGCAAAATTTAAAAAGTGGCTAAGAGAATCATCTTAGCTTTGTGTGCTAGTATGCTAATATTTGCTAATTAACAATAACCTTATGGGAGTGTTAATAATTTTAGAGTTATAAACCCAGTTGCTGGACGTCTTGGAGTGTTGACCCGATGTTGGTGCTGGATAAAGAGTCAGAATTGATCACACTTCATCCTGCAGGGGATTTACATGTCGGCACCAATTTCCATGGCAATCTATCCGGCGGTTGTAAAGATATTTTAGTGTTGACTAAAGTGTTGAACTGACCGAAGGACAGTGTGATGAGCAAGCCGCTAGTGCAGTTAATAACACCAGATGTGACCGAAAAATTGCTTAAGTATTTCAATATGCTTTGTATTAAAGGCATTAAAGTGCTAAGGCATTGAATTTTGTGGAGACAAAGCTTCGCCTTTTTGTGTCTGGCCTTTTACATATTGGCACTTAAACCTTTAAAATGCGGCACCTTCCCCTGATCAAAAAAGGAAAGCTTGCACTTCATGATTCAGTGCTGCTGGAGAGAATTTCCCCCCAGGGCCTCGTTACCTGGGTTAATAAAAAAAAAAAAAAAAAAGGAGCCGCCAACATCTCACTTGATTCCCCTCAAATAGTTTGTGTGCCCACTAACCATAAAATGTAATATGTGTGAATGTATACAACCATTTAGAAGACATTATCAGGCAGGGGAGCAGCCTGGGATCAGGCAATTGAAACATAAAATCAGTTTACAGCATCACACAATTTTTAAAAGGACATATTTTAACCATTATTTATTGTGGGATGTTAGTCCAAGCACAAAATGATCTCATCAAATGTTTTGTTTGTTACTGCTGTATAGTATTCACACCTGGGATACTGAGCCAACAAGATTTTTGTCTTTGTCAAATAAGAGGTTTAAAAAAAGAAACAACAGAATGGTGCCAGAGACCTTTTCTTTGGAATTACTGGAGTATTTATACGTCTATGCAGCAGGATATTAGGGGCAGGATCCTATTAGGGATGGGATCGTTGGCTTTAATCCAGAGTCCAAATAACCTTCTTGCTCTCCAATTAGAAATCACACTGTAGACATTGAATATCTCACAGCATGTGTCTCTGTAAATTGTCGTCAACGTGTAATATGATGAAGTAGGCGACCATTTAGGAAATGAACTGGCACATGGTTCATTTCTGAGCAGTCATGTTTCACCACTCATGGCTGTACTGCAGTTCATTGTATATTCATAGAATACGGTCAAGGCTGATTTGAGCATTTTTGCCAGAGTTTGATCGGTAACAATGAGTATCGTGTATTAGATTTAGGCCAGTTAGCGTCCAATATGCAAATGTTGTGTCCTGTTGAAGCTCCAGCACACAGATGCTGACGAAGGACTTTTCGGTGAAGTATGAGGCATCTTGTGCCCAGAAGTCAAACGCTCAGATAATAAAGTGATTTCTGTTGACGGCAATGCACATTTTGTAGATGATATGTCAAAGGAAATAGCCTTTGCTTTCATTCATTTCCCTCCAATGTGAAAAATAAATTTGAGGACACTCGAGACGTGCTGAGTCTACTGCAGGTACCCTCCCACGATGACCATCATGTCTGCTCCCACTGTTCTCCCACTCCCACTTTCAAAAAAAAGTGCCAATTCACTCAGACTCACTTCTGAAGTCTCCACTTAAGGACACATGACCAGGAGGTAACTAACTTAAAAGTGAAAGACGAGCAGTGACGTAATGTTGACTGAGTCATAAAAGTTTAAAGTCTCTGCAAGTGGATATCTTACAGAGATGAACCAAAATAGAGAGATAGAAACACATGCATCCCTGTCAAATGCTTTGAGAACTTATCTGATGTAAGTCGGCTAAAACCGTTTGGTCCTGTCGTTTTCTCCATCTTGATTTTAAAATACAAATGTTGCTTTAGATGAGTGATATTTAAGAAAACATTTGTCTTCTGCCTGAACAATAAGTCTGACACTTTTGAAATACAAACTGTGGAGTCCATTTAACCTTAAACCTGATTTAAAACACACATACGCACACATACACACAAGCCAGGTCAAAACCTAATCAGCCCTCATTGATCTGCTCTCAATGATCCAGAATAAAAGTCTTTGGAGGTTAAATTTATAACCCTGCAGGTGAGTCCTTGGGGCCGCCTCTCACGCCTGACACAGTTCCTTTGCTGGCCTTTATAATGAGGCGTTAAGCAGCGTGGCGACTGTAAATCTGCTACGCTAAGATTGCTCTGGTCTGACTGGACCCACACCTCACTAAATCTCACATCCAGGACCGGAGAATAATTTATGGTCCTCTTTTGAGCCGGGCAGCGTGAAGTCAGCAAATGGCCGGGACAGTCGACTACTGTTTGCTTTGGTTGGAAGACAATTAGGCTCGTGCACATGTGTGTATATCAACATCATGGGGTTGTCTTACTGAGGATGCAACATGGGACATGACAATCACATGGACTCCCCCTTTGAGTGCATTCATAGCGCTTCTTTTCAGGCTTGCATGGAGATGCTGAATTCACATATTAATATGTGGGGGGTCAAGAGAGGTCAGAGAGATGAATATAGGTCATACTAGGTGCACTGGCTGCCTTTACTTCCCTAACAACAAAAAGGCGTGTCCTCACCGAATCCATATGAAAAATGATATGTTTTGGAAAGAACAACCCCCCTTCCTCCATTTAAAGCTAAATTTTCTTTAAATAAATCAAAATAATCCGTTCAGTGGTGTTTCTATCATAACATCTAAAAGCAGCTACTGAGTGTAAAGTTGCAGCAGCTGATGTCAGACCGGGCACAGGACCTGCAGGACTTGCTGGGGACGGAGAGAGCAGCGCGTCAGGACAGGCTGCTGCTCTGCGTTGTTGGGGCGTAAAGAGCCGTTTACCCAGAGGAGACCGGGGGGATTTTACAGGGCGGATTGTTGCAAAGTAACCCCACCATGAGGCGACAGATCTCGCAAGTCGGTAGCCTTAATGATCTGTTCTTCAGGCATCAGCACAGTGCTGGTTAAAGTGTCCAAATCCGCTAGCGCGTAAAGTCCGGCATGTCCGAGAGGAAGAGCGCTGAACACCGCAGCTCCGAGGCTTCTTCACTGGCAACTCCCGCGGATCAGATGGTGCCGAAAAAATGACTCGGGCTCTCCGCATCCTCGCTTACTTTCTCTCTCTGGTCCACTGTAAGTGTGTCTTTATTTCCATTCTGTGACCCACTGATTGTTGCTCTGGCATGTGCTCTTATCTGCGTTTTAACTCTAGATTTAATTGCGTAAAAGTGCCTTGATTGTCTTTAGTGTACCAAAGTCGGAGTGCAGCTGCAGCTTTTAGTGGCTCATTGGCTCAAATGATAATTTAAAAATAATCAAAACCCCTCAACTCCTTCCTTTAGTTTCTGATCAATACAGTAATGTTTCATTTTTAAAAACAAAGTATTACATTTTGGATGAAATTTAAAAACACATGCGTTCATGGCATGCAATTCCAAGTTCAGCTGAGATATGATACCACTGTGTTTTAACACGGTGTCATTGCAGTTTGATGAGTCAGTCCTGCTATCAGATGTGGCCCAATGTCACCAAATCAAGCAATCAGCACTCATGTGGAGGTTTGAGGTATTTAGTGTGGGGTCACAGCCAGAATAGAGAAACATATAGGAAACTCAGTGAGACTCAAAGTTTACACAGGAAAGTGAAGTATATTCATAGCATAGGCATAAATCAGAGGGGGGGTTTGGGGGACACAACCCCACCCATACCGAGAAAATGGGCTATGGACCCCTGTCACCCTCCAATATATCAAAGTAAGCACAATTATGTAGCTTTAACATTTTTAAAAGTAACAACAGTGTTTGCAAGCTGTTTTAATTTGAGTTAATGAGAGAAGCCGCAGTGAAATGAAGTGTTCCTCAGTTGGCAGCGTGTTTGTGAGATGTTTGTTGGCAGCGTCACAGCACTACCCCCCCCCCCCCCCCCAGCAGCTGCTCTTGAGAAAATGTCATGTTTCAATTGTCCCCTCCAGAGCTGATATCACATTTCTTTGTGCCCCTGGATGTGAGTATTTCGCCAGTCAGTTGTGACATGAATCGTCACACGTGACACAGAAACTGAGCTTCTTCTTCATCTTTTTTTTGGTGCACTGTGTAGTTTTTGAGAAGAACGATTGATTGTTTTTTTTTCCTTTTTACCATTTTATTTTGTTTATATGTGGCGGACCCTGCCACCTTTCTGGCATCAAACAGTGTTCTGGGAACCTTATTTGTCTTAACAGCTTGTGTATTCGGTTATGGAAAACATAAATATATCTGAGTTTGTATTATTACCTTGTTCATATTATGAATTTCTTCTCTAAATCGACATAGTGCCCATTTAAAGGGGGAGCGGAAAGGAAAACACGGGAAACTAATGGAATTTGAAGGAAAGAAATCCTCTCATTCAACCTTTGCCCTGTGTGTCGGCTCATTCACGCTCTGCTTCCACGTCTCCACCTGTATTGCATTTGGGTATTGTTGTGTTTTTCAGTGTGAAGTATGCAGAGTGACCTTATCAACTCCACAACGGCTGAGTAGCATTGCATTAACACGCCTGACCTCACAATCAATCAGCATAATGTCAACACTTGTGAGAGACGCCGTTCATCTGCACACACACATACACCCACCGGTGGCGGTTCACAGCAGGAAATCACAAGTCCGGGCGGCGTGCTGGTGGCCTTCACCTCTGGGGAGGGCAGAGCTTGTTTGACTCCGGTCTCCGAGGGCTTTGACAACACACCATCTGTTAATGAGTGCTGTGGGGGTCCCAGCGCGTTGGATTGGGACTGCAGCCAAATGACAGTCACAAGCACAGTCACGGCACCGACCCACGGGGCTCGACCGTCAGGTTCGCCGCGGCCCGCAGAGCTCCAGGAGCCCGCAGGCCAATAATGACGCACACAGTTTGGTTCTGAGCAAGAGGAGAGGCACTGGAGTTGAAAGTCTGGCTACACAGCATCATCACACAGCTTCATGAGACGAATCTGCAGTCATGAATATCACTCTGCACAATATTGACAACAGCAGCGATTCTTCTCCAACGGGCCCATCAGTAAGAGTCTCACCTCGTAGGCGCGTTTCTCATGAGTAAGTCGACTCAGCTACTCCTGACCATGTGGAAGCCATTAATAACCGGCTTGCATGTAAAGAAAATGGAAGAGGTGGCGCCACATGTATTCATTCCGCTCCAGTTGAGAAGCGCCGATCATCAGTTTCAATCAGGCCCGTCTTCACCCCTGACACGGGCGTCGTTTATCACGGATGCAGGGGGAAGGAGGTGGGCTGTTTGCATTCACAGCTTACTCTCAATTTAGGAGATGCGTCCAGTGGTTCAGCTTAAAGGCAAAAGCAGAATTATTAACATGCTGTGGAAATATCTGCCCTCATCCCAAATGTAATTACTTATTTGGAAATGTCTTTGGGGCGTTCATAACATTTCAGTATAATTTCCACAACACAGACGTCGCTGGCTGTCTTAATTGTAAGGCAGCTGTTTCCCTGCAGGATGATGGGAAAAGTTGTGTGTGCAGCTCATATGAAGCAGTCTGACACATTTGGGTGAACAGATAAGAGGAGGAGCAGTACTTTTCTAAACATGGGTGGGGTCGAACAGCTTTGTTCACTTCTTTTTCGGAGTTTTAGCAGAAGAGAGGTAGACCTGTGCTTTGTCTGCAGGGAGTGTCTGTGGGGGGTGATGGAGAAAAACCAAAGAAGAAACGTTACACTCTCTTCTCAAAATACTTGCATGGATTGTTTTGTTGCATGGATGGAAGGATGGTGGAATAGAAGCTCTGTAACAGTACATCCACAAACAGCTAAACCAGTCCCTGTCCACATGTAGACCACTATAAAGCAGGAAGTAGCACATGAACCCAATTATGTAATGGAGGCAAAAGTGAGGGTGTGGTGGAGTCGTGTGGTCTCCAGTCTTTATGTAGTTGACCACAAGATCACGTGTTGTAATGAGCCAACAGTTAACACCTAACCTTAATGACACAGTGACATAAAAAGGAAATACTAATTCAGTTTTTTTCTGTGTGTGTAAGTTGTTCAGTTACGGGTGTTGTATGGCAAAAATCCAGCCAGGGGCCGAACGCTTCCAATCAAATGTGATGTGGAGGCAACAAGATAACCCACATGTGACCCTTGGCCAGTGGGCTTGTAGAGTAATGTCATGGGTCAGAAGATTTTCAAAAGCGCGTGTCTGAAGTATAATTAGTTCATTTCTCACTCATCCTCCTCCCCTGGAGCAAAATGTGGCTGTAGTCCTCTACAGTTCTTTATCGCCACTTGCTAAGCCACACCCACTTTCCAATCACAAATAATTTCTTGTGATTACACCCTTCAACTTCCACGTCACTGTGTTCATAAACTTGCCCTTATCATACTGTAGGTGTTCATCAACATCAGTACTGAATGCAGTTTGAGGGTTTTACAATATTGTCCACAATCAACATTCTGTCTGGCAATAATGACAGTACACCAAAATAACATTTTGTTTGAAAAAATGATGTAAATATTATATATTTTCGTCGCTCTTTGTTCCAACAGTAATCACTGTTATAGAGTGTGGAGTCAGTAATGTCTCTCCTCCCTTGCTCATGTACTAAAAAGAGAAAACACATTTTCTGGTAGACTAGCCACCTTTATCCAATCAGGAGAGAGAACATCACAAAGAGGCGGTCCAGTCTGAGAGCAGGATCCTCCTGTTCATGTACCTACATCAGCAGTGGCGGAACAGGTGATCTACCAATTCCAGAGCTCCCGATGACCACCGAACAGGCCAAGTGATGAAAAACACTCGAAGAAAAGAAAGAGGCAAAGAAAGCTAGCTCGAAAAAATAAGGACAAAGGGGAAAAGGAGAGGATTGTTAACTGCAAAACGGACAGGAAGTCAGCTCAATCAACAACGCTTACAGCAACTTTGAGTACACCTTGTTTTTACGTTGCTGTAATGGTTCCTCACCTCTTGATCCCCAGACTGGCCATGGTGGAAAAAAGCCACTGCAGCGGCTTCATTCAGTCAATGGAATCTCAGTCAGTGCTTTCCAGACAGCTCCATCTTCAATTTTAAAAAATACTTCATTGTGACAGCTGAATATAGTAGCCTCAAACAACCGACTCAGCAGTTTTAAGAAACCGGTTATGTAAAATAGGTGGAGGCAGTCTGTAACGGTTAGTCCCTAATGGATTAAAGTTTGGGAAATACCAGCATGTTAAATGAAAACAAGAAGCTTGGAACTGATGGTCTGCAGCATCAAAAACACAGCATGTCCATATTTTCTGTCTCCACCGAACCTCTAATTTAATGTTCCAAAGGTTTTGTCATGACTACACATTTTAGGTGTACTATGCCTGTGCATGGGAATAATCAGTGAATTAAACTGTGTCACCAGGTGGCAGCTGTGCTGACTCAGAGGAGCGTCTCATGAACTATCTGCTGGGAACGCATCGCTACAACCCGCTCATCCGCCCGGCGGTCAACAGGACCGAGAGGGTCACGGTGAAGCTGCAGGTGTCTCTGGCTCAGCTCATCAGCGTGGTAAGGGGACCAAATATACTCCTGCCCACCATGAATGATGTGTGTGTGTGTGTGTGTGTGTGTGTACTTATTTATGTTTGAGGGTAACAATATGTGCAAGGAGGAGACAAAGAGGGGGAACAGGAAGTGGATGAGAGAAAAAGACAAGGGGGAGTGAGCCACAAAAGCTTTGAGAAAGCAGTTAATTACAAACCGGCCTGCGCAGAGCGGCCGTAGCTCTGAGAGAATGGATGAATAAGGATAGATGTGGTCAGCTGTGATCTCTGCCTCTGTCATGTCCAGATTGAAACTTCAGCACATTGGATTAAAAGGGGCCATAAAGCTGTTTTAGCCACAGTGATAGAGGCTCCCCTCTGATTTACAGCGGCGGCTCCTCCCAGCTGCAGACTCAGGCAGCGAGGGCCCATTCACGGCCTTCACTTTATGAGCGTGCATTGTATCCTTCAGCGTAATTGGCATTTGGTATCGCTTTAGTGGACATGTTATGTCACTTGCAGTGGGACCACAACGCCACCAACAAACATGTTAACAGGCAATTTGTGGAGTAATTAACTGCAGGTATTTTTGACCTGAGTTAGAGCTGGATGCCAGAGTAAAGATCACAGTAACCTGGGAGCTTAATCTAAACGCTGTTCACACCCACTGTCACAGTCATTGAGTCAGTTGTGTTTGTGCATTAAAAACTGTTCTACAAGTAATTTCCAACTCGCTTGTACATTTCCAGAATGAAAGAGAGCAGATCATGACTACAAACGTCTGGCTCACTCAGGTAAGTGTGATGAAGCTCAGAGTCACACACACACACACACACACACACACACTCAGCCTCTGTGTCGTGTAATGTCCTTTTCCCCCCCTGAACTTGAATTAAACCATATCCATTCCCCTTCTCTCAATGTGGAACAAACTGCCTCTGTAATTGGGATCATATTCATCTGATAATGAAGCATGTAATTGGGAATGACGCCACCTCTCTCTCGTCTGTCCAGCACTGGGTGGATTACAGGTTATCGTGGAACCCTGCAGAGTACGAAGGTATCGACAAATTGCGCATTCCCTCCAGACACATCTGGCTCCCAGATATTGTCCTGTACAACAAGTAAGCCTCACTGGAATGCCCTATTGTCATAAAGATGTGTGTGTCAGCAGGTTGTCACCCTCACAAGTGCATCAAATACGGCACACTTGGTCAGAGGCCATATGCTTCTTAGTATGGCTCTGTAGCGTAACTTCTGGCAGCTTCTGGGGCATGAATGTATACTAAAGCACATGAAGCAGAAAAAGCTCGACTTTGCGGGTATGAAAATGATGTTGTGCTGCCCATAGAGCGTCCGCACTGGAGACCGAGCCAGTTAACCTCCAGTTGAGCACCGTGAAACAGTCTGGCAGGGAGTGGAGAGAAGACCAGAGTGTTTGAACTGGCTGGCTGGTTGATGATCAGATGAGCTGCAGGTGTGTGAGAGGCGGGAGCTCCAGCCATCAGGAAAGTCACACCCAGCCTCTGTGAAGCACCTTTGAGAATCACATGAACAGAACCAGAAACACGAAGCACCAAAGAATACAACACACAAAGTCCATAATCATGACAATTACATACATATATATATAAAAAAAAAAACCTGTCCCTATTGATCTCTCTTATATTGTTTGTTATTCTAACCAAGTTATTTTTTTTAAGTGGCTTTACATTAATTACAGTCCCAAAGTTATAAAATATCAAAATAAATGTAAAATGTTTGTCAGTTCCTTTACTTTGGATGGGGTGCAGAGCCCTGCTTGTGCAAAACTGATGCTACAGGGGTACGTACTGTCTTAATTTGAAGCTTATGGACGCTGATCAAGCTGCTGTATTTGAGTTGGGGGTGAAAACATTTTGTGTGTGTACTGTGTGAAATTGTTAATGTTTTAGTTGAAAATTTAAACAGACAGTTACTCTTTTAAACAGCCTGTCTATGTTCTCTCTGGAAGGTTCAACCTATACTTTGGACGGGAACAGGAAACTTGTGCAGCAAGACATTTGAGAGTTAGGATGACTGTTGTTCTGTTCAACATCTTTCCCAACAGACTCTCTGAAGCCTCTGCGGAGTGTATAAATGATGAAGGTTTCAGTCTGTCCTCTGGGGATTTTGATGTTGATATTGATTTGACTGTCCTTGTACAAAAAGCAAACAAACCTCTGTAGCTTTCCTTCTTATCTATGATTGCAAGTTTGATAACAAGAGCCTCATGTTTCTCTGTCTTCCTTCCTCGTAGTGCCGATGGTACCTACGAGGTCACAGTCTTCACCAACGCCATTGTCCTTTTCAATGGCAGCATCAACTGGCTTCCTCCGGCCATCTACAAAAGCGCCTGTAAGATTGAGGTCAAGCACTTTCCCTTCGACCAGCAGAACTGCACCCTGAAGTTCCGCTCCTGGACGTACGACCACACTGAGATCGACCTGATCTTGAAGTCAAATGTGGCTAGCATGGATGATTTTACTCCTAGTGGTGAGTGGGACATCTTGGCGCTGCCAGGCAGACGGACTGTTAACCCTCTGGATCCCACCTACGTGGACCTCACGTATGACTTCATCATCAAGAGGAAGCCCCTTTTCTACACCATCAACCTGATCATCCCCTGTGTTTTGATCACCTCTCTGGCCATCCTGGTCTTCTACTTACCTTCCGACTGCGGGGAGAAGATGACCCTCTGCATCTCCGTCCTCTTGGCTCTCACTGTGTTCCTGCTTTTGATCTCAAAGATTGTCCCTCCCACCTCGCTGGATGTGCCACTAATTGGCAAGTACCTGATGTTCACCATGGTGTTGGTGACCTTCTCCATCATCACCAGTGTGTGTGTGCTCAACGTGCATCACCGCTCTCCCAGCACCCACACCATGCCTTCATGGGTCAAGCTGATATTTCTTGTCAAACTGCCTGCCCTACTCTTCATGAGGCGCCCCAGCAATAACTCTGCACGCCAGAGACTTCGCCAGCAGCGGTGTCTACGGGCCAGGAGAGCCATTTTGGGCTTGGGTTACCCAGTTGCGTCCAAAGCAGGTATCACCATGTCGTCCTCTGCCCTGCTGTCTTCCGACTCGGCCTTCTCCACCCCAGGACACAAAAATATAGCTCCTCCGCTAAACCACAGCTACTCCAACAGGAAAGGGGACTTGCGCTCCAACGATTACCTCCCCAGTGGTCTGAATTCTACTCAGGACTTCCAGCAGAGAATCACCTCAGAATGGGCTGCTGACGTCCAGGAGGCTGTGAACGGGGTGCGCTTCGTGGCTGAGCACATGATGGGAGATGATGACGATCAGAGTGTACGTATACACACACACAATGTTTTATTGCATTGCAGCTATACCAGACTAACATTTGTCACCACTGTCCTGGCACCATCCTGCAAAACATATTTAAGAGTCCAGAAGTGAATGTTAACCTCCCAAAAATCAAAATGTTGTTTCTTTACTTGATATCTTCGAGTTGTTAGCTAAAAGTTTTGACATTCAGAGTACATTTGTCTCCAATCTGTACTCAGCTGAAGTACATTTATTATAGTAAAACGTATTATGTCACATTAAACTACAGTTCACTGTTTAACTCTTAACTCTTGTTCATCGTATGTCTGAGGAACAAAGTGTCTGTACATTTAAGTTACACACGTTTAAAAATATGAAGTGCAAAATTGATAAATTAATCACAATATCATGCATAGCACGTTTTACTGTGTGATGGTAAGATGATAATTTAGGTGCCAGGTTTGAAGCCAGGAATAAGAATGTGTGGTTCAAAAAGGACAAAAACGTATGAGTGCAAAGATCAGTCTGTAACTTCTCCACGCATTTTTATATATTTCTGTTTACGTTTGGAGTAAAGAAACTAAAAATGTGTTTGTGAGTTTCAGAGATAATAGTAGGTGGATTTTTTAAGTCATGAGCGAGCTGTTTCTTCCCACTCGCTGTCTTTACATCTTGTCTTTATGCAACCCGAGGAGGACCATACAGCTAATTAGTTGCTGACAAAACAAAAAAAAATATCCAGGCTCCACTGTCAAAGCACCTCCTCTTCCATCTGTCCTGATCCGGACAAACTGGATCAAAAGTGTTTGCATTGACCCATGAGGTGCAGGAAGGAATACCACTAACCTTAAGTAGTGACTGTGGCTGACTGTGACCCAGAAAATTGAGGACATATTTCAGCCAAACCAATCGTTTTCTCTTATAAATCAATAAAGGAAGGAGGAGACCAGGAATGAGAAATTAGTCGTTGCACAAAGTACCAATGGCAGCACTGAAAATGGGGTGAAAGGGTCAATAGCTGTTTTAAGTTTAGGTCTCAGCAAAATGGAAACAGTCCTTAGATGTTCCTGTTAAAAATGTATTGTATTTTTATTATCCAAAGAATAAGCTCTGACTGTTCTATCTCATTCTCAAAGACAATGATGTGTGGAAGATATCAGGTTTTTTTAATAGTTTGTTTTAATGCAAATGTCCCTAGAATCAGAAAGCATTCTCACACTCGTTCATTCACTCAGCTGCACTCTCTGCCCCCGAGTGGCGGCTCAGAGACGTGGCAGCGTCCACAGACAACACACTGAAACTAGGATCACTGCAGTGATGTTGTTGTATGACAATAAATGCCTGTTGTTGTGACAAAAACATGCACGCTGACAAATTCAAATCTGCTTTTTTCGGTATACTTGCAGGTGATCGAGGACTGGAAGTACGTGGCCATGGTGGTGGATCGTATGTTCCTGTGGATCTTTGTGATAGTGTGTGTGGTGGGCACCCTGGGCTTATTCCTCCAGCCTGTCTTCCAGACTCAGATCATTCCCAACCAGCAGCCCAGCTCAGAAACACCTCGCATATGATGATTAACCTGTAAAAACATGGGGTTTTAATTATTTCCAGTGATTGAGCTGTTAGGACATGCATTTCTCATAAGCAGATACAGGCCAGTAGTCTTTGCAAAGTCTGTGCCAAACCCCACCAATGAGGCACTTGAGAGGGTTAAACCAGAGAAAAGAATATGTGCAACCTCTCACCATGCACATCACGAAACAGAGATAATGTTTGTGCGAGATAGAAAACAGATAAAAACATCTCCTTCTAATCAAAACCATGTGGTCGACAGCAATACAATATTTTGAGGAAATTGAGCGTCCGCAGGGACCTAATGTGGCGTCACTGCAGATCATTTCCCTCCGTGTCTCCAAAGGACAGCTGCAGGACTGGACTGAATACACCTTTCACTGCGCTAAAGTAAGCTGAACTGTTACAGGAATATATGACAGATGTATGAGGAGGACATCACTCAGACGCTGTTCGACTCCTTTACTTGTATTAATGTTACCGAAATGTGATGTGTGATTAAAGAACGATTAATAAAGCTAAATGTGTGTCCTCTTTCAGTTTGATTAAAGGTATGAAACCCCCAATAAAGTCTTAAAGTTGTCAGGGTCTTGCCAAAGTGCTCAGTTAATCTGTGTTGCCGGCGATAAAGTTTATCCTCAGAGCCAATACGTCAGCTGAAGATGTGCCAATTAAGGCATTTCATCACATAGATAAGACAGCTGTTCACTTGAAATGTGAGAATGTGCGAGCAGGCAAAAAAATATGTTGATACAACAAAACCGGTGACGGACCCTGAGGACTGGTACTTTTGCCGTGGTTATAGGCCTGGACCCCCGACGAACAAATCCTTTTAACAAAGATCTGTATTAAGACTTAAAGGGTAACTCCACTAATTTTACACATTAAAGGGATAGTTGGGGTCTTTTAATGTGGGGCTGTATGAGGTACTTAACCTTAGTCAGCGTGTGGAGAAGCAGCACGTAGCACCATCAGGGAAGCAGAGCATTGCACTGCTGTTAACAGAACCAACAGCAAGATGTATTTAGCCACCTTAAAAAAGGTGGACCTAGCATTATATGCATATCTGTTGAGTGCATGCTATAGTTCAAACATTTCTGGCACTTTACATTGCCGTCAGACAGCCACTGAAATAGCTGATCTACAGTGTAATACAGCGAGCAGCTGGAATACGGTTGAGGGAATGTAGTGCCAATGGAAAAGGCAGTCTGACAGCAATGTCAAGCACCACAAATGTTCAAAATATAACAGATACATACATTTTTAAGTAAGTTCCTCACACATACCCGCATCAGAAGACCTGAATTATCACTTTAAAGAGTGTTTACGTGTTGGGGAGTGTTTCTACATATGTGGAAAAAAGCAGTATAAACTCTTTTGTGGCTCCAGAGGAAACAAAATTGCCTCCAGTGATGTCAATCAGTGGCTTAATTGCATTGTGGGAAATGTAGGCACCAGGCCTGTAAAGAGGGAAGAATAATTTGTTGAATAAAAAAAGGTGATATCTCTGAAATTGGCTGTAAATAAGTTCAACACAGTTATAGTAGGCCGCTTTTCAAAACCTGTTGCCTGCAGCGAAATCACTAGAGGTGATCTATCAGACTAGATGCAGCTTCCTCTGGAGCCACAAAGCAGTTTATGCTACTTTTTCCACATGTGCAGTTGTGCTCCCTTAGACTTGTAAGCACACATTAAAGTATGAGAAAATTGTGGAGTAGCCCTTTAAATCTCTGAAGGGAATGAAAAATAAATGTGCTCCAGACACCGTAATCTCATGACCACCCATTTGTGCCTTTACACCAGAAATGATCTCTGTTAAGTGCTTATTTGTACAGACGGGAAGATGCAGGCACACACATTAACGACGCATCACAAAGCACACAAACACACGCTGAACTGAACCTTCACCCACACACACACAAACACACACACACACACACACACACACAGTTACTGCTCAATAAACAGTGCTGAGTGAGCTCGTTAGAGATTCTGCAGACTGTTGGTTCTTTTGTGAGGCCTTCATTTAAATCAAGAGATAGCAATCAGCATCCGTGTTAACGGTTGGACTCGCTTCACTTTAATCTCTGCTCACAGTTTTTTAAGCTCTTTCGAGGCTTCTTCATTCACCTGTTAGCTTCCTGTCATCAGTGAAGCGAGACGGCGCAGAGCCAGAGCGTACCCATCAACAGCTCGTCATCTGTTTCAGTCCAAACAGAGTGGGAGGCGTCGTCAGTCAACGCTCGGTGGAAGGTCCCATAAATCACGAGCTTCATGTCAGCAGCCTTTCGTCATTAGCCTCCAATAAGAGATGCATGGAAAAACACATTGCTCTGAGAATTGTACTGCCACATAAGCAAGCACTTATACCAACAAAGGTATCACATAATATTCTCCTTTAAAATGTGACAATGTAGTGGACATTAGATTATTTGTTTGGCGGTAAAGATGATCCTGTCAAATGATGCAAGGTGCACAAACAGCTTAAGTTTTTTAACCTGTCCTGGGAAAACTT
Source organism: Acanthopagrus latus (assembly GCF_904848185.1). Taxonomy (NCBI): domain Eukaryota; kingdom Metazoa; phylum Chordata; class Actinopteri; order Spariformes; family Sparidae; genus Acanthopagrus; species Acanthopagrus latus. The sequence continues at coordinate 29,656,542 of NC_051042.1, forward strand.
CCCGAAGGTCGTTTCCACGTGATGTAATCGCATATTAAACCCCCATGGGGGCGGTTCTCTTTTCACCTGTCCCACTTTAAGGAGTTGAGAGTGCAGGGTCAGACACCAAAGAGCATCTCTGGTGCTGCTGGGTGGGGATTTATTTGTCGTTTGAGGGCACTTCAGCAGGGCTAAAAAGCATTTGTACCCACCCCACTCACACACACACACACACCCACACACACACACACACACACACACACCACGCCCTTTCATCCACATGAAGGACATAACTGTCAAACCACTGGGACACCCTGCCGGCAAAAGGGAAGAACATACTGCTCTGAGATTGCAATCATGACAGGAAGGAAGAAAAGCAAGAGTCAAATACAGAGCTCTATCCCACTTACAAGTGGTCTTTTTCCAACAGATATTGACGTAATTTTGGAACAACAGAACACACAGGATATTATGTGAAAACCTAAATAAATAAGGAGCAGTCAAGACAAATTCTGTCATGTTCTTAATCACGCCCCAGTGGCACACAGTGGCTACTGGTCTTGTGTGATGAACTGAGGGGCCATTTGGTAATTTAATGTGGAAGTCTACACTGTGAGGGCAAAACATGTGCGGACACCACCTGGGTCCCTGCTCACTGCACACAGGAAATGGTTTCTCTGCACGACCTCGCTGCCAAAATGAAGTTGAAGAAAATAAGGATAAAAATGTAACGCTGACACGTTTAGCTAGACCGTGTGGGCGTGGTCTGATCAGATTTGGTCATCAGATTTTGATTGACATGATGCTGATTGGTAGGTAATGTGGGTGACATCACCTGAGAGATATGTCATGTAAAACAAACTTCGGCAGACAATGTTGTTTCGTGGATGATCTCCTCACTCATGGTTAGAAGCTGAAGGAGACATACAGGTGATGGATTTATGGTTTTAAATGCAATGCGTAAAATGCGCAATCCTCGGTTCAAAGTGTCCTTGTTCCAATTCCAAGGAGGAAATTGTGGCAGCGCAAAGCTGACACATCCTGCTGACCAGATTCTTCCTTGTTTTATCACATTAGGTCGCTATAGGTTGCATCTTTTCTTGAAGTGGCGTGTGCCACCTATCCGTGAGGTTTGTGCCTCAGCGTGGCTCTGCCTCCCTCCCTCCGCTCTCTGGGGCTCTCTGGCGCTGCCGACGCGCTTTCACTCTTCCCACTTTCTCCTCCGGTCTGCTCCACGGAGCGCCGCTGCCACGCTGACCCTGCTGGATTCATTTGGAAACATTTGGAGACAGGATGGACGCCGCTTTTTGCCTCGTTTTGCGCGCATGGGCCCTTCTTCTGTTTCTCCTGTCAGGTAACATATTGTTATTGACTTGTTGCGTTACATAAATGTTGTTGTTGTTGTTGTTTAACAATATTGCCTCAGTTATTGATTTGGTATTTGTGTTGTAGGCTCGTACGAAATAAGCCACTGAAAAAATTGTATTATAATATATACCAAAAGGCCATGCGTAATCAGATGAAAAACCTACATTTAATATAGCTTAAATTAAACATTCTGGTAAATAAAGGTAATAAATGTTAAGGTATGGTTATTAATCCATTCATGGAAGACATTTATTGGTACTGGTGCAAATTATTATTATTATTATTATTATTATTATTATTATTATTATTATTATTATTATTATCATTATTATTATTGTTATTATTTATGATTAGTAAACAGCAGAATAAGTCATGGTGACTTGAAGTAAACATGATCACAAAATATTGGAATTGTCAAATATAAATACGCTGCTCCCCTGAATTGATGAGAACTAACAATCACCAACCTGAACTCTATAACTGACACTGCAGTGACAGATCCATGTCTGACCCTCTGCTCTTATCCAGGAGGCTTCTGTTCGGATGCAGAGCACAAGCTCTTCTCTGGCATATTCGCCAACTACAACCAGTACATACGACCAGTGGAAAATGTGACCGACCCCGTCATCGTACAATTCGAGGTGTCCATGTCCCAGCTGGTCAAAGTGGTAAGTGTCCTATAACAAAACTGTTTGTGCTGTGATGGGAAGACATGAAATGTGAAGGGTCTGAGAAGAGTGAGAAGAAATGGGTCCCTGTGTCGATTTGTGGACTTTGAACGACAAAATTTTAGAGACAGTGACAATCATCTGAGACACCTGAGATGGTCCTGCCTGTTCAAGCCCCTGGTTTATCGTGCTGAGGAGATGGGCAGAGGGGCTGCGAGTCTGGCCAAGACAAGATGGGAAATGTCAGCTGCCTGAGTACCTCTCAGTTTCGGCAGCCTCAATCACTGCCACTTCAGATGAGCAGCTGTGGATTTAGCGTCAGGTTTTGCTTGTTGACTGCAGACTGGCGGGGCAGACAGACGACTCTCTCGCTCGGCTCAGACGGGTCCAGAGTGGGTGACGCTAATTAAGCAAAAAGGCTGGTGTTGGACAGGGAGGACAGCTCATTTACAAAATGAACAGCGTTAGATATATTGTACAGATAAAATAATAATTTAAAAAAAACCTATCCGCTTTATACAACCCCCGCTTATAACTGAAAATTGTTTATTTTTATTTTTTTTTAACAGTGTGTTGATTATCTCAAAATGACAAACTATTTAGTTATATTTTAATATTGCATTCAAAACAACACATTACGTGTTTTGTATATGTTACTGTATGTTATGTATGTGACATAATTTTAGTAAAATAACTCAGCAGTCTCTGGGTCCAGGTCCAGGTCCAGGTCCTGTGTTTGTTTGAACCATCCCTCCATCCAAACCTCCTCCTTATGCAGACTTTGTTGCGCTTAATACTGCATCACCTGAGTTCCTCCTTTGCCACTGTAATTTTTAACTCTGGCCACTAGAGGTTGCGGCCTAACAATAAATATGCATAGTCGCACAGTTGACCTATATGGTCATTTTTCTAATAAGGATGGGCTGATTGATAATGTTTTCAGACAATAATAGAATACTAAGTCACTATGTTTTCAGTGGTAGCGGCTAAACAAGGTTTAGTAATTAAAGTGGATGATGTGGGGTCTGACACATTGTAGCACTCGTCTCCGACCTTTGCTTTCTCTCTCTGAAGAGCTAGATAAGTATTGAGGAGCTGTCTGGATCTACAGAAATATAATGGATATTTTGTTAGATTCTCCTTAACTCAGTCGATGTAGCACGCTGGGCAGCTCCCCGTGCTGATGGATGACTATTATTCCTTCCCCGCACCTGGTGCTTCTAACCAAGATGCAATTGGTATTGGTCAGCCCACAGCAATTACAGCAGGGCTGTATGAGCTCATTTAGCCCATCAATAGCTCATCGGCAGAGCTGGCTCAGTCATCATCTCTCAATCAGGGTTCATATCAGAGGCTGTCTGCCTGAAGGTTTTGGAGCAGGTGGTGCTGTGGGACAGTGGCAGAGGAGATTGTTCTTTAAAGAGACAGTCGTAACATTTTGTGCTCACTCACTGTCTTGCAAAAGTCAGAAAATTGATACCAGACGTATGTCTGTCGAATAAAGGGGGCTCTGTGGAGTTCGCTATTGTTGCTCTCTGTTAGCGGAGTGGAGAGAGTCACTGACACGAGACACAAGAATCTGCATATGGTCACATCCTTTGGGCTATCACATAACGTTTGATCTGAGTCCTTAACAAAGAAATCCACATTAAACATCTTAAACAAGTAATCCACAGGCTGACAGACAAATGGTTGAGGGTTAGGCTTAAAGACATCTATGTTTTGTGTTGCTGAGAAATCACTTCAGCAGCTCATGCTATCTCGTGATGCCACAGCTAAAGTTAGCAGCTACAGCTAAAATGCTGCCCCATATTTGTTTGGACTATGAGTATTCGAGAGGTGGGCAATCCTTACATATTGTACCTTTGTCGCTGTCTGATTTGGTGCTAAGATACCTGACGTACGGCCATCTCATCAAAGTGCTGTAAAATCACCACTTTCTCAAAGATAATCCAGTTAAGGTTGTCCTGCCGCCTTCTGTCCACCTGTGCTTACCAGCCATGTACAGCCTCTCCTTTATGTGAAATCATAACATGAATGGTTAATGTTATGCACTGGGTCATGAGATTTGTTCATTCACGGTCTAAGTCACACACACAAACCTGACCCTCCCCTCCCGGCCTGACACTGAGTAGTCAGAATGAAAAGTTAAGGCTGTGCAGCGACCCCCTGGCTCCAGCTGTCATGTGGGTTACGCTCCAGGCGTGGAGGACTCAGGTGTGCTTCTTAATCCTCTCGTCTGGGATACGCAGAGGTCTGGCCATGCAGACAGCACACAAACAAATCCTCAGTGGTGATCTGGATGGCTGCCCGTGACGGTGTTTGTTCCTCTTTTAAATTTTAAATGTTTACTTTTTTTTTTTCTTTTCTTTGCTTCAACGTCTTCATTATCAATTCTGCTCTGTTCTCAGGATGAAGTCAATCAGATCATGGAGACAAATCTGTGGCTGAGACATGTAAGTTTATGGTGCATGACTGTGCAAATGGAATCTTGAGCAAGGGCATGAAGTATGGACCCTGCCTTCTGTCATACATGATTCTTCAGGGCTGGACTGACAAGTTGAATTATTCATGGAGGGGAGCTTTTTAAACACATTGATCCTTCTTGTCCTTTTATGGAAAAAAAACTAGCAAATGCACTGAGATTTCATGGCCAATTTCATAATGTCTTTTAAAATAATTTGACAGTTGTCTGGAATTTATCATACGAGCCAAAGTCCATAATATTCCTTCTGACACAGTGACAGAAAACCTCAGATCGTCTGCAGGATACTGAACCTAAGAGATTAAACTGATTTAAATCCAGTTCCGTTTTATAATCATACAGAGCAAAAACAAATCACTTTCCATACATGGCTTGACGGTTTTGTCATTTACTCAATCCCAGAAGATGTCTCTGCCGCCATAATGCGTAGTGCAGTGAACCAGCTTGGAATCAAATGAGGCAGGGACCGTCTCCAGGTCCCATATTACTGAGCAAATACTCATCTGTGCCGGAGCCATGTTCATGCTAAAGGGTTGAGTTGTAATTTCTCTTCGGTGCTGAGAGTTGAAGCACTCTTCCGCTTAATTTAATGTCATCAGTTGTTGTAGAGTCTCCCTAAGCAATGCACAAACAACAGGCTGAGGTACATATCCCCCTGCTGGCCATCCAAATCTGAGAACACACTCCAGATACGCAGTGTTTCCTGATTAAGACTGCTTTACTGTTGTTGCTTTCCAAGTCACATGAGGATCACCGGTTGTCCGTAAGAGAGGGTCAAGAGGCAGCGGCCAAAAGGTCCATAAAACACACTGTATTCAGTGGTCCATTATATCTCCTCTCAGGCTACACTGTTTATATGCCACTGTTGGAGACGACGACTTCTCATTGTTTTTACGAGGCACATTTCACAAGAGGATGCGTTTAATATCAATCAGACTAACGATAATCACCAGGAGGAATCAATTGCTACCCTCTGGCTTTTACATCTGTTTTGTTGCTTCATAAAGCTGTTTATGACAAAATTATGCTTGCAGACCAGATGTGGCATCCTGGCACTTTCTGTTGGGATTACTTGGAGGGGACATTTTGCTCTAGGAATGGTTGTCGGTCAGTCCAACCCTTTGTATTAGCATGAAAGTTCATACAGATGTTCTTGAACCCCAGAGGATGCACCCTAATGACTTTGGTGAACCGTAACTATTTGTGGCTTTGAGTGAAATGTACAACAAAGAACTTTTGACTGACTATGAAATAGTCTCAGTTTCATACTGATGCCGCTACATAACCTACATAATTAGTTATTATAATTATTCTTAATGCCTATGAGGTTCTGACTGACCTTGGTTGGATAAGTCATACAATTACAGCTATGTCACATGGCCACAAATAGATTCTTTACCTCATCTCTATCTATCCTGCAAACAGCTGTGTTTAAAAAAAGAAAACAGCACTCATTTATATAACCAATGTGCACACTAGCCAGAGTGAGATGTTATTGACAGGAGGAGGTGGTGTTCATAACGCCTTTGTCCACAGGGGCCGCCAGAATTAACAAAAATGAAAGTCACTACTAGAAGCTTTAAGTTTTTAACATCTACATTTTTATTTGTCCAATACTTTATACTATTTAGTTTATGACTAAATAATTTCTAAACTAAACTAAGATGCTTATTTTAGCCTTTAAAAGAAAGCACCTCTAGCACAGCCTCACAGACTGGACTACTGCTTTGATTATATTTTGTATTGATCGTATCTTGACTGTATTTTTATTCTGTATATCTTATGTTTGATGTCTAGGAATCAGAAGTGGATATATGTGGATATATATCAGTTATTTTAGTGCATTTAAGCTGTCAAATTCTGGTTAAAGGTCTGGATCAACCAACTAATTAAAATCAGATTTCTATAGAAGATAGATTCAAAGCCAATTTCAGTGTGTATACAGAAGGTGGGAACATCAGTTTCACCGTTTCGGGTCTTAATTAATATCCTAAATAAACTTAAATTAAGTTTTGTATAACACTGTAATTTCTCTGTCTTGTTTTTTAATGAGAATGACTCACCTTGTTCTGTTTTTTTTCAGATCTGGAATGACTACAAACTCAGATGGAATCCAAGAGATTTTGGCGGCGTCGAGTTCATCCGAGTGCCGTCCAGCAGGATATGGAAGCCAGACATTGTGCTGTACAACAAGTGAGCGTAAAAAAACAAATTAAAAACCTGGCTCAACATCTTCATTGATTGTTAGGTACATTTACCTTTAAGGACTTCCAGAAAATGACAAAGCTTTATTAGCTTCCATTGCTCGTTTTGCTTGGGTCATTCTCTGTTTTGCATTTCTTTAAAGAGAACAAAGGAGGTTTTAGATATTAATGAAATCACGAGGCCTCTTTTTTGATTGACATCTCCACACACATTGGCACAATGGTCAGTTATTTATAAACCTACAGTTCAATCTCTGACTCAATTAGTGACACAGTCTTCACTGTCTTCTTCTATAACTCATTACATCTTACAGTGCAGTTGGAGATTTCCAGGTTGACGACAAAACAAAGGCCCTGCTCCGTTACAATGGTGATGTCACCTGGATTCCTCCGGCCATATTCAAAAGCTCCTGCAAGATTGACGTCACTTACTTCCCCTTCGACTACCAAAACTGCACCATGAAGTTCGGTTCCTGGACGTACGACAAGGCCAAGATCGATCTGGTGCTAATAGGTTCAACCATCAACCTCAAGGACTTCTGGGAAACTGGAGAGTGGATCATCATTGACGCGCCTGGTTACAAACATGACATTAAGTACAACTGCTGCGAAGAGATCTACACGGACATCACGTACTCTCTGTACATCCGCCGTCTGCCACTTTTCTACACCATCAACATGATCATCCCCTGCCTCCTCATCTCCTTCCTCACCGTGCTCGTCTTCTACCTGCCGTCTGATTGCGGTGAGAAGGTCACTCTGTGCATCTCCGTCCTGCTGTCTTTAACCGTCTTCCTCCTCGTCATAACAGAGACCATCCCCTCCACCTCGCTGGTCATCCCGCTGATCGGCGAGTACCTCCTCTTTACAATGATCTTCGTCACCCTCTCTATCGTCATTACTGTTTTCGTGTTGAACGTACATTATCGCACACCGAAGACCCACACCATGCCCTGCTGGGTGCGGACTGTGTTCCTGGGACTTTTGCCCCGGGTGATGTTCATGACTAGACCAGAGAGGGACCCCGAGCAGGTGACAGTCGCTGGCAACGTTCAAACCGTGAATTCAAGACCCTGTGCCGTTCACACATCAGGTAATTTGCAGAAGCAGCACAAACCTCAGGCCCTGGCCTCCAGCGTGGTGTCCAGCCTGACAAACCGCCAGCGGCTTTTCAACAACACAGAGCTCTCCAACCTCAATAACTTAAGTGGCGACTCGGTCAAAGGTGCAGGCTCTGCGTTCCTGTGCTGCGAGGGACGTTGCAACTGCTGCTGGCACCAGAAAACCAGCAAATTGCCTTCAGACTCTGGGGGAGGAAGTGGAGGACTGGGCAGTCTGGGGGCACTGACTGGGGGCACTGCTGTTGGCGTCGGAGGGGGGAGTCAGTGCTCAAGCTCTGAATCTCTGGATGGAGGAATAATGCCCCTGTTGCCACTCTCACCTGAAGTTACTGAGGCCATTGAGAGTGTGAAATACATAGCGGAGAACATGAGACTACAGAATGAAGCAAAGGAGGTGAGCTCTCGTATTTTAAACTACAGTTTTTAGATCTCAGTTGGAATTCTGCTGTCAAGGAAACTGAGATCACATCATTGAAAAGGTTTTCTCTGTGATCCTTTCACAGGTGCAGGACGACTGGAAATACGTCGCCATGGTTATCGACAGGATCTTCTTGTGGGTTTTCGTCCTTGTGTGCATCCTGGGTACAGCTGGCCTCTTCCTCCAGCCTCTATTACTTGGGGAGGACATTTGAATCACTTTGACAAAAACTCATACTCCAGACTGCTGAACTGTGAGGCATTCCGTTATAAATATGAATCTCGGCATTGGCTCAGACGGAGAGAAAACACAGAGGGGATCCAAAGTTGAGAGGAACAGATGACTGTCTGCCAAATGTTGATGCAAATGGTTTATTGACTGTTTTTTTTTTCTCCCACAGATAGGCTTGGTGCTTTTTGGTCCTTTCATTTGACACAGTGGTTGAAGGACTTTTCAGTGCTGAGGACGTGGCTAACAAACGTGGTGGTTAGTCTTTTGATTTTGTACGACATCGTTCTGGAGTAAACAGCGATGTAATCTGTAATGTCAAGTCAGCGTACACACATGCAGAACCAGAACACAACCAAAACTGTGTTATTATTAATGGAATTTAAAGCCCTTTTTCTCACATTAAGCAAGTATGTACATATAGTCACCGTTTATGAATTTCCATTATATTCCATAACAAGATGTCACATATGTGATAAGTTTTTCAGTGTTTCTGAGAACAAGACAAGGTTATTGTCTGTGTTCATATAGTGACATCATGTGGTAATTATTTGCTACTGCAAATGGTAACAAGGCTGATTGGTTAAAAGCATATGTTGTCTTGCTTTTCATATCTCTGTCATATCATATTCTCAGTGATAAAACCTTAGGAAAGATTATACTGATACTTTACACCTTAAATGCATAGAGAGAACTACTGGTCACCTTCTGGACTCTGACCTGAGAAAATGGAAGTGGATATTGGCAGCATTTGATGAACAAGAGGAAAAAGAATAGGCATTTTTGTTCAACTCACATTTTCTGTAAATAAATCTTAAAAATATAAAAGTGGACCTCCATTGTATCTGTGCCTTTATTTTTCTTTGAAGGACCAGTGTGTCTGAGACTGGAAAACAAAAGCTGTGGGATGTAGATGTAATTTCAAGGAGGCTCAGTTTATTACTCTGTTCCACAATCCTCTGTGTGCCCCTGTGGAGCTAACTCAGCTAACTGGATCACAATCAATAGGAGAGGGCTGATGATGAAGGACCCTATTGGATTCCTCTCCTTTCTTCATCTTACCTTTCTTCCTGCACAGAACACAATTTTCTGCTCTTGACCACACCGCCTCTTAAATAGCTCAGCGCTTACCGCCACAGGTCTGATGCTATCAGGGCTAAAGGGTCACATTCTCACGTGTATTTAAAAACACATAGAGTTGTGGTTGTTTTATTCTGCTCCAGTTGAGAATTTAAATGTCATGCTTAATACTACACTTTGACACTACAAGCTACCACAGTGCAGAATCTCCAACACTTAAAGATGCCCTGGTCACATGACAGAAACACACTTGCAGGGGGATGATGCGTCTTAAATTTAGTTTCAAGCTGGAAGTCGAACCGGTGTGATGCCTGCATGAGCTGTGAGTGTCCGTGCTGAGAGAGCGTAGGCGTCCTGCATGGGGGTCTGACTGTCAGTAAGTCACCATCTGATTCTTATTATACAGCTAACAATCAGAGCAGATGGCGAGCGATGTGATTACAAGGAAATCCAGCCCATATTAATTGAATGCTGGCAGGGAAGCACAGACAGATAGTGTATTAGCTCTCTGCCACATCTGATAAGAAAACCCCTGGCCAATGAATTTAATTAAAGCTCACTCAGAACTCTGCTGGCTGATCTGCAGGAGGGCAAGAGATCTCACTGACAGATAACTGTGTGATGCACCAAAATGAATGAGCCTCTAATGGGATCAGTGTAGCCTGTGATGTGACTGCATGAAAAGTGACATTGTGTAAAAACAGACTACAAACCACAGTTTTTTAGTCATCATGTTTAATTTTGTTTTCAGTTGTGTTTGTTCTGATTTAGTTTCTGGATGGGGTCTGCTTATAGTTTAGTTATTATTTTCATGAATGTTAGAATAATTTCTCCCAGAAAATGAAAAATCAGTCATTATCTACCTCCAGGATAGTTTTTTGCAGACTATGAAAGTGTTCCCAGTCTGAATAGGGGTGGATTAGTTGGTGACTACGCTTCATTTTTGTGCTAACTCTTTCTCTAAAGTGTCACAGTGCCACCGTGGCAGCCTGTCTTGTTTCTGTGTCTGAGACCCAACAGATGTAAATGTTTGTGACTCGTGATGATTGTACAAACTTTGGAGTGTGTAGGAGTTTGTTTGTATGTACAAAACAAGAAAAGCCATTAGGGGGCGCTACTCAGCTGTTTTGAAAACAATAATTTACAATTATTTATTTTGTATATACAGATTTTAAATATGTATAATAAATATGTGTGATGAAATTAGCTTGCACAGAGTTATTGCACAGTGCAGACTACAGGGTGAGGTCTATATGGTGCAGTGCTGGTTGTACACTCTGACAGCAGCAGGGAGCAAGGACCTGTGATACCTCTCCTTCACACACTTAGGGTGTATCAGTCTGTTGCTGAAGGAGCTGCCCAGTGCTGTGATAGTGTCCTGCATGGGGTGAGACTCCTGCACCAGCAGCGATGACAGCTTGTCCATCATTCTGCTTTCTCCCACCACCTACACTCTTGATAATTTTATCAAGTTTCCTCATGTCTGCTGCTGAGATGCTGCTGCTCCAGCAGACTACGCCATAGAAAATGGCTGATGCCACCACAGAGTCATAGAAAGTGGTCGGGAGTGATCTCTGCACTCCAAAGGACCTGAGCTTCCTCAGCAGATACAGTCTGCTCTGACCTTTCTTATATGTAGCTGCAGTGTGATCAGTCCAATCCAGTTTATTGTTAAGGTGGACTCCCAGGTACTTCTAAGATGTCACCATCTCAATGTCTGTTCCCAGGATGTTCACCTGTGTGCAGGTTTCTTTGTGCCTGCTGAAATCTCGGTGTCAGCTCAGCGTTGAGCTGGAGGTGGTTCCAGTGGCACCAGTCCACAAAGTCCTTGATGAGTTCTCTAAAGGCTCCGTCGTCCCTGTCCCCGATGAGGCTGACGATAGCAGAGTCGTCAGAGAACTTTTGTAGATGGCAGTGAGGTGGACTTCTATTGAGATCCTTTATTTAAGTAATGCATCTCAGCTCAGTGTATTTAAAGTTTGAAAAGTACAACAACCTTTAAATCTTTAAACCTTTAGATCTGACTTGCAATGTTCTATACATAAAGCTGGTGAATAAGGTAAAAAACAACCAAAAAATCCCCATGAAAATCATGTTACTTTAAAGTGAGACAAATACTAATAAAACTAATAACTAATAAAAGGCCAGGAAAACCAATTGACAATTATGGAGGGGGGCAAAGGAAATGGCCAAGTGGGTTTTTCAGGCTGTAAGCTGTGGTTTCTATGGCAGTCATAGTCATAGTGTATCCTACGAGCCCTTGTGCGTTCCCGCCATCTTACAGTTTATTCTGGTTGCAGAGGCCTTGTTGGTAGAAACATGCCCAACGTGTACATGTTTAGTTCGGGCCAAGTGGCCTGGCTAGGGACAAGCTCAGGGCCATGGTAGAAGCTAGCCTGATGCCGATAAAGTGGTTTGGGTCACTGCCCTCATCTGTCGCCACAACAAGATGAACTAGCAGACTCAGTAAGCTTGGTAACCAATTAAAACATATGGTTATGAAATAGGTAACGAAATAAATACATGCTTCAACAAAAAGCTGCATGAGTTCAGCTTGGAGTAATAATATGTGTATCCCTGAGATAATCTCACATAGGCAAAAAAAAAAAAAAAAGTCTTATTTATACAGGTAAAGTTTCCTAAAGTATTGATTATTTAAAGTGGATTACATAGACGAGGAACTAGAAAAGATGGATAAAAAATAACATTTTATCTATAAAATATGTCTATTATTATTTACCATCAGTCTAATTTGCTTTAACTGTTAAATGAATATTTTAAAATGTAAAAAAAATTGTAGGCTATTTGGAGAGACTGCACACATAGCTGAATCTAAATAGGATGAAGCATTCAGTGCAGAGTGGCTCCATCTTTTGTTTTGCCCTGTGATTTTAAAATGATTAAATAAATAATTAATCTGATGTCTTGTATTCTTTATGAAGCTATGATTTGAAATACACTTCTTTTTTTAGATTTACCAGACACATTAGGTGTATTTGCACAAACTATTGGTATCGGATCTGAATCGCCAATACCAGCCTGAATTTTACTCAGTATCGGATCGGAAAGGAAATCGGTGGTATCAAACATCACTAGTCTGCAGAAAATCTTACGGTAAACATATGGGTTTCTTTCGAGGTATAAGAAGTTCAGAACAGGAAACTTAATACAAACACAACATTTTTGTGAGAGCAGTTCACTCGCAGTCATGTTAGACACCTCAATAAACACGTGGACCATTATCTCCTCGTGCCTGCTGTGTCGACACACTTGATCGCTGTATGAAACCAAAGTAAAAACAGAATTCACTGATTAGCAAACACACTTTTTACTGACAGCCATTTCACGTAGTGTTCCTGAGCCCATGTAGTGATATTAAATGATGCGTTGCCATTAAATGCAGCATATATTTACGCAAATAAATGAGTTGGGGTGGTATTTGCATTTTCCTTTTAGTTAGTTATGTGCGTGCAAATATGCTCTCAGTAACATTTGTGTAGCTTTGATTTTCATTTCAGTTGACACAAACGTTTTAGTTTAATTTAAGTAAACTATAATAGCTTTGTTACAAACAAGCACATAAGGAACAAAAGTACAGACATTCAGTAAACGCATGCATGAACAAGCTTGAACCCATGTTGCTTTTGTTTGTTTGAATGTCACAGGGCCCCACACAATGCACAGGAAGTGTTATTATTTGCATATTTACTCTTTGAGCTGTCTGAGTTGTGGGCAGACACCTTTTTACAGGGTTTCACATGGTGCTGTGTAGAGTCTATGGCTGTCACACTGCTTGGAATCATGCATCCCATCACCATTCTTCTGTGTAAGTACAACTCATATGTTTAACTATCTTATTGTTTGTGTTTATAATTGTGCAGTTACGTGGGGAAAGGTTCAACTTCACTTCTTGTTTTTCTTCCAAGGTGCTCTTGCTAATCAGGTCAGGTCAACTACTGGTGAGTTTTTGATTGTGAGCGAACATCTGCATCTTAATGTGACTGTTTTGTGTCATGTATCAATCCAAGCGCCTGTCTCTGTTTCAGCTAACCAATTAGCAGATATTCTACCTGCAAAGATCCTGGTCCAACGAAAAACTATAAGCGAGAATAATGACCTGTATGTGACCTGCAGCACAGTTGGGTTCAAGAAACAAAACCAGGTTTATGTTTATTTATGTCAGAATGATGTTGGGCTCAGAAAACAGCTGCAGAAGCAGGATAATGATGATAGCATCTTCATTATAAAAAGGGTTGGTCTTCATCACAGTGGAAATTACAGCTGTGTTTTCTCCAGTACGGAGTATGAGCCTCACCAGGTAGCCATGAGAGGCGACAACGTCATTCAGATTCAGGTAATAGGTAAGGATTTTCATTCCTTTGAGAGCTTTGTCAATCTTAGTTCCCTGCACTCATTTCATCCTCCTGCTGCACAGCCAATTATGTCCCTGCAGATATTTCAGTGGCCGGGCCGTCCACTGTCAGCGAGGGAGAGGACGTTGAGCTCAGATGTAGTGTTTCTACCAGCCTGCAAACACTTGATGAATGTCAGTTCATCCACTCCTACCTAATGAAGAATGAGAGCATCGTCCAAGTGGGAGAGTTTAGCGTCGCACGGATGGAGGTGGCTTTCACCATCGACTGTGCCGTCATGAGGGATTCGGGTCATTACAGCTGTGTGGTGCTGCCCTCCAGCTGCATCCAGGAGCACAAGATAACACTGCAAGGAAATAACGCAGTATTACTCGAGGTCAAATGTGAGTGCATATAGATATAGCAGTTTTAAAGTTTTACATTTTTACAGTTTGGGCTGACGTGTCTGCTTTCCAGACTATTTGTTCCTCCAAGTGATGGTCTTCAGTTCAGTGATATTCCTGATTTTATTACTGACCCTGTGTCTGTGTTGCATCAACAAATCAGGTCAGATGATCAGACTCAACTTTGCAGTCATCATTTTGTGGTTAACATCCATTTTGATTCTCCTGATTTTATTTCTTTCTCATTTAACAGGCTGCTCAGTTTTGTGCAAACCACGGTGAGCGTTAATCCAGTCTGACTCATGCTGGCTGATCTATCATCAAATAAAACCTCATAAACAAACAGTTTCTGGCATTTACTCCTCAGTAATGTGTGCTCAGAGATATTTTCAGGATGCTTATTGTGCCATGCAGAATGTTTACAGTGAACTGAGTGTGAATCAAACAGAGCCGAGTTGATCAGAGTGTTTGCGTATTTACCTCGAGTTGTGTTTTCTCACAGGGTGGCGACTCTGCCGGCAGATACAGAGATGTTAGAGGAGCAGCTGGAGCAGACAGAGGGAGATGATCTGGAATCACAAGATGGTATGTTGATAAAGTGATTACAGAGAAGGCAAGCTCTGGGGAGCATGTAACGAAATTACCTATGAAGACTTTAAAAAGAAAACACTAGCTACATTCTGATCTGTAAAGAAAAAACCCTCTCAGGATGTATGAAACATCAGGGATGATTGTTTTTTTTTACATTTACTTCAATTGATTAAAATCTTTCCCCCAACTAACTCCTTATGTGGAGTTAAATATAGGAGAAAAAATAATCACACGGTCATCCAAAGGAACAGGAGTTCCTCATAATGACAGAAAAATGTATTTCTTTCTTCTCTCTTTTATATGTTTTAAAAATATTGTATTTTGCAATTAACAGAAGATTCTTTCAGCGTGGAGGAGGAGGAAGAAGAAGAGTAAGACTATAATTTAATTTTAATACAAATAATTACCTCAGATGTGGGGAGGTTTACTTTATTGTGCTATAGTTTAATTTCATAAACAGAGTGATAAATTACACTTACTTAACCTATTTTATTTAACTTCTGTTATTATTAGATGTCTACGGTTGATGTTATGAAATGTTATGATTTTATAGCATAATTCCATAATTCCAAGGTAAATGTTTTATTGTAATATTTATTCCACTACATTTATTTCAGTCAGTAGTTACTTTGCAAATTGCATGCTGCATCAAGGAGCACATTTTTGATACATTAGTTCATCAGTAACACAATTGAAAAAAATGATCAGATCTGATAATCAAACAAGTTGATAATCTGTACCCCTATTGTACAGTGTATATACAGTATATACAGGTAAATCCATGTGTAATTTATTCATACATTTAATAGTGAAGTATGTTCATTGCTCAAAAATTACTTTTGATACTTAATTTCAGTATCAGATCCTTTCCACCTTTTACTCAAGTAAACATGTTGTCTTTGAATTAACTCAAGCATGACTTTTGGGAACTTTATACAACAATGATTATTTTTCAATGTGTTGCTACCAAACCAGAAAAAAAAAAAAAAACAAAAAAAAAACGCATCAGTATGATGTTACAACTTAATAGGTCACTATCATGATAAGTTGTTCTTGGTGTTATGACAAGATATTTTTACATTCATCCATCACACAAACATATTACAATGTACCCAGAAGCTTTTCTTTGTGTAACGATATAGTAGTGACATGTTTTATATTACAACAAAAGGTTATCTGAGGTATCACAAAACCTTTCACATTATAATGAGATAGTCAAGACATTATGATTATAAACTGAAGTAAGCGGAAAAGTTTCTTGGAGTAAGACGAGTTTGCACTTCATAATAATGTGAAAATATCTTACCTTTAACACAATCTAAAGTCATACTGATTAAAAAAAAACAACCCTTTTCTATAAACAGCCATTTATTTTTATTATTATTATTATCATTAATACTTCTACTATTAATATTACTATTGCCAACCATTTCTTAGGTTTGGGAGCAATGCTGCTGAGGACTCTGAGGAGGATTATGATAATTTGGAGGGAGTGTACAGTGTTGCAGGTAGGTCATGAACTACTTTCTGCTCTTACACAAGTAGTTTTTTTTATCACCTATATAAACCTTTTGATTTCTGACATGCAGATGAGAGGGAGAAAGACTATGATGACATTGATCTGGTGTGTGCCACCTGACATATATTGAGTGTGTAAGGTACTGTAAAATCTCTAGTTAAAATGCAGTATTCTCATACTCAGGGGACAGAAAGTGGGAGAATTAAGACATGATAAAGTCATCGTCTTAGAAGCGAATAAGAGCTGTGGTGAGCAGGTCTTTCTGTCAGTGAGGTTTCCAGTTGGTGCAGGAAAACCACAGTAACATTCATAGCTGCACGGTGGATGTGAATAGCATTTTGTGGCCTCCTTTCTCACTCACAAGAGCTAATTCTCTCATGACCACAGGGTCCAGAAAAAGGAGTCGAATTAAGCAGCCCACGGCCTAACTGTGAACTTTTCTCCACAGATGACCCCCCTGGCAGCCCGCCTGCAGCGTTCTTGTACACCATGTCCGTCAAGAAGAAGAAGAAGAGAACACCGGATCCAGAGTGAACTTGATTTCACCATCAGTTTAATGGATAACAGTGCAGATGTTGTTGTTGCATTGATGGATTGTACTTTGTATTGAACACATTCAGTCTGACGCATCTGCTCTCTGTTGTTTCTGCTGTCCAAAGCACATATTCTTGGCTTAGTACGATATTATGTGCTTTTCAAGTAAAAGTCCTGCATAAAGAGGCACAAGTGTCCACTGTGAATGTGTTCATACATATTTCATTGTTGTTAATGACTGATAGTTATAATCATTGTTGGTTGTCATTCATTGACTTTTGCTGTAGAGGACAAAAAAGCCACTTCACAAACCTGTTTCCTCTTTCTTCTTTTTTGCTATTATTTGTGAAACATAGTAGAATTTTACCTCTCTCGGCATCAAGTCTTATTTAAATAATCCCATCTGAGGAGTTTATGTAGAGTACATGCTTATCATGTGTTGCTTCAACTGCTATAATATTAATCTGCATATTAAATGTGCACTGTGTAGTTTCTTCTGTGTTTCGTCTCGTCAAAGTTCCCTGAAAATGTGTAAATATGGTGGAGTGAAACGCACAATATTTCTCCCTGAATTTGGAGAAAATTGACTTATTTAAGATTTCCACCAATCAAACATGATCTGTGGATGATGACTACAGGCACAGAATTAAACTACAAAAGCTGTTTTATCTAACAAGTTATATATGGAAATATTAAATGATGCCATTGTTAAAACAGGTAGTTGTGCTATTTTATCTGGATGCTTTTCAGCACTTTTTAGCCAAAACGTCCTGAAAGAGTGAAGTTTACACATGGATGATGACTTGCACTTCATATGTGGGCCATCATTGTTTATTTGATTGTTTTATAATGATTGAACACTGTGCAGCCGCCTGCACTTATTGTCCCAGTGTACCCTTATGAAAGTTTAACCAAAGTCTTCTGTGACCTTATCTGATAAGAGAAAAGGACTGTAATGATTCACTACATTCTTTACTGCTGCAGCTCCTTTAGGAAATACAGCAGAGCAGAATGAAGTTAACGCTTTGAGGGAGAGGGAGCAGCTGTGCATTGCTGTAAAATAAAATTAGAGAAATAAAAATAAAAACCTTCACTGGGGCTAAAACTGTTTTTAAAAAGATTTTCGCTGTCATCTCCCAATCTGAACATGTGAGGTCACCTTACTTGCAATGAGCATTTCTAAAAAGCTTGCTCTGGTTTATTATATTATTATAATATTATTATTAGGGTTTATTTGCTACACATGATAAGAAAACTGCACTGCAAATTCAGCGGGGGCTCTGGTATGCAACCTAACCATAATCCCCTGCTGCACCTCAAGGGAAGGAACTGTATACCCATAAAACATCTGTTTTAGGGTTGTTTTCCTGTTTTTAATAAAAAAATTATACCACAGAGGACACTTTTAATATACAGTTAGATTTTTATTTTTGATATCTTTTAGCTTATTGGCTAATCTTGAAAGAGTCCACATTAAAAAAACATTCAAGTATACAACAGTTCATTAATATGAAGCACATTATTGTTGATATACACGCATCATATCATACAGCATACATGCACACATTGAACCTACGTATGTTTCCACATGATCTAATATGAAATACACATGATCATCTACATTGCTCACATTAATAACACATCAATACTCCACAACCTAACAACAATACAGCATTATCATAATGACTACATTTTACTATCAGCAGATCAATGGCAGTACTGCTCTAAAGATTTAGCGTTCAACATGTAATGATCAAGACTTGACGCTTTTCTGTTAATTGAGCAAAAATCTGAAACATGATACTGGAGTAGAAAGCGCAGGCGTGACAGTCTTGTCAACTATAATTCATTTTGCATTTCAGGCTTTTCTCAAGACCTTCACATCTGAAAACAAAATGGGGGGAACAGCAATCGCTGCAACACACCAAAAAAGACAGAACTACATCCACAGATTGGACACCTCAAACAAATAGTATATAATTTTCAAGATTAATGCATCTTCATATTGATAGTGGTGCATTTTTATCCATTTAATGTAAAAATGTACATCCCTTGAATGATTAGTCACGTTTGGCTTTATGTTTACACATTGTAGTGTATAAACACCTGATCAAGAGAAAAATGGTACAAAGCACGAGCAGCACAGCTCCGGCCAGGAACAGAACTACATCCACAGAGTGGTAGGAATACCAGGGCAGCCTGTAGGACTCTGTTCTCAGGTGAGCTGCACCTTTGTGTCTCATGACGAACTCTATCCAGAAGAGAGCGGTATCCATCGGCTTCATCGGTGTGTCTCTGTGCAGCCTGGACAGTCTCTGCATGTTCATCCTGTACGAGGGCTCATTCAGGACTTCCTGTATGGCCTTCAGGAAGTTGTCGTCTTTGTCCACTGTAGCGATGGATAGAATCTTAGCTCCTCCTCTTTCTTTCAGGCGCAGCAGGTTGTCGTACTGGTCAAAAAACAAGGGCAGACCCACAACTGGGACTCCGTGATAAAGAGCTTCTTGAACGCTGTTTGTTCCTCCATGGGCCACAAATAATTTCATCTTTGGATGTCCTAAAAGATCATTCTGTGGCATCCAGTCAACTAGTAAAGTGTTGTTGCCCAGACTGGCTGGTCTGTCACCTGTATGCCTCCAGATGACTTTCTGAGGTAATCGGGCAAAAGCTGCAGCCATCTCATTTGTCATGTCAGCAGGAAGTTCACTCACAAAAGTCCCCATGGACATGATGATGACTCCATGTTCTCCTGAACTCTGCACAAACTCCTCCAGGTGTTCAGGTAAAGGTTCAGCAGGTTTACACTGGAACCCTCCCATGTACACAACATTAGGCATGGTGGGACGAGGGAACTCAAACACAAAGTCCACTCTCATGAGCCACAGGTCTGCTCCCTTCAGAAGGTCACTATATCTGACTTCTGGGCCAAAGAACTTGTCACAAACTGCTTGATACTGAGGGTCAATTAAAAATACATCCTGAGCTTTCCAAATGACAAAGAACATTAGATTTTTGACTCTTTCTATGAAAGTCATTTTGTCTGACAGTCTGGAGCCAGTAATTGGTATATGAGATAAAGGAGACGGTGCAACAACCAAATGCCCCTCTGCACCTGTTATCCACCGCACGTTATAGACCAGAGGTAGTTTAAGAGCATGAGCCAACATTATACCTGCCCCCCATGCTGGGTCAATAAGGACCAGATCGTACTCTCTCTCCTTTAAAATATTCATTAAGTCTTTATCTTCAAACATGTCAGTCGCCATTTTGCACATTATTCTATGTACGTTAATGATTGCATTAGAAATCTCAACCTGTAAATTTGCAAAGCTCAAAAGTGAGCTTCCTCCCCTCCCTATAGCAATCATCCTTTTCAGGATCGGGTTCACAAACTCATGATTAAAGGCTTCAGTGACGGGAACTGTGATTGTCTTGTAATGCAGAGAGTCGTCCTTGATGTACCAGCTTTTATTGGTTCGTATCACATCAACAGAGTGTCCTCGAGAGTGGAGGGCTTTGATCAAGATGTCCATGTTCACCCAGTGGCTTCCCTCAGCAGGGACGACCAGAATCTTACCTCCATGACAAATTCTCCATAACACAAATACCACAGAAAATAAGAGAAGAAAAGTGACATTTCCATGTGGAGGCATCCTTAAAATGAAGGGAGAAAATCAATAAATTAATCATTATCAGCTCATGGCTATTACAAGCCATGAAAACCATAAAATGCAATTAAAGCCATTTTAAATATAAAAGGAAATTCATATTAAATCACAGGCAAGATGAGCTGTATTACATACCTGTAATATATGAAAGAGCTCCAAGCATGTGCCTCAATGTTGCAGTGAAGCACCAGCAGTATGTTGAATAAATTACCAAAAAGTCCAGGAAAATTACATGAATTGATAAAAGATTAGCTGTTATTTGAGTTTTTTTCTTCTGGCATGGATGACAGTTCTTCCACTGTGTGGAAAAAATATGTTGCAGCAGCTTATTTGTACCGCCTTGTGTGCTTTCTGCTCTGAATACATTAACACTAAGTAGCATGCTCCCTTAAGTGTTTGTAATGAATAACATTCTCTTCTTAGAGGAGGCTTTTCAAGGGGTTTGTATGCTCATACAAAGTCTACATCAGGATTGAAAGCCTTTATCCTTCGAAGTCTGTGAGAGTCAAGATGGTCAATTCATAGCAATGTAACAAACAATATTGTGTGCCTCACATCAAAATCAGTAACCAAGGTTACTGACAAACAAAAAGTAGGTATCTGATAGGAATTTTCAGGATTAACTAAACAATTCTAAATATGACTGGGGAAAGTATCGGAGAGATTTGTCCTACTTTGTATTAACTGCATGTCCTCCCTTCATTGTCCACATTGGGACACTAATATGCCCATTTATTTGTTCATATACTTTTGTAGAAAAAGAACAGAATGGTGTCAAGAGCCTTGTCATTTTTTATTACATCTTCTTTTCAAACATTTCTCAAGACATACACATCTTAAAAGCAACAGAGAAGGAAAAGTAATTGCTGCAATAGTCGCCAAAAAAGACAGAACTACATCCACAGAGTGGACAATTCAAACAAATAGTATATAATCCTCAAGATTAACAAAATGCATCTTCCTACTGACACACTAGTGCATTTTTATCCATTTAATGTAAAAAATGTACATCCCTTGAATGATTAGTCACGTTTGGCTTTACGTTTACACATTGTAGTGTATAAACACCTGATCAAGAGAAAAATGGTACAAAGCACGAGCAGCACAGCTCCGGCCAGGAACAGAACTACATCCACAGAGTGGTAGGAATACCAGGGCAGCCTGTAGGACGCCGGTCTCAGGTGAGCTGCACCTTTGTGTCTCATGACGAACTCTATCCAGAAGAGGGCGGTATCCATCGGCTTCATCGGTGTGTCTCTGTGCAGCCTGGACAGTCTCTGCATGTTCATCCTGTACGAGGGCTCATTCAGGACTTCCTGTATGGCCTTCAGGAAGTTGTCGTCTTTGTCCACTGCATTAAGGGTGAGAATCTTAGCTCCTCCTCTCTCTTTCAGGCGCAGCAGGTTGTCGTATTGGTCGAAAAAAACAGGCAGACCCACAACTGGGACTCCGTGAAAAAGAGCTTCTTGAACGCCATTTGTTCCTCCATGGGCCACAAATAGTTTTGTCTTTGGATGTCCTAAAAGATCATTCTGTGGCATCCAGTCGACTATTAAGGTGTTGTTGCCCTGACTGGCTGGTCTGTCACCTTTATGCCTCCAGATGACTTTCTGAGGTAATCGGGCAAAAGCTGCAGCGATCTCATTTGTCATGTCAGCAGGAAGTTCATTCACAAAAGTCCCCATGGACATGATGATGACTCCATGTTCTCCTGAACTCTGCACAAACTCCTCCAGGTGTTCAGGTAAAGGTTCGGCAGGTTTACACTGGAACCCTCCCATGTACACAACATTAGGCATGGTGGGACGAGGGAACTCAAACACAAAGTCCACTCTCATGAGCCACAGGTCTGCTCCCTTCAGAAGGTCACTATATCTGACTTCTGGGCCAAAGAACTTGTCACAAACTGCTTGATACTGAGGGTCGACTAATAATGCATCCTGAACTTTCCAAATGCCAAAGAAAATGAGATTTTTGAGTCTCTGCACAAAAGTCATTTTGTCTGACAGTCCAGAGCCAAACATCGGAATATAAGATAAAGGAGACGGTGCAACAACCAAATGCCCCTCTGCGCCTGTTATCCACCGCACATTATAGACCAGAGGTAGTTTAAGAGCATGAGCCAACATTATACCTACCCCCCATGTTGGGTCAGTAAGGACCAGATCGTACTCTCTCTCCTTTAAACTATTCATGAAGTCTTTATCTTCAAACATGTCAGTTGTCATTTTGGATATCATTCTATGCATGTTAATCTTTGTATTAGAAAATTCAACCTGCAAACTCACAAAGCTCAACAGTGAGCTCTCTCTTACTATAACGATCATCCTTTTCAGGATCGGGATAACAAAGTCATGATTAAAGGCTTCAGTGACGGGAAATGTGATTGTCTTGTAGTGCGGAGAGTCGTCCTTGATGTACCAGCTTTCATTGGCTCGTATCACATCAACAGAGTGTCCTCGAGAGTGGAGGGCTTTGATCAAGATGTCCATGTTCACCCAGTGGCTTCCCTCAACAGGCACAACCAGAATCTTCCCCCCGTGACAAATTCTCCATGACAAGAACATGATGGAGAATATGAGAAGAAAAGTGACATTCCCATGTGGAGGCATCTTTAACATGAAGGGAAAAAAAATCAATAAATAAAAACATTGTTAGCTTATAGATATTACAAAGTATAAATGCCATAAAATGAAATTAAAGTCATTTTAAATATAATGGGAAATTCAGTAATATTAAATCACAGGCAAGCTGAGCTGTATAACATACCTGTACTACATGAACGTGCTCCAAGCATGTGTCTCAATGTTGCAGTGAAGCACCAGAGCTACCACTGAATAAATAACCACAAAGTCAAGGAAAGGTTACATAAGTTGATTAAAGATTAGCTGTTATTCGAGTTCTTCCACCGTGTGGAAAAAAAAATCGTTGCAGCTACTTATTTAGATCTTTGTGTGATTTCTGCTCTGAATACATTAACACTAAGTAGCATGCTCCCTTCAGTGTTGGTAATGAATAACATTCTCTTCTTAGAGGTGCCTTTTCAAAGGTTTGTATGCTCATACAAAGTCTACATCAGGATTGGAAGCCTTTATCCGTCGAAGTCTGTGAGAGTCAAGATGGTTGATATAACATATACTAATGTAACAAACAATACTGTGTGCCTCACATCAAAATCAGTAACCAAGGTGGCTGACAAACCAAAAGTAATATCTGATAGGAATTTTCAGGATTAACTAAACAATTCTAAATATGACTGCAGAAAGTTTCGGAAAGATTTGCCCAACTCTGTATTTACTGCATGTCCTTCATTAATTCACCACAGTGAGAGACAAATATGCCCATTTATTTGTTTATATACTTTTGTACAACAAGAACAGAGCCTTGTCATTTTTTATTAAGTTTTCTTTTCAAACATTTCTCAAGACATACACATCTTATGAACAAAGAGGGAAAAGTAATCATTGCAATGGTCGCCAAAAAAGACAGAACTACATCCACAGAGTGGACACTTAAGACAAATAGTATATAATTCTCAAGGTTATCAAAATTCATCCATATATTGACAGTGGATTTTTATTCTTTTAATGTAAAAGATGCACATTAAATGATTGAATGATTAGTCACGTTTGGCTTTACGTTTACACATTGTAGTGTATAAACACCGGATTGAGAGGAAAATGGTACAAAGCATGAGCAGCACAGCTCCGGCCAGGAACAGAACTACATCCACAGAGTGGTAGGAATACCAGGGCAGCCTGTAGGACTCTGTTCTCAGGTGAGCTGCACCTTTGTGTCTCATGACGAACTCTATCCAGAAGAGGGCGGTATCCATCGGCTTAATCGGTGTGTCTCTGTGCAGCCTGGACAGTCTCTGCATGTTCATCCTGTACGAGGGCTCATTCAGGACTTCCTGTATGGCCTTCAGGAAGTTGTCGTCTTTGTCCACTGCGTTGAGGGTGAGAATCTTAGCTCCTCCTCTTTCTTTCAGACGCAGCAGGTTGTCGTACTGGTCAGAAAACAAGGGCAGACCCAAAACTGGGACTCCGTGATAAATAGCCTCTAGAAGTCCATTTGTTCCTCCATGGGCCACAAATAACTTCATCTTTGGATGTCCTAAAAGATCATTCTGTGGCATCCAGTCAACTAGTAAAGTGTTGTTGCCCAGACTGGCTGGTCTGTCACCTGTATGCCTCCAGATGACTTTCTGAGGCAATCTGGCAAAAGCTGCAGCCATCTCATTTGTCAAGTCAGCAGGAAGTTCACTCACAAAAGTCCCCATGGACATGAAGATGACTCCATGTTCTCCTGAACTCTGCACAAACTCCTCCAGGTGTTCAGGTAAAGGTTCAGCAGGTTTACACTGGAACCCTCCCATGTACACAACATTAGGCATGGTGGGACGAGGGAACTCAAACACAAAGTCCACTCTCATGAGCCACAGATCTGCTCCCCTCAGAAGGTCACTATATCTGACTTCTGGGCCAAAGAACTTGTCACAAACTGCTTGATACTGAGGGTCGACTAATAATGCATCCTGAACTTTCCAAATGACATAGACCATTTGATTTAAGACTCTCTGCATGAAAGTCATTTTGTCTGACAGTTTGGAGCCAGTCATTGGAATATAAGATAAAGGAGACGGTGCAACAGCCAAATGCCCCTCTCCGCTAGTTACCCACCGCACGTTATAGACCAGAGGTAGTTTAAGAGCATGAGCCAACATTATACCAACCCCAATCATTGGGTCAGTAAGGACCAGATCATACTCACTCTCCTTTAAACTATTCATTAAGTCTTTATCTTCAAAAATGATGGTCGCCATTTTGCACATTATTCTCTGTAAGTTAATCATTGTATAAGAAAGCTCAGAAAGCAAACCGGCAATGGTCAAAAGTGAAGTTTTACCCCTCTCTATGTCAATCATCCTTTTCAGGATCGGGTTCACAAAGTCATGATTAAAGGCTTCAGTGACGGGAACTGTGATTGTCTTGTAGTGCGGAGAGTCGTCCTTGATGTACCAGCTTTTATTGGCTCGTACCACATCGACAGAGTGTCCTCGAGAGTGGAGGGCTTTGATCAAGATGTCCATGTTCACCCAGTGGCTTCCCTCAGCAGGGACAACCAGAATCTTACCTCCATGACAAATTCTCCAAAACAAGAGCAAGATAGAAAAGAAGAGAAGAAAAGTGACATTTCTATGTGGAGGCATCTTTACCCTGAGGAGGAAAAAACATAAAGATAATGTTGTATTTTTTGTCAAATTAGGCAAAAACTAGAAATAATATGGTATTTATTACACCATGAAAACAACAACGTCATACCCTACACTGACTAAATGAATAACACATAACAATCAAAGTCTTATTTCAATTGACATTTAAACTGGAATTACAGTAAACACATAGTAACACCCTAATTATAAACCATACACTTAAGTAATGCTGTAATTGCAAACCACATATAATACCTTCTTAGGCCTAAAATACAGTATTATCCCAAATTATACTCGAATTTAAATCCAAAGAGGGGATTTTAATAGACTATTACACACTATTTTATAAGATCATGCCATTATAAATGAAATGCAATGTAATATCAGATCAAAAATACATTTATTAGACGCTGTTTTATCATTATTACCAAATAATGAATCACGGGCTGTCAAGTTTTGAACTGAGTTCAGAGTGAGACTTTGGCGGCAGCAGCAGGGGTGGGGACGGGGATCTGATCTCATAAATGACACATAAATTCGTACAAATAAAAATATTTATTTAACATATTGTAGTGCATGTATGTGTGTGTGTGAGTGTGTGTGTGAGTGAGAGAGAGATAGATATAATGGTTAGTGTTGTTTATTGTAGGTGTTGGTGGCAGGTTTTGAGGCCTGGCTGCACCTCCTGAGGTACGATGCCTCCAGCCTCAAGGAGCCTGTTGAGGGTCACTCTGGTGGTAAAGCTTTTCTCCTACCAGACGGAGAACTGAAAGAGACATAGCAAATTAAATACAGGTAGTTTGAACAATATTTCAGAATTAAAATCACTTTTTATTTGCCAAATGCATCAGGTAGACACATGAATTTGACTTGGCAATCAGCACTTTAACTCAAAACTAGACAGATAAACGGTAAGTGCACATACATTCAGCAAAATATGCACAATAAGTGCAAGTGGATGAAGGTATTCCTCTATGTAAGCATGCTATTTTACCCACAGACTACACTGTATGCCTACATACATTTTATGCCTTTATCCATCACATCAGAGATATCATCCAACTCATAACGACAATCTTCCCAAAACGCATATTTGAGGCAAATGAGTATACAAGTTTATCTCCTTATGTGAGACTTAAAAACATTACTTAAGTGTCTGAATAGCTGCTGAAATTAGCAGGGATTCAACTGGCTAGCTAGAATAGTTCACACACTCTGGTCAAACTGTTAGCTAACATTACTGATTACTAACTTCCTGGACACAATATTACCCAGCAACCGAAACCAAATGATGAGGTGACTTACTGTACTCACAGGATATGGTCTTCTCCCATGTCGATCAGTCTGTAGCTAGATGTGAATCGATGCAACAGGTGTCCCCTTCTGTAGCTACCTCATGGAGCGTCTGAACCTTCATAGCTAAATCTTACCTGGATAAAGCAATGCTATTTTTTGATTGGCTGATGGTTAGATATGATCTTTTTTTTTTATTTGCTGGTACGTGACAGGCGACTTCTGACGTCTACGGGGAACCCACTTGATTCCTACCTGTTCCACTGTTGTAAAAACTTGGTGGGCAGTATCATGGAAATTTCTCGGCACAAGAAAAACAAGGTGTGGCGTGTGAGCGGGTTGAAATGCGTGAGACTTGAGAGCTTTGAGTTAGCACTTTATCAGACTGTCTTGGAGGGCAATTTGTAAAATATTACAAGAAAACTGTACAGCAAAATTAAACAAGTTTTCTTCCCACCTATTATACCGTTATGAGACTTTCTTTCATGTCACGTGTTATGTCGAGTTTTTGCCTAATTTCAAACAAATTACTTACTGTGAACTAACGTTTTTTATGGTATAACTGGCTTTGCTAACCGTCTATAAAGTCCATATTATTTAATGAGTTGTTTTCCCCCTAACTTGATACAAAGCATGGCTTATTACATTAGTGTACTCTAAAAAAAACTGCGAGCACATTTCTTTGAAATCGGTATTCAGTGTGTGTACCAAAATATTCGTGATGTAGTATTTCTACCCGTTCGTACCTGCAGTAGCAGCCGCGGCGGGCAGCGGGCGCACAGGAAGTGACGCGTGCTTTCGGCGACAGAGGGGAGAGCCAAGAGGACCACACAACCTGCCTTCTCAGAATGCCTGCATGTAATGATTGACTATCGATAACGAAGCAATTGCGAAGCAAAAACGTAAGGGGCGCACGTAAACTATAGCAGAGTACAATACAACTTTGTTCTGCAACAATACGGAGCATGAGGAGGAGGTGGTTGTTTTATGGAGAAGCGTGGGAGGGCACAGGGCACGAAAAGTGCTCATATATATAAGGGCTCCAGGTGAAGTGTCACCAGATCAGATTAAAAAGAGGGCGTGGAGAGCCTGACCGTCTGTATCTGAAAACTATGTAAACCAGAGGTCATTTCAGAATGTTTCCCCAGCATAAGAGGAACACTGTCACCCTTACTCTAACAACCTGTAATAATAAAAAATAAATAATAATAAAATAAATCGGAGGAAAGTTTAAGATAATTGGGAGAAATTCACAGGTAACACAGCAGTACAGAGGGAAAATAAGTAGTGAAGAATAAAATAACAATTGAATAAACATATAACATGTGTGCAATATATGACAAATGTGAAAATACATGTGACTGCAATTTGCAGAGTTCTCAGCTATTAAATTAAATAACAACAATGTGCAAAAATGTATATTAACTTATAAATTAATCAAATGCTGCAGCACCTTTGATTTATTCAGTGGTTCCATGTAGACTGTACTCGGCCCAGCAACCTTTATACATAGATTGAGTCTAGAAGCATTTCCAGTCTTAAGTTTATGCCGTAATGTTTTGTGTGTATCTGCAAAGTTTCATTAAACATGTACTTCAGAATCAGATGCATTGCATACAGATTTAATCCAAACTATGACTGCAGACAGCATTGGAGAGATTTGGCCTAAATGCTGCATGTCCTTCATTAATTCACCACAGTGAGACACAAATTTGCCCATTTATTAATTGCACTTTTGTAAAAAAAAAAAAAAAAAAAGAAAGAAAGAAAGAAAGAAAGAAAGAAAGAAAGAAAGAAAAAGAGCCTTGTCATTTTTTATTAACTTTTCTTTTCGAACATTTCTCAAGACATACACATCTGAAAAACAACAGAGAGGGAAAAGTAATCGCTGCAACAGTCGCCAAAAAAGACAGAACTACATCCACAGAGTAGTAGGAATACCAGGGCAGCCTGTAGGACTCTGTTCTCAGGTGAGCTGCACCTTTGTGTCTCATGATGAACTCTATCCAGAAGATGGCGGTATCCATCGGCTTCATCGGTGTGTCTCTGTGCAGCCTGGACAGTCTCTGCATGTTCATCCTGTACGAGGGCTCATTCAGGACTTCCTGTATGGCCTTCAGGAAGTTGTCGTCTTTGTCCACTGCGTTGAGGGTGAGAATCTTAGCTCCTCCTCTCTCTTTCAAACGTAGCAGGTTGTCGTACTGGTCAAAAAAAATAGGCAGACCCACAACTGGGACTCCGTGATAAATAGCTTCTTGAAGTCCATTTGTTCCTCCATGGGCCACAAATAATTTTATCTTTGGATGTCCTAAAAGATCATTCTGTGGCATCCAGTCGACTATTAAGGTGTTGTTGCCCAGACTGGCTGGTCTGTCACCTTTATATCTCCAGATGATTTTCTGTGGCAATTTTGCAAAAGCTGCAGCGATCTCATTTGTCATGTCAGCAGGAAGTTCACTCACAAAAGTCCCCAAAGACATGATGATGACTCCATGTTCTCCTGAACTCTGCACAAACTCCTCCAGGTGTTCAGGTAAAGGTTCAGCAGGTTTACACTGGAACCCTCCCATGTACACAACATTAGGCATGGTGGGACGAGGGAACTCAAACACAAAGTCCACTCTCATGAGCCACAGGTCTGCTCCCCTCAGAAGGTCACTATATCTGACTTCTGGGCCAAAGAACTTGTCACAAACAGCTTGATACTGAGGGTCAATTAAAAATACATCCTGAGCTTGCCAAATGACATAGAAAATTAGATTTTTGACTCTTTGCATAAAAGTCATTTTGTCTGACAGTCCGGAGCCAGTCATTGGAGTATAAGATAAAGGAGACGGTGCAACAGCTAAATGCCCCTCTCCACTAGTTACCCATCGCACATTATAGACCAGAGGTAGTTTAAGAGCGTGAGCCAACATTATACCTGCCCCCCATGCTGGGTCAGTAAGGACCAGATCATACTCTCTCTCCTTTAAACTATTCATTAAGTCCTTATCTTCAAACATCTTGGTAGCCATTTTGCACATTATTCCATGTATGTTAAACATTGCAGTAAACATCTCAACCTGCAAACTGGCAAAGCTCAAAAGTGAGCTTCCTCCCCTTTCTGTGTCAATGATCCTCTCCAGGATCGGGTTAATGAAGTCATGATTAAAGGCTTCAGTGACGGGAACTGTGATTGTCTTGTAGTGCGGAGAGTCGTCCTTGATGTACCAGCTTTTGTTGGTTCGTACCACATCAACAGAGTGTCCTCGAGAGTGGAGGGCTTTGATCAAGATGTCCATGTTCACCCAGTGGCTTCCCTCTAAAGGAACAATCAAAATCTTCCCTCCATGACCAATTCTCCATGACAGAAACACGATGGAAAAGAAGAGAAGAAAAGTTACACTTCCATGTGGAGACATCGTTAACCTGAAAGGAGAAAATTGTAAATTAAACATCATTATTAATCATGTTGGGGATACAAACAATCTATAAATGCCAACAGATGAAAGTAAGTGACATTAAATCACAGGCAGGCTTGAGCTGAATAACGTACCTGTTTCACATGCAGTAGCTCCGGCCATATATGTGCTGAGACGATGCAGCAAATGACCCAAGTTACCACTGAATACATAACCCCAAATTCCAGGAAAGATTACACAAGTGGATTACAGATAAGCCTGCTTTTGAGCCCTTTTCTTCTGGACTGGGCAACAATGCTGCCTCTTTGTTGAAAAATGTGTTACAGCTGCTTACTTTACCTCCATGTTAGAATGGGGAATGTAAATGTTTCAATGCTCATACAAAGCCCCCATTACTATTGAAAATCATTTGTGTGCTTTTAAAGAGTCAAGGTGGTTTCCGTAAATAATAATAATGCCACACATCAAAATTAGTAGCTAAGGTTACCGACGAACCAACAGTTTTATCAAATAGCGACTGTCAGGACTGTCATATACTGATAAATGTGCCTTTATGCTTTCTAAGACAAATCAAAGTTGTGGGTAGATTTACTTATAATTAGCAAGAAATAAGCCAATCAACGATGCAAAAACCTATTTTCTCTTATAAAAACTGATGAGATAAAAGTGGTGAAGACAAGACAAGGGGAAAATGAAGACGGATGCTATGAGGGAATGGAAGAAGATAAGAAAAAATAAAGGTTTGAATAAAACTTACTACTACTGCTCTCGTCCCCTTTTCTGTTGTTGTTATTATACATATTTGTTTGGTTCATATTGAAATATAAAAACATATTTTCTGTACCTGGGCTTGTTTGTTTAACATATCTTTACAGTCTCTGCACTGAGTGAAGCTACAAGTGTCATATGACAACACGGCCATGTGAGGGCGCTGTTCTGCTGCTGGAGCACAGTGACCCTGCAGTCATCCTGCTTCTTAGAGATGTTTATAGGGGCGTGTTATCCCACTGACCCTTGTCCCACTATCGACATCAATCAGATCCCAGGACAGATTAAGATTCAGACCTGGTTTTCACTTCTGATGGTGCTTGTTCTTTGTGCAGTCCAAGCTAGAGAGTGGCTGATGCTGTATGCCTGGATTTATCTGTTGCCTAGGATCGTCTTACAGGCCTCATAAAGTATGTGGGATTTGTTCTCAGGCTTTACACAAAGTGCTGCCTTTGAGAATCAAGTCCTGGCAAGAAAATCCACCTCTCCCGCCCCCACACTTTGTTAAGTGGAATGAAGAGGGGAACTATTAAACCTCGTGTGTCCCTAAAGAGGAGTGTCTGACCTGTTTGCACTGTGATTACGATCTATTGATTGGGTTCATGTTACTGCGGTCCTCTTGATGTACACAGGAGACTTGCCTTTTATTATTTGCTCTGGCTCTTTTACCATGTTTCAGATGTTTACCTACGAGAATTTTCTCCAGAGGCTTTACGAACTGATCTATTCTGATGATCTGTATGGTTGATTTGTGGCACTGCAGTTACAGATACACAAAGACGAATCATCACCTTCGTTTTGAATTATGCCCAACGGATAACGTGGCTGCTCCTGATGTGCCGGTTGGCACCTTGCATGGCAGCCAAAAATGCCCCAAATCTAATTAATCTCGCTTGGATGTTTTGCCCCAGTAGGGTGACAAACCCTGCCCCAGCTGGGCCTCGAGCCCAGGACCTTCTTGCTGTTAGCAGCAGCGCTAACTACTGCGCCCCCCATGCTGTTGTGAGATGCCACATCATTGACCATTCATTAGGACAGACATGAACTGGATAACCCTGCATCAACATAAAGGGCCGTCAGTGAGACCTTGAACCAATAGTAATTGATCCTGTGAGGACATGTTTTCTCGCCATGACCCATCTGTGAATCCAGACCCAGTGATAAATCTTCACTCTGTAATGCCAGCTCATAAGTGAAATGAATGTACTGAAATTTATTGATGTATGAGATGTGGGCAAAAATGAGTTTTCTTCTCTCATCATATGTACTACATCAACTACATTCTCATTTATCTTTTAAATCAAAAATACAATCTTTTTAAAACAAACAAACAAACAATAAAAACCCCCATGTCTCTTTGAGATTTACTCAGCAAACAAAGTCCCAAATCTTGATCTCAGGCACAGCTGTGACTTACAGAGTGACTGTGGAGAAGCAGAGCGGATCTATATCTGAGTGATAATCTCAATATTTCTAGTCTGTCCAATCTCAAATAGGACCCATAACGAGCTGTTAATGTGCTTTGCCTCCATTTGCGGTTAGATGAACTGTGGGAGTTCTCAGAGGGTGCTTCCGGCATGGTTAGGGACGATGATGTTGGCCCATTTGTAAATAACTGGGATGAAGAGAAGAGCGGAGCCCAGGATGGACACCAGGAGGAAGGCCCAGAGAAACATTCGATCCAGGACCTGGGCTACAAACTTCCAGTCTTGTACCACCTGAAAGAAATTGTGACGCATGAGTCAGACATGTCCGGACATATACTCAGAGAGACATGCTCGAGCTAGACTTCTATCATCTTTGTGATGAGTGAGTAACATTTAGTATTATATTGTGTGAGGTTTATCACAGCCCTTGCCGCTATTTGTTGGTGGGACAAAATGTTCTCAAATATTTTATGATTACCTATGGTAGTAAAGATACACAAAATCAAACACACTCACCTCCCTGACCTCATTTTCTTTAACCACATGCATGGTTATGTAGCGGATAGAATCCAAAGCTGCTTGTAGGTTATGTCTGGTGTAGAGGAGAGGTTTCAGTTCAGGGGCTGAGTTCTTCATCATACCCACTCCTCCCGCTCTGGCAGCTCCGGTTGTGGCGTAACGATCCACGTGGCTACGCATGCACAGCAGCTTAGGCAGTCGATGCAGAAAAATCCTCCTCACCCAAGGGGCCATGCCGTGATGTGTAGAAGAAGAGCGATGGTGGATGTTGATGGCAAAGACGGTGATGATGATGGAGAGTGTGACGAAGATCATGGTGAAGACCAGATACTCCCCGATGAGAGGGATAGCCTTCGAGGAGGAGGGGATAATCTCCTCGATGACCAGGAGGAAAACCGTGAGCGACACCAGGACTGAGGTGCAGAGAGAGATCTTCTCGCCGCCGTTGGAGGGCAGGTAGAAGACGAGGATGGTGAGGAAGGACAGGCCGATGCAGGGGATGATGAGGAAGAGGGTGTAGAAAAGAGGCAGCCTGCGGATGATGAAAAAGTAGGTGATGGTGGGATAGGAGGAGCTGCCGTCGGTCCTCAAACTACGGCTGCCTGTGGCCTTCACTATCTCCCATTCACCATTGTCAAAATAATCCCGCTTGTCCACGTGGAACTCCTCCAGAGTTATGTCCACCTGTCGAATACAGAGCGAATTCTCATGACGATTAGTGGTCATGACTCAAACAGTGCACAAACTATGAAGTAGGCGCTCACCTGGGAGCCATCGTATGTCCAGGAGCCAAACTTCATCGAGCAGTTCTGGAGGTCAAAGGGGAAGAAGGTGACGTCAATGGTGCAGGCTGACTTGTAATTGGCTGGTGGTGTCCATGATATGGTTCCATCATACTTAACAACTGCTTTGGTGACAGTACCCTCAAAACGGCCATCTGAACTGTTGAAAGAAAACACCTTTCATGTTAAAGCTCCCCTAATGGCTAAACTAGCTTAATTTATAGTCGTTAGAATGTTTTGAGCAGAGCTGCATGATGTTTTTAAAAGGTACAATGGTTACATTACTTGATTAATACTTTTTAGTATTACTGATTCTTTATTATACAGAACTATCAGCATATCACTATGGTCATGACATCCTTGTCATTTCCTCTCATATACTGACACATACTTATCATACAGTACAACATCAGGCAGCCAGATCCTGTCAGAAGGGACTCGGATGACTGTGATGCCCAGATAGTCGTCAGGGTTCCATCTGAGTTTCATGTCAACCCACTCCTAAATAAAAGAGATATTCGAAAATAAGTTAATACTCATTAAAAAAACAACAACAACAAAAACACGGTTGGGGCTTGACATTTAGGGAAATGTTGATATCACTCATGTCTGTATGCTGAGAAGCTGCAGCCAGCCAGCTAACTTAGCACAAGGACAGGTAGAAACTACAGCAATCACTGGCTTTGCTCTTTGGTAACAAACAAACAAACCAATAAACAAGTTGTAAAACCAAATATAAAAAGCCAAAGTTTAAAAATAGAAAATCACAGATTGGTGGAGGTGATATATCAGTACCAACAAGATCTAATGGGTTAATTAGTGACTTTTACAGGTGCTGGTAGGTCGATTGTGTTACCTTTGACCAGAGCTGGCTGTTTCCCCATTTCCTGTTGTTGCACTAAGCTAACTAGTGGTCTCATATATTGTCTATGGACATGAAAGTATCAGCATCCTTCACTTGTAACACCCAATAAAGCAAATAAGCAAACTTTCCAAAATGGCAAACATTTCCTTTAAACTGGTATTCAGTGTTTATGCTTTCATTTTTTTAGTACACACTGTTTCTCCCAGCTCCAGAGGAGGACACGTGTTCTAGCAAACACAGCACAATATATTGTTACTAGACTGTTGCAAGCAGATTTATTTGATTTGGCAGCTACTACCTGACTTGGCAAAGCACTTTGCGATAGAATAATCTGAAGGGTAAACTAGTGTGTGAAACAAGCGTGAGTTCAGCAGTAAGGTGACCTCCAAATGACAGAGATAAAATACAATTAGAAAATCTGACATTCTTTCCCACTTTGCAAAATTACACCTATGATAGATGGCCGTCACTGCTAGGGGCCACTGCCCTTCCTGCTCTGTTTCTGCATGATGCAATCCATCAATATGAAAGGGGGTAACTGACCTGAGTGGCAAGGCCTGGTCTATGGGGATAATTCATAAGATGCATGACAGACAGGACACCTAAGACCATGAATAAGGCTGACAGGAGAATGAGAAGGCCTTGTGGAGAAAGGTGTGTGGGCACAAGACCAAAGGATAAGGCCATAGATAAGGACAGTTGGTGAAATGTCACTGTGTCAGATTAAAAAAAAAAGAGGGGTGTGAAGAGGCTGACCGGCTGTCTGTGAATGCCATGTAAGCCAGAGGTTATTTTAGAATATGTCCTCGGCCATTTTCCAGGCCAACACCATAAGCCTTACCCTGAGGCTGATGGCGTACCTTATTACAAAATGTAACACTGCAGCAGTTGTCTTGTCTGACACCTCTACTAACCTGTTTCATCCAAACATTAGTCGTCATCCGCTGATTCTTCTCATCCTAGAACGTTCAAACGAGAATCAAAGTATAAAATTCAATTTGAAAAGGCAGCTCTTTCTTTAGAGTAACAATTCAAATATCATTCTGCCTGTGGCTGACGCACATTCATACAATAACATCAATAACAGCAGCGATGCTCGTCTGTTCTCACCACATCAACTAGCTGGGAGATGGCAAGTCCAAATTTCACACGGATCGTCTGGTTTAGGAATTCCACGGGTCGAACCCATTTCTGGTAGTTCCCAAAGAGGTATTTGAACAGCTTGTCCTCTGCTTTTGCATAGGAGGAGAGTTTAGGGACCCCTGGAAGGTGTGAAGAGACAAGATGGTTAGATAGAATAATTTAAAGGAGACATATTGTGCTCATTTTCGCTTTGTAATTTATTCTGTGTTCTGACTAGAATGGGTTTAGTGCTTAAAAAAAAAAAAAAAAAAATCAGCTTTCTCACACTGTCCAACCAGAATTGCTCTGTTTCAGCTCCTGTCTCTTTACTTTGTTTATATTTGGCAGACTCTGCCACCTTTGTACCGTCAAAGTTTATAAGGGCTTTATATCTTCTGAGACCAGTTTGTTTAATCAATTATGGGAAGAAAAAAATATTTGTGTTATTCCCTGTATTCACCTGTCTGACCTTACCATAGTGTTGATGTCCAGAGTTTCTGTTTCTGACCTCTGTGGTAAAGGTTTTGGTTTCAAGAGACAGAGAAGCCAAAGCTTTGACCCAAACACACTCTGGATAACCAGCGTGTTTGTAATCCTTAAAAAACAGATGGCACCTGTCTGCTATACAGACAACACAGCGTGTTCAGTGTTGCATCTTACTCCGTCCGGCTAACAAAATACTATCAAAGGATTTCCAGCCTCGTATTTATGTTGTCAAAGCAGTTATTGCATGAAAAGGTACTTCAGAAACAATTAATTGTTACACGGTTTAATCACAGAAATGATTCTAAATATGCTTGGAGAAAGTGGTGATGATATCTGGCCCACTTTCTTTCTACTGCATATCCTTCCTTCATTCACCAAAGTGAAAAAAAACAACTGCCCATTTACTTGTTTCGCACTGTGAGTCATGTGCGTCAGTGAATGAAAATAATACAGGCACTCTCAATTCAAGGGGCGCTGTTATGAAATCATTAAATGGATCTTTCGAGAATAAGTGTGAATGTAATGAAAGGTAAATATAGGATAATATAAAAGAGTGCTTTTTTTTACTTCAAAAAGGTAAAGAGCAACACGTCAAATGTGTGCATACACAGAATGTCGGACTGATGTGTTACAGTTGTCTACGCTGACCTTTCAAAATTGGTATTATTCAGTTCAAATATACTTCAATTACTGAAATAAGAAAGAAATGTACTTATATTTCCTTCTTATTGAGTTTCATCTTCCTTTTTATCTTCTGCAGGAATTATACTTTTTTTCTGTTCATACAATCATTAAAATAGAAAAAATATAAATCTTCATTGTTAGGTTGAACCAGAGCTCGTCTACAGTGTGGAAAATATCGATTACATTCTGAATTACGACACTTTCTCTCATCTCACCCTTCAACTCATTCAGCAGCCACCACGGTTATAAACTCAATTTATGGACAGAGAATGTGGCTGGAAATCTACCACAAGACTGACCACAAATGTGTAGTGTCACCCTCTCAGTGTGTGCGGATCAATAAAGGACGGAGGCTGCAGCACCCTCAGTCAATGACTGTGTGATAAGCAAATTCATCATCTCTTCAGCCCTCCGCACCACTATCGCCAGCATCTTGCTCGCCTGTAAAGCCAGCTGCATGGTCTGCTGGGCCCATCATTGATCTGTTTTCATGAATGATACATTTGTAGAGTCAAGAATATACTGATGGAAAAATAATGCATGTGCTATACAGTAAAAGGAGATCCTCATTTACACCTCATACTAAGATTAATATTTAATGGTAACTCGTTGGTGCATTTTCAATGAGGCTGGAGTCGATTCCTTTTGCGATGTGCGGCGGGGAGCATAACGCAAATCAATATAAATGAAACGTGGGATATATTGTGTGTGTGCTGCCGTACAGATGACGAGGATTAAAGTGAGATGAAACTACGATGACGCGTTGCTGCAACCGGACAAATATGCAAAACATCAATGACAGAAATAAACTCCAACACCTATACGAACATACTGCATGTAGAAATATACTCCAAAGGATAAGCTGCACACATGCGTCCAGGTATAGGTTTATATAGATATTAATACACACAAATAAATACACAATGTCATGGCAACAGTGGTTCCGCTCTTCTACAGTACGCATTTAATACACACTGTATTGACCTCTCCAACCATTCCTTTACTTGCCCACAGGCTGTCACTACAGAGTTCACCACTTGGCTCATCCTGCGACCCAGTCGTCAGTGAATCCAACAACACTTAAGTTCACACAAGGACAACAATCAGCTGCCTCATTACTTCAGCTGTTCAGATTGTATTCTGTTGCTCCTGCAAA
Organism: Acanthopagrus latus; assembly: GCF_904848185.1. Classification (NCBI taxonomy): domain Eukaryota; kingdom Metazoa; phylum Chordata; class Actinopteri; order Spariformes; family Sparidae; genus Acanthopagrus; species Acanthopagrus latus. The sequence goes on from NC_051042.1 coordinate 29,694,882, forward strand.
CTTTGACCTTTAGTCCGCATTCAAGTCAAATCGGAGTAATTTGTGCTTTCAAGGTTCAAGGTTTTTTACACGACACACACACACACACAAGAAGAAAAACTATTATTCACAGTGGAGTGAATAGCTTTGGCTACTTCTGTGTAAATTGTCAAACTGGAGTAAGTGGAAAAGGTTGTGACTGAGGTGGATGTAGCGCTCGCTTCAACATCCCAAGCTGGAAGGTCAGTATGTGTTCTGAAACAAACAAACACGAGCGCCTCACGTCAGCCAGAAGTGCCTCATTCATTTAAATGTGTTCCAGATTTAGTGGAGGTGGTGTTGTGTTGTTAAAGCACACAAGTTTTAACAGTCACATAAACAACTCTGACAACACTGTCGTTGACACCAGACTGTCATGACTCCTGTTTGTGTTGTCCTTGTATCTGGTTTTTGGTTTTTGATTCATGTCCTTTTTTTTCTATGTCTTGTTGTGTTCTGTGTTTTGGTTTTTCCTTGTCTTGTGTCTCATGTTCTGATTTTTCCATGCCCTCATGTGTCCTTTAAGTTCTCCTGTGTCCTCCCCTCTGGCTCCCTCTGTCTGTTGTCTTGTTCCCTCCTGGTCTGTTCCTCTGTGCTCCTCCCCCTCATTATCACACCTGGCTTCCTTCCTCCTCTCTCCTCACCTGTTCCTCGTCATGTCATTAGTGTCTGTGTATTTAGTCTCTGTGTTCCCCTCACTCCTGGTCCGGTCATTGTTTGCTGTTTTCTGTTTTCTCCATGCTCCTGTCCATGCTCCTGTCCATGCTCCTGTCCATGCTCCTGTCCATGCTCCTGTCCATGCTCCTGTCCAGTTTGGTATGTCTTGGTTTTGTATTTTCCATGTTTGAGTTGAACTTTGATTTTTTGATTTGCACTTTGTCTAGCTGTTTTCTGTTGCTACTTTGTCTTGCCCTTTAAGTTGTTACTTTACCTGGCTGATTCGGTTGTTACTTTGCTTTTTTGTCCTGTTTTGTCTGCCTTGGTTTTTTTTTTGCATTTCGGCTTTTGCTTTATTAAAGCTCGCCTTTTGTTCTCCTTATCTTTGCCTCCTGTGTGTAACTGCGTTTGGGTCCACCTTCCCCTTCCATAGTTTTCCCCTTTAAACCCCAACCGGACACCAGACTGCAGAGCAGCTTCATTCCTCAGACGAAGACTCCTTTACTCACCTTTCACCCTCTGCTCTATAAATTCATTTTTTCAGGTGCTCAAACTTAGTTTAGTTTTGCAACCCTGGTGTTGTAAAATGAACTTTTCCTGTCAATCTGACATGACCTGAACTGTGCCGCAAATGTTTCCTTGGTTTTCAGCATTATGTCACAAGAAAACCCGGAGTAAACCCACACGAAATCAGTGAAACTGTGGCACCTTCTGTCTTATTGTTATCAAGTTTCTAGTTTTTAGGAGAAATCTCCTTCTTTTAATGAAAAATCTGAGGTGGTAAGTAACAAATTAAGCTGTTAGAAGTGTGCTGCTTGTAAAACAGCCGTGCATTTTCTTACTGTGTACAACACTCTGAGCTCAGTCATCAGGTTTACCATCCAGCTTAAAACATTAACTTTCAAAAAAAAAAAAAAAAAATCTAACTGCAAAATTTGATATGAAAAGTGGTCACAGTGACACTTTTCTGTACGACTTTAACTTGGCAAGCAATCCCCCAATCTTCGCTGAGCATCTGCCAAGCTTTACTCCGTCTTTTCCTGCCTCTACGTACCCGCTAGAGTCCAGCTCATCTTCGACTGTGCCATCTGTCATACCGAGGCTTTTTACGCTCCACCGTGATAATTTAATGAGGCAACCCCGGTCCTTGGGATACTTACGCAGTGAGTGGCACAGGTGGCAGCAGCACAGCAACGGCAGCAGCAGCAGCAGTGCGAGAGAGGTGGCTGTCCCTCCTGCTCTCAGCATCATATTGGAGGCGGCACTGGATCCACGCAGCTGGTCCCTCTGGCATCAGAGCTGGAAAATAAACACAGGAGGTCAGTGGTTATTGAAATCAGTAGCTTTTGTGTGCATCAGACAAACAGCTGAGCCGCTGGTATTTATTATGCCTTGGGTTAAGGGTTAAATTCCCAAGGTAGCCTGCTCCCTTTAGGCTACACAGCAATGGATTTCAGTGAACAGGCTGTGTAGAGCTAAGAAAAACATCCTGATGGCGTTCATACTGAATAAACTGCATTAATCATACGCCCTCAGTAAACTGCATCCTGCACGAGCCAAGAATCTAACGCTGCACCCTCACCTCACCTTGCTAACCTGACCCTCCTCGAGGCAATGATTACATTTCACACAGCAAGCATGCAAATGATGTACACATACCCGCTCCTCTGAGTCTCTTCCATAAACACACAATCCAGAGTGGCAGCGGCGACGGTGGTGGTGGTGGTGTTGTTGGTGGAGGCGGTGGGAGTCTTGACGACAGCGACAGAGCTGCTCTAGCGCTCCTCCATTCCATGCAGGTTCCTTCTCTCGCCTCATACAGATGCTGCTTCCCTCCCTGCTGCCTCCAATTGTGCACAGGCAACGCATCCTCATCCCCTCCTCCTCCTCCTGTTCCTTCAGAGCCCGCCCTGTTTCCCCCAACACCAGCCCCCCGCCCCCCCCTTCTTCAATAGCATTTCCATGGTCACTAATCATAGACAGGGATAGTCGCCCCCTCCAAGCCTCTCCGCAGCAGCAGCAGCAGCAGCAGCAGCAGCAGGGAACAGCAAGAGCATCTCCGCCACTGTGATTCTGCTTCATATTCCAATAACTGTTACCAGGTTATCTGGTGTCCACAGCCACATGCGATGCCACATTTTGTACCTCTGGCTCCTCTCAGTCTCTCTGAAAATGTGAGTGTTTTTGTGTTGCTATGGTAATAGCTCATTGTGGGACCAGAAATGTTGTGTGGAGGGGGGGAATCAATAACCACTGTGTAGAGAAATCAATGTGCACATTCACCAATGAATATCTAGTTGAGATTATCTTATTTTTACCTTTTTACTTTGTAAGTGTAAAAAAAACAAAAAAAAACTATTGCAACAACAAAAATCTAACAATGATTGAGATCTTCTTTAAAGAATCCAGTATATTTTATCTTTTCACCTATACATAACAATTAGCATTAACTGATGTGATGTGAGGGAGCTCGGTTTTAAACTAAAGGCTAAGAAGGACCAGCGAGGCTTAAAGTGCATGAATAAGCCTTGAAGGATTTCTCCGAACACTGCTGATAAGAAAGGAAATATCATTCTGTGACAATTTGTTCCTGAAAGAGCCTTTCAAAAACCAAATCCTGTTGCACTGGCGTGACAAGCTTACTTTTCAATAATACATTCATGAAACAATGTTCAATTTTCCCTCCTGTAGATTTTATAAAATGGGAAAATTGTTTCGAGGGGATGCATTGATAAAATAATCTATAATAAAAGTAAACCAAACTAAAAATCCACACAATTAAACCTGAAATACTGAGAAAAATACATACAATATCAATATCATTAACACAAAATGACATGTCCTTGTTAAGAATATAGCTTTAAAAAAAAAAAAGGTTTGCTCACCTGGTGAAGCTGAGTCCTTGCCACAGTCTCTCTCCTTGTATCTCCTCTTATCCTGTCCTCCTTCTACTATCAAAGTCAGCTCTAAATAAAATGGGAGGAGTACCACCTCAAATGAGCTAAATCATATCCAAGCAGAACAAGAAAAGCAATTTCACTTGCAAAAAAAAGATCCAGTGTCAAGGAAACCAGAAATATCTTAGACAGCCTAAAAAGAAAAGCACTTTTATCTGGATACACAGAAAAATTAAGAATAATTTTCATAATGTTGTTCTCAAACGTAGCAAAAAAGTTTTTTTTTTTTTATGAATTCTATATTAAATACAATAAATAAATCAAGGTACTGTATTTATTATCAGGAACCACTTATTCTTTGAGAGCTGCCGACAACAGGCCCGGTGCACCCTGAACCGGTCCCCATGCAAACTCAACACATACCAGAACCAATAATAAACAAAATAACACAATTCCAGAAACAAGTTAGTCTATTTTTAAAGTCAAAATAGTTTGAAACACTGAAATATCTTGTCACATTTCGGTGTGTAAGACAGAAAACAGTAACAAGATGCGTTTGTCAGTGGTGGCGTGTTACATTTCATTGTAATCGCTCAATGAAACGCTCAGCCTACACGCAGCAGGCCGTGGGAGCTGACTGAAGGCGAGAAGAATTATCATGCAAATGCTCTTAATGCTGCCAACTCCTGAGTTACACTGACAATTTGGGGCGGACGTGCTCTCCAAAATTATAGCCGTCAGTACAAAAGCCTGTGCCACTGGAACAAAGCCAGCTCTGACTAATATTAGCACAATTTAGAGTCCATTTCATATGTAGCCTGTTATGTAATCTCTTTTACTCATGCCAAATAACACAATTACAACAGGCGGACAAGATCCCTGGCTGACTGGTCTAATGAGGGTAGGGCTGTGCATTTTTATTAAACAGACACATGGATCATAATGAATGAATGGATGAATGATAAAACAAACAAACAAACAAAAAAAACATGTCAGCCAGATAAGACTTTGAGACTCCTGTAGGCTTATGATCCTGTCAGTCATTCACTTCCTTATGCTGCTCTTTCCACCTACACACTGCGGGGCTGGACCTTCACCCAGGCTGCAGCCGTCAGTACTTGGGGAGAACTCGGGGTGCAGTCCTGGTGTTGCCCGTCATTACGCACAGATCTCACCGTTAATGATCCTGACCTACACTGATCCGGATTCCTCCTGTTTCTCTAAGACTGCGTGCGGAGTGGACCGACAGACACACAGACAGCAACAGTAAGTAATGTGAGTTAGCGGATTTTCCCTCATGACAAACAGAACGGCTACATGTCGCTGCACTATGTCGACACAAGAAGTCAAGACGGCTTTACAGATGAGCTTTAGATGCCGGTCCAGAGGACAGGGCGGGTCCAGAGACCAGCAGAACCGCTGTGATCGGCAACAGATGTGTTAAAGCAAAAGGTTCACTTAAACTTTCAGTCGACAACAAGTAGTGCAGCGCTGCACGATGTCCGAACACACGGACCGATACAAAGCGAGTATTTCCAGGACTGATCTGTTTTGCATCATGAACATATATATATGTGTATATATAGTATTATTAAAACAAACAACAACTACTAAATCTTGATGAGTGCTTCAAAAAGTGTCCATGTCTTTTTGGCTAGAGTGTTTTTAACATTAATTCATCTATTTACATGTGAATATGCAGCAAGAAATTAACTGTGAGCTTCTTTAAAGCGACACTACGTTTCTTTTTTAAAATAATAGGGTCAAAATCATTTTGATGCTATAGTGTCAGTGTAGCGGGGAATGACGTCTCTGTCACTTGTTTCTGCACTATGTAACATCAGTGAGAGGGTGGGATCACATTGTTACACACCCGGTCATCTCAACACATGTATTACGTTATGAGTTTAGTTTGTAGTAAGCACTTCATTACGACCGACAAATTGTTACAGATGAGGGATTTGTGTTTACGACAATGGTGCTGCACTCAGAAGAAGCTTTAACTGGAGACACTGCAGCTGAACAGGGTGAGAAAATATATTTTAGCTTACATATATTACAGTGAAACTTCCCCAGTTGATTTGATACCTATAATTGGGTTTTGTAATACAAGTTGTCTGAAACTTTATGTTTGAATATGCAAACATGATAACATAAAAATAAACATGCTGCAAGAACTGTCTCCAGCAGTGGAAACAGCAATGTTAGATTTTGCATCAGTATGTGTCACTTCTTTCTTTGCTGCCAGGTGGTGTGCCATTTCCTTATCCACTCACTGAGGGCAGACTAGATGTGGGTCGTCAACTGTTACCATTCAAACTCTGATGAGTGTTAAAGTTAATTCGTAATTGTTTTCACAAATAGCTCCTTGAAGAGTTCCTATACTAAATACACAGCTTGTGTTGACTGGGTCACAGAACATTTCCAGCGTACTGGGATTTTTTTTCCCTTTGCTAAATGGATTATAAATGGTTTCATTTCAGATGAGGCTGATCTGCTGCTGCAGTGCTTTGCTGCTGCTCGTCCTCGTCCCCAGAGCCTGTCAAGCTGGCAACATCTTGGTGTTTCCTGCCGAAGGCAGTCACTGGATAAACATGGATATCCTACTTCAAGCTTTGCACGCGAGAGGACACCAGATAACTATTATACGGTCCAGCAAAAGTTGGTACATTAAGGAAGAAGCCTCTTATTACGATTCCTATACCATTCAAGTGGAGAGGACCCTAGATCAGAAGTTCATCACAGAACTCGTAACTGAGGCCATTAAATTTGAAAGGGGTGCTCTTCCTTTGATGAGTTTTCTCCAGATGACTGTAGGAATGTTCGGCACATTTGTCGAGGCACATGAGAGTGTGAGTGACTTTGTGACAGCGATGCTTGATGACCAAGACTTGATGAGAAAACTAAATGACAGCAAGTTTGACCTGGTGCTCGCCGACCCCTGCTGGGGTGGAGGAGTCATTCTGGCCAAATATTTGAATCTTCCTTTGGTCTATAATGTTCGCTGGCTAATTGCTGTAGAGGCTCATCTCGCTATTGCCCCTTCACCCATTTCATTTATTCCTATAACAGGATCTGGCAACACTGATAAGATGTCCTTTTTCCAGAGAGTTAAAAATGTGTTGTTGTACACTGTAAGTCAAACACAAAATTACATGGTAGCTAAGCAAGTGTACCAGAAAATATCTGACAAATACCTAGAGCCTGGTATTGACTTTAACCAGTTAATGCTGGAAGCAGACCTGTGGCTCATGAGAGTGGACTTTGTGTTTGAGTTCCCTCGTCCCACCATGCCTAATGTTGTGTACATGGGAGGGTTCCAGTGTAAACCTGCTGAACCTTTACCTGAACACCTGGAGGAGTTTGTGCAGAGTTCAGGAGAACATGGAGTCATCCTCATGTCCATGGGGACTTTTGTGAGTGAACTTCCTGCTGACTTGACAAATGAGATGGCTGCAGCTTTTGCCAGATTACCTCAGAAAGTCATCTGGAGGCATACAGGTGACAGACCAGCCAGTCTGGGCAACAACACTTTACTAGTCGACTGGATGCCACAGAATGATCTTTTAGGACATCCAAAAACAAAACTATTTGTGGCCCATGGAGGAACAAATGGTGTTCAAGAAGCTCTTTATCACGGAGTCCCAGTTGTGGGTCTGCCCTTGTTTTTTGACCAGTACGACAACCTGCTGCGCCTGAAAGAAAGAGGAGGAGCTAAGATTCTATCCATCACTACAGTGGACAAAGACGACAACTTCCTGAAGGCCATACAGGAAGTCCTGAATGAGCCCTCGTACAGGATGAACATGCAGAGACTGTCCAGGCTGCACAGAGACACACCGATGAAGCCGATAGATTCCGCCCTCTTCTGGATAGAGTTCGTCATGAGACACAAAGGTGCAGCTCACCTGAGACCGGCGTCCTACAGGCTGCCCTGGTATTCCTACCACTCTGTGGATGTAGTTCTGTTCCTGGCCGGAGCTGTGCTGCTCGTGCTTTGTACCATTTTGCTCTTGATCAGGTGTTTATACACTACAATGTGTAAACGTAAAGCCAAACGTGACTAATCATTCAAGGGATGTCCAGTCTTTACATTCAGTTTGTAAAAATGAATCAATATATAGATACATTTTGATAATCTTGAGATTTATGTAATATTTGTTTTAACTGTTAGGGTCAAAATTTCCACAATTTCTTACAAATGAAATCGCATTTTGCTGCACATACTCATAATTTGTTTGATGATGTATTTCATTAAAAGTACTTGAACTAAATGGATGCTTTCATTAACACTGTCCTAATGACAAAAATACTTGAAATCAATGTAAATGGAGTTATGTTGTCCCAATGGGAATATTTTATGTGCTTTTTTTTAATGGCAATGGCAGGAGTGCTTCTTGTTACTGTAGGTGTTATGAGAAAGCAGAGGCTCATGGGAGAAGAGAATGACTACAGTTGGGGTTTAAAACTAGTAAATTATAAACTTTATCCTTAATTGGTGGAGAAAAATGTATAAATAAAGATTTTAAAAGCTTTGACTGTTTATGTTCATTTCTGTTCTGTCTGTCACATAAGTTTACAGGCTGATATACAGTATGTGTGTTTATGTTTGTTTGTATTTTTGCCTCCATCCACCTGGTGGTGCATCTTTCTTTTTTTACACACCTGATGTTGATATCCTGAGGGAGGTAAATGCTGTCACCTTCAGGTGTTTCTAGGTTGTGTTGTGCAAGAAAAAAAAAACAACTATTGAGCACGCTCTTCCTTCCAGAGCCACAGCCTCTGTTTGTGCAGTTTGGTGGTTTGTACTTTTCATGGAACACTGGCAAAGGACAAATTTGATAATACTGTCAGAGCACATGGTGAGCTGTAAAGAAACTTGCAATGCATCTGAACTGTTTATGTACAAACATGACATTTGTTGAGGGCACAGCAACCACCTCAAAATGGTTTAGTAAGAGACTACACTCTGTCATACCTGTTTTTCATTGGTGCACCTTTCCCTTCCTTTTACATGACTCATTTGAGAACAATTAATCTCTCTACAAGAGGAGGAGTCGCCACTTCAAGGATAAGCAAGCGTCTCTGCAGGTAGATTCCAAAGCTCAAGAGGGCACATTAGATCTTGCCTGTATGTCATTGTTTTGAATATAGACCGACGTTTCAGCTGAGTCAGTTATCTTCATGTTTATGAGTCACACAGCTTGTTAATGTTAATGTAGATTATTCTGATTCTGTTAAAATGTTCAGATGTCACCGTGCTCAGGGTAAAGAAACATTTTCCTTTAGATTACTCTGAGTTCTGTCTTATTGCACTAAACTGACTGGACTTTCCCTCAAAGTGACACGTTTATTGTTGATACGTTCAGCAGAACAGTGGCGAGGTAAAAGAGGAAGTGTTGTTGTCAGGCCTGCTGGCTTGAATTCAGCCTTAAAGCAGAAGTTTAGCAAAGCCAAGAAGGGTTTTACCGTATGCTTTGTTATTTATAGATTTGTGTTTTGTTAGAATGTGGCGTGTTATTTAAAGCCAAACCACTGTAAGTAAATATCGTAGGCATGTTTCAAAGCTTTTGACGGATAGACTTGTAATTTCTCAAATCAGAGCTGCACATTTGAGGGTTATGTGGTAAAGAGATGTTGTGAAACTATGAATTGTGTTCCTGTTTCAGAACCATGGCTAAGACAGTTTGATATATAAAGCATACAGGAGATTTAAGTCACACTGCTCTATGGGGTGTTTAGAGAAATATGATTTTTTTTTTTTCACAAAAATGTCACACTTATTTTCCCATTGCAAATGTGTTTAAGGTGTTAAATATCAGTTTGTGCACCATCTGAATTAGTACTGGATGTAGTGCAAACAGAATATCCAGTGCTCTATAAGGGACACAAGTCTTGCAGCATGAACATAAAGAAACATCAGTTATTTCCTCATGTCTTTGCCTTTTTGAGATAGGTATCAGGAGTTCCAGTTCAAAAGGCCCCACAGCATTTTTTTTTTTATTATATGGTGATGTGACATTGTGAAATGTAAACAATATCAAGAAGCCCATCCTACACAGCAGCTACTTCCTGTTAAGAACACTGAGACTGTTACCCAGGAAGAGACAATCTCTTGCAACAACATTCGTGTGGGTGTGACGACAGAAACCAGGAAACATTTTACAGTCAGTGTGGTTTGACTTTAACTCTTCACCGGTATCTGTTTGTTTGGGTCTTCACCATCTGGACAGAGAGTTTCTTTGACAGGAGTGCCTGGAAGATTTTCACTGTAAGCTTTTACATTTAAAGATTTTATTTTCAGTTTATGAGAAATGTGTAAGTGATTTTTGTCTAGAGGGTTGTAAGCAGCTTGTGAGTGCTGAAAGCGGAGCATTTGTTTTCTGGCTTGTTTGCCAGCTGTAATGTTACCAAGTGGTATGGAGAGTTTATTGAACCAAGTCCATTGTGGAAGAATTACACTTTTGATCAATAGGAAAATAGTTGCAGGATTGTGTGTTTTCTTTTTTTTTCTTTTTTGTTGGAAACATCTTTTAGTGAGAATAAACGCAGTCATGGTTGTATAAACACTTCTGCTCGGGAGAAATGGGCCTCAACACTGAGTGCCTCCAGAGCTCTTGGCACTGAACAGCACTCTGATTTCCTGAAAGAGGCTCCATGTGCTACAACAATGTGAGGCATTGAGAGGGTTTTTTTTCCCACAGACAGAGACAATTGCAAAGTTTTTTTGCATCCTGGTATACCATCCATATTTGTGCATGTTTCCTGAAATACTTGAGTAACGGCTTTTCTTTTCTCCTTGTTTTACAGACTCCACTGTCTGAGAAGATTTGAAAAATGTTTCTGTCACTGGCTCCTTTCCTTTATCTTTTGGCTGTCATTACTTCATCTGCCCACAGCGGAAACGTTCTGGTGTTTCCACATGAGGGCAGCCACTGGGTGAACATGAGGGTACTAGTTGAGCAGCTGCATTCAAGAGGACATGCTGTGACTGTGATTCGGAATTCTGACAGCTGGTACATAAGTGAAACGTCTCCACATTACACCAGTATCACAGTGAACATGGCTGGTGGTGGAACGGAGGATTTTTTCCGTCAATTTGTCTCTGATGTTTTTCGAATCAAACGAAGCAAGGGGTCTGCTTGGGCCCTACTGTCTTTACAGTTCGAGTTGAAAAACAAGTTCTTTGAACTGCACAAGAGAGTCAGCGAAGTAGTTACGCACATACTTGAAAATAAAGAGTTAGTCAAGTCCCTTCAAGACGCCAAGTATGATATGGTTTTGACGGACCCTGCCAACGGAGGCGGGGTGATGCTGGCTCACTATCTTGGATTGCCATTAGTGTTTAATGCTAGATGGACTGCACATGGCGAAGCCCATTTTGCTATTGCACCTTCTCCGCTTTCCTATGTCCCGCTTTCACCTTCAGAATTGACAGATCAAATGACTTTCTTTGACAGGGTCACAAACATGGTCTTTTACTTCACGAGGATGCACCTGTACAAGCAGATAGTTGGCCCACATTATTCTGCATTGTCCAGTCGCTACTTTGGTTCAACAGACTACTTTCCCCTGTTTCAAGCCGCAGACCTGTGGCTCATGAGAGTGGACTTTGTGTTTGAGTTTCCTCGTCCCACCATGCCTAATGTTGTTTACATGGGAGGGTTCCAGTGTAAACCCGCAAAACCTCTTCCACAACACCTAGAGGAGTTTGTGCAGAGTTCTGGGGAACATGGGGTCATCGTCATGTCTCTGGGGACTTTGATTGCAGAGCTTCCTCTTGACCTAGCTGATGAGATTGCTGCTACATTTGCCAAATTGCCTCAGAAAGTTATCTGGAGATATAAAGGTGACAGACCAGCCAGTCTGGGCAACAACACCTTAATAGTTGACTGGATGCCACAGAATGACCTCCTAGGACATCCAAAGATAAAACTTTTTGTAAGCCATGGAGGAACAAACGGAATATATGAGGCGATTTATCATGGAATTCCAATTGTAGGAATTCCCATTGTGTTTGATCAAGCCGACAACCTCTCCAGAATGAGGGCAAAGGGTGTCGCAAAGGTTATGGACATTTCCGAATTGGATCGGAAAACTTTTCAGCGGGCCATAGAGGATGTTCTGAATGAGCCCTCGTACAGGACGAACATGCAGAGACTGTCCAGGCTGCACAGAGACACACCAATGACGCCGCTGGATACCGCCACATTCTGGATAGAGTTCGTCATGAGACACAAAGGTGCAGCTCACCTGAGGACAGAGTCCTACAGAATGCCCTGGTATTCCTACCACTCTGTTGATGTGGTTTTATTTCTTCTAATGATTGTGCTGCTTGTTATGTTATTTTTTGCAGGGTTAGTGTGGTCATGCTATCGAATGTGTTTCAAAAGAAAAGTGAAATCCGACTAACCAGGAAAGAAGGATTCATCAGTTTCATATGAATGTTTTGCTGTAGTACAGCGCTGTGATTTGCAGAGCAGGCTGTAATCCTGTTGGAATGTCGAAATTACTTAGATTTGTTTGTCATTTGTGTTTTTAATAGATATGTGATATGTATGCGTACATTAGTTTGTTTAAATAAATGTAGAAATAAACTTGTCAAAGGAGGAGACGTCTCTGTCTTTAACACCCAGCAGGTGGTGTTTAACCATTTACATTTTTTTGTTTTACTGGCAATTAAAGTACATCAGCTATTTTTCTGTAGCATCTTTGTTGGTGACTGGGTGATAGGAAAAGACTGAACCTAATCATGCCGTTTATTTGCTGAGAACTACACACTAAGGACAGAGGTGGGTAGTGATTAAGCTACATGTGCTGAGGTTACATGTACTTGAGTAACTCTTTTGAGTTTCAGAACTCTACCCATCTCTGACAACAGATGAACTTTGTGGCATGTTCCATTTATCTTGGAAGTCAGAACTGGGAATGCCGGTCAAACCAGACCTGACTGTGTGTCAGTACAAGTCCAAAAAACTGTTCTTATAAGGTTAGATATCATGAGCCACTGCTGACAATATCAGTTGGTAACACATTACAAAATATCTTGCACATACAAAGACAGAAGCAACATGTCCACAGATAGAAATTGGACAGTACTAAGTTACACAGAACACAAATCAGACAGAAACCACTGGTGTAGGGCTAAAGCAGCTATCTTGGATTCTCAGGTCAGGATTGGGGAGGTGTGTCTAACACTCGTTGTCAACATGAATCGCAGTATCAAAGTCCCACTCAGGACGGAACCTTGAAAGTACGAGCACACATTCATCTCCCTGTCTCTGGCAGAGATTAAATATTGAAAGAAATAAACTGAAAGCCAAAAAAAAGGTAACACTTTAATTTTTGACTGTTTTGATGACATAAATGACCGATAGCGATCTCTGAGTTTTAACCACAGTGTTGTTCCAAAAGTTAATTTTTAACTGGCACGTAATTCATTTGCTTTTTGTTGCAGTGGTTTAGGTTCTCTTGCATATTTATATTTTTGCGCTAAAACCAATTGCAACAGGCTACACATACTGCAGCACAACAGGCAGACAATTAAAAAAATACATAAATAAAACAAAAGATCAGTGATTTCACCTGTACCTTTTATATAAAAATAAATGGTGGTAATAATGCTACTTGTATTCAAACTGCATCTGATAAAATGTGATGTTTTCCTCCCAACTTTAGAATAAAAATGCGTTGGCCCTGGGTCTGGATGACCCTCTGCTCCCTGTGTCCTGCTGTGGTTAATTGTGGGAAAGTTCTTGTTTATCCGATGGACGGGAGCCCCTGGGTGAACATGAAAGTCATTATTGAGGAACTGCATTCAAAGGGCCACCAGATTTCTGTTGTGCGGTCACCAGACAACTGGTACATCAAGGAAACCTCCCCATTCTACACTTCAATTACAGTCGATGCAGAGTCTGGATTTGACGAAGGATTCATAACTGACTTTGTGGCTGAACTGCTGAAAATTCAGAAGGAAGGGAAGTCTCTCTGGATGCGAATGAAACTAGAAATGGAAATAATGGAAAAGGCCTTTGAGATGCATAATAAAACACGCAAACTACTTGAGGTACTTTTTGAAAACAAAACTCTGGTTCAGTCACTACAGGATGCCAAATATGACCTTGTCCTTGCAGACCCTTTCACACCAGGGGGTCCTATTCTTGCCCACTACCTTGGTTTGCCTCTTGTTTTCAATGTAAGGTGGACCAGTGAAGGTGAAGGCCATTTTTCAATTGCGCCCTCTCCTCTGTCATATATTCCACTGACAGGGACCGAGCTTTCAGATAAAATGAGTTTTTTTGAGAGACTTCTAAACGTAATAGTTTATGGCATCAATGAATATCAAATTGCACAGTATGTCGTACCAAATTATGCTGGCTTCATTGAAAAATATCTGGGTCCAGACATAGACTACTTCTCTCTGTTTCAAGCCGCAGACCTGTGGCTCATGAGAGTGGACTTTGTGTTTGAGTTTCCTCGTCCCACCATGCCTAATGTTATCTACATGGGAGGGTTCCAGTGTAAACCTGCAAAACCTCTTCCACAACACCTAGAGGAGTTTGTGCAGAGTTCTGGCGAGCATGGCGTCATCGTCATGTCTCTGGGAACTTTCATTGCAGACCTTCCTCATGACCTAGCTGTTGAGATCGCTGCAGCTTTTGCCAAATTGCCTCAGAAAGTCATCTGGAGATATAAAGGTGAGAGACCAGCCAGTCTGGGCAACAACACATTACTCATAGACTGGATGCCACAGAATGACCTTTTAGGACATCCAAAGATAAAACTGTTTGTCGCTCATGGAGGGACAAACGGCGTTCAAGAAGCAATCTACCACGGAGTTCCTATCCTTGGACTGCCACTGATTTTTGATCAGCATGATAATCTGCTTAGAATTGGAGCAAGAGGTGCAGGGAAGATTATCGATATTTTTACTATGAATGGAGACATCTTCTTTCAGGGAATTCAGGAAGTCCTGAATGAGCCCTCGTACAGGATGAACATGCAGAGACTGTCCAGGCTGCACAGAGACACACCAATGAAGCCGCTGGATACCGCCATCTTCTGGATAGAGTTCGTCATGAGACACAAAGGTGCAGCTCACCTGAGGACAGAGTCCTACAGACTGCCCTGGTATTCCTACCACTCTGTGGATGTGATTCTATTCTTAGTTGGAGTTGTGCTGATTATTCTAGCCACGTTTGCTGCCTTGATACGGTGTTTATGCTCTGTGTGTCTCAGAGAAAAAAATAAACGTGATTAAAAAAGAAAAAGCAATCAAAATGAAATGCAAACCATACATTTGCTGAGAACAGATCTTTCAATATGTAAAACCTGAAAATGTTATCGTGCCGATTGTCTGCCTAAGATTCACTGTAGATGAAGTTTTACAAACTTTGGACAATGTACCAAATCATTAAATGCTTTGATTAAAAAAAAAAAAAAACAATGTAGCAATCAAAATGAAATATAAACCATATATTTTCTTATAATACATCCTCAAATATGCAAAACACAAACATGTTGTTGGGGTTATTTATACTGTGATTTGATGTAGATAACACAATAAAAAACATTTTCCAGTAGGTTGCAGAATTCTGGTCTGATTCTGGTTCATAGATAATAAACCAGATCAATTTGTACTTTGTCATGTATTTAATCAACAATGAAGAACGCAAGTTTAACAATAGTTTTAATCGGCTCATTTTATCCTTACACTGTGGATGGATGGATAAACCTGGAACTCTGAATACACAAACATGTCACACCTTTCAAATGTGATGTTTCTGTTCTCACTGGTAGCTACACATTTTTTTTTAAAAATCACTTGTAATGGTTTCACATCACATATTCAATACACTTTGAATATGTAACCCATTTCTGACATTTGGTTAAAAACTAATTACTACGGACAACTTCCACCCCCATTTGTCCTTACTTATCACCTGTGCCGTTGATAAACATGGTAATGCTGTACAAAGGTCCTGTTTAGAACAAACCAGTTGACGACAAAAAAAAGATAGCATTAGCGCACTTGAATCTTTTAACGATATAAATAACTGGTAGCCATCTTGGGGTCTGCGGAAGATATGTAGGTCACTGCATCTCTGAAGAACTACAATAGGCCTCCTTAATTATAATGCTGTTGTGTCAGACATTTCACTATCAAACAATTGCAGCCTCTACAATTTCGATATTTGACTGTAAGGCTTGAGAAATATAATGCACAAGTTATTTTTTTCCAACAGCATAGGTTTGTCCTGCTGAAAGAGAAACCTTTCAGTTTAAAAAACAAAACAAAAAAAGACATATGAATAAAACCTGGCCAAAACAGACTTATTGGTATCTTTACTGGTAAGGCAAAGGTAACATTCAATCGTGTGCAAGATTTACTCAGCTGTTAAAGCACAATATCAGCTACTGTAAAACAATTTCCATGGACAACAGTACACTCTTCTGAGCACTGTTGGCATAACAGGACTGCTTCCTCACACCATCAAGGTATGTTGCTGTAGCTTCTCTGTTGAAGACTAGATCATGGGGTTGCAATAAAAAGAGCAAACCAAACAGAAATGTGATCCCAAACTGAACCTTTTTAGATGATTTATGGCTTTTAATAAAGAAAGATAATATTGCAGTTTTGAAAACAATGTATTTTCTTCAAATAATTTTGTTTCTATGCTGATATTTGATGTAGACAAACACTATGGATAACCTTTGCTTCCCTTTGTACTTCCTTATCAGCTGTGCATTTATTAACATGAAATTGCAGGACCAAAGTCCCACTCATGTTTAAACCTGGAAGGACCTGCACATATTTAGCTCTTTGGCAAAGGGGACATATTGGAAAGCAATACGTTGGAGCTGGAAAAGGGTACCATTATCTTTTTTTTTTTTTTAATGTTTTCCCAATACAATTAACTCATAGTTATCTTGGAGTTTGAACCATTGTTTAGGTTGAGGTTCTCTTCAATGCTGTACAGGGTTATGGTTAGTTCTTGTTAGTTATTAACTTTGACTGTACTGTTAAACAGATTTGCAAAAACTTACACATACAAAACATCCTTGATACAACTATAACTTCTTCATTTTAGTAAACGGCGGTAATAATGCTACTTGTAAAATGCATCTGATAAAATATGATATCCTTTCTTCCCAACTTTAGAATAAAAATGCGTTGGCCCTGGGTCTGGATGACCCTCTGCTCCCTGTGTCCTGCTGTGGTTAATTGTGGGAAAGTTCTTGTTTATCCGATGGACGGGAGCCACTGGGTGAACATGAAGATCATTATTGAGGAACTGCATTCAAGGGGCCACCAGATTTCTGTTGTGCGGTCACCAGACAACTGGTACATCAAGGAAACCTCCCCATTCTACACTTCAATTACAGTCGATGCAGAGTCTGGATTTGACGAAAAATTCTTAACTGACTTTGTGGCCGAGTTGCTGAAAATTCAGAGGGAAGGGAAGTCTCTCTGGATGCGTTTAAAACTTGAAATGGAAACAGCAGAAAAGGCCCTTCAGATGCATAATAACACATGCAAAATGCTTGAGGTACTTTTTGAAAACAAAGCTCTGATTCAGTCACTACAGGATGCCAAATATGACCTTGTCCTTACGGACCCTGTCACACCAGGGGGTCCTATTCTTGCCCACTACCTTGGTTTGCCTCTTGTTTACAATGTCAGGTGGACCAGTCACGGTGAAGGCCATTTCTCAATTGCGCCTTCTCCTCTGTCGTATATTCCACTGACAGGGACCGAGCTTTCAGATAAAATGAGCTTTTTTGAGAGACTTCTGAATGTAATAGTTTATGGCATCAATGAATATCAAATTGCACAGTATGTCGTACCAAATTATGCTGGCTTCATTGAAAAATATCTGGGTCCAGACATAGACTACTTCTCTCTGTTTCAAGCCGCAGACCTGTGGCTCATGAGAGTGGACTTTGTGTTTGAGTTTCCTCGTCCCACCATGCCTAATGTTATCTACATGGGAGGGTTCCAGTGTAAACCCGCAAAACCTCTTCCACAACACCTAGAGGAGTTTGTGCAGAGTTCTGGCGAGCATGGCGTCATCGTCATGTCTCTGGGAACTTTGATTGCAGACCTTCCTCATGACCTAGCTGTTGAGATCGCTGCAGCTTTTGCCAAATTGCCTCAGAAAGTCATCTGGAGATATAAAGGTGAGAGACCAGCCAGTCTGGGCAACAACACATTACTCGTAGACTGGATGCCACAGAATGATCTTTTAGGACATCCAAAGATAAAACTGTTTGTCGCTCATGGAGGGACAAACGGCGTTCAAGAAGCAATCTACCACGGAGTTCCTATCCTTGGACTGCCACTGATTTTTGATCAGCATGATAATCTGCTTAGAATTGGAGCAAGAGGTGCAGGGAAGATTATCGATATTTTTACTATGAATGGAGACATCTTCTTTCAGGGAATTCAGGAAGTCTTGAATGAGCCCTCGTACAGGATGAACATGCAGAGACTGTCCAGGCTGCACAGAGACACACCAATGAAGCCGCTGGATACCGCCATCTTCTGGATAGAGTTCGTCATGAGACACAAAGGTGCAGCTCACCTGAGGACAGAGTCCTACAGACTGCCCTGGTATTCCTACCACTCTGTGGATGTGATTCTATTCTTAGTTGGAGTTGTGCTGATTATTCTAGCCACGTTTGCTGCCTTGATACGGTGCTTATGCTCCATGTGTGTGAGAAAAAAAAGTAAACGTGATTAAAAAGAAAAAGCAATCAAAATGAAATGCAAACCATACATTTGCTGTGAAAAAATCCCTTCAATATGTAAAACCTGGAAATGTTACCGTGCCTATTGTCTTGCCTACAACATAATTTAATGCTTTGTAATTGATTTTATCAACAAAAAAGAACGATGTTCAATTTGATTCCTCTGAATTATCTGTTATTTCAGAAATCCAATACTTTGGATGAATTAACGTGTAATAACTTCATTTGTCATTCAGATCACATATTCTATACATATCTTTGAATATGTGACCCCAAGATGTTTGTAATCTCTGACCCAATCACCAGAATAAATATATAACAGCACAGATATATGGACATTTATTACCAATGACATGACAATATGACAATATGTCAACATGACATGTTTTTCAAAAGTTGCCACAAACATTGCTTTTGGTATTCAGACAGCAGTATTTGTGGCAACATAATCAGACAAGAAATTGTCTTTTTCTAACTCATTCCAAGAGTGTTTTGTGCCTAATCCTAACCATTATGTTGTTCACAAACCCGTGGCAAACCCGCTTAGAAATTGTCATTACGTCACCATCTCCTCTCCCTCCAACTAACATGAAAACTAGCTCATACACATATAATCATATAAATACAAATAATCTAAAAGATTGTCAATCTGGTTTGTCATTTTTAATAGCCCACAGTGGAAATAACATACGCTTATTTCTTTGCTCTTTTCTGTTTTATTTAGAATATTCAAATTCAGTCGCACACTGTAGCACAATATATTAAACATTATATTTCAAATTATTTGCTTAATGTTGCACAATATTGAAGAATTCTCTCATGTCATCCAAACCAAGGGTAAACTCGTTTGGATCTAATATCTATCTATTATATCTATTTTAACACACACACACACAGATGGCAGTGATAGTCAGGGCCCATTTGTTAAGATCTCAATCTTGATTGGTTTTTTTAATTTTATTTATACAACACATAAAATTACATCAGTTTCAGAGTTGATCTGATGATGCCAAGATTTCATTCAAAAGTCAAGTAATTTGAAATGTTTGATCATCAAAATATTTCAGTGTTTCAGATATATATTGAGGTGTTGAATGCTGGAATTCTAGGAATTACTTAAACAATAAACTAAAGCACTTTAAATAAAATATATTCACATGGTTATGAACACTATTCATGGATACAGTATTGCTAATTCCCTCTAGCTAAGAATAGAGACCAGTTTTACTTTTGATAACTTTCCTCTTATAATGTATGAAGAAACACCTGATAGAGAGAGTACATGTCTGTGGTGACTGCAGCATGTCATAAAATGTGCAAAATAGTTATAACACACTTAGAGTCGAATTCATTAATTGTGTAAAGGACAGCAAACATGCTGATCGTTATTCAACCTGTGTGTGGTAGGCATAATATTATATGTTACTATCATTCTATTAGATATTTTTCAATCTATATTAACAAGTGAAATCGTAGGGTGAGCTATTTGGCATGCTTGATCTATAGTCCCTTAAGATGTCCCTTAATACTTTGAGCTTGAGAAATATAATGCAGAATTATTTTTTTTCCCAACAGCATAGGTTTGTCCTGCTGAAAGAAAAACCTGTCAGTTTTGGTTTTTTTTAAATAAAAGTATAAATTAAACCTGGCTGAAATAGGACTTGTTGCTATCTTTGCCAGCCAGCAGATAATGTTTGAACATGTACAAGACTTCCTTAGCTGTTAGAGATACAATATCAGCTACTCTAAAACATTTTCAAAGGACAACAGTACACTCTCCTGAGCATTGTTGGCATAACAGGACTTGGTCCTCACACCATCAAGGTGTTTTGCTGTAGCTTCTTCGCGGGAGATTAAAAAAAGAGCTATCTGTGATCAATATTTTGGACTGGGAGCATCGTAAATATTCAGTAGGCTTAAGAGACATGCCACTATCTTTCCGTCTGCCTGAGCCATAGTCCCTTAAGATCCCTTGATACCTTACTTAGGTGAGGATATGTATCTGGGGACCTGCTACAAAAAGTCAAGACAGCTGCAGCATTTGCCAAATTACTTTTCAATTCACATTACAATTCATTACAAGTCATAAGAGTGATAGATTAGCTATTCTGGCCAAGAACAATTTATCATCATAGTCAATAGCACTACAATAGTTCAAGACTCCTCTGAGTCCCAGCAGTGGGTCTGCATTTGTTTGCCGATGAATATGACACCCTGCTGAGCCTTAACGTAGGGGGGTGGCTGAGTGGATAAAGACAACAACATCCTCAGGGCCATCCAGGAAAGTCCTGAATAAGCCCTCCCACAGGATAAACATACAGGATCTGCCCAAATTTCTACACCTAATAGGCTTAACTGGCACACTGGCAATGTTGTAAATAACAAGAAATACAAGTTTGGAACCACACTACTGCTGTCAGGGTTTGGCAGACCTGCAGATAATCTCTACATCGCAGGAATCTGCCAATAAAATCACTGAGCCACAGTCTCTCCTGGATAAAGCCTAAAACAGAGAGGTGTTGGTCACCTGAGGATCCACACACAGTTTTTGTATTCATCTGTAGCGACTATATGTTACACTGATTATTCTGCTGTTTGTTTTTTCATGAAGGGTCCCTGTTTTAAGGTCCTGAATGAGTGCCATTTCACACAAGACCACCAAACCTCGTAAGGACATTCCCTATGTTATCATATGTAGCTGTGAATGTCAAAATGGCAGTATTTGTAACTCTAATGATTAGGTTTTGTGTGTTGGTAAATAAAAATCCACTTGCTAGAGAGGTGTTACAGCAAAATCCAGTTTCACAGCTGAGTTGATCACACCAGTCCGTCACTTTTTGGGGGGATCGCGGCACCACGCTATCATGAAATGACTCTACAAAATCCCTGAGAGTTTTACTTCAATAAATAAATTCTTTTATTACAAAAAAAATCCTGAAAAAAAAAAAAAAACATACTGCAAATACTATTATAGAATTTGCATCTACATCCTATGATTGGCTGCTTGCAGCCATGATACAAATCATCACATACATGGTTTTTACACCTCTAGCTGTCAAACAGGTAAATCATTAAGAATATCAGTTCAGTCCGGATCATAGCGGAAGAATAGGACACGATGGGGGTTTGATCCTACATGAGTCTGGAGACATATGCTACCCGGGTGAGGACAACAAAAAGTAGTTCTAGTGAAAAATCACTTCATTTTTGGCATGCACACCTCAAACAATAGCACAAGTCAGTTAGTGTTAGTCAGATCAATATTAGCTGCCCGGAGGATTCCACTTATGTCGATATAGCTAATACAAAAGGCACAAAAAATGTTTCCAGGTTAGAAAAATGAAATACTATTTTCAAGATATAAAAAGTTGAGAGTAAGAGAACAGTACTGACTGAATTTCCCAGAGCTGCTGGCGGCCATTTCATCTCCGATAAAAAAAAAACAAACACAAAATGTGCCAAAGTGAAACCATCACTTTCAAGGAATAGTTTGACATCTTTGCCTTCTTGCTGTGAGTTATATGAGAAGATCGATAACACTGGATGTCTCTCCAGTAAACATAAAGCTTGATTCAGCAGCCAGTTGGCCAAACTTAGCATAAAGACTGAACAGACGGGGAGAGGAAACCAATTTTTCACCTTTCAACAGGAGTTACAAATGCCAGCCTGTTTCATGCAGTAATTTCCTGGGGTTTTCTGCTGGTTGACTGGCTACTTCTTGCATATAAGAAATAGCTCTGCACATAACCACCCATACAACATCAAAGTATCATATTTACATTTGGGTTTTTGTATGGATCAAACAAACAAAGATCAGAGATGACTTAGTGTCCTTTTAGAGAAGGGGGTAAGCTGATCCTGTTGCCTTCGGACAAAGCCAGGCTGACTGTTTTCCCCTATTCCAAGTCGTTATGCTAAGCTAAGCTAAGCTAAGTTAAGAGGCTGCTGGCTGCAGCTTCATATTCACTGGACAGACATAAGAGTGTTATCGACCTTGACATAAAGCTCTTGGCAAAAAAGACAATCAAGCATATATCCCAAAATACTGAATTATTCCTTTAACGAGATTAAAAACTGACACCATGGCGCACTGAAGTATGAGATCAACACTGACACAACAACGGTTACATATTCACTGATAATACAGAAAAAAATATAAACCCTGTTTGCAATAATGTCCATATTAACGGCAACTTCATACAGACCGTTTAAAACCTATGACCAACTTGTATGAGAAGGAAAAAAAACAACTCTGAAACAGCACTTATTGACAATTGTTATGAAGACTCTTAGTAGAGCCTGTTCAAGGTATTTACAAAGTGTCCATGCCAGCTAATGGCAGGTGTGGTGGGCGGTGTAAGTCCTCTCATGATGTCCTGGTCCGTAGAGAGCTCATCCTGAGCACAGTGAGCTCGGCTACATCTGCATCCTGCATCTCCACCTCTTGCTGGCAGCTTTCTCTGATTACATACACTACGAGACCCACACAGATGACAATGAGGAGGACTATGCCTATAACCTGGGGTACAAAGAGCAGAGCAACACTTCGTTTAGTAAACACCCACAGATAACGTGTATTTTTGATTTTAAAAAGTCTATTAAGAGAGCCTATATTAGTAGTTTTCCTGGTAATGACTTTACGTTTCATGGATATCTACTCTCTCCAGCACATACTCTGTGAGAAACGAGTCTCCACGCAACCATCCTACATAATCTTAAGTAAAAGCAGTAGAAAATATTCAACTCACCTGAGAAAAAACAAACAGCTGCTGCGAGCGGAGCATTAGTTCTTGTGGGGTGACATCTCCCTCACTAATTGGCTCGCACCACTTCTGCGGAGCTGCCTTGTCAACTAGTACAAATCTACCCTCCCAGTCTGTCATAGCACAAGCAAAGTATTGGCCATCGAGGAACAACAAAATCAGCCACACGATAGCAGGCACGAAACTGGAAAGGGAAACAGTTTTCCTGCACCACGTATCACATCTGCATCCTTGAATGATCAGCATCAAGGTAAAGGCCATGACGGCAGGAATGATGAAGAATGCTGATGAAAACACTCCGTTCCATGTAGGGTTGCAAGGACACTCAAACTCCAGCTCCACCAGCTTCTCTAGTCCCATGAGGATAAATCCAAAAGCCACATTTGATACCAGAGGACTGTTGCTAAGTTCATTTTTCAGCCTGGTAAGCCATTGTTGTCTACTTTCCATACTAGATTGACCGAAAAATGAAGACAGTCGTTGTAAAAAGCCCAAAAGAGGGTCCACCGTTGTGAACACATTGGCAACAGCTAAGTGATGCGTAATTAACGCATCCAGGGGTAAGTTTTCCCCTCGGGCAAAATGCCACACTTCCACTCTGATTGGTTTCGAACAAAGGAGGGTGTGCCGTCTGCTCTGACACCGCTCGAGCTGATTGGTCCGTGTGAAGTTTCAGGTGGGGTTACATTTTAAATGTGCTCTCCCATGGACAAACTGGAGGGAGGGCTGTAAAGTGGAGGGAAGTTTGTTCTGCAGCTGAGCACAGACTGGCCATTAGCAGAAGTCCGGCAAAAAAAAAAAAAAAAAAGTGCACAGAGGGTGCAGGGATACATCAACAGGCGAGCTTCTTACATTGTAGAGTCAAGTTACAAGCCCCGAATATTCACTCAAACTAAACAACAGAGAGGAATGTTTAAAATGTACTCTCACGATGAACTAAAGCAACACGTCTGTATTCACCTCATGATGCCACGAGGCAAATTCTGAATGTCTTGAAATACTCAGGTGGTTTTTTGGGGGGGGTTCATTTGTTTGTAGTTGTCTGCAATAAAAAGAAAAAAAGAATAAGATGCAAGCTGACTCTCTTCAGTTTACCTCCACCGGCCACATGAGGTCGCCCATGTAGCAGCGCAGATTGAGGACAGAGGGGATTACAGGAGGCCATGTTGAACTTTCAAGGGGACGTGGTGCATACAGCTTGAGAACACCCAGGCCACTGATGTGATGACATAATTTATAAATGACCTCAGCCAGCTCAAGAGCATCACTATAATCTCCTCACATTAAAGCCTGACAGGAGAAAGTATTTAGGGCTCTGTGAAATAAGCTTGGAGAGAGATGTGAGTGCTGGAATAAAAAAAACAAAACAAACAAAAAACAAAAAAAATGGTTGATTTCAGTTCATCTTGCACAACTACAGCAAAGGTTGGAATTAATTGGAACTACCTGAATCAATAGGTTGGTTTTGTTTAGGTGATGAGCTGACAATTATAATATTTATAATATTTTAGTATGTTTTATTACAAGGAGCTGTAGAGAGAGGAGTGAGGGGGGGTCGTCTAGTCCAGACTGTTAGAGCAAATACTGTATCGTGCAAATGGCAGATGATAAAAATGAGGCACCTGTCACCTCATTACACACAAATAATGTAAATGGGAGCGTGAGGAAATGAAGACTGAGGAACCGCGTGCACTCACAAAAACACCAATTTACGCGCGCGCGTGCGTGTGTTTATCCACGGTCGTGAGCGCAGAGGGCACGCGCAGCTTGTCGTCGCTGCCGTCGGTGTCCTACCAGCATCTGTTCGGTTGTTTTGTTTTTTTTTTCTTTTTTTGGGGAGAGAGAAGTGTGGGGACGGGGGAGGGGGGTGTTGAACAGATTTATGTTTCGGCTACATCACTTCCCGTCGGGAAATCATTTGTGCGCTCTTACTTTCATTTTAATCAGCGGACCGTGACCGATGCGAGCGCAAATGCGCATCGCTCTGCGCATCTTTGAATCTTCAGAACCACTCTGTGGACGATCTCCCTGACATCCGAAGACCTCTCCTCCGCAATCCGACGAGGCTTCCTCTCTCTCTCCCTCTCCCTCTCTCTCTCTCTCACACACACACACACCGCCTATGGCCGCACATCGGCATCCCTGAGCCCGCTGGCCTCGTCACGGACCTTTCACCCATCGCTGTCCTCGAAAAAGGTGAATCAAGGGGAGACGGCTGCAATCATTTTTTAAAATCTTTTTTTTTTTTTTTTAAATCATCATCTGACTGATTTTTTTCTCTCTCTCTCAAAAGAACTGGATGCGATGCTGGGCCCGTCTCTCTAGATCTTGTGATTAATACACGATTTCTCCTCCTCCCACATTCGTCCGACCGAGACCCTGGTACTCTCGTCCGAGCCCCCGACGATGCATCCTAACGCAGTGATGCTGGCGGTGGTCCTTCTGGGGAACTTGATGCTGCCTTTCATCTCGGCTCAAAACGGTAAGAGACGAGCAGATGTGACCGTGTGGCATCACTGTAAACATCGCACTGAGGGGGAAAGTGACTTGACTTGTGTGAAGAGACGCCCGAGCGAAATGTTTTCTAGACAGGGTTTTATTTTTTTTTATTTTATTTTATTTTTTTAATTTTTGGCGAAAGACTGCGTTAAAGCTCCTACTATAGACATCAAGGCCAGAGTTAGGACACGAACACATCTGATCCAATATCTGACCACATGATGTAACCTTCACGGAACTCTTAGCAGAGAGAAAAAACAGGAAGAAACAGACGTTGTTGTGACATTTTTATCTTTCTTCTTCTTTTTTTTTGCAAGGTTATTTACTGTCAGCTGGGTACAGTGAGGGTGTGTCAGTCTGCCACTTTCTTTATTTAAAAATAGATAATGTGGAGTGTTGTAGATGTGCACCTTGATGGAATCAGTTCTGCATATGTACACATAGATGTAGCCTTGTGGCTAGCCTCAGGCTGCCAGTGTGCAGTTAGTTAAAAAGGGGGTTGGGTAGCTAGAGTGTGTCAAGCAGGGCTAACCTGCTCTGGATGCTGATCTATTGAAATGTTATCAACACCAAACACACTGAAGGCTTCGCCCTGTTGTGTCAACACTGTAAGGCCCTTCCGTGCCACAGTTCCCGGCTCTGTGCATCCATTTCTTCACTGTGAGAGCACAGTTCCTGTCATGTCAGCTCAAACTGGATCTTTCCTCATTCAGTCTGCAGCTACAAAACTACAAAAAAAAAAAAAAAAACATACACAAGTAACATCCTTATTTCCTTCTCTGTTTTTTCACGTTCGAACACAAGATGTTCTCAAGTCATTACTAATGATTATTTTCATAGTGGATTAATCTGTTTATTAACGTTTAATCAAGTAATGGTTGAACAATGGGAACAATGTTGATCAATGTTTCGCCAACAAAAGGTGACGTCCTCAAATGTATCCAAAGAAACAAAGGATTTTCAGTTTATGGTCATCATTGGAGGAGAGAAACCAGAACATAATATTCTTAAGAAAATTACACAAACTGATTAATCAGTGGTCTAATAGTTGCAGTTAAGGTAATAATCGACGACCACTCGAGTCTTCATTGCAGATCTGCGTCTTTCCAGATATTTAAATAACTGGTTGAGGAGATTTGGTTTGCTAGGGATTAAGAATTTCAAAGGTTCACTGTGCCGTAATCATAATAAAAACTGACATGATTTGGTCTAAGTAAATGTCAGTAACATGCTGTTGGGTGTTCCAGCGATACAGCACGTCCTGACTTCAAATTCTGTTGAATCACATCACCCAGAGGGCCACACAAATCAGGAGCCATTCATAAAAGGAGGCCGGAATCTATATTTTCCCTTTTTTTAAAAAAACAAATAACCCTAGGTCACTGATGTGACTGTGAAGATGTTGGTGCTTTTATATACACACAGAATCGTTCTATTTTAGTTGGTGTTCACAATATAATCACAACCTTTATTCGTATAATTCTAGACGCTTCTATACCCACGTGTCAACCAATGTGGTGACAAATTAATATCACTAACACGATCCAATTCCCTTTTAGAGAGACAGAAGGAAGAGATTTACTCTACTTATAATTTGAATGCTTAATGTCCACCTCGTCTTTTTTCTGTGGGCTGATCGGACACCCACCGTGCAAGACTTATAATAAGACATGCGTTTTGATGACGGGATGAGAGGGTTGTGTAGAAGCGCACCTTTTTAAAGGATTTATTTTTTGCAAACAGCTGAAATGGAAAACATTCACAATTAGTTTAGACTGAATAACCCAATGAGTGTAATATACTAGAACAGCTGGTACTATTTCTGTGTTAAACTGTGTGAAACACAATATGGAGAAAAGAAAGAAACAAGAAGTAAATTAAAGATAATATTATAAGAAAGCACAGATGCTGCCTACGTCTTCAGCCTGTGAGGAGACCCAAAAAAAAAAGAAAAAAAAAACTGAAATACCACAGCAGTTATGTAACGTAACATTATCCCCTGAATTCCTTTTCTTTTCTTCTTTGTTAATTTCTCGAAGGTGCTGGAAGTGTGTGCGTACACAGCAAGGCGTCCTCTGATCTCGCTATCTGGAAAAATCCAATACCCAATAAGCCGCCTATTGTTTGATAAAGCTCAAGCAAAGGCATTCCGAGCACTTCCTGTGGTCTCTGCCCGGTGCCCACTGACTGAGGCCTCGTTCACACACCGCAGCCACACTCACAGACACACACACACACTTACAGCCAGGGGTCAGTGGGAGACAGACTGGTGCCACCCAGTCACTAAATGTGTCTGAGCCTCATCTGTTCTACTAATCTACAGACACCCTGCACTCATTACAAGTTTGATCCCAGTTGTAATAAGCTACAGTTAGTGTTCAACACCGTTGGTGATATTCTGGTGTTGGGGCACGTCGGACGGCTCCAAAAGCCATTTCATTTCTCCCTCACAGTTCAGATTAAGGGTAATCGGCGCGTGGCCTCTTATGCAATCCTAGTTTTTTTCCTGTGATATTACAGAGTTCAGGCAGTGGCGCGGAGCGAATAATAATTATAAGTGCATGAGATGTAATCACCGTATCTTGGAAGCGGAGGGAATTGATGCCATTATTTCCTTGTATTCAGGGAAAAGTAGGCCTGCCATAGGTGGCAGGTTTTCTGCGACAGATATTCGGAGGACTGTAAATAGCATCCGTCCATTCTGCCTCGTTTCTATTTTTACCACCGAGACACAGCACTGAGAACTGTGGCTTTAAGGTCCTTTTGTGAAAGTGAATTCATTAACTCTTAATGGATGGCCTCCTTGTGCACAGCTGCACAGCCTTCTAAAGGCTCACTAGGTGACTGTGAACTATTTAAGTCGTGAGATGATGCGATCTTTATGCACGGAGCAGAAAGGGGTGTTTGAGGAGGTGGCCGGGGCTGACCGAGGGGAAGTGCATTTTGTCTTACGTAATTTTCCCCCTGTGCAGCATGCAGCCTGCTTCTGCTGCCAAGGTTGTTGTTGTACTATCGCTACCTGTAGAAATCGAAACGTGCAGATCACGTCAGGACAACCTTTCGAAGAATGAGCTGACAGAATTACTAAAGATGAATGTTTGTTTTCTTTCATTTAACTGGTTGCTTCTGACTGTAAACAGCAAGGACTGACTCTTGTTACAAAGTATGGAGACACGATGTAAAGAAATATGTGCTGGCATGTGGTACAATGACAGTATGCAGTTTTTATGGCAATATATGGCCATTTAAGTATTTTCTTTTAATGTCACCTATGCATTATCACTAACAGCGGCTAACATTGCATTTTGAGAGGAGCATTTTACAGCTACGTGCCGTTCAATCAATAGATCTGCTGTACATGATGCAGCGACTTGTCCATTATGATGTTGTTGTCCAGGCTATGGACAAAAGGTACATTTGTGAGTCTGGAAAATATGCTGCAGGACTCAAGCCAGCACTTACACTGAGTCACTGCTTGCCCACTGTGAAATCTGATATGGAATGCACTGATTAGGAGCAGCATCGCACACTATAAAAACACACTGCAGCTATATACTGATGCACAACCTCGAGGTGAGCGATGATTTTTTAAGTAGCAAGGTTTTTTTTGCTGAGCGTGCATGCTGTTTGTGTTCAGTAGCACCACGCTTCACATTCATATAGTTACACACATTCACAGCTGGAAGTTCCCCAATTTAGCCTCAGCGCTGTACTACTGGCTGCTCTGCTGGAACACCTCGGCTGTGCTGCACAGGGGCAGCTCAGAGACACGATGCTCCAAGATGTTACTTTCATTTGATATTTTTCCCAGCAGTCTGGGTATTTTAACTCGTGACCTAGCAGTGACATGGTTGCTTTTGTTTTCCCTGCTGATTTTCAGAATACCACAGTTGTTAAAGTTGAGAAATAATACTTTTCTTGCTATGAAGAAGGCAGGAGAAAAAGGATACCTCACCCCCACAGAAAACAATTAGTAGTGGAAGAGACTCTCCTGGTGCTGTGGTTGTTCTATTTTTAGATTTTTTTGTGTGTTATTTCGATGATGAGAATCAGTGTCCCGTGACGCATCTGTCTCCGCGCCTCTCTGGTTTTACATCAAATTGTATGAATTCCCCTGTATTGACCTCTGAAAGAGAAAGTAAGCGCTCTCCGGTTGTGATTAGAGGATGGGATTAGAGCATTTCTACCCAGCACAGGGGTTTTTGGGGAACTAAATCTCATTACACTGTTGCCTCTCTTCTGTGATCTGAATGACAGACTCAAGTTTTACCAGAAAAATGAAAATGACGGGCCCAGCATCACCTTTATTTGGGAATTCAACTTTGTAAAAATTGGTAAAATTCTGCACCATTGCAGCAACATCAAATTAAGTATACTATTGACGTGATTAAATCAGTGAGGAAAACTAAAACCAACGTATGTACTGCAGCACATCATCACAGCCTCTTTGTCACATATTACTACACACGACATATCACACCTGTCTTCCAGGTGTAGTGGTATGTCTTCAGTTTGTGAATTCTTCACAACTTCTACACACTGAACAGCATGTTTCCTTAATTATTTGGACCTACACTGTTCATTTTACCTCATATTACAGCTGATTATCTAGCAATAATCTGCTTACATTCATTTTTGCGTACATGAATGCTGACTTGCATGGACTTAAAAACTCGGTTGATGTGCGTAATTCACCATGGTGAACAATTCATTTATTTGTATGTTTCCAACCACAGCCATTTTAACTAGGAATCCTACAGACTCAGTGTTCAAAAGTATCGTTTGGCTTCTGGGTTTTAATTTCTCGGTAGTTATGTGAAGTACATGTGGCTTGTAGTTAATGGGCTATATAACATGCAACATCAATATGGCCCTTTCATAGTGATTACGTTTTTGACACACCAAGCAGGATATCAAGGTGTGAATTTAACTTCAAACCCTGTGAACTACACTTAGATAAGAAATATGAGAAACGATGAACAAAAACAAACAAACAAAGAACATCTATAAGACTCCATACACAGTGCCAATTATGATTCAACCTTTTCTACCAACTGTGTGGGCGAGGACAAACCAAACTGGACTGACAGCTCCTTCACCCACAGTATTATCTTTTGTGGAACCTGTTAGGCAAGGTCACACCTTCATGATTCTTTTAGGTATCTGGAGATGAGTGACCTTTGCGCACTCCAAGGATACTTCAGAATGAAAAAAACAACACTTGTGTGGATATAGGTAGCCTTTAAATTTCACTTAACATATACCACAACTGTGACCACTGTCCTCCTCTAACAGCAGTGGGTAAAAGATATTAAAATGTAACTACTGTCACAGCTAGGATCTAGTGTGCCATACTAATGACCCATAAAGCCGCACATCTTTCGCAATATCATGCAGGTACACACACACACACACACACAGACACACACACACACACACACACACAAGCTGCCTAGAACATAACCAGCTCAGTGGCCCCAAGGGGGTTTCCTTCTCGCTGCTTTCTCTGTCTGTGTTGTGGGATGCGGATGGGGATCCAGGTTGTAGGAAGGCAGCTGACTCACTCTCAGGCTGCATGGTGGTGGTGTGTGGCTTGCTGTCAGTCCTCAGGGGAGCTCTCTTCTTTCTACCTACATCAGTGGCGTATGTAGGATGTAATGACTGTGACTTCCATGCAGCTGCGGACAGAGCTTGTCACTGAAAACTGCAGGTTATTTTGCGATACCATTGTGCGTATGTCATATGGGAGCGATGTGAGCTAAAGCGTGGAAGCCAGACATGGCACAGTTAATGACTTAATTATTTTCATAATTCTACTCACAGAAGTGTCTCACCTCCTTGGTTAGATTAGATTCATGCAACTTCACCTCTGCCCATTCAATCGTAGATGTTATTCCTTATTGTGAGTTCAAACAGAGAGAGACGGCATGTATCTTTTTGACATGAAGCACTCATTCATTTCAACTAACCTCTAATATTCTGAATACTGCATTTGGTGAAGACGCATCCTCTAATTTACTGTGATACTTACCGACCAGCAATAAACCCAAACCAAAGCGTTGTCTGCTAGGCTAATATTTTGGTTTAGATTATGCTATCAGTACATTTTATTAGTCTCAGAGATGTGTAAAAACAACATAACATGTAACATTGCAATACAGTGAAACCAGTGGGAAGGATTAGTTGAACATCACTGTGTTAGCTTAGCAAGCATTAGCAATTATCCTAAGCCTACAGACAGCAGCTATTTAATTCTCAAAAGTGAGATTGGGGTGGAGTAAATAATGAACTTAGGCCTGATCTATACCTCTACAGGCTCTGCAGAGCCATCACCTGATCACCCACTCGGGCAATACAGTATATTGATATTATCTTGTTATCTTGTAAATCTTGATTAGATTTTGTACACTGAAATATTGTGCTACAACGTAAATGGTGTCATCTCCTGATTTTACAGGCTGAATTTTAGTGGTGTCATTTTCTGATCTTCTGATTATCTTGTTTGTTCAAAAATATTGCTGTAGTATTATTATTATTATTGTTAAAGTCACCGACTGAGCAAATCTGCTGCATTACTCGTTATTTTAATATGAAATATATCAGTGTTTAGAATCCTGGTCAGACAGAAATGCCAACTTAAAGACATCCTCTTACGCTCTGTGAGATGATACATCTTAGACTAATATATTGAAATAATAATCATACATCAATCTATAAGTATGACTTATAGACTGTAAATGGACAGCAATATGTACCCAGTATACGTATAAACACATCATATAATGTGATATTGTGTTATCAGTAGAGCAAAAGATGGTAACAGATGAACTCTGCTCATCTTTCTTCCATAATCAAGTTGCTGAGATCTGTCCGCCATCCGTTGCTCCTCTCTTTGTCACTTCATGTCTCTCAGCATGCCTTCGAAATGAATGAGTACCGGCTGGCTGCTTTGTGCTTTGTTTTCACTGCCAGTGTAAGCTCCTTGTTTAAACAGCACCAAAATTGGTCTGCTCATTGGCCGAGTGTTGTCTGTAGTTTAGTTTGTTCTGCGCGTATTTCTCCACAGAGCCTCAATTCAAATGAAGTCATCTGTTCCTTTTTCTGATTTCATTTACCATCACCTTGGGGGACATGCATAACTTTTTTCTTTTGAAGCAGACACTATACTGTAATTATGACCTTTTATGCTTTGCTTACAATAGTTATCTGTGCCATGTGCTAAGCCAATTTACTGTCATCGCCATAATCATAGTAGACACTGCCATAGTAAAAGATCTGTCAAATTGAAATATTGCTTTAACAGTGTAGGCGGTTAGGTTTGGATTCACCCTCTGGCATTATGTGGTGAGCTTGATGGGCCCAGATGTTTCCAGAGAAAAGAAACAAATGCTAATTACTCTGCATATCTCCAGGCAAAACACATAGAAACACACGTTGTAAGCACCAAATATCCACCGAAACATCTCCTTGCAGGAAGCTAAGTACAATCTCATTCCCATAACCTAATTTATTTTCATATGACTGTGAGTCACAATCTGGTGTTGGGCAACAGACCTGTTACCATGGCACTAACTAAAATCTATGTATTGTTAAGTATGTGAAATATTTTGGCTGTGCAGTCTGAGTCCACTGCAGAGAGAATAATTCTTAAGATATGCAAACACTGCGCATTATATCACTATGCAAAAAAAAAAAAAAAAAAAAAATACAGGTAAACCTTGTGAATGGTATTTTATTTTCACCTGGCAGTTAAAATTCCGATACAATTATTTGAATGAAATGTTAATGGCTTCATTGTGGGGGTGAGCTGAATAATGCAGTTGTTTGCACTCCTTCCTCAGGATTCCACAGGCTTATCTGTTCATGTGCTTATGATACATTACTTTGAGCTGGGCAGACAGATCTGGGAGGGCCTGTAAGCTCTTGTATTTAGGCACAACACACTCAAGAGACCAAAGGCTCTTTGTTCCCATTTCCTCTACAACAATTCAGGGCAGAGTTAAGACAGTGTTTTCTGTTTTTTTCCCCAGATTTATTTAAGCACACATGGTTTACAGCTGACAGGCTGCAGGGGCAGCAGAGAACAGTGTCTGTGGACCAGGTGATTTGTCATTAGATGGGGTTCATTACAGCTGGCAGTGTATTGTTGGGCTAACTACTGATGTGAAACAAGGTCATAAATTAGGGGCATACACAGCATTTTACAGTCACAGTTGTGGTGGTAATGCATATGGATACCATTTAGCATACATTTTCCTTCATTTCATATTTGAAATGTGTTTCTTTCTCTACATGGCAGTAAGTAGTTCAAATGGATGTATATTTAGCTTCTACATGTTGAAGTTAGTTTTGATTTAAAAGCACAGATCCACTGTATTTAATTACAAAATATCATTCAGTGACTACAGAGAAGCTGGTTGAACTATCTTATTCCGCTGTGACCGCATGTGAATTTTGAAAACCTGCTCTTCAAGTCCAGCTTATCCAAAATGAAAGCCGGCTGACCTAATTTCTGGCGTTACCAGCCAGAGCTGATATGGATGAAGAGATTAGGTTTATACCTACATACATACTTACATACATTCACCCAGTTACATCTATTTCTGCTACTTCTGACAGTTTCCTTGATTGCTTTTGATAGGCATTTCAAGCTTTCCAAACACATGATGAACCATGGCATCAATCTTTCAATGTAAAGATATTCTGCAGGTGAAATATTTGCATAACGACCACGGAGGATGCAGGCTTTAAAAACTGAAGTGAGCATTTTCAGTCATGTAAAATATGTAACAAAACAAAACAAAACAAAAAAACATGCTACATTATCACTAGCCGAGTATGTGAACCACTGAACCACCCATAGGTGTGAATGTGTTTGTCCCTCTGTATGTGATAACCCTGTGACAGACTGGCGGCATGAGCAGGGTGTGCCCTACCTCCTAACCAATGTGTGCTTGGATAGGTTCCAGCACTCTGTGATCCTGAACAGGATAAGCGGGTTTAGAAATGGATTGTTGGATTATAGGAAATAAGTGTAGTATATCAAAAATATATGGGAAACTCACACAAACTCATATAAATGTGTATACAATCCAGCATTGACCACATTTAGAAATTTGGTGAAGACTGAGATGAAGTTTTGACCATGTCTAAATAGCTTAAAATCTGCTTTTTAACATGACATAACATAGAAAACATGTTCAACAACAAGTTATGTGCATCTTCCGTTATGCTAGAATCTCAGATGAATCCACAACAATGCGCAGTGTTCTGGAAGTCCATTATCCTTATTTTGCTGCTCGTGTCTGTCTCGTATCTGCTAGGTAAATATGATCGCTCCAGATCTTCAGGAATCGCTAGTGTGTTGCAGAGACAAAGACAGGTCAAAGTTAATTTGCCCTGATTTCTCAGTCAAAAAAAAAAAAAAAGCCTATTTCAGTGTTTGAAAGATATGCGGCTTGTACAAAACGGGCCCAGTATTTAGCTGCATGACTATGGGGTGAAGGAATCAGTCAAATTCTGTCGGCCTCATGTTCGCTCCTTAAGCACACCGTCTTGTTTCTAAACCATCTCTGCTTTTATTATGAGATATTCTTCTAACAACTTTCTTGCAACTTTGGTGGATGGATTTACTACTGACAACAATCACTATACCCAGGAACCTATATCACTGTACCTTTTAGTCCAGCGGGTTTAATAACTTGAGTGACATTCATTTCACTGACAGACTGGTGTCAGTGGGACTTAGGCTCAAGAGGAACTACCAAGCTACTGATTTTGACTAGTCACATGATCGTCAGCATTCATCATCAGGTCTGACAAATGTATTGCACACGTGTATGTTTTTATGTCAATTGGGTCAAGTAGGAGTCATAGCACTGATTGCAGCGAGACAACGAGTGTGGAAAAGGTTTATGTGATCGTTCAGCTACTTGACAAGGCTCTCTGATAAACAAACATTTAAGAGGACTGATTACACTGAGTGAGTACACAGAAATAGCTCTCTCTCTAACAATATATTTAGTGTTTTGTGACATTTTGAAGGTAAGGTTTGCTTCACATGTGCTGCACTCAGTGTGCTGTAACTAATGTTGTTTGCTCAAGCATGAGAACATGAAAGGTACACTTAAAAAATCATTTTAGACTCATCGTTATAAGGTCAAATGTGAGAGAGAGAAACAGACAAAGAGAAAGGAAAAATAAAATACACAAGACACCAGCACTATTTGCTGGCATGGACTTTAGACTGTTGACTCTGACTTCGTCTGACAGTTGTATGGCCTCAGTGGGCCAGGGAACCTTACGTTGAACAGACTGCATTTAGACCATCACTAACATTTTCTTTTTCCACCTATCACTAATTTAAGGCTTGCTTCTCTTTATTCGGTTTTGATTATCATCTCTTTTAATTTCTTGTGCTCTAATCCTATTTAATTTCCTTCTGCATCCCTTGGCCTTTCCACACCTTCCTACTGCTCTAACCCTCTTCTACCCTTTCCTTCCCTGCCATCCCAATACACTTTTCTTCTCCAGCTGGGTTTGTGAAGTCGCCAATGTCTGAGACTAAGCTTACGGGGGACACCTTTGAGCTGTACTGCGACGTGGTTGGTAACCCCACTCCGGAGATCCAGTGGTGGTATGCTGAGATCAACCGAGCTGACTCCTTCAAGCAGCTGTGGGACGGAGCCCGCAAGCGGCGGGTATCCATCAACACGGCCTACGGCGCCAATGGGGTCAGTGTGCTCGGTATCACGCGCCTCACACTGGAGGACTCTGGGACCTATGAGTGCCGGGCCAGCAATGACCCCCGGCGCAATGACCTTCGACAAAACCCTGCCATCACGTGGATCCGCGCCCAGGCCACCATTTCGGTGCTACAGAGTGAGTGGTCTATGTCCTGTAGTACCTAGATGGTAAATGAACTACCAATCCCCTGTCCCAACCACTCCAACCCGTACAAAACACCCTCTCAAGAGCCTACCCAGACCACAGCAGTCACTGGTTAGGCAAAAGCAAAGTCATATTGTGTATTCATTTGCATTTAGAAAGTCACTTTTAACAATTAATGGAAACCAAATCCTAATTGTCTAAACCCTTCATTACCCTTGGTTGTATTTTGTGTTTTGTTCATTTGGTTTGATAAATATTTCTGTTTTGTTTCACTGGACTCGGTAAAATCCCTGTCTCTTCCAAAATCCCATGAGCATCTTGTTGTCAATGACCACAAACCCAGGAAACTTTACCCAGTCTCTATCTACACTTCCTTCTTTCTCCCCACACCAAACTTTTGTTCTTACTGTCTCATGTGTCCTTTTACAGTATTCTAATCATGAACTTTTTCTCTGTATCCTAATTTCACCCCATTTCCTATTCCTGGATTTCTTTGTGATACTTATTCCCTTAACATTATGTTATGTCTCTTGCGTTGCTTGAATTGTTTTATGTACTTCAAAGCCCTGCATGCCAAATGCAGTGGAAAACCTAGTGGCACTTTGAAGTAATAGTGCTTTTGATTTGGCTTCTCACTCTGGGCACAGTGTAAATGGGACTGTAAGAAGACACAAGGAGGGATCCGATAAGGTGTAAAAGAGTGATTCCTGCTGTCAACTCTTCCCTGATAAAAGCAAACATTTTCTGCTTTCAAATTTACGCGTGGTAATCCAATAAAGGATAAGACCACTTCAGGGCCTTGAGTGTCTCATTTCTCTTCCAGATGAGACAGAGATTTTACGTCTACAAAACGGTCTCTCTGGATTTGCCTGTGCACTGCATAACCTTGTGCCTTCTCAGCCATTAATCATGTCAGTGTGAATCAGTAATGACATTATATCCTTAACCCTATGCTCTATGCACACAAACATTCAACAAAACTGAATTTCAACTGGACTCTTCCGATCTGTACATGCTTCAGTGCTCTGCCCACTGGAGCACAGGGGGATGTGGAATGTTGTTAGTCATAGTGAAGCTCTCTGAGGAGCTTAGAGGAGTTTGATCCTCGCTGGCTACTCTGATTAGACTGACAAATTTTGATTTCTGTGCGAGCACTATTTGATTAGGTGTAAGGGCTGATGCAATTCAAATGATGATATGAAGGACAGCAGCTGGTCACTTCTCACATTTACACTCTTCCTACTTATCTGCCACAATGTTACTTATCAAATACACAGTCCTCATGAAATATATTCTGTCATTACTGAGGAATAAATGTTCTCTGTATATACACGTGATATCCATGATATTGCATGTATATAACAGACTATACATAATAGCCCATTGATATGAATGTATAGTTTGTAGCTGGGGAGACATGCTGAAGTCTGACTGTCTTCTTGTTTTGGCCTTTCGGTTGATTTAGTTTTGTGAGACGCTCTAATGGATAATATCTACAGGAGATACAACGTTTTAACATGGATTTTTTTTTGGCATGTACTTAAAGTGATACTTTACCAAAATATTCTATGAAACCCCCAAAAACATTTTTTTGTTGTTTCTTATTAAATATCTAGTTTGTCACTTTGGGAAATGTGCTTATATGCTTTGCTTCTTCTTCATTTTTTTTTTATTTTTAGATCAAACATATCACTCTCATGTCTATACAATGAATATGAAGCTACAACCAGCAGTCAGTCAAGCTAAGCATAAGAACTGGATACAATGGTATAATATGCCTCTTTTCATTAACATTTTATATGTTGTTTGATAAATACATACAAACACCAAGGTACTGGACCACTTCTTGGCTGGGAGTAGTGACTTCCTAAAGCCAGGCTAGCCGTTTCTTCCCTGTTTGCAGTCTTAATGCTAAGATAAGGTGCTAGGCTCCTGGCTGTAGCTTTGTACTTAGTGTACAGAAATGAAAGCATATTTATCTAATCTAATCTAGTTCCGAGAAAGGAAGTAAGTACTGGTAAGCATGTTTCCCAAAATGTTGCACTATTGCTCCAAAGAACAGCAGCTGTGGTCAGCTTTAACTCATTCGATTACTATTTGTTCGAACGGTGACAAAACATCCATAGAAACGTCTCCAACCACACCTACAGCATTGTTGATTGTCACACAAAAATATGGCTAACTGAACTGGTTCTGTGTTGTATTTCATTTCCATTGCCCTTTCTTGAAACAGAGCTGAAGTAGTTTATTTAGCCATATTTTGGTGAAATGGCTGTCAAAAAATAAATGGACTGCAGACAAGTACATTATGTTGTAGGAGTGGTTTGTGAGTTTTCTGGGAATGATTTCTCTTTCTTTCTCACTTTTCATATTTGGTATTTATTGTGTCCCATATGAGTTCAGTGAACACAGCTGGTTTTCTCGGTGAAAAAGTAAACCGAAAATCTTTTTCAGCCACTTGTCAAGCCAACAAGGGGTGAGTGTTTCATACTCAAATACAAACAAATAGATTTTGTATGTAGTATCACTTGATCTGATTACAAACTAGATCTCCATGGATTTTGAGTGACACGTACACTTAAAAGCAAAGCACATTTTTGTCACATTTTGCTTTTTTAAAACAGTTATAATAGTATGTTAAGTTTTACTGTTTTTATTGCAAAGTAACATAAATGTGTGTTGTTCCAAATAAGGAACAAGAATGTATTGAAAATTGTGTATCCTTATTAAGAACGAGCGGTTCAAACCATTTAGCTCAAGCACGTGCTCAGGAGGCCCACTATTCTCTGTGTGACAGTTACTGGGACATCTCTCTGCAGATTCATCTTTTCTAATGTCATGTGCTCAGCCTGCTTTGGCTGTGATTAGTGACATAATGCTCACCTTAATTTAGGCCATGCAAATGATATCTCAGCTCTTAAGCTGAACTGATTCAATGCATCTTGATAAAATGCCACAAAACATGGCCCTTCTTCATAGTCAGTCAAAATCTAGTACTTTAATAAGTACCAGATAATATCAAGAAAAAACATAATTAAGCTGATGATGCAATAACATTAAGCCCCTATGTTATGTCTGTCAGTTTATTGGATACAATACCAATACATGCAGTGCTGTATTGGGAGTACCAGCAAAAAGAAATGGGGATCAGGTTTCACATCATCTTGACATTTTATATTTAGTTTTATTTCGATATGGCAATACATTGTCCAGCAGTTTTAAGTTGTGACAAGGTGTCCTACAAACAACCTTCTGGTTAAATTGCCTGTGGACCACAGTGCCGTGTTTGCTAAATGTTAATTTATGTACCTCATGTTTGTGTGTGTATGCATGTCTCGAAGATACTATTAATAGCACATGTGGTTCTGCTAGGTGGGGGAGAGAGAGAGATGTCGGGGGGAGGGGAGAGACATCCTCTGAGCTATTGACTATACAGAATCGCAAGAAGAAAGTGCAATGAATGCTAACAGACACTTGCCAGTCTCAGTAGCTCTCCTTTGCCCTCTCCTCCCTTTTGCTCTCCCTGTGGCCTTGCAGGAGCATCCAGTAGTAGGATTATGATGCTTCTCTTCTCTGCTCCTCCCCTCGGGGGCTCCATCGTTGCCATGGTTGGCCCGCCCTGGAGGAGGAGGAGGAGGTGGAGGAGGAGGAGGAGGAGGAGGAGGAGGAGGAGGAAGAGGAGGAGAGGAGGGGGAAGGGGGCCGGTGCAGGGGAGGCTTTCTGCTCACTGCTCAAGGCAGAGCAAAGGGTGCCTCGCTCTCATGTGACACCTCCTACTCCCCTGAACGTCCTTGAGAAATGGACCCTGGTATTGTTTAGTAACCAGTGTGCTTAGCAATTTAGAGGGTGAAGTAATGTAGGTAGTCATTCAGCCTTAAAGGAAAATGTCAAAAGACTGTTCAGTGTAAATCTTCAGGCCAGATCCCCAAGTACATGGGCTTGTTTTACTTAGATATTCTATTGCATGCAAGCTGGCAAAGGCTAGGCCATGTTTGACAGCCCATACAGTTTATCTTTGTTACAATGAAATATTAAAATGACTCCAGTTATCAGCTACAGTATAACTATCTGTCAAATTAAGGATATAAAATATACAATTTTGATCAACATGTTTGTGTAAATACCAGGGAGATTTCTCTTGTGCTCTTAAGGGCATTTCTACATCAAACAGTTACTTCTTATTTACTCTAAAGATAAATGCTTGACACAAGGAATCCCGGCTGTTTCATGTACTTATTATGTCTTTTGTTTATGTGCAGTTTGTACTTTGGTCCTCACTTCATAGACAGCCTCCTACACAGATTGTATAAAAACAGCATATAGCCTACAGCTACTACAGCATGTGAGGAAGCATTTGAGCAGTGTTGAGCCTCAGTTCTGTGATAAAGTTTGACTGTTTCTGTCTTCCAGAACCAAAGATCAATGCCTCTGATCAGATCATCCTGTCAGCGGACAGCACTAGCAAACCAGTTACCCTGCTTTGTAACCTCACCACTGCTCAAACCCCCCACACTGAAAGCTTCTGGATGAAGAACGGACAGGAGATCGCCAATACACGGACAGAGCAGAGGAACACAGCATACAGGTGACAAACAGCTTCCTCTCTATGTGTTAATACATAGAGGAAGATAGAAAATATTTGCAGTATTTTAGGAGGGAGGACAATGAGATTCATTAGAGTCTACATGTATCATGTAAAATAGAAGTATCTATAGGAGCAAAATACAATGTCAATGCAATTTTGCATGTAAAGGACCAGGAACTCCCTGAAACAAAGGAAGTACTTTGTAAACAGGT
Organism: Acanthopagrus latus; assembly: GCF_904848185.1. Taxonomy (NCBI): domain Eukaryota; kingdom Metazoa; phylum Chordata; class Actinopteri; order Spariformes; family Sparidae; genus Acanthopagrus; species Acanthopagrus latus. The sequence continues at coordinate 29,736,154 of NC_051042.1, forward strand.
CAAACCAGAGACCACAGTGTGGCAGAGAATTCCCATTCTACAATCCTCTACATCAGACCATATTCACACCACAGCCATCACAGTCCGGGTGTGAATATGGTCGGTTACCAAGGCATTGGAATTTCGAAATGGAAGCATTGTGGCTTGTTAGCTTTTTGATTTATCAAGTAGTTTATCATGCAAAATGAAAAGTCTTTTATTTTGAAGTATTTTGAAGACATCACTTTGAGCCCTGGGAAATGTGTTGAGCGTTTTTCACAATGCTTTTTACATCTCATAGACTCAACAGATATTAACTGTGAAAATAATGGGTAGAATCATTATTGAAAATAATCCTTAGCTGTAGCATTTTGGCACCCTGTTCGATTCGAATATCTTCAGACTGCCTTTGACTCAGTGATCAGTGCTAATGCTACTCCTGGCTTTCTCACCCTTTTGATTTAGAACAAATGGTGCAGTAATTACACCTTAATCCAAATAATGAACTATACCTATGCATCTAACCAGAAAAGCAATCATCAGGGCCTAATGTACCAACTAGTTGTTAGTTCCTGCTGTCACACAGTGTAACCACTGGAGCAAAAAGCTACTGTCGCCCCCATAGACATACCGCAGACTCTCCGTAGCCACAAGATAAGACCAATTGGTCACTTCCTTGTCACATTTCATCAGTGATACTCTGAAGACTACAGCTAAAATGCCTGTGGTGCCCTTCCCTGCAGAACCCAGAGCTGCTGTTATAACAGCATAATGCCAACATTTTGTCTCCCATGGCTCCATCAGCCCCTCAAGCTTTCACTGTTGTCGTCCAAACTAATTACTGGAGTTAAACTGAAATTGGTTGACTTTATTTACTTCCCTACTCACACTGTACGTGACTGATGAATGAAAAGTTATGAAATAAGTGTTCTTTAATTTTTTTGTAGAATCAATAAACCGCGGGCAGATGATTCTGGGGAATACATGTGTGTTTACACATTTGTCATGGCACCAAATGCAAATGCCACAATTGAAGTGAAAGGTAAGATCCCTCCTGTGATATTTTTCCTCCATGATGTATTCAAATTCTAAAAAAAAAAATCTTGGCTTGAAATTGAGCCTGATCTGTGGTTTTCTGCAGAGAGATGAACATACAAAGGTGTCCTAGAAAAGTGAAGCACCCAAAGCTGTGTAAAGAGAGTCCTTGTTGACAAAGATGTTTGAATTCATCCAGTGCAGTGGTGATGAAGGGGTGCGGGGGGGATCCGGAGGCTGTTGTCACTCTTGGCTTTCACTGAGACAACAGTCTAGCAAAATGGACAGGCGCTGCACGTGCTCACTAAAACGTGCAAACACAAAGACCAATAGGAGGCATCCTTAAGAACAGTTATTCATGTATTTATCTTATATCTGATAGAGCTAATAATGATTTAAGTAAAGAAGGTTAGTGAAAACTGTTAATGTAACAGGCTAGGCCCAACCAACTATTGCATTGGTATCATTCAAGCTGACACCAAAGCCATCTACTTGAATAAGGAATCTTCTCTGAGAAAGGGCAAGTGAAACCCTGTTCAAAAGAAGCTGCCCGTGTATAGAGCTTAAGTCAATTTGCTGTGGCATGGGTACGGTGCATACTGAGCATGCCCTGTCTCTTATTCCGCGGCTGTCTTAAAGCGCTGGCTGATTGCATAACATGGGTGATGACCGTGTGTGTTCTGCTTTCACTGGATTGTGAGATGATGGGACTCATCGCCATTCAAACTGAAGTGTGTTAGCCATCAGTAGACTGCAGGCCTGTGACTGTTGCGGCTTGCTATCTGTCCCCTGGAGAAAGATTCAGTCTTTTAACCAAACTGATGATGCATGTTTCTGTCCTTTAAAGAGGCCTACATTCTGGGTCTAAAAAAAAATATGTTTTGACGTCAAGAGTAGGTACAATCTGCTGGATCTAAACAAAACATTTTCCTTAGTTGTTAAATGCTCTTCTGATTTTTTAGAGCCATTTGAGATCTTTTGTGACCCAGGTAGCAGGCCCACTGTTATGCTAGCCAGCCTTGCACTGCGCTTCTGGCAGCAGTTCACTGAGATCCCTCGCCTACAGTGTCCTTGGCACACTCATCCTTGCAGGACTCGGCTCAGAGGCAACAGATGGAGGGTTGTGTGATGTTGTAGGATTAAGGCTCTGAATCCGGTCCCAGCCATCTCTGTGGCAGGAGTGGAGTTTATTGTCTGTGATACTAAGCTTACCACAGATACATATTTGGTACCTTATATTTCTAAAATATTGGTAAATGTTTAGCACGCTTCTGTATGAAAATGGTCTACCCTGCATGCTGATTTCCATGCATTCCTCTAGAAAAAAAAAATATGGTTTTGTATTTTATACAAATCCATCAAAATTAAAAAATGTGGCTGCTTAATAAATAAATTTGTGAAAAGTTCTTATTAAGAATTTGGATTGAATGGCTCTCTCCCGTCTCATGTAATCTTAATTAGCTACTTTCTATTCGTTCTGACAGCTTTGACCTTGCTCCTCCACGCATGTGCCTCTCACATTCATGTGTCACTTTTCCTCTGTCTAGCACACACAGATTAATGGTCACAGTAATCGTAGTTGGGAGTGTGAAATGGAGGTTTCTGCCCATTTTAGCGCCACTCAGAGGGTTGTCTCAGGGCTGTCAGTCACTGACATAATACAGTCAGGATGAAGCACAAATGAGCTTGGCCACTCCCTCGCGCAGGGAGCACGTGTGCACCATAATTAGAGTGGGGTGATGTCACCAAAGAGCTCAGACCCCTCCCGCTCCATTATCCACGCACAGCTGAAAAATGCTCACTCCAGGCCTCTTCCTTATTCTGCTTAATTGCATGGAAGGAATTATTGTAAATTTGAGGATTAGTGGAAAAGGAGGAACAGCTATCTTCCTGGTGCTGCACAAGTTACACGGAGAGTCTCACCTTTGGAGAATACTGTTCTATGGATCCGTCTGACTTGTTGCAGTGTTACATGACATATGCCAGAATTTATTAAATTCATAACCTTTGTGCTGCATTTTTATTACCAGTTTATTCATTAATCAGGGCCAATTCACACCGTTTTCCATTGGCTCAACATCTCTTTTGTGGAATTCACTGTGGAATTATGTTGAATGGGAACATCTGGCTTTCATATCATACTGATCCCCCCTCTTCCATGACCTCATTATGAATTGTACTGAAATGTTTTTATCTCTTTCTGAGTGATATTCCCCACTGCTGGGGTTTGGTGTTGGGAGGATGTGCTCACAAAACATCTGCACACCCAAAATAGTACATTTTATTGAAAGCAGCAGTCCAGTTTTACTCCTTGGCAAGCCTCTATTCTACTACTCTATTCTTGTAGCCTCTCACGCAAGACTCTGTTTTACAATGCTGTTTTACATATACAAATTGTTCTGATATGATGATGTTATCTATATGTTAAGCTGAACAGGTATTTATTTTGGAAACATTGAAATACTGCAGGCAACAAGAGGTTTTGATAGCAATAAAAATTGCTAACAATATAGAGCTTTTTGTTAAAATGATTTGGTGTGAAAAGTACTTATAATAATCATCAAAACAAAACAAAACCATATGAGTAGTTTGTGGAATCAAATGGAAAAGATGATAGACATGTAGGAAACAAGATACAACACAAATTCAGTGACCCCTGTGTGAGATACAGATTACATGACAAGGTGATGCATGTGATTTTAAAGAGCGTGCTATGCTTCTTCTTGACTGCAACAGTTTGAGATTAGGAAAATATTAAAGAAAATTGAGCTGCTTCAGTGAATCAATGCTGCTATAGAGAGTCTTAATTACACTCCTCTCTCTTACACAGACATCTGAATAACACATATTATTACCAAAGCCAGAGAAGCCAATCATGCTTTCCTTATTCATGCCATCTGGTAGGAGTTAAAACGTCCCTTTGAATGTCGTACCTCTGCCAACACAGCTAATGATCAACTTTATTTATTTATTTTACCTTTCCAGCAAAACCTGATATCACTGGCCACAAGCGAAGTGAAAATAAAAACGAAGGAGAAAATGCGATGCTTTACTGCAAGTCTGTTGGTTACCCGCATCCAACCTGGACATGGCGTAAAGTCGACGGAACATCCTACACGGTACATGTACATATGTAAATAAAGTATACATATACAGAGTTACAATAGAGAGATGGAAACAGACAGACAGATATATCTGCACAATACCATAAAGGGCATGAGATATTTCTACTCTGAAAGAAACCATTTTAACATGTTTTAAATGTAACTAACTTTGAACAATGGTCATTGTGTTCCAGGACATTGACAACTCCACTGGACGCTTCTTCATCACTAACAGAGACAACTACACAGAGCTCAACATACTAAACCTGGATATAACCACAGATCCTGGTAGATACGAGTGCAATGCCACAAATGTGATTGGAAACAATGCTGAGACCACTATACTACGGGTGCGTAGCCACCTTGCGCCGCTTTGGCCTTTCCTGGGTGTGCTCGCAGAAATTATAATCCTAGTAGTCATCATCGTTGTGTATGAGAAACGCAAGACGCCAGACGACATTATTGATGGTAAGAAACCTTTTCTCTGTTTCCAGCAGTATGCACGGTTCACACATATATAGGATATAGGTTATATATATATATATATATATATATATATATATATATATATATATATATATATAAAAAACCTATATCCTGTACATACTGATCTGAAATTGAACAAAGTTGTACAGTTGAAATTAGGGTAAATCAGTGAAGGTTACCAGTCAGGTAAGACAATTCCGCAGAAGTTGTCCAAAAGGACAATAACTGTAAGGTAAAATGTCACCAAAAAAGGAGAGCATCAGAGAGTATGATACATAAATGTTTACAGATGCAAGTAGACTACTGAACCAAAAGGTTGCATGTGCTCTCAGAGATCTGTAGGTCAATTAGCTGTCAAAGACTCTCGACCTCTGTGGCCAAAGGGTGAAGAAAGGACATTGTAAGATTCATATGGGTATGACCTTCATACAGACGGTCCACAGCTAACCTATTTGTGTGCTGCTGTGCTAATGGCAATGGTAACAGTACATTTGTTTCCCATGTAGACAACAGAATAACAGTGTTAAGCATGTGGGATTATCAACCTGTAGCTGTACAACGCATCAGTCCGACTATATAACTTAATTGGTTACTATTCTTTTCCCCTCCCCCATCTTTCCTAATGGCAACATAATCTTAACGGGTGGTAAGTGAGAGATCCTGCATGGTTTCAGAGATTCTTTTTATCTCCTTTCTGTCGATGTATATGTTTTTATGAGCTTACAGTCCATCCACAAACATTACGATAACTGCATAGATATTAACACAGTAAATTACGCTTTTTTTTTAGGTGAAAGAAAAATGTCTCCATTCATTTCTTGTTCATTAGGATTGAACCCATAACGTCTGATATGTTTTCAAAGGTGTCAATTGTTTTGATTAACTTGTGCATCTCCAAAGAGCCGTAATCACTTGACATATGAAAAGCTCAATTAGGAATTTTCTTGTGATTAAACTTTCGACGTCTTCCTCAAATGATCCAGAGTAAATATTCACACCCAATTTATGCTAGCAGTCTTAAATGTCACAGCCTCAAAACTTCAGGTCTGGGAGTTGAAAATCTACATTGACTATGTCAGCTAAAATAATCGGCACATGCAGGAACAATCCTTAATATTAAATTGTACTTTCACATATTCAAAAACCAATGCTATGAAAATCAATTATTATTGCCAAATGTGGCCCCTACTTGCTGAACACCACTTTCTATTTTTGTTATGTTAACGAAACTGTTAATTACATTAAAAATATGTGTGATAATGTAACTGATCAAATAAAGATATATACACAAAAATGGAAGGGAGGTGAAGATAAAAAAAAAATAAAAAATTTAATAATCATATAAAATCTTTCTTTGAACTTTCTAGTTTTCTCAAACTGTAATAGTTCTAACTGTGATAATCCACAGAAAAATGTATTTGTATTTGTTTTGTATGTAACATGTTCAAGCATTCTATAGTACTGCCTTGAACAAACTATCATTACTTGTAGTAGATAAGTGATAACATGATATTGATACCAGTGCCGTTATATGATTCTGCTTATCAGTCCAGTTCTTTATCGACCCTTTATTATATGCCATCTTAACTTTTCTATCTGTGTAGAGACAGAACAGAAAAAAGGCATGCATTTGACTTAGGTGTGTAAAGGCTTGACTGTTTAATTGCTGTTTAACCTGGAACCAGTTCCACAGTACATTTGTTTATATACTGGAATTCGTAGACAGAGAAGAAACCTGTTATGCCTACTTAGGTTGGCGAATGTTATTACAACATGGGTTATTTTCTCATGGTAACAGTTGTGCAGCTGAATTTGGAAGCTGTGGCTCAGTAGAATGTCAAGCACATGGCATCCCTGGAATTTGAGGCCATGTTGCAGGTTTTTCCACCCTTACTTAAATATACATTTTACAGACAATGAAAATTAGCAATATTGCTATATTTCTTCATAAAATGAAGCCACACTCTGAACTGGTTCTCAAGTGGAACTGGTTCACACTTCCCATCCTAAGCACTTACTGGGCACTTTTTGGACTCAAGTGCCAGGTAGACCCATCAAGTTTAGAATAACTACTCTAAACTACACATAGCACTTACCTATATTATTAGAACCACTTTGAAATACACTGGTGCTTGCTCCATCCAACATCTATTGTACTGTTATTAATACTTAAATGTCTAGTCCTCTATTACTGGATGGCCCTTGTTTTTTCAATATAATCTAGCCATCACAGCTGTGATATTAGAGAGCCACTTGAGAGTTAAGTGTACAAAAAACTTAAAGGGCCTCTACTCTGCCAACTGAGGTTAAAACCAAAGCATCTGCAATCTGGGTCTGAATGTTATGCCAAAATATAAAAACCACATTAACGTGGATAACAAAAAATGCAAAATCTAAAGACAGAGACAGATAACCACAACAATAAACAAAGTTGGAACAAAGTATGATCTAGATGATGATGACTCCAGATAAAGATATTGTTAATTTCATTATTTCTCAATCAATTCTTCTGTTCCTTTGTTGACTTGTTCTACATTTATTCAACTTTCTTGAAGTTGAATAAGTTATAGTTTTAGTAAGCTAAGCTTTCAGAGGCAGTCAAAATCAATTGATAACAATGTGACAAGATCCTAATGTCTAAAAAGCCTCCGGCACATCCAGTGACCAGAGCCTGTCTCTGACCTCAACTCACGTGGCTTCATCACCTTTGCATTTTCGAATAAAACATGGACACAAACCACAAGGGTCACCTCACTATTATGAATCATTTCAAAAGGGAAACAGCTGCACGCTACAGTGTTTTACAAACTTAACAAATGAGCTTCAGGGCATGTCTTTTCATTTACTTACAAACAAAATAAGATTTAGTCAGTCAAATGTGTAAGCAATGTTAAGCAGATACACCTGTTTTAGGCTTCAATAACTTGAGGCGTTCATTAGATGTGGTGCTGTTTCTTTCTTCCATTTTTCTCCTCTTAACTTTGCGCTGCACGTTTTATCCACACCTTTAGCAATCTCACAGTAAGGGGTAAGGTGAAGAATAAAATGTGTTAATTATTCAAAGGGTTGTTGTGGAAATATTTGTAGAAAATCCTTCAAGATCCTGACAGCAATCAATATATCAAATTTTGAAAGAGAAAAAAAGGCTGTGGCTGTTACATGCCACTAATAAATCAATTCAGTTATTTCATTAGCGTTGTATAAAATGTTTCAACTGCCAACCTGCTAGTCTACCGGCCTGCTCACGTGCACTGTGTAGGACCAGAAATCTTCCACAAGACTCGGCCCGCATAGTGCAGATACATTGCTAAAGCTACACGAGCTAGTCGCACAAGAATAGCAGACAAAGTGCAAGGGTAAAAATATAATAAATACATCCTTGTCATTGACTGAGATGTGCAGAGACCCAGGTAATGCTGTCCTAAACCGACAAAAAACGGCAAAACGGAGTGGATTTATAATTCGGCAAAAAGAAAAACACACTACAGTGAAAGATGGCTGTGAGACAACCTGTGTCTATAGTAATAATACAACTAATAATACAAACAACTTCCCTTTTGGTCCCAATATTTACTAAGCATATTTGCAGATCCTAAGTCAGTGTTACTAGTCAATCAGTTGCATCAACTTTGGCAAATCTGCTTCCAAACCACGGTGGCTCAGCCTGGCCGGAAACCAATCTCCATTTTCAGGTTTTCAGCCCAGTTGCTCAAGTAAAACAAATAGGGAACATTGTCTAAATGTGCATCCTGTGTTAATGTAGTAACTTGTAAAACTGTAAGTTTATTTATGTACTGTAGATATTTGGACAAGCAGCCTGATCAATTTTCGCTTGTCTTTACATGAAAAAAGCCTCTAAAAATGGCACTGCAGTTATTATTGAGTCAAAGTGTTCTAACATGATAGAGTCAGTGTTGTGTATGATTTCTTGGCGCTGACGCCAGATAGGAATATTAATCGACCAATTGTTTCAGCAGTAGTGTGACTTTCATGGTTGTATTTGTAAGTACAGCCTACACATCAGCCTCAAACTGTCTGACATGTTTGACAAACATGAAGCTTGTGATTATGCAGAGGCTTATCCGCCTATGAGTTTAAAGCGAGAACACATTTTGACTAAAAGTTTCCAAAATTACTTTTCTTTCAATAAAATTCAACATGAACATTTTGAGTTTGCATCGACTAAAACAAGACTAAAACTACAAAGGATAAAAATGACTAAAACATGACTCAAAACAATGATCATTTTCATTTTAAGACTAAGACTAAATCTTAAATAGCTGCCAAAATTAGCACTGGCACACACCCACAAGACAGATCAGCAACTGCCGGCCTAAGGTACAATTACGTGTGTAATTGGTTGTTGCCTTCAACAGAGCTGCTTATTTATGCAGTTATTAGTATAAAGAAAAGCTAAGAGAGCTTGTAGTTAGCAGTGCGCATTTTTGTGTTTTGGAGGAACAGCTTTATAAGGATCAAGGGAGGGAGACAGATTTTTTTTACAATCTTGTCAATCTTACTGAACCAGTAATACACTATGATGGTTAACTGTGTCTCTAATCATTTATATCTTTATCTATCTATAATCAGTAATGGAATATATAAAGCGTACATTTCAGTAATTTGAAGTATATCAGTTGATCATTTATAACACCATTTATTTGTGACCTGTTAAAATTGTTTATTACATGATAATTAGGAAAAAAAACACTTTACTATTATACTTGCTTCGAATTTCAGCACACATACAGTAGAGAAACCAGGCAGCTCAACTAAGCTCTGTGCATGGCCTCTAGTTTGGTTTCATCTACCGGAAAAATGAAGCGATTAAGGTGGATTATATTTGTCATGTTTATGCCATTCAAATCAGGAATGAGGACTCCCTGCTCACGAGGCACAGCCTCTCTAAAATCTCCTTTTAGCATCCCGTATTCCCGGAGGTTTTGGCCCCTGTCTGCCTGCATTATGAATTCTGGTCTCTTGATGGCTTAGCTGTGTTTGAACACTTTCATACTTCACAGGCAAGGGCTCTGAGGCAGAGGCTGACATTTCTATCATGTTTCAAAACCCAGCTGCTAAATTTGCAGATTTTGCTGTGTGATGATTTGCGAAAAATAACAGCTCCCTTTATGTAAAAGATGAATTTTGAGCTAAAAAACTTACCACCCACATGCTGTATTTTTTGATGTTACATAAAAACTACACTATAACCATTGCAATCGGTCTTGTATGCTATATTGATTATCAACGATCTTCAACTGTCAATCTCACACAGTAACCGTCTGTTGTTCGTTCTGTGCTTGCAAACCCATTATAGTAAACATAGCTTTTGTGGTGTTAAGACATGAGGTGTGAAAATGGTGGGAGATGCTGACAGATGTTCCTCCTCTAAGTGATCACAGAACCATGTTTTTTTGTCTAACATTATAACTGTCATAATCTGCTCCATATTAATACCATGGAATGCTGCTAATGCTGCTTATCTCCGACTTAAAGCTGCATGTAATTTTCCTCACTGTGACTGGTTACTTACCTGTTGACACATTTTCATTTGTATGCCAAACACCAACCACCATGTCTACCCCAAGGCTGTGGGGGTGTTGAACTAACTTGTCACTCAGTGCAACAATATCCACTATTATTCACCACGTCCTCTTCCTGTAGTGTTTCTTACTGCTATATTGTAATGTGTGTTTTTATTGCACTGCTGTATGATGAGAAAGAATGACATTCTTACATGTGGTCACACTGAAAAGATTATTACTTAAAATGTGTAACCTCAATCTGAATGGAATGAGCACTGAACAGAGATAATAAGCACTGTGTACTGCAGGGAACTGATATAACCTCTAGATGCTGAGTGAAAGCTTTGAAGAGAGAAAGCTTTGAAGAGAATCATGTTTTGAAGCCAAGTCAGTCACAATATCACTCTCATGTCCTCAGCTCTTTTACAAAATCACTATGAAATTGCTGAGTGTAATTAAAAAATGGCTTTAAGTGAGCCATCTGTAAGCCTCCTACGCATATGCTCAGTCTGAAATGAACAGGAACCCCCTGAGATTCACATGGCATGTGAGGTTAAGTTTACAATCCTTGGCGTTAAAGATGTGGTTATTTAACAGATTATACCACAGCTTGTTTTCACATTTCAGCCCTTCTACTACAAATATGTCACTGCTGACCATTTTCCACAAACATACAGCTGTTTATCTGAATGGGTTTTACCACCTTCCAAAGCGCCTTCGGCAGCCTTTAGAGCCCAAAAGCCTTCACAGAGCAAGAAGCTGTTGAATTCACACTCCTGTGTTTGCTGAGTTTTTTTCCTTCGAAGTCTGTGTATCAGACACAAAGCTTGTGCATACAAAGCTGTTCAGCAGCTCACTCCCATGTGTGTGATGTCAGAGCTTCCCACCAGAACACGACTACCGCACCAGTATTCAAAGCAATCTGTGCTTTCAGCTGCATCATCGCACAATAATAATGTTCACCGAAAGATCTGGTAACCTTTCTGTCTAATAGACATACTAATGGCTGCCAGGGAAACATGAAAAATGGGAAAACTGTCAGCAAAGTAAAGTACAAATAATTTGCAGTAAATGTGCTGAAACATGCAACACAGGTGTTTTCTTTTTATCTTATATTTGTCTTCTGTGTTCTGTTTCTGCCATGCTCCCTCTTTCTCATGCCAAAGATGATGAACCAGTTGGACAAATGTAAGTATGCTTTTGCTACACGTATAATTCAAACAGAAAAGCTGGGGACTGTGATTTGAATTGGAATTACCTTTAGGTCACTAAATCATTACTGCTTCTTTCCCAGGAAAACAAATTCAACAAACAACCACAAGGACAAAAACATTCGCCAGAGGAATACAAAATAAGAAATTTACTCAAGTAAGACACTGTTGGAGGGGGAGGGGGCTAAATATAGAACTCACTGTGAGGATTATCCGTAGTCACGCCTTCTCTTGATTTTCTCTTCACAGATGAGATGGCTAAACTGCATTTTTGTGACTACATGACGGTGTCAGAGGTGGATAGAGCTCCGGGCAGTTTTGAAAAAAGCATATCTTGTCTCATTTTATGAGAAACAATATCAGCATAACACTGGCAACAAAAAGAACATAATGGCTGTCTTAAGCATGCCTTATTCAGTCTTACATGGAGATTTCAGGATGATGAATAATGACTAAAACCACCATAAAGGTGTACACATTTTTAATGTGCTGTTGGTGTCTCCTTTATTGATTTTACCATATCCTCAAATGAGGTGATCCCTTTTGTATTACATATCATGTACAATGCATGCAAGATAATTACGCAATAGGATACTCAGAATATACATTTTCTGTTGTTATCCCTCGTGTGGCTTTTTTTGCATCGAAAATGACCTATGTTTTTTATGGAGTCATCCTTATCATATATATATATCATATGTATATATATCATATATATGATCTATATATACATATATATATAGTTAGTTTTATTCTTGAAAATTTGTACAGCATATCATGGTCATTTAACTATGTTTGATTTTGTGACAAGATGTCCACTTTTAAGAGATCTTTTATTGTGAAGCAAGGGCTTCAATGACTGGCAGTATTCAAATTTAAATGAGAGTGATTACAGAAAATGACTACTGTGTGTTTAACTATCTAAACAAAAATGATACGTGTATTATTTTTATTTTCTTTCCAGAGTAACTTAGGTGTCTTGTATATGTTGAAGTATGAGTGTTCAAATGATAGGAAATCTGTAAAAAATATTTTTTTTATATTTCCCAATTTCAGTTTTTGATTTTGATTTTTTATTTTCCTCTCTTTAACTGTATAGCATGGCTATAATCCTATGCAATATGTATTCTTAAATAGATATATGGAGGGCAGTTTGTTTTACTCAGTGAAGCTTTAACATTGTGGGATCACTTGGAAGCTGGCATAGCAAAATTCACTGCTGTAGCTGCATGACTCCTGTTTCAATACAATGTATCCATGTGTGTTGAGGTGGAAATGGACCTGCATTAAGGTGGGAAATAGAGGGACCAGAGTATATAGCCACGATCTAACATATGAGTGAGACCAATATTTTTTTTCTGAATAAAAAATTTGAAAATGAATGTTTTGCCTTTTGCAACTTCTTCATCTCAACCACCTAAATTCAAAGCATCCCCTTCGAGCCATACACCATAGCAACTACTGTTTAGCATCATTTAAACAACATTGGCAGCACAGCAACAAACACTCCACCAACACCACCACCAGGCACTGCCTACACACACTGTATAAGAAAAAACACGCGGCACTGACTTGACCTTTCTGCCTTCAGCTGTTGTTGAGATTCTTCACTCTTCAAGCAGTTTCCTAAGCTCCCCCTCCACCTTCTCAACAAATGCATGAAAGCTGGGATCCAGCAGACAAATACGCAGGATGGGCTCCAAGTCACCTTGTGCCAAACAGCCGTGACGATATACTTGAGGCACAGCCAAGGCAGTCTCTCCCAAGAAGTGCTGTGGAAGGTCCAGCAAATACATTTTCAAACTTGAACTGAATTGAGGAACCAATTAATGTAGAAGCCTATGTAAGCGTTCATATATAAGGATGTTAATCTGAGCATCATGCCCCTCATGAAAATCAATGCAAACACTGTGATTCTTAGTTTAATCTTGAAAAGAATTACAATGAATATGTTGCACAGTGGATGTTGAATTCTGTTAGTTGTTAGCCTTGACTTTTTAAAGATCAATACCTGGGCGAGACGCTTGATGGACACCGATCCCTGGATAACTTCAGGCTCAACTCCTGTAGCTTTTCCCTGCCCAGTCTGCTGAAACAGGGTTACACACAAAAGAAGAAAAAAGATTTGAGCAACACGGCATGACACCACAGGGTTAAGAGACCAATCAATGGCTCCATTACTAATTGAACAGTATCCACCCCTCAAAGCCCTTTCATCCTCACTGTGAACTCCTTCAGTATCTGTTCGCTAAAGGTCACATTCAACCCATGGCAGGGTCCAGCCCTTCCTCAGTCCTTAGTGTCGTAATTGTAGTAAGCCAGATGGCAGTATCCAAGTTTTACTCAGAATCTAATTTCTAATTAACCATATGCTGTGTGTTTCCAAGTTTGAAAGTAAATGAAAGGTCACAACTGAAATGAAGTAGAATAGAGTGATATAGCCCTGACAACTTCATCGCTATAGTGGGTAATATCATTGTTGTTGGCTTTAGAACAAAAAAAAATCTGTTTTCATTACCGACATTTTCCTTCGTATTCAAAACTCATCTTGTAACTGGTTTAAAGGTTATACCAGTTTGATCTGATGTATTCAGTAATTCTACTGTTGTTCTACTTCTGTGTATGTGTGTTTGGGATGGGGCGTACTGTCTTCTACACCATATAGTGTATTGCGATTTGCTCACGACTCATGCAGTATGTACTCCTGAGTCCATCTACTGTAGATGTTGTGTCACTGCCAATAATAAGACAATGCTGTATATAGCACCATCTAGTGAGGATAATATGGCCACTGTTCATCAAAGCATTGTTACAAAACTGTTGATTAAGCAGTGAGTAATGACTATATGATAATGATATATATGATGTCATTTTTATAACTCTAGAAAAAAAATGCACAAAGGACTGTATAATGTATGGAAGCATAGGAGATCAATTTTTAAATTCTACCAAACTATGTCAGAAGGAAAAAAAAAGCAGTAGCTCTTTCACTGTGTACAGCCACAAACCAGACTCTCACAGCTTTGAGTTAGCACTTACGCAATCTGTCTGCTTTAGGGAATTTCTATGGGCAGCACATTTCAAACCTATAAAAATCTGATCAGTGTGTTGTGATTACATTACAGAAAGTGTGTTTACTGAATTGTAACACAGCCAACCTGTAACACTGGCGCTGAGACCTCAGCAGGGGACTGATTAGGGGGCAGCGGGGCGTCATCCTGAGTGGTGACAGGCATGTACTCCATCAGTTTTTCCACAGCACTCGAACACTCCTTTATAGCCTCTGCCCTGCAACTTCCATCAAACTGCATCCTTATCATGCGGCCCTCTCCCTGTGGAAATCCACAAATGCATCTGTCAATCTAAACTTTACCCATGAAAACAAACTCCGTGGTTTTAATGTTGCTTTTGTGAAATCGGCATCTCATTCAGTTAAAAATCGGGTTTGGTATGCAAAGAGGAGACTGGTGAATTTGATGTTCTGACTACTGTTGGCTGAACATTAACATTTAACAAATTAACAAATTATCTAGATCATAATAACAGTATTAAGAGGCCATTCATCACAGCACAGTATTTTTAGTTTCTCCTTTTAGTTTGTTATAGTCTGATATATATAACAATCTTGATCTTGCAAGGGAATTAAGGAATTAAGACAGACCTTGAGAAAACACTGCTCACTGTGGGATTGCAATGCATGTCACGACTCACCTCCACAGTAAATCGAAACATCAGGTTATCAGATTTCTGTTGTACTTTGAGTGCATCAGCGCCGCAGAGCAAAGAGATTGTGTCCTGAGAAAAAGACAAGAGGATAAATGTCTATAGTAGCCAGGACAGTGAACCGGTTAATCCAAACATATACAAAAAAGTGTTTTTCAGAATGTAAAATCGAATTATTTTGTACTACACCAAGTAAAAGCAAACTGATTTCCACTCAATCGCTCAACTCATTCAAATTACGGAATAAAACTGATGTATAAAAGACAGTATTTTTATCAAGCTGACAGAAAAAAAGAGTTTCCCTAAACTGTCTGCAGGGGTCTCTGTTTACTCAGTTAACCTTAGCCTTGAGGTTCATGATAGGTTTTGTACACAAGAATCAAACAACAATAGCTTAATATTGTGTTCAGTCTGTTTTATTAAATGTGCTTTACACATGCATTTGTTTTTACTTTGTAAATAACAGCAAAGGTACATTACCAGGGTTTTCCTTAGAAAAATGGCAATGCACCAGGGAATAACGGAGCAAGTGATCTATTGCTAGAAATTGGAAGTTGCAGGAAATTTACACTGCAATTAGATAAAGTAAATACATAAATACATATATTTGCTGGACCATATATAAGTAAATATATAATTGAGATAGGCTTGTGATTTTTGTCGATAAACTTGCTCTGTGTGGGATATTCAAAAGCTTTATTGCATACAAATTAAACACATTATTCGACACTCATTTTCACTCAGGTGATCAACTGTACGGTTGGCAATTCATTAAAGCAAAGCTGAGTTGAGCCGGCTCATAGTGGGGCAACACTTACCTAAATCACTTTATGCTGGTTTTTCCTTTAAATCATCACCATCTGTTGCATGTTTCACATGAACGAACGTAATATATACAATTACAGTTGACTGATTTTATTTTGTTAAGTGATGCTTGTTAACCCTAGATGAGCCATATTTCAAGTAGAGTACATAAACTCTACAATTATTGCTCTCTGATACAGAAAATGTCAGTACTGTTCAAAACCAATTCCAAAAGTTTCCTTCAGAGCTTATCATGTAGCCTATAGGCCCAAGCTCTCTGTATTGAAAGTTCCCGGGCATTCACTGCACCAATCTATAATGGACCAGTCCATCATCCTCGGTGAAAGCTCTCTGCAGTCTGACCTGAATATCTGTCTGGCTCGGCACCCTGGCGCAGCAAGATAGCTGTGTCACCTGCCAGAACTCCATTAATGAGACATTGAGTAGTTCCTCAAATTTCTGTTGTCTGCAGGGCAGAAAGGTCACTTTTTTGGTCCAAAGGCCACATTAACTGCTAAAGCCCCAAAATTCATGATCTCCTTTTTCTATCTTACATGCTTCACCAGGCTTCTGCAGTAGTCTGACACACCTTGATAAGGGTTACCTGCTTAAAAAAATAGTTTAACACAATTGAGACTTTAACAATCCCCTGCCCTGATTGTCCACAATTGGTACTGGCCTACTTTAGGAATTAAGATGTCACTCTGCTGTGCCAAGGCTGGCACCAAACCAACGCACAACAGGGCAACAAATGTCAAGTCCATGCTCTGTGAGGCATATAAAACAGAAACTGAATCAAGGCATGCAAATTCACATCAACCACCGCAAAGACTGAATCAAGCTTGAAGTGAGTTTAAGCTTCATGTGAGCCTGAACCTCAAAATATTTCCCAATAATATTCTTTCACTTATTTTTAACGTGTTTTAAAAAGTTCTGATGGGCCATTTGGCCTTACGAAAACAATCCAGTCAAATGCCTCAGGATTTGAGCAGAAAAGTCAAGCTCTTCAGCAGAATATTTCAGACGGCCCTAATCGAAGCCTTTCATCTGGAAAGCAGATTCCTGTTACAGAGTTACCTCCCTGAATATATGCTGAGGTATTCGGGCACTCACTCTTTATTTTGCCATTTTATGTAAGGTTTAATTGAAAAATGACACTACATACTGCTCATACAGTCGTCATATTAAAATAATTAATAATAAGTAATTATTGTTAAATTCTGTCTATTCACAAAGAGTAACAGGTAAAAAAAACAATACATAAAAATGAATACAAAAGATACAACAGATGTTGACAGACATGATGCATGTAAACTTTTTAGGAGAAAGTGGCAATGCAGTAATATAAGGCTGGGGCAGCCTTCCTAATAATTAATCCATATTCAATGTTTCCTCCACATAAGGGAGGACAACAAATAATAACAGTGGTGTACTGCAGATGACTAGTGTCAGAAAATGATTATTGAGGCTGCAGAATTAAACGATTTCAAGACATTCCTCTGTAGCTACAATTTATTTTTTAATGACGGAGCTTCAAGTACAAGAACACTTCAACACCTATGCAACAGTATCACTTGCACACCTGCTACAGTCTAAAGTCAAAATGACAAGGTCTTATGAGCTAGAAGTCTGTGTGAAAATCAAAGTGATGATGATCTACTTCACATTACTGATGATTATATTTATCACTTCTCTGGATATATGAGATTAAAGTCTATCTTGAGGGAGACTAGGGAGGCACCAATACATCTCTTTCAAGCTATACCGTGGTATGAAACCTGATGGTCATACATTTACATACGGTATAGTATTCCACCATTTTAGTGTTAATAAAAATATATATACGATATGACGTGCAAATGAAATACTAATTCATGGCCACAAAATACTAATTTGTGTCCACGAAGTAGATATGATGTGAGCAGGAAATACTAATTAATTATATCAATATCATTCCTGGACAGCTGGGTGAGCAAATCAAGCGCACCTTCTCTAGAAACTGCAATAGCCATTAAACTAATTTGTGTGTGCAGGAGCTGGTGTACATACAAATGAGTTTACGGCTACACATTAGCACAACAAAACAACGTGTAGTAACAGGATGAGGATAAAAAGTTTGTCAGTCGGGTGAGGTGTCAGCAGATAAGCTACCTGTTGTAACAAAGTATGGGTCTAATTAAATAACGGCCTAAATGCAGGATAACAAGATACTGACTACAACAGAATAAGAAAAGACGCTCACCTCAAGGACATCACGTAGGCTATTGAAGTTTCTAGAGAAGGTGCACTCGATTTGCTTACCCAGCTGTCCAGGAATAATATTAATATTATTAATTAGTATTTTGCACATTATACTTATTTTGTGGCCTCGAATTAGTATTTTCTACGCACGTTATAGCTATATTGTGGCCACAATTATTATTTTTTTGACCGTGTCATATCTGGGGCTCAGAAGTCAGGACATAACATTTTGTGAGATAATAATAAAGCATTTGTTAAACCAAAAACGCTTCTGTTTCAATTCCTTTAAGGATTATTCTTGCTACTATTAATACAGACAGTTCAGGTGGATGACAGTTAATTTGAATTAGATTGACATTAATCAAATGTATGGGTTTAAAATCACATCTGGAAGGAAGATGTTAAGAAATGGGTTACATTTTAAAACAAGCCTTCTCAGCACCTCACTCTAAGCACAGCCATGGGGCTGGATCCAAGCATACACGGTTTACCAGATTCCCGAAAAGTAAAGCTAAATATTAAGCTGTTGTGTGCATATCATTAGAAACAATTCATGTAAAAAAAAAAAAACAAAACACAACAACAGAAGACTTAAACAGTCAGCACAGTCACATAGCCTTCTTACCAAGCTTTTCTGTCCTTGAACTACCAGCAGGTATCCAGATTCCACAACTGTGAGGACAATTTCCGGTTTCTTGCCAGTTGCCTCAAATATCTGGTGAAGAGCAGAAAATATTGGCCCATGCAAAATTGTAGTGCATTACTCACTCAAGGGTTTCTTCCATCTTATATTAATTCCCAGAGCTGTTACACAGTATACTGTGTAATGTAGGTAGGCTCTGGTTTAACAGCCATGCATCCCTATCTTTAGCTAAACATACAGCTCCAGCTTGCCACCTAGAGTCTGATTCAGTTAATGAAGGACAAAACCACAATTCTAAGAGCAACACAGCACACAACAGTATCCCCACATTTCAGTCTTCACAGCCCAAAACTTATATTTTGAAACGCAACCTGACAGATGGAAAATTGAAGAAGAATAATATGAGAGACAATTGTGAAACTGCGTGTCATCAACAGGAAATATAGACTATACAGAATACAACTAAAACTGTTAAATAACCACAAGAAATTATCAAATAGTCTGAAATGTCAAAAAGTAACAAGGTATCTTATTACTGCAGGCCTGTGTCAAATACATTTGGACATGTCACGACAGGTCAAGCACAGGTGTAAATAATAAAATCAATGATTAGTGATGGGTGCATGTTGGCTTACTGTCACAATGTCATGGCTCCATGGGCCACTTGAATATAATAGAACCATTATTACTGTTATTAGTAACACCTGTGCTTTTCCCACTTTGTCAGTCAAAATGCCTGCTGTCATAAAAGACAGCTAATCAGCTAATCCATCAAGCAACTCATGTTTTGAGCCCTAATATGGGACCATTCAAGTTTACACAATATCTGTTTTCACATTATCATAATCAGTTGAAGACAGACCTACAGTATATTGTATATTCAAATATATTATATAATTCATATATATATTACTTTAAAGAGCAACAATCTCAGGATTCTGTATTTATTTTCATACAAATCTAATTTATGACCTAATTTGTTGGATTTGTTTGCTGCTACTGATATTTTACAGATATTTATCCCTTTCACACTGATTTGATTTATTCTGCCACATTTCAGTTTATTTCTAGCGATCTGGTTTTCTGTCTTGAAGTGCATGTGAGAATCTTGTTTTCAACTTCCATGTGAGGACCAAAGCTGAATTTAAATCAGGGCTGTGAATCACTGCAGAACTGTTTTACTTGAGAGTAAAGCTTCCAACAAACAGACTCTGATCAGTCAAGATGAATTCTCTCCAGCATAAACTGGAAATGGCTCTAAATTATTTTCACAGCTTCTAAAATTAAATCTGTAAGCAGTAAAGGCAAATTTATATCATAGTTAACTGAATACCTCTTGATTTTTCTAACAGTAGCTCAGACAATATAAACATCTTCAGACCATCAATTTGACTGTAGTACCATGATTGGTTTTCTTATGTTTGAAATTTGATATGCTTAGTTATTTAATGATTACTCAAGATTACACAGAAGAAGACAGATTAATATTCACTCTTTTAACTTTTCTTCTCAACCAGGAATCATTTGTGTGAGCAAACCTGATAATTTTTTAGGAACAGATTTACTTTAAATGAAAGCAATCCAATTGTGGTTGTGCTTACAGTAAATGGATAACTTTCTACTTTCTTTCTAACTACCGGTAAATGAATTTATCAGCAGATTATAGTTGCTTACAGTATGCCTTGCTTTGTTCGAGACTGTCCATCCGAATAAATGATTTTCTTGGTCATCACCATAAATCAGTATCAATATGACTGAATTCAGGTTTTCCATATCATACAACTTCTGCCATCACATTTTAAACTAACTTAAGGACTTCTCAAATTAGTTTATTCCTTAAAATTGAGTTTTGCTAACACATTTATCTGCTCCAGCCTTTTTCCAAGCTTGGGTGTCCTGACATGCTTTAAGGTTAAGGCTGACATACATGGGGGCCAGAAACTGCGTCAGTAGTTAGCCTAGCTAATAGGCAATGCTAGCTCCCAAATACAATATATAAAGTGTATACATATATATATTATAATACGATATAATTCATACTATGTACACAGTAATGATATAATGAGCCAATACAACTGTAATGAAGTTAGCTGTAACCTACAACATTATAGCTAATTCACGCAAACTAAGCAACTAAATAGCTGAATAGCTAACTTAAGCTAACGTTAGCCTAACCGTAGCTAGCTAGCATGATGCACGCAGCTCAGTATCAAAAGTATTAACCACCGGTTACCTTCCACGGCTGCCCTCTAGTCTCAGCGGAGCCGGGAACGAAACGCCCATAGCGTTTTAACTTCCATGTCCGGCTGGTGGCCATTTCCAGTCACTTTGGGCCAAGTTTTTTGTTGTTGTTGTTGTTGTTGATAACCAACACTTGCTAACCGTGCTGGCCTCAAGATGCTGTGGACAGTCGAGTAGGAGCTGACTGTAACGTTACTGGTCGGATACTGGACTGAAACAAGTGCTGAAGAGAAAGCAGAGTAGGTGTAAAAACTTAAAATATTCACAGTAAGGGTAAAACCCACACTGTTGTATAGATATTAGTATGCAGTCAGCCCTGTATGCCACTTTAATGTACTTGTGCGTGAGATAGACAGCACATACAGCCTGTTTAAATGCATTACAGTATTTACTGACAGTTCAGGCATATAGGCCAAACACTAAATCTATATTTATATAGTGTATTTTTCAGTATTAAAAAAAATAAACAAAATATTTTAAAAGGCATATTCACTGTCTTTCTTCTTCTGGTGACCTGAAGCCCATACTTTTGGAAGAGTATGTCTGAATGTTGACTTCCTTGTGTAACATTTAAATTTGATTATTCCACATCAGTCCATGACTCCTCAACCCTAATTACATTTAAATGATAGCTTAATGACCTTAAACTGGTGTTATCCATAAGGAAGGTAACAAAAGTGACAATATTCATGAAAAATGGATCTTACAAAATGGCCGCTGCAGGGCATCAAACCGTTCAATCATGTAAAACCAAATCGTGCAATTCAGTCCATTTGTATTCTACTCTTTTACTATAATAACACTAATAAAGTACAAACCAGTGACATCAACTAAAAGCTTCATATGATATCTTGAGACGCATGTGAAAATATGTTGTAACTGCAATGACACTTTGGATTTAACCATGTCCTTTCTTCCTTGATCATCAGGAAACAGGTCAAAGAAGGGATGTAGATGTCAGCTATGGGATATTTATTTCAAAATAATACACTTAATTGTGGCACCAATGACGACGCTCCAGGAGATAGATTACTTTCATGATATGTATTTGAATATTTAATTGGAATTGAATTTCTTTTTATGTATATTTAATAGTTTTGTATACATGACTGAATTGTAAATGGTAGAAAAAAACATGTCAATTTCTTTCTATGTGACTGTGGGGACGAGTACGTCTGTGGTACTTTGAATTTTAAGTTATTAATATTGCCAAATTGATGGCAATAATTGTTAATATAATATGTTTTCTTTATTTGTACTGTAAAAGCTAAGGACAGAAAAATGGATCCATAATGTCAAAATTGACAGGAGTGCAACACCACAGTTGTAAATACAAATCCTAGGTCTCTTACAATTTGTTATATCTAATGTAGGTGCCAGTTACAAACAAAACTCAGTATGTCAATACAATGTTATGTCTTGAAATCTTGTACCTGGAAGTGAACAAGTATGTAAAGAGTAATCTAACCCTCTCACTGAGGTTACAGAAACAAGTGACAGGAATTTAGAGGGGCTGAGACGAGAGACACTATTCACTGTGTTACAAGACACTGTACCGTCAAAATGATTTTGAAGCTGTTACTCTAAGAAAGTTACATAATGACTGATTCATGTAGGAAAACAAAAAATATGCCTCTTCAGCCCATATGTATGGGTGTTTATTTTATCCCAGTTTGCATGAAGTATGTTAATATCAAAATGCCCGGTCAAATTAACTAAATTAACTTTGTTTTATTGTGAGAGTGTGGGAATCAACTGAATAGTGTGTTGCCAGCTGGAGTTTCCAGAGGAGTCTCTGAGTGTTTTCAAGCTTTGTTAAATGACCTGGTGGTCTTTTTAAAGTTTACTCTCTAGAACCACGATGTGTTGCTCGTGTCTATAATGTAATCAATAATGAAAAGAACAACAATGTTATGCTACAAACACATAGCAATAGTGCAGATCCATCAGAATTTTTATTATTGTTTTTTTGCCGTGATGCAGATATATACAGTGGGATATTTTAAAGTTCAGCTCAATCTTGGCATCTTGCATTCTGTGATTTCCTCTTATCAATCATCAAGCTTAAACATCAGCCATGATATTGACATGACCGATGTAATGGCACAGCACTCCAGCAGTCTCTCATGTCCAGCTCAGATCGGTTTGCTTCTCAACATCCAGTCTGATCTCTCCACTGTATCCCCCCCCCCAGGATCCAGCTCCTAACGTGGCTAATGAGACACACACAGTGCAGCGCAGGTAGGACATACGACCAAAGATGGCAAAGAAAATGGATGGCAAATAAATCAAAAGTGAATAAATTAAAATTGTGACCACTTACCTTTTAACAGCTCTTTGCAGTATCATCCCTGAACATTGACGTCAGCATTCTGTAACGTGTTAAAAAAAATTCTTACTGGATAAACCGTCAGGCAGGTTCAGTGTGAGGAGCGAAACACTGATAGCATGTCGGACAGTTTAGCACTGTGACCAAAGGGATGCAAAGCATGGGAAGAGCATATGGACAGCCTTTATTTTTAATGATGTGTGTTGTAGTGGTGATCTTAATGACTTACACAGGCCTCTCTCTCTCTTTGTCTTAAATGAAAAGGTGTGAAAACAGCATTTGCAACAGCTACCACATGCTAAGTCTTGCAATGACCCCCTGGCACCAATTAACATCTGTAATTTCTCAAAAATGCAGCAAATTAAATAATTAATATTTCATTTTAAATGAATGTTATTTTTACATGAAGTGCTCTTGAGTGTTCCACTTCAATTTGTAATTATCTGAGCATGATGGCAGTGTGACATTTTCTGCAGGAAGTCAGTCAATTAGGGAAACTTTCCTCCTGGTACTATTTTAGCATCGTGAAACTACAGGACAATAGGTGTTTGCTTTTGGTCTGTGGCTCACCATCAAGTTTTCTTTGGGCTAACATGACTAATACTAGATTTCTGAAGCAGATACCAATATGAAATCTGACATCTGGTTTAAAGATCCAAAGTAGCCTTTTTTTGCTTAACATGAACACGACACATAACCTTTTTTTTTCCTAATATTTTTTTTTTTTCCAAGATATACACTAAACATGGCATTTTACTGTCAGAAATCAACTTGTCAGTGCTCTCTGATTGACAAACCTTAATGGAATCACTGATTGTAAATGTCACTATGTGTCAGACTTGTGATTGACTGCTAAACTGCCCGGGGTGTACCCCGCCTCTCAATGTCAGCCAAGATTGGCTCCAGCCTCTCGCTGCAGGTAAGCAGGTTCAGCTAATGGGTGTATAGATGGATGTTTCTAAATTACCTTCGCCATGTTTGGGCTTTTCTGCGGTTTGCCTACAAAAGCTTATCTGTAATAACCTAATATCAATACCAATATTTCTATGCCTGACCAATATATAGCCCAGGGTAGGCTTTGTGTACGGTGTATCACCAGAGAAAATTGTCTCAAATTGTACTTTTGCTTCTCGAAGCTGTGTTTGGCACTCCCTCTGTACTTTTGTGTTCATCTCTCTCCTCCGTGAAATTGTATCTAGCTGACAAGAGGGTTTGTTAATAAAACTCTGGACAGGGGGCACTTGAGAATATGTGTATATTTGTAAACAGCTGGTAGAACTTTTACTTGGTGCAATGTATAACGCATTCAACCCAATCACAAGAATAGATTTTGCCTGTAAGCGTTAGGGGTGGTGAAAAAAAAAACGATTATTGATTAATCGCGATTACAATATTGACGATTATGAGTCGATTATTAACTTTCGATTTTAAGATCGATTTTTAAAAAGAAAGATTTTTTTTTTCTTTTAAATTGTAATACAAACCGTCTCATGCGTGACAGTCTCATATGTGACCATTAAAGCTCATTATGTCAGCAGTTAATAGAAGCTAATGTCCTACGTACTTCAGATGAAAGCTGTGGATGATGGCCACACACGCACGAACATGTTTGAGTTTCTCAGAGCAATGGCAGACGAGAGGGGAATAGAGAAACACGACCTGGTTCTCGTCACCGACAATGCTTCCAACATGAATCTGGCTGCTGAGCTTGGCAACTTTAGTCTTTCAGTGAAAGACTACATTCAAAACGAAATAAAAAAATAATAATTTTGATATTACAGTTACATTATACAATATTGAAGGTGCTGTGAGGTGTTACTCAAAAGAGAAGTAAAATAATTAAGCAGCTGACTGATGTTAAATGGAAGATCAATAATTGTTAATAATCAAAAATCAAATCGACAATCGAAAATCGATTGGTAATCGAATCAAGACTTCAATAATCAGAATCGAATCAGGAAATTGGACTGATTAACCACTCCTAATAAGCTTTTCTGCTAACCACCTATATGTTTAAACTACGTATCTTTATGTTGCAATTCTACATTTCTTTAGGGTTCAGGTTTCAATTTTATTTTTGTGACAAAACTCAGGTTATGATTTAGACTTTTGTTGGGTTGAGGCACAAAACCTACGTGGTTGGGGTTAGGAAAACATCACATTTAGACTCTCCTGGTGCTGTCACCACTAACACAACTGGAGAGTGTGGAGTAGTGTCAAGCTTACATATGAAACTCCTTGGCAGGAAATCCCCTGACCTGTAACTCAACCACTATGTCATCAACCTCCTGACATGGAGGTTGGCAAATACACATGTAATGTGAACATGATATGATGATATGATTTGAACCGAGGAATCCAGGGTTCTCAAATTTGTAAAATGCCAACATTTTTCTCTGGGAACTAGGTTGATGCAGTTGCAACTGCCGCTATAATCTGATTTATTTATTTTTAAATGGGGAGTAAACATGTGTATATATATATATATATATATATATATATATATATATATATATATATATATATATATATATATATATTATATTATATTATATTATATTATATAATTTATTTTCAAGTATTTTCACATGAGCAAAATATCCTCTGGATTTAGTTTGCTTTCAATGACACAGACAAAGCATTTATATTGCATGTAAGATGACATTTTCCTCTGTAATAGAATATAAAAATCATTCTCCAAACCAAACTGAAACATCATCAGTTTTTAAAAATCTGACTTACATGACGTTTTACTCACATTTTCATCATTATCCTGAAAGGCAAAGATAGCGTGATAGTCAAACAAAATATTTCCAATTATGTTTATTTATTCAAACTAACAGTCCTAGCAAAGTATGGTAGCACCATAAAAATAGAAATCAGTAACTAGACAAATATTGTTTTAATGTAAGTAGTATTTATTGTAATTTGAGGAACCAGCCTGCTTGATAAAACACCTTTTGCTACAAATTATTGTCGAGCCTCAGCTGTATCTGTGCGCGCAAATTACGCAGTGGCTCAAACTGCAATAGGCGAATAGGCTACCTCGATCCTTCCAACTGAAGCCCACCGTGGGGTGGGGGGGCTGAACAATGGGGTTTGCATCGCCTACCTGTAGCCTTAACTTGGGAGCACCGGAGAGCGTTTTAAGAATGGGAAGAGCATTCCCCTTTAAACAAGGTGGGCTGAGCTTATTTGCAGTTCTCGCTCCTATGGCAACCCAATAGATCAGCATCATCATGAATATTCACAATTCGCCAAAACGCACCATGACTATGGATCAGTGATGTCAGCGGTCCCTGGCATGCTCTACTGTATTTTTGCATGGCTGTGTCGCGTTGTTTGACGGCTGCTGGCAAAGACATCTGGTGAAAAGCGCATCCTTCGTCGTGCATGACCTTTCCCTCGTCTCCGTATCACGGTCCGTCGGCACGTCCCTCACATGTCACGCTAAGGTGACTTTCAAGCAGTTTTTTCCACTTTTGCGCACAATGTCGGAGCGGCACAAAGATGCTCATCGGGGACGCAGTGGCCAAGCGGACCGCCCAGGCTGCGTGTGAGGACATATGCAAACTGTCAGGTAGTCTAATGATGAAAAAGAGTGTCTCTCATCTGTTTCAGTGGAGCCACGGCGGTCCATGTCATGTGTAGCAGGCTTTCAGGGATTCAGATTAGCTCCAGACTGATCGCACTCACAAACAGATAGGGAGCGCGGGGCTGGTGGCAATAATCGTTACAATACAGCCCAAACAAAATCTGGATTTATTTCATTTTCTCCGCTGCGTCTCAATGTCATAATGGACAGGTTGCACTCCTCCATGCGTAAAAGGCTCTACAGTTTGCCTCAGCACATTGGACAGAAAGCATCTATAATGGGCGAAGGAGAAGACGCAGACAAGGACACCCGGAGGAAGAGTATTAGGATGAAGCCTCTACCGTCGCCGTCGCCGACCTCTGGGGGAAGCTGCAAAGGCATAGGGGAGACCAAAAGTGGGGAGTCTGTGATCATGGAGACGGACATAGGGAGACCGATGAAGACCAGCTCGAACGGAGATTGCCGGAGGTTTCGAGGCAGCCTGTCGTCCATCACAAGTCGGCATGTGCACGACTCTGACTCGGCGGAGGAGAGGCGCCTCATCACCGACGGGGATGTCACCCCGAGCGAGGAGAGCCCCCCCGGAGCCATCGGTGATGGGCCGCCGGATCAAGGCGCGCAGGGGGCCAGCGGTGGCGGCGGCGGCGGCGGCGGGAGCCAAAAAGATTCCCCAGACCAGCAGTCAGGGTTTATAAAGTTGGATGGCATTGACCAAATTCTGCCGGACGACGAGAGATTATATCAAGCTGGGTTCATACACAGACAGTTTGGAGCGATGCTTCAACCCGGGGTCAACAAGTTCTCCCTGAGGATGTTTGGGAGTGAGAAGGCGGTGGAACGGGAGCAAGAGCGGGTTAAATCCGCCGGATTTTGGATAATTCACCCCTACAGTGATTTCAGGTAAATTTAGACACCTCACACACACGCTGCCAAACAACGAAAGGGTTCAGGGTGAAGCGTCACCATAGCGTCGATGCCTCGCACAGGCCCAGATGTTTTCCTCACTCTCTTCATCGTTTATTAGGGCAAAAAACATCAGCTCACCAGCTGCCCATTCATTGTTTCCTTCATCACTTATTTCACCCCCCCCTTCACTCTTGAGATGACATTTAACATAAGTCATAATTGTAATCAATTGCTTTTTATGCTTTATAAAGAATCTTACAATTAACTAATGAGTTCACAGATTAGTAAGGGATTTTTCAGTGCCATAATACAGCAGAGGAATTATATTCATTAGTTTCAGGGTATGCACATATTACTCAGGAGGCCTGTGTTGTGTTATGGGATAACACAGCCTTTTGTTAATCAGGCCAATTTACCTTCCTTGTGCAGATGCTGTCCAAAAAGGAAGCATATCTGAAGCACCCCAGTGGTTTTATTCTCCTTTATTTGATAAAGCTGTGCACAGGCGACATGCGGCCTTCACTTCGCATCCTCTTTTAACGCTCACACGTCGACCTCCTTACTCCCCTTTTGTAGCTACACGGTATTCTGAAAAGTAACAGGGTTAAGTCATTTTAATTTGAATTCATTCCGATCAATAGCTAAAGCTCCAGGGCAGGTTTGAAGTGATCAACACATTTGATGTGTGCATTTAATAGGGCTGTCTGCCGCTTGTGACAAACTACAGCTGCAGAACTGAGCAGACAAAGTCCAGGAGCGCTCTATTGTTGGCCCACAGATTCCTATCCGTTGTTAGTGCCCTTGAGTTTGTTATTGGCCATATGCATCTGATTCACGGCCACATGGAGGCTCTTAACTGCTGACTAAGACCAGATAAGGTGCTTCATCCTCGCTTTGGGGCGTTTAGAGCAGCGTCGTAGGATGCCTCTAAACAACTGGTGAAATAAAACCGTTAAATTCTAATACATGCATATTGGACTTTTTTGTATAATCTCGGGTGACCAGTTTCTAAGAAGTGCCGGTGAACACTTGTTATTTACAGTCAGAACTGTGTTACTGTAGCTCAGACATCACTCTGTGCCCACTATACACACTATAGTAACCACAAGCATGTGTATGATGTTGATATTATTAGATTGGCCAGACACAGTGAGATGGTTTTGGTTGAATTGCGCTCGCATAATTTGCTTCTTTTAACATATCCAGTCAAATCAGATTCACAAAGACATTTATTTAGTCTACTTCACAGCTTGCATTATTGCAGTTTTTTTTAATTGATCACATGCTCCTATAGCTTAATGAAACAGGTAACAGGAGTGTTTCATCACAAGCTGTTGCAGCCTTGACATTTAATTCACATATGCGTCTCCCACCATTTAAATGATGTGGAGGCTTTAAAAGGATCTATAGCGAGATCGTCATTACACATCTTGTATTTCTCCTTGTCTGTGACATTGGATGTTGTCTAGCCTGCCGGGTGTTTGATTGGCTGTGATCGGGTAATGACATGTGATATAGAAATTCACTTACCACGAAAGTGTCTTTTTTCTACCTCAAGAACAAGATGTCTGACTTGACTGAGAGACATGTGAGTTTCGGTGCGAGTTGTTCACAGGCCCAGTGGAAAGAGGGCTGAATTAGACTCTAACAGACACATTTATCTGCCTTTTTTATCCCGTGAGAAGTGATAAAGACAGTGTGCTGGCTAACACCACTGGATGTTGTCAGTCTAATTTGGGTTTTGTTTTGTTTTTTTGTTTTTTTTTTAAAGATGGACTCAAACGTCAGCTGTCTTTTGCTGTCAGGAAAAAGTATCTTTAATCGTGTGAATGTGAGGGAGAGGTAGACAGAAGGAGAAAGCGGAGATGGATGAACAACATTTCAGGAAGAACCATATCCGGTGTTGGGCTCTGTCATTTTCCAGTCTGTGATTGGTTTATTCTGCATTAAGAATCTGTCTGTCTCCATGTAATACTTTTTGTCTGCTCAGTCAAATCCCATAAACAAGTGCAGGCCTGTCACAGGCATTTGGAGGGAGCACAAGGTTGTTGAAGGGGCAGTAAGCAGTTTTGGAGAAAGGAATTCAAACTCAGAGCTTAGATATTTACAGTATTAATCAGATAGTAACACAAACTGTTCTCCATAATTGTATAAACAAGCTGTCCCAAGAAGAAGATAAGGTCCCCAGAACACTGTGTGAAGCTAGAAAGTTGGCGGGGTCCGCCACATCTAAACAAAGTGAAACAGTATGAAATTATGTCGTCCTTTAAGGTCAGTTTGTTTATTCAGTTAATTCGGTCACAGAAACAAAGAGAGTTTGTTTAATGTGTGTGTTTAGTTGTGAAAACGATGTACTGAAACACGTCGCTGATTAGCAAATTCGTATTTCTAAATCCACACACGGTTGAGGCAGGTCATCATCAGCAAGTGAGACATGTATTAGACAGTTTGCCATTTTTGTTACACTCCTCCCAGCTGGTTGTGTTTACTCTGACCCCCTCTGCTCTCTTACTCACTGTGTTAAATGTCATGAGGAAGGGTGATTTGGGGCTTGGGGAGACTGTCCTGATACCGAAAGGTCAGAGACTTGGCACCAGCTATCAGTTTTGAAGTGTCTTTGAGCAAGACGCCGAAAACAAGGGGGGGCCTCTGCTGAAATAGATGCACACGAGTGTCTCTCTCAGCGAGATGTACCAAAATAAACAGATAAATGGAAATGCGCCGAGCGAGAAGTGCTCTAAAAAAATGAGGTTAGCCAACCACTTGTTCGGGGTCTGAGGAGGGATACTGTTTATTACCATAATTAAACATTTTGGCGATCTGAGAGCAGTTTGCTTGTGGTTCAATCACTCCAAGCTATGATTACGTAATCACTCAACTCTACAATTAAAACCGCAGATGTGGCACTCAATCAGGGGAGTAAAAAGAAAAAAAAAGTATGAGTCTGTGCTTCAGCTATCTCTGGAAAAAGATTCTTGTATATTTCTCTGTAGACAAGACAAAACACCATCTTAATTCACAGGATAAAAATATTCAAAATAGCACATTATATCAGTTAGTTAACACAGCATGCTGAGATGACTTACAGCCACTGTTTTATTTCAAGTGAACCGAAGGAGCAACGTGATACTTCCTCCAAAATCAGCAGCAGAGACAGGACAAGATGGCCGTAATTAAAGCACACAACGACACGAGTGGGGACCTTTTAATGGGCCCGGAGAAGAGAAGAAGGTCTCTGTGACTAAAAAGTTTTATTCCCATGTCTGCATCAAAGCTTTGGCACTGTAAGCTCAAATTAGAGTGTCACGAGAAATCACATAGTCATCACTGTGCCGGAATTCAGCAAAATCTCCTCTTGTCAAGTATTGTATAACGCTAAGAAGCAAAGGGAGGAGCAATATCTTGCGAGGGAAAAAGACGGATTAAAAAATGGCATCATAATCCAATCTTCAGCCTCATTTCCAGATCCAAAGCCTGAGCAGCCTCCCTTCGATTCTGAACAAGCTCTTCCCACTGAGCATATGTGGTCATTTAACCGACTGACATCTACAGGGCCGACCAAAAAAGGAGATGAACATTCCTACAATACGACAGATTCATCTAGTTTTTAGAAATAAGGACGATTATTACTGTCCTTGACAGTAAAGTATCTGTGGGGGTTTGATAGGATTGTTGAACGATATAATTGATGCTGAGATTACTGCCCCCTCTCTCTGCCCTGCTCCTCGCTGGATGCATCTGTGGCGCTCTGCTCGCTTACTTGTCTCTGTGCTTTATGTTTCCTGTACCAGAAATCCACACTGAGACCCCTCGAAGCCGCGAGTCTTCGGTCGTAAATAGAGACTGTCTAAAAGTCATGGGTTTATGCCCCTTTCACAGATGATAGATCATTCAGTGCTTGATTGACAAAAAAATGATGCCCCTCTCACATAATGGATCTCGGTATGATGAAAACCAGGTGATTCTTTATTTTTTTTTACCTGTTTGCATTGAGCCCTTTGAGTGGGATCCTCATCAATGCAAACCTATTGTGCCAAGTTCTAGACAAACGATGCGGCACAATATCAGAACGCAGCCCTCTGATCGTCAAGTGCCTTTTAATTATCTTGTGATTCAGAGCCCGGAGGACACATCTGTTGGAAAGTCTTCTACATTTCCCTGGAGAGATAGAAAAGAAGATGTCGCACATTAGAACTTTTTTTTTTTCTTTGCACTGAAGGCTCTATTAATCCCCCCACCCACCCCTCTTCCTCCTTGAGAACCATGTTGCCAACACTATCAGAGAGGGGGGTCGGCTGTCCTGCCGTTTCTGTCAATCAGTTAAATCCCTTTGCAACAGTCAGGCGTATCCTCCCATCCCCTCTCACAAAGTCCACTTTTTTCAGCAGCCTTTTATTCCTCCCGCACACCCAGTTCTGTTTCCCAGAAGGCACTTACCTAGACAGTGGCAAAAATAAATCCTCTGAAAAGACATCTTACAATTTTGCTTCTGTTATTTTTTTTTCTCTATTTCTTGTGCAGAGAATACATTAAAGAAAAGTAGAGCAGATGTAGTCACCGATGTACACTTTAAGGCTGTGTTATAGTTAAAGGGGAAGTAAGTTTTGGGCAAAGTGTTGACTAAATGAAAATGTGCACTGAGTTCCTGAAGGCGCTTATGTTACCTATTAAATTCGCCAGTTTCTGATTCTGTTACTAAAGTGAGTCATAGCATTTTTTCAACATCCTCCATTAATCTGAATTGGGAAAAAAAACAACATTGTTTTTTGGACAGCTTTACACAATATTAGCATAACTATGTTGACTTTTTGCATATCTGCACATCTCAGTCTTCAGACGACTAAATTGATAA
Organism: Acanthopagrus latus; assembly: GCF_904848185.1. Taxonomy (NCBI): domain Eukaryota; kingdom Metazoa; phylum Chordata; class Actinopteri; order Spariformes; family Sparidae; genus Acanthopagrus; species Acanthopagrus latus. The sequence goes on from NC_051042.1 coordinate 29,768,828, forward strand.
GGACAAAATCTTGTGCTTGATGAGAATAAAGGGAGAATTGTAGCTACCCGCTCTCAGACTGCCCTTGTATTTTGTGAAAAGTCTGGGGGGAAATTAAACCCATGGTTGTTGTTCCCGTGATGAATTTAGAGATATTATTACACAAAATGTGCACCTTAGCTTTTACGGTCCTTATCAAGAATATACAGCCACTTCCAGCCGCAGGCTGTCTGTTAAAGATGCATTACTCTTACTGTACCTGAGTGCACTTGTGCGTGTCTTTGTGTATTGTGTTCGTGAGTGTATGGGATCAGATTAAATAACAGCATTCTCTATTTCAGTCAGGTTGATTACGGTTGATTTGAGAGTACGTTGTGCTATTGATTTGTTTGGGTCTCGCGGGGGCCTCCGGCTTGCCATCGGTGGATTTTATTGAAAAATGAGATGGAGAAACATACGCGGCCGCAGCGAGGGTGATTCCCCTTTGTGCGGCTGGTGGCAGGAGTCGTAGTCTGGGTGAGAGTTACACAAAGGTCAAGGCGAGGTGCTGTGGATGCGATAGCTGACACTTTAAGAGCCTCACTGAAATAGTTCTTGACAGTTTTCCAGCCCAGCAAGTCTTAATGATGATGATTGCGAGAACCATATGAGATCAAAATCTTTTTAAATAAAAGATGCATGAATTGAGTCCAGGCTGGAGAGTGTAAGCGCGTGCCCCTTGCGGACCACGTCTTCTTGTCTTACAGCGCTAATCTGCATGGGAAGGTTGGAGGAAGAAGCGTTCTGACACCACATAGGATGAATGACACTCTATTCCTCTCGGTCTCCATTAAATAATTCCTCCTTTAATTTAGTGAGGGTAAAACATGGGGATTACAGATGGTTCTGGCTGGGCCTGAAAGTGGGGTAATCAAAATAGACTGCTGTGCTCATCCACGAATATTAGGAGCCAAGAGATTATTACAGCACAATTTATTTAATGGAGGGAGCCCAGGGAGGATGTGCGTGGCCGGTGGGTGGAAGGTTGCCTGTCATAGTGGCAGAATGATTGAACGGCACCGTGTGACCTCGCCGGGCACACTTGTATAGGCGTGCATGTGATCACAACTGTAAAACAAAGGCCCTTTTCTCCACCCCACGTGTGTGTGTGTGTGTGTGTGTGTGTGTGTGTGTGTGTGTCCCCTCCTCCTGCTGATATGTCATTTAATTGAGCTTTACGTATTAGGCAGAGAGCTGAGTTTAACCTTGGCGAAGTGATGATAATCTCGAGGTGAGATTATATTGATTGATTGGACATCATATACATTTTGAAAATGGAAAAAAAAAAAAAAAAACCTGCCGCTGAGAGCATTTTCTGTTAAGTGCCACATGTCACCCAGCTGGAAATGCTTGATGTATTTTTTGGTCACCTGACAAATGTAATGTTGTCCTTCCCGCTTCAGCATCCTCTGCACTGCAACATCAATTTATAATCTCTCCAGGTGGATACACAGCACTAGTCAGCCAAGAACCGTTCTCGAGTTTTTTTTTTTTTACTCCTCTTTTTAGCACATTTTCAGTGTCAAATGTATTTCTCCTGCTGCTGGACAGATGTGATTGTTGTCCCACTGACCAGAGATAAAGATGTCACTTTCACTTATCTCAACGTTTCAGGTCGGTTGATGGAGAAAATGTGCATTTTTGAACAAACGATGGGCCCGTAGTCCAGTCACGTTTCGAAGAGGCTTGTGTGTGACGTTAGAGTGACTGAGACCTCTGTGGACCTTTCTGTATTCCTGTTGACACATTCTGCTTCTGGCTGTGCTACGGCGTTATTTTAGTACCACTTCCTGTTCTGGAAAAGAGACGAGTGCAAAAAAAAATAAAAAATGAGAGAAAGGAAAAAAAAATTAGGTGTCTCCTCTCTCTCTCTCCGTGCAACGACCTGACACATTTCCCTTGTTGACTTCACCTGTCCACTCTGCTCATGTGGGGAAGATCTGAGCAGACAAGGAAGGTTACAGTGACACTTAACATATGAATTGTGCAGCTGATTGTAATTCCGTGGAGACATGCAGCGAATTTTTGCAGCGACGCCTTGCTGTATGGTTCCTTATTTTACGACTGTGACACAGAGGCGATTGTTTCCCATCTAAATGGTGATGTAAATCTCATTTTGCACGTTTAGTTTTAATTTCAAATCTGACACCTGACACGTAATCAGCGCTGGTCGAAAAAAAGCAATCAACATCAACACAGATTATGTAGGTGTAATCTTCCAATGATACCCAAGAGGGCATTCTTTACTGTGATTACAGGAAGTCATTCACACTTCTACATCATCAACAAATTGACAACCAGACTTGGGGATATTCACTTTCAGCATTGCTTTTTAGTAATCCGTGTGTGATGATGAACAATTGATAGCACATAAGAAATGTTGAAAGCAAGAAATAACTTGGTTGCCAGCAATTAAGCCTGTATTTTATGGGAATTGTCAGCATGGTGGGAATAAATAATTAAGATTGCCAGGGTTAAACCTCCTGTTCGCTATCGATTCTCTCTGATGTCTATTATTCAGGTCCAGGCACACTGTTTTTCCACACAGACCTTGGGAGAATAATGTTTGCAACTACTTTTTTTTTTTTCAGTTTGTTTCTTGCCTAGTTAGGAGCCAGACGGTGGGATTTACTATTTTTAACAATGCAATGAGGGTCCAAAACACAATCACTCACATTATACGGAATCTCAGTGCATTACTGTTTCTGACCTGAAACACAAACCGGTCTGATTTATGAAAGCCCCAGTCCTTTTGTACCTCATGCAGGTTAAAATAGACTCACATATTAATTGCAAACTATATTTTGACCCTGATTTGTCCTTCAGCTGTAGAGAAGTGGTATGCTGAGAGACTGCTAAGTGTTTTATTTTCCCCAAGAAATGACCCAGCGTGTCACGGATAGTTTGGATATTACAATAACCATCTCGCTCCTCCCCTTGTGTTGACCTCTGTATGCACGCTGCAGCCCCATCTTGTCCGTCCCTCCTCGCACACGTTCTGCTATATCCAGTACAGGTTGACCTTTCCAGCCCTGCCGGTGTCCCAGGTGGATTCTCACACCCCCTGTCTCTCTGAAATTGGATTGCTTTTTTTCCCCTATCAGCCCAGATAGGAAATGGCCAAGATGTCAAACTGGCACTGATACGCTGCTCCAGGGGGTGGACACAAAAATGAGAAACACCATATTAAAAAGCACTTTATATTTAATGTAAGAGGCTCGACGTTACAAAGACAGCTTCACGGGAAAGTTCAGAGCCAATTAGTGGAATGTGCCAGGAACAATAATCAGTTCCACCTGCAGGTGATGGACGAAAATGCGCCACGTAATAGTGACAGTTACTCAGCGCCTAGACTGTCATTGCATTTAATTCTTTTACTACTTTCTGTCTTTCTTATTATGTGAGAAATGTAAGAAAACTCTCACGGTGATAAGATCGTATAGTTTTTATGATCTACTGTGTAAATCTGTGTTTAACTAACTGCAGTTAATAGCATGTATAGCATTAAGTCTTTTACAGAAAACCTTCAGTCAAGGAGACCTAAATTCACTAAGTACCATACACTTACATTTTCATCTGCAAAATAGAGTTTTGCTCTGTGCTCATTTTATAATCTGTTGAAAAGTTACTAAAAGTTTATTTGATTGACCCAACTCCATGACAGCTACATTTATGCTTATGAAGAGAACAGAAATCAAACAGAAAATAAAGATGGTAAGTTGACCTTCAATTAAAAAGATTTAGTCAAATAACAGTTCCCAAGATCAAGTATAACATTTCATGCTCAGATCATTTTGATATTTTTATATGTGTGATTGATTAGAACCACCTCATGTGTTGTGAATAGATTCCACATCTTACAAGTGATCTCATTTTATTCACTCATTTTTTGAAGTAATTTTGAAGTTACATAAACCGAAATGAGAGAAAAAATTGTGAGACGGTATGGAAAATCTTTGTAGTGGAGTTGAGATATCAGGGAAAGTGAGCGCTCTAGATATAAAGATCCTCACACACCGGGTGCTTAGAATTCACCTGCGCCAAATTAGTCCATTTGCTAATCTCACATCCGTGCAGAGCAGACATGGCAGGGGGATGACATTTCCTTCGAGGACCTCTCCACGGTTTACTCTGTAAGAATGTATAGCAGACTGAAGCGCTTTGGAAACAGTGGGGTTTCCACTCAGAGAGGACCAGAGTCCAGTGCGCTGAATAAAGAACTCTGTGTGTGGCTGGCGTGATTCACAGGAAATGCTTCCCTGGATCAATGTGTTTGGCCTGGCCCTGCCACACACTGGGTGTCTAGAAGACTCAGACAAATGGCTGGATTATGAGACAAGGAGTGGTGAGAGACAGATTGTTCTCTCTCCTCTGCCATGGGGGGAGGAGGGAGGGATCCTGAATCATCCTCACCATTTCCATAGTCGATAGCATGTCCTCTTTTTTACTCACAGCACAGCAAAGTTAACCAGCGTTGGATTGAATAGGGAGGCAGCAGCAGCACAAGTTGTTGTGTATAAATCCGACCCTGACCCTGTTTAGCATATACAATCAAGAAATGATAGAGCTAACAAATAAACATGATAAACCCTGCCCTGTTTGGTTTAACAGTCAGATAAGCCTCTGCTTTTGCTTACTCACGCAGACCAGCAAAAAAAAAAAAAAAAAAAATCAGATAAACCGCGTCTCCTCTCCAATTTGATTTGATTTCATGCTCCGAGTTTTCAAGTGAGGGTTTTCCATCAGCCTTTAAGCTGCATTAATTTAGCGTTTATTTACCTCTGTTTTTGTGCAGTGTTGCTCCAAAACAACAGTGCAGGAGGAAAAAAATGATGATCCCATCCTGACATGGATATCTCCTCATACACTCCCCTCTCCATGGTTGTCCCTGCGCTTCAGTCTTAATGTGTTGTACAGAATCTCATTTTCTTGCACTGTTTCCACATTTTCTCTCCCCCCCTCATGTTCTCATTTCAATGCCCTTCTCTCCTTGTCGCCCTTTGACCTCAGATCCCCGTTTTTCAGAGATGGATAGAAAGGGCTTTCACTGTGGCTGCTCCATTTGCTGATTGCAGCAGCTGAACTGGTGAAGATAATGGCCCAGTACTGGTGCAGCCCAGAGCAAGGGCACAAGGTGATGGTGTACAGTGTGACCGGCTCCTGATATTATAGAGAGTACACTATCTCAGGACTTCATCTACGTTAAGAGAAAGCCCACCGCTACATCTCTCTCTCTCTCTCTGTCTCTCTGTCTCTCTCTCTCTCTTTACTGGCTCTCCTCTGTCCAACAGAGGAGGTTAGTACGTTCAGTCGGGAGAAACTGGCCAGTGTCTCTGTGGCTGGCTGTCAGGGGACTCCTTTGACATGACCCCAAGGACCTTGTGGGAGATAACAAGGCATCATGATAAAACACAGATGCAATTAGTGGCAGGATGACAGCCCATGACGCTGGAGTGCAGATACTGGCATATGCTAGTAGGATAAGTGCATGCTGATGGCACCGGCTGGAGAGCTTTCTGTCCTTTCAGTGTCTTCTGCTGTACAGCCCTGCCACTCACGGTCTGTCTGTGTTTTTTTTTTCCCCACAGAGGACACATTTATTTGCTGACTACCGTGTACAGTTTTTGTTCCTCGGAGCAGATAGGTAACAGGTCGCGCTCTGGGAAGCTCTGAAGGACTCTACAGGGCCGCAGAGACAAGGACAGGGATACTGAGTAGCCACTGGTGGCGCCAGGCACCAGAAACAAACCCCCCCCAAAAAACCCCACTGAGATGAGAAGGGGACAGGAGACACAGACTTAGCTACTTCGCAGCATTCTCCTCCACGGGCTCCCTGATTACGTCTGGTCAGATCGCAAAGTGGCTCTGGTGATTTCTTGATTTAGCCAGGGCTCTTAAGTGCACACTTCTGAGCTATTCACACATCAGAGCAGGTTTAGGCTGGACTTATTTCAGTGAGCGGATCTGGGACATTCCTCAGTGTTTTGGACTGACGCTGTGGAGTTTAGAGCTTTTCACTGAGATGGTTTGCCCAGTTTCGGACCTCTGAACAGCTGCCTGCATCATTTTAAATGAACATGTAGTGAAATGAGACAAGGAATTAAGTCAGTATTATGCTGCTGATTAGATTCCAGTTAAACCAATAAAAGAGAATCATAATTGAAGGAAATTAGAAAAAATATCATCTGACCGAATTAAACTGCAACTTACAATTATTTTCAGTATTTATACATGTACTACTTGTTTTTATAAAATTTCCCAGATCCTAAAATTCCTTCTTGACAGTCAAAAATCCAAAGACTCTTCATTTATTTTCATGAATGACAACGAAAAGCAGCCAATCTTTCCAGTTAGGAAACCGGAACCAGGAAATAGTCAACATTTTTACTTGTGTAATTACTGAAACAATTAATTGACCATCAAAATATTTTAATTATATTCTTTTTTTCTGATTAATTGATACATACACAATTTGTTGCAGCTCTAATTATATCATGAACAATCACATACACCTAATACAGACACCCAATTAATACCTGTTGTTCTATTTGATCTATAACCGGACACTTCATGCAGATAGATAAAAATGCATGCTAATACAAGCCTAAAATATGTCATGGAAGGAATGTGATCGGATTTGCATTACCACATCTGGACACAGTTCGGATCTTATGTAGGTGTAAACACAATCTGTACAACGTCCTGGTACCTGTGCACACCATAACAAATTGTTAAAAATGAGAGAGAGAGCAAACAGAAAAGCTGAAAGTTACTAAAGCTCCAGTTACTAAAAACTCTATCAAATTTTATCTGGTCACAGAGTAGCCTATGTGCCAGTTCTGCAACAAACCAGGGCAACTTAATATGATATTTTAGTACAAAGAGAGGAATAACTTAATGTCTTACAAATGCTGAATGTACTAGAGGGGACAAGTGATTAATAATTTGTTAAAGACCTTGTTTCACAAAGATTCTTAAGTTTCCCCTAAACTCAACAGCCCACAAAACTCCCAGATTTTTTAAGAGAGTCTGAGGCTGATTTGCAGCCATCGTTTTTCATCAGGATATCGTGTCCAGACACAGATCACTTGATAATGCCAGGTGCAAATGGGGCGTAAATGACACACTTAAAAGACATAGTCCAGAGTTGGACCTGTAGCTAACGGCACCAGAAACCTGTTTGTCAGTTGATCATATTTCACAGAAATGACTACTGACCACTGAGTACTGATCCTAGATTCAGTTTCACTGTGCGATTCCAAAAAAACGTTGATCCATTTCAGAGTGATATCACGCTCCACCCTCATGCTTCCTCCTTCCTTTACATTTGTCAGTTCTTCCCTTTAATGGGTCAGAGCTCTATTTGTTTGAAAATGTTCCACTGCAGCGGATTTGACATTGTCTTACGCATTGTCTTTCTCCTGGCTGTGTTGAGTAACAGTCCTAGACAGCTTTAGAGGTGAATGAAAAATCAGACGCTGTCCCCTTCCCTTGATGTCCTACCACAGAACCACTTGTAATCTTATTTATGGATCTCTCTTAGCAGTGTTAGGTAAGGTTGACTCCTTTCAGCTGATTTAGTTTCTCCTCTCCTCTCTGTAGGTATTTAGTAAATCCCTCTGTTTTCTCATAGCCTAAGGTTGGGGAGATTTGCCTCTCCCTCTGATGAAATCTTCTTAGCCTTGGTTTGAAAAAGCAGTATGCCTCACCTAAATATAGCCACCTGCAACTGCACAGCCCCAGTGTCAGTGATGTGCTTGCAGTGTGCCTGCTGGCTGTGCTCAGCAAAGACAGCGTCGTTATGACAGTTCATTGGAGCGGGTGACAACAGAAATAGGATTAACCCTTTTAACCTGTTTTTTTTTTCTCCTCTTAGACACTTAATTCTCACTGTGTTTGCCAACTGGCTTGTTTTAAACCAATGGGCTGCACTTTTATGGGCAACAAAGAAGTGTTGCCTTTTTTTTTTGGGTCGTTACAGATGTTGTTTTGCCATGACAGACTTTATCAAAGATTGCTTCCTCTTGCAGCTAAGTGAAGCTTATGTCGTACAAAAGCATGCTTATTTTTCACTGATATCATTCATTCAAAAATGAACTCACTTCCTCTCCTATGTTGTGGTACACTGTCCGCCTATGAGGTCATTTGGAGAGAAGAGGGAAAGTGCATGGTTTCGATGGTTGATATGCAGCGCTGAGTGACCATCGCTGATGAGCTGCTACCTCAGCCCTCAAACGGTCAATCTCACAAAGTACGCTGCATGTAGATCGACAAATGAAATGCAGCTATTTTTATATTCTTTGTCATGGCTGTTGGTGTTATTGGTGTATCAACATCTCTGCTACAAGATTTATATTGATATTGATAGTACGTTACAACCCTGATCAGTCTAGAAAACTGTCTAAGCAGAGAAAATATTGAAACCATGTCTAGGTAGCTCAGAATGAAACATGGCGTTTGTGCTGTTGATATTTAACCTGAGCCAGAATTTCTCAGGCATATATTGAGTCAGTACTTCTGAGCAGGACCCCTGATAACACAACCACATCTTCAGAGGAAAAATGGGAGCCAGCACACCCCCACATGCACACTAATACATTATTCAAAAGGGAAACTGCTTTTTGATGCAAAAACAGATACATTTCAATCATTTAATCAGCCAAAACCACATTTTTACAGTGCACAGACACTTAGCTGGTGCCCTTATGGAAGTGCAGTCTGGGAGCACCCACTGTTCTTGCTGCTGTTCCCATTCAGTCAGTGTGGCGCAGCATAAAGGCAGACACTGTTAAATGCTGTCTTCCACTTGTACCTGACATGACAGATGATCTGCTTGCATGCTTTGCCATCGCTCTCCCAGCATGGAGGCCGGCAGATTAAACATCTGTACAAGGGAAATGTAAACAAGTGTCACGTATGCATGCCAGCACAAATACAAACATATACTCACTTTATAAATAGATCCTCGATTTGAATATAGGGATCTCTGAAAGTTAAGTGAGTCCATCTCAGGCTGTTTGTGGCTGCTCTCACAATCCCTTTCAGGTAGCCCGGCTGGCAGGGTGAGGAGAATGAGAGAGGCTTATCGTGTAGTTAGATGCACTCTGAGGGTGACAACATGTTCCTGCTGTCCCCGGTCAGCTCGGCAGGGACCAGAGTGGGCTGTGGCTCCGTCCCCACTGACAGCAAAATGTCAGGGCTCCCTTCATCAGTACATTGTACTCTCAGCACCACAACAACTAAGGTGTGAGCTTTTTTGACGCATATTTTCCTCAGTGTTTTCCAGTGTTTGGCTGCTTTGCTGGGCCTCATTTTTTATGAAGTTTGTTACACACTTATCATGAAAACCCATCGCCATGTCGGCCTTTACTTTCACTTAGGCTCAGGTCAGATTTTTTTGTTTTTGTGGTCTGCCATTTACTCCATCGTCATGCTTTGATCACATGAACACATGCACGGGCTCTGGCCAGATTTGTGGTTTTATCTTTTTACTATCACATTTTATTATCTGAATTTTTCCTACAAAAAATTGTTACATCTATTTTTTTTTAACTTAAAACGAAGAAAAAAAAAAAGATTGATTCATGTAGAATAGCTTTAATAAAACTTTAATAAGACTTTTTACAATACACACATGCCTGAGCCAGCAACATGAACAACAGCAGAGTTGTATTCTTAATCAATTCTTACGTTCCAAACTAGCTGCAAGACATAAATTATGCAAATGTGGGACATGAGGACATAGTGTGATGTCACAGAATTAAAGCCGGGGCTACTCACAAGGTGTTTTGTTTCTTGTGTGAGAGAGCAGCTTCTGTTGGTGCAGACTTTGACCTTTTTAACTTTCAAGACCTTTAACATGCTCCATCAGCCTATGTAGAATAAAGCATAATAGGTCTCCTCTAACAGAAAGTATATTTTTGTACACTTGAGTTTGGACTAGATTAGTCGACCCGAATAACATTGAAGAATATGCTCATATTTGTTTGAGATGTGATATTTCGCTCTCACTGAACACCCAGGAATATTACCTTCATTTCACCAGGTTCGGGTCGCTGCATTTTTCTTTCTTTTTATTTCTAGACAGGTGGTATAGCACCACACAGTGTGTGAGTCTGAGATTTGGGATGCACACAGAGATATGGGATTGTTTAATGCCTTTGAAATGTCCACCTCACATCACGCACTCGCCAAACTGTATTTATAGAACAATGTTCTTCTATGTCAGGGTCCCAGTGCATAGTAAAACACAGTAAATGGATCCCTGCTATGTTTAGGTAGCCTGACCTCCATTAGGAGGCAACCGCAAGAGTGAAAGGGAGAAATCATGAGTGTTTACTCTACACATGCATGAATGCACACACACATACACACACACACACACACACACACACACACACACACACACACACACACACACACAGCACATGCATGTAAAAACTCTATCTAACCCTATAGAGCTGTCTGAAATTCTGCATACTGAGGTATTTTCTTATGCAGAGAAGTCCTCCACCAGTTGATTGGTTTAACAAATTAATGATTAGATAGTGCAATTAAAAAAGTGCCCTGATCTGACTTGTTTTCTGTTGTTTTTTGTTGGAACATGTGCTGCATTATTTTTCACATTTCTTTCTCAATGAGCGTAGAGCAGCTGCTGTTAATCTTACCAATCCTCACATCCCTTAGACAAGCTGGGCTTACTCAAACAGGTGGCAGCAGTAGCTGTGTTCTGCCAGACTGACGTCCAAAGGTCTTAAACCGCATTCTGTCTTGTTATTCCTTCTGCAGAAATGTTGAGGAGCTCTCCTCTGGCACTACTTTACCATTTCCCTCACTCCATTTCCTCTCTCTGTCATTCGTACAGTGTCATACAAGCTGAGATATTTCCTGTAAGGTTTGATGTTTTTTTTGTTTTTTGTTTTTTTCTGCAAGCCAGACTTCCTTGTCTGGCCCTCAACCCAACACTGTTTTTCTTGTGCTGAAAGATACCCAGTTATTGGACTCAGAGTCAATTTATTTTTATTAGCCAGGCTAGCGTCATGGCTCCAGGCATGTCAGTGTTTGTCTGCATCGTCAAATCAAAGTCTGTTTGTTCTAAACTTTTTGACCATCTCAAAATCTATTACAGTCTCGTCAGCCTCAGCTGTACTTTGTGGTTAGTGCTTATTGGTAAATGTCACCATGCTAACGTGCTAAATCAAAGTAGTGAACATGGTAAACATGCATGCTTAACTTGAGCATGTTAACATGGTAAAGATGCTCATGTTAGCATTTAACTTAAAGAACCAGCCAGCAGCCTTGTTAAACTGTTAGCTTGGCTAGTAGACTCACTGGTTATAGTTTTTATGACTTTTTCGGGTTGTCCGTCCATCCATCCTATTCTCCTGAATGTGATATTTCAAGAACTCCTTGATGTTAACTACTACAGGACTGAAGGATGAACTGAGGTCACTGTGACCACACAAAAATAGGATGAAAATACGAAGTGAAGACATTTTATATCCGAAAGGTCACATGTCAACTTCACCGTTTTACGTAATATTCTGTAAAAAAAAAATAAATGTTGGGGCCAGTATTCAACGCTACACCTCAACTGGACTAGTATGTAGAGGCAGACCTATGAGTCCTTTGTACGACACAGGCTTTTTTTTTTTTTTCATTCTCGTTACCTGTGGTATTCTGTATCATGTTTAGAAGCATCACATACAATATGCCTACATTTGCCAAAGCTGCATTGGTTTGGAGGGAAGATTGTAAAGACTGTCTAATATTATAAAAATTTAATCCCAGAAAAAAGTTATATTGGTTTGGTGTGATAGAGACATGGGAATATACAGTTCCACACAATGATTATGTGACCTCAACACATGGATTACTCAACTCAAGGAAGTTTTAAGTCTCTTCAAACATTTTTTTTTACTACTGTGAACTGAACGTAAGCTGATAAAAATCTTAAATGCTTTGGTGTACTCAAGTTTTGTAATGAACTTAAAAAGATGCATTATGTGTGTTGATACAAAGAGTAAAACAAAGGCAGGGATTTGCAGTTGTTGCTGTAAGAAACAAATAATCTCTCTTTGCTGGCAGAGCCTGTCAAGTGTTTGTATGTGCTTCACAGCTTACTAATAGGATGTAAGTGTGCTCCCAGCGCACAGGCCAACAATATTTTTAATATCAGGGAACATGGCAGTATAAAGAACAAATGTCATTACCTATGTTTGCCTTTTCTTCCTTTGAAGTTTTTCTTGTTCTCTTGGGCTTTCAGTCTTAACATGAGCAAACACAGTGGTGGCAAGGTTTGTCTAAATATAGCTCCACTTGACAACAAGCTGGAACAGTAGATACCCCTTTACTTTGAAGAATTCCAATTACTGTCACTGTTTCCTCAGTGTGTGTGTGCAGCAGACGTGAAACTGATATGTGTGACTGTGTATACTGTATATTTATGTATGCATGTGTAAGCATGAGACGTTCTTGTAAACTGTAATCTGAGCACATTACACCTCAAGCGTCTGCTACCAAGCAGCCGCTATGTACTTTTTGCGAGATCGTACAGTATTATTTATTTAAAGTGATGTGAAGTATGTCCACAGATGTATCCTGTAGATTCTCCAAATAGGCAACTGTGACAAACAGTGACAAGGAGGAGACAGTGCTGGCCATTACTGATGTCCCCTTTATTGCTTCGTAATGCAGCAGTGAAGGAGTTTTGGCAGAAAAACAGAACGTTGCCAGCACTGAAGAAAAAAACTAAAAGTATGAGATCTGAAAAAGTCTGCACCATTTGAAAGATTTCTTTGATAGCAATGTTGAACATCAGTGACTGTAGTAGCATCAATGGGGATATCAAAGTATACGAGAACATTTTTTTAAAGTGAATGCTTTGGTAGCGTTTCATCACATCTCGAAGGACTTTAGAAAGAAAAGGCCACTTTCATCAAAGAAATGAAAAACTGTACATCACCCAAAATAAAAAAAAAATAAAAAATGAAGACAGGGCCAAAAAAAAAGATGCCCAAGAAAATCTTGGAGGAAAAACTTGAAGACACCTTTTTATTTTTATCTGTATGTTTCTGTTCTGTGAGGCAACTGTACATTTTTACTCACCTTGACCTGACTAGGACCAGAGGTCTTTATTTATGTTGTTATTAACATACTGTTAATCACCATGAAATCTATAGATGTCAGAGGCAACAAGCAAGTGAATAGCTGTAATTACTTTTGCCTAACAAGAATGCTTCCTAGTATCCTTTCTTCCTGGTATCCTTTTTTGCTTATTTCCCATGATCCTGCTCTTGAAATTGGTTTTGCAGAGAGACCAGATCTTTGTGTCCCAGTTAAAGGTGAGTGGGTAAATCATCCAAGCTCACTGGGCCCGAACCCCTCATGGTGCAATCTGTCCACGAGATACCACCCTTAACACAAAAGAGCCGATCTGGATTCAATTACCAAGCCGGCAGAGAGTACAATTTATATCCAAACTCTCAGGCACGGAAGATGGACGAGGTCACGGTACAGTTTGTAATTAACAGTTAACCCTCATTGACCTTTGAGCTGTGATTTACAGTCCAAACACAAATAGCTTTCATGTCAAGCTGCCTTCTGGCACGGTGTGGAGGTTACGTACGTATAGGTTATTATGCTATCCTTACACACCGTGTGATTATAAGCTCGCTTCCGCCACGCTCACACAACACCCAGAGGTATTTAAGGTCAAAACAGGATAGTGATGAGACACACAGTGAATCACATCACTGGTTGCTCTTACAGGAAAACAAAGTATCCGTCCGAAAATCTGTGGCTTGATAGATAGATAGACATTTATTTACTTCTACAATGTGTGTCAAGCAGTGGCAATGAGTGTTGGTTTTGGGTTTGGGTTTTTGGTTACACTTATTATGAGTATCAGTACTTCAACAAGCAAACTACAAGTTGGTTTTAAGCAGCTGCAGCCAGCTGGACCACCAGGTTAGTGTTGGTGTTTAATGCTACTAGCACAAGAACTTTAGACCACTGGAAGAAAGAAGTCATCAAGCCCAGGTCTTTCACACAAAACATAGCCAAAAAAGGCTAAAATGGATGTGCTTGTACTTGGGCGGCCATTAACATACCTGGGCAGACTGCTCAAGTAAAATATGTGTGTGGGAAGCTCTGCCTCTAATTGGGCAGTATGTTGCTCAAAGTTGGCCGTAGCATTTGTACTAACTTTAGCATGTCTTTAACCATCCTATCACTGCCTGTCTCCATTTCTCTCTCCAACAAGGTTTTACTGGGACTTGACCATGCTGCTGCTGATGGTGGGCAACCTCATCATCATCCCCGTGGGCATCACGTTCTTCAAGGACGAGCACACGCCCCCCTGGATCGTGTTCAACGTGGTCTCCGACACCTTCTTCCTCATGGACCTGGTCCTCAACTTTAGGACGGGCATCGTCAAAGAGGACAACACAGAGATCATCCTGGACCCGCAACAGATCAAGATCAAGTACTTGCGGAGTTGGTTTGTGGTGGACTTCATCTCCTCCATCCCCGTGGACTACATCTTCCTCATCGTGGAGACGCGCATCGACTCGGATTTCTACAAGACGGCGCGCGCCTTGCGGATTGTCCGCTTCACAAAAATTCTAAGCTTGCTGCGACTGCTGCGCCTGTCGAGACTTATTCGCTACATCCACCAGTGGGAAGAGGTAGGAAAATGTTCCCCGATGTGTTTGCTGTGCTGATTGTCGCCCACTGTCTTGTATGATGTGTAAAATGCATGCTGGTTTTAGTTGTCCTTGGCAAACTGGATTCCCTGAATGTCAGCAAGTGAATTCACACAAAGATGCAGAGATAGAGACAATTCCAAGGAAATCAGTTATTGACAATCATACAAGCATGCTATTTGATGAAGCTCGTCAAACACGCAGAGCTTCACTTCCTAAATCCAATTATAATCCAAATGGTTATCCCCATGCTGGGGAGCTGCTGCAAGTATGTTTGCAGAGCTCTGCACTTTCCCCCTTTCCCCTGGGAAGGAAATATGGATAGATGCTGCTTCTGATTACATCCACTCTTGAAAGGAGTGAAGAGGCTCTTTCGCCGTACCCCAGTCACCGATAAGTTGATGAAGCCGGGGTTGTTGATTAGCATTTTTCCCTCTGTGTGAGCATCCAGCTAGCAGTGGGACCACAAAACCCAGAGAGCCATTGCTGCAATACAAGCATGATTATAATTGCGGCAATAATTAGAAAAGTTTCCATCGCTCTCACTGGATGGATCTTGCTGTTCAGTCCCGGAGGTAAAAGGTGCAAAGTGAAGCATCAGAGTCTCAGCGTGGAGTCAACAAGAAGGCACGCCACCGGAGGATAATGTGGGACAGTCGGGGCGACCATGTTGGTCAGAGAGCTGGGTAATTTAACAAATGCAGCTCACGAGTAGGAGTGCTTCTTGGAGGATCAGTGCTTCGTAATAAACTGCTGTTTGTCATTCCACATATCCTCCCTAAAAGCAACCAAAGCCCCCTTACAAGCTTGTATTTCTTTGAGGCGTCAGAAGTGCGGGTTTGAGGCTTTGGCTTGGGGTTTAGTGTCTCTATGAAGAGTACTTGGACACAATCAGTGTGCGTGGTCATAACACAGATGTTAAAGTGTGGTGCTGCAGCTCATACTGTCGTAGATGTCAGGGATCAAAGCAACATTTTCAGTTACGAGTCAGTTGTGTACCTCCTGGCTCAGAAGAAACATTTTGTAGGATAGACGGACCTTGCACTGCTTGTGAACAATTTGTACGTCTCATAGCACATTGAAATTCGTATGTACTAAAGTCTAAGCTTGTTGTTACCCAGTACTGTCCGGATACATTTCACCCAATCAGTACTACACAGTACAAATACCTGACAATATACTTTCCTCATGTTTTCCAATTCAATTTCACTTGTGATGGTGACAGGGTTCACATGTTTACTACAGAAAAACAAGTTTAAAAAGATAAGTCTCAGTCTACAATTGGGGTTTTTCCAAACACCTGTGCTGGCTTGGCTTGACTCAGTTTGACTGGGCATGTCAGCCCAATGGCAGGGATTCGCAGTTTCGCTATAACAGGGCCACCTGCTTGAAGGTGTTACTTTAACTGATGACATTCTTGTCTTGAATAGTGGTTGTCAGTGTGGCTGTAAATACTTCCCTGCACTGTTATTGAGCAATAGCTGTTAACCAAGCTCCTCTAGTACAGTTATAAATGTTTAATGTCCTAGAAATTGTTCCCAATTAAAGTCCTTCCCTATTGAGTTATTTAAAAAGCTTTTGAAGCAGCACATCAGGAAACATTGTGCTGTCATTGGAAACTGGCAATGGACAAGTTTTCAGCTTCAAGGTATTATTATGAAGCAAATGTTGCTTGCACAGTGTAATGGATAGATAGTAATGTAACAGTCAGGGTTTACAATGGTTACCTTTAAACATCACTATAACTATACAGCCGTGTTTGCCACCGGACACATGGTCACCCAAGAAAAGGAAGGTTAACTGACGAGTTTGAGGAAAATGGAAACAATCCAATTGTCTTTGCAGCAATGATGCCCACAGTGATATCGCCTGGCTACACTAGGTTAGGAAAACTTGTCTTTTTCCTCTTTTACCTGACTCCTGGAATAGCTAAAAGTGAACACGATGAAACAAGAAAATAAAGCAGGTATCTGAAAGTACTTGTGAGACGTCAAGTCCAGCTTGGAAGCACACATGGCTCTGCGTGGCACAGCTCTGTTAAACCGGTAATGGAAACGCTAATCAGCATGGCACGGTTAGACACACCGTGGCCAAGGAAAAAAGACCCTTATAGGATCAACAAAGGCACACAGGGAAAATTTATTCATTGTGGGTTTTTTTTTTTGTTTTGTTTTGTTTTTTTTTTTGATATAGCTCCGTACCAAAGAGCCTCATTCGGCTTCAATGTTACTGAAGTAAAGTGCCGTTTGCCTTCATCAAAACAATCACAGTGATCAAAACAATAATTTCAATGTGAGTCTCTAGTTATGTGTCTCTCTTTGTGGCACCACTGATTAAAGTCCTTTAATTCCATTTATGAAAGGCACATAATTTTGTTTGATCAGAGAATAAGGAACATTTTCATAAATTAGGGCTTTGGCTCTGCTGTGTGTTTTGTATTGTTTGTGTGTGTAATATGCTTTGAATTAGGGTATTTTAGAGAGCACACACTGTGGACTGCTCAAGGTGGCACGATGAGTACATGGTCATCTTCTTTTAGTGTGAACTTCTGCCCTAATTTGACATTCACATACTTAGAACACTGCATTGATATCCATTAATTAGCTTGTTTGGACACAGCGCCACTCAGTTAGATGGTGGGTGGGTGTGCTCACCTGAGTGCATGGCATTACATGGACAATTGCAAAGGTTGAATAGCAAGCTGATTGCCAATCAAACATCCCTAGACCTGCCCAGGGGCATTCACAAAAAGTTTTCAAATATTCAGCTGGATAGAACAGTGTATATAAGTGTGCTGACATTAATCATGCAGGGCCTCTGTGATGCCATTTCACAGAGAGGAAAAGTTCAAATGATTCACTGGGGGAGACTCCCTTTGCCACCCTGTGCCGCCATGCATGTCTGCTGCTGTACTTCTGAGGCCAAAATGAAGGCAGGGATACAGGGATATGCGGTGTATGAGGCCGGCCGTCATTTGAAGTGGACATGCTGACAGCAAAGCTGCCACATGTGTGAAAAGGGGACAAAGGGAGAAGATGATGAAATGAGTGGAAGGACCGAAGGAAAGAAGACCTGCTGAACGAGCATATAACTTCTCAAACCCACCGAAACAATACGACAAAGAGAAGGGACAATACACTTGTGAAGCCAGCTGCCATTTACATGTTTTATATCCATGCGGGTGGTGTGTGTGTGTGTGTGTGTGTCGGGTTTGCTGATGAATGCTCGCTAGGCAGACAGAGTGAAAGGCCAGCTTTGCCTCAGCGCCAGAGTACTCCAGATGCAACCTCACAGAAATGTCATCTGTCACTGCAGAATAACTTGTCGCAGGGATATCACCACCTGACTGACTTTTTGACTTTTCCTATCGACGGCTACACTTCAGTCGACATGTATGTATCTCATCGCCATTTGAATATCGTGGTAACACTTCACACTGACCTTACTTTGGTCCATTCACGTTTTCCTTAAGCTTGTAATCCATGATAAAGTTGTATTCTGACATTATTTTTACAGTGTTGCACTGTAAAATAAAACTAAAAAGGGGTTATTTCTGCTGGTTTTCACAGCACATTCAGGCACATGTATGCAGGGTCCTTGTGATCCGTGACACGGCGCAATTTTTAGCCCCTGTAACACCACTGAATGCCATTCAGCGTCACTTGCCACTCTAAATATGGCGCTCTGACACGGCAGGAGCTGCAGACCTGTGAGGTCCCGATGTCCTCCAAAAAGGCAAAGCCGATTTATTTTACTCATATTTCACAAGTATCTGCGAGCTATAAATAGTGCTGCACAAATTCATTTGGTTTGTTATTGTTTGAGTTTTAATTTCCTCCCCCAGTAAGAAGTCACACAGAGGACACTTCTTCCGGGGAGTGTTGAATTCAGCTCAGTGAACTGCGCTGCATGGTTTAATGCCGCGTGGAGCGATACTGTTGGGAGCACATTTTAAAATTAGAATCTTTTCTCGTGTTCTCGCTGCAGTGAATAAAGCTCTTTAGGAATTTCGGAATGAGAAGAAGAAAACATGTGTACAAAAGAGATGGAGAAGCAAATGATACCAAAAGAATGAAAGTGAGGGACTACAGGTGAGGATTTGAGACGATATCTGTTTTGAAGTTGTCCAGAATAGATGCATGAAATCATAATGGCGTACTTACCACAGAGACTATATAGAAACCTTAGTGAAAAGGTGAGCAAGGTAATCATTTGCTGCCTCACACCCTTGCTCAAAATGGAAAAAAAAAAAAATGCACCCATGTGACCTGCACTTTCACAGCAGCAGGCCAGTCCAACACGTCACAAAACTATTTCATAATCCCTTTGGGGACAGTTAGCTAACTCCCACATGCAGCATCACCGTCAGTCTTTGCGTCAGTATTTTATAAGTGAAGTAACAACGTGTCCGAAGGGCATAAAGGTGCTGAATCTACTGATGTGAAAAAAATTAAATATCTTTAGAATTCCCTTCACTTTGGTTTTATGAAACCGTTCGACAGGTTGAGAAAGTAGGTCATAATCTCACATGCACACATGTACATGCATATTCAAGGGCAAATAGCTCATAGCAGATTGGATTGCAATCAATATATGTCCATTTGTTGTAACATGTATGTTTATGCTGGCTTTGTCTGCATGGACTATAGCATCTTTATGCGACCACACTGTGCTGCTGCGGTAGCCTGAGTCTCAGACATGTTGCCGCAAGACCACAAATTGTTGAAGTGTCCTTGAGTGTGATGCTTGACCCCTAAACTGCTCCAGCGGGGCTTCCCGGGGGACAACGAAGGGGATTTTGGGTCAAAGCAGCATCAAAAATATTCCAACTCAATGATGTGGATTTGAATGTGAGTACAGCTCCAGGAGTGATATGTAACTTCACACCAGACTGGCCAAGAACAACAATTTACACCACTGCATTCATTTAAAAGCTATAGTAAGTTGCTACTTTGCAGGTTGAGATTATTAACACAAAATGTAATCAACAAATACATTATGATGTAAATTAAACTACACAGCAGTATAATAAAGCTGCTGTTTTATAAAAAAAAAATTAAAATACTCTAATCTGAACTCCTCTAGCACCATCAGTTTCTATTTGCAGAACTAAACCAACGATCCCCCACCAGCTCATGAATCTCCTTCTCCTCTGTCCTTTTTTATCACAGCTGTCATAAATTAGCACTGATTGCTTCCATTTCCCCTCCAAACACTCTGAATTTTAAGAGTGTTTCTTTTTTACAACCCGCCGCCATGTTGGCAGAATGTTGTTTACAAACAAGGAGGTTTTTGGTGGCGGTGGCCTTCTGCCAATGGTAACATGGCCATGCATCATGACATTCAACATGGTGTGCAGATATCAATCACACCCACACACACACACACACACACGGAGCAGACTGCCGCTATGGCGTCTCCCCCATCTCCCTCTTGTCAGCTTCCTCTTGTCACTTTTCATCTGGATAAAAGACTGTGACCGGATATTCTCCTCATTGGAGTTGTCTCCTGTTGACGAACCAGTGACTTGGATGAGATTAGTCATCCTGTTAAATCAGATTCAAGGCAATGCACTAATGACTAAGCTCTGAGGGCTTCCTCCCATCATGCAGGATGCTTCCAACACAACCGTCTCGACTAGCCAGCCCAGTAAACGACGCTTTTGTAGTTTGGATGGAGATGACTTCATGAGACGGGCGCTGAGGTTTTACTGAAGTAGGGGCATGGAGTTTGAAAAACAAAGAGGAGGAACCTGAGTGAAGTTGTGTAGGAACCTAAGCCAGACACCTGTGTTTGTTGATTACGTCTATCTCTTTAGTACTGGCACCTTGGATTGTTAAAATGTTTGGCTCTGCCTGCCCAAGTGGCTGTGTGCTGTCAGTGAAATGCTCAGGTGCTGTGATAAAAGTTAGCAGCGTGGCTGCCCCGCGGGTCCCGAGAAGGAGCGAGGCGCCTTTCATTTCCACCCAGTAAATCTATACAAAAATATTTAAATAAGGTAAATCAGCTAATCAGCCCCCCACTCACTGACCCATTACCTTGGTTGAGGACTGGTCTTTCAGAGATAAGAAAAGCAGGAAGAATAGATTTAATGGGCTATTATTGAGTGCACAATGAGGCTCGCCAGCAACAGTGACAGGTCCTCAACACTCTGAATAAGCCTTGTGTGATATCAATACCCACAGTGGATTTGCTTAAAAAACTATTACACAGAAATGTGTAATCCTGCACAAACCCAATGGCGCGTCTTGGTAGGGAGCAGAGCGAGAGTGGTTTTTGTGATCCGAGCCCTCCAGGCCTGTTCAGACGGATGATGGAAGGGTGTTCCCAGTGGTCCCCTCCCAGGCCTACTTCTCATTCTCCACGTGCGCTCCGTCCACCATGACAGCATGCATGAGCATGACATTTTGGTCGAAGGCATTTATAGTGAGAAATCTAACCCCCTGCCCACGCAACCTGCTCCGGGAATCTGCCATCATCATCGTGGATGATTAAAATAACACAGAGACACGCACGTTGATTCTGTTGATAAACTTCATTACTCATCACCGGGAGATCATGTCTCACCCGAACACAGGAGGAGGATGCATGCACAAGGCAATTAACACATGAGTAAATGTAGTAAAAAAAACAAAAAAAAAACAGTTTATAGAGTAAGGACAGAAAACATTTACGTTACCAATACAGCCATCATAAATCTTTGATTTGTGTTTGTAAAATGACAAGATTGAATGTGGGAGAATTACAATTTTCGAGAGTGAAGCTAAAACTCAGAGACAGTGTTTAAAATTAGATATTTTTATGATGCATATGTGATTGAAACTCTGTCTTTCGGTACTTAAAATAAAATTGATGCTGAATCCACAAAAATACTAAATGATTATCACTGAATGACTAAATCTATTAGAGCATTAAACACAGTTTTAAATATTAAATAAAGAACTTCTACAGTTGAATCATGAAGTGAATAATGCGAACCAATTGAAGTAAATCAAACACATTTTTCAAATAAAGCGTACCACGTTGGGCGTAGCAGTGAAACTCTAAAAGCAAACGCAGAGATTTGAGGTGAAGGGACAAGTGTTGTCATCCGCTCAGCAAAAATGGCATCGGGGAGAAAGCAGCAATGACGAATTTTGTTTTCTCTTATGTGTCGAGACGCCGTCACGCCAAACATTCATCATCATTAGCGGGCGCGAGCAGCAGACACCAGATGCCTCGGTATATAGAGCTGCGTGGACTGTGTCTGGGCAGCTACCATCAGCACCGTGGGACATATGCATCTATTCTCTCACCTGGATCACGCTCTTCTCACTCCATCTGTTTGAGATGACTCGGCAGCTGCCTTCATCCGCTCGGTGCCTGTCTGGGCCTGATCGCTAACTCACAAGGATACAGATTAGGAAACGTAGGCCTGTGTTTGACCCCTGTCATGTTTATTCGACTGTATTTACTAGTTTTATTTGTCTGAGAGACACTGTGAGCGAATGTCTTTGATCTACCACTTGTATTAGTCATAGTAGGAAACGACAGTTTGTGTTAAAAAGCGGTGAAGTGGCAGTGGCTGTATATGTAGTAGTAGCATAGTTTAAGTCAGTGGTGAAATGGCGATTTAATCAAGTACTGTACTGAAATTCGAGGCACTTCTTCTCGTCTTCAGCTTCACCAGTGGGGAAGGAGGAGAAACCACTCAAACTGTCTGAGACTGTCTCAAAGTATAAAGCTGAGCAAGTGAACACAGCACTTGGAGAATATACAGAAAATGCTCAGCCAGAGTTGCAAGTTGTTTGTGGAGAGAAAAATCACTTTAAAGCAATTAACGTTGTTCCGAAGTAAAGATTTAGAGAAAATTGTGTGCTTCACTTTTAATGCTTGCTCTATAAAAATAACTTATTTGTTATTTAGTTCTTTCACACAGATGTTGCCTGGTTCTGTATTAACGTTTAAAATAAGTTTTATAGTAGTTTGCAAAAAAAAAGAATTGACATATATATAGATCCCTGGTTCTCGAAACAAACATATGATGACCTCAAAGAATATGAGGCATTGAAGTGAGTAGCTGAAATTAGCTCAACCTTAAACAACTACAGCAGTAAAATGCCACATACGCATGAATGCAACAGTTATATGAACACAAAAACATCAGCTCTAATAGTAAAATGCTGAGAACTTTATCAGGGCCAATATATATACACATACACACACACACACACACACACACACACACACACATATATATATATTAGAAATCAAGGAGACTGATAACCGATATTTGGATCTGATAAGCACTTTGCAGATCAGAATTATTGTGTGTTTATAGGCTGTTATTGACATTTAACCAGTCGTTATTGTTGTGGGCGAGACATTGTGTGTGAGGAAGCTGCATCTGACACCAAAGTAACACTTGTGTTATTGACAATCTGATAAAAAAAATATCCCTGATATCAGCCCTGATAGTGGTAGAAGTTCATCATCAATGTTTAATTTCTATTATATTGTGTGCCTTTAATATTGACTGTGGATAAAGTGGCTCTCCACACGAGTGGGCCGACCATTTACAGAAAAAAAAACGACTGCATCCATCACAAGTGCTTACAGCCATGTCGCTGCTGTTTCATTAGTCACGTTTATGAAACCACTCCATCGGCACTGACTTCCCGTAGGTCACGTGATCTAATGAATGCTTTTGATTTTAATAAAAAAAAGGCCAGCGGAGATATCTGCATGGCCTCTCATACGGAGAGGCCTAATGAGGGTAGTAACGAGAGAGTAACAACGAGACCCTGTAAGAAAGCGTTGTGTTGTGTCTCCGTGCCCTCATCAATCACAGCTCTCGTGTTTATGCTGATGCTAATACAGCCAGGCTCACTCCGCGTCCCTATCAATTAACAGAAAGTGGTCAGCAATCCATCATCCCCCATGTAACACGCCATGTTGTGGGACGCCGTGTGCGCAAACAGAGCGCCTGTGTGTGTTTGCGTTTAAATATGTGACCATGTTTACTGCGCAGTATGTTTCTTTGTTAAACATGCACAGACGATCTGCCGTATGTGGCTATTTTATCATTTACGAGAGTAGCAGGGAAGCTACAGAGGCCTCGTTCCTGCGCCGCAGTATAATGATCCTTTAATAATGATCCAACCCTCTAACAGAAGCAATCTCAGGAACAATTTTTTGTAACTGGAAAGTCTGTTCCTGCCTGGCACGGGGGGGTGTATTTGAATTGATTGCAGCTGTAAGGGGAGATAGGGGAATCACCTTCCTCCAGTGACAGTAGAGTTTGGGTTACAAACTGGAGATTTGCATGGCATTACCTGTGACAGTTCTCGCAGGCTTTATTCTCCACACAGTGTTTAAGTGCCGGAGGTCTTTTGAGGGCACATCTATAGTAGGATCGTAGCAGGAGTTATTGTTGAACAGTAATGAGTCATTCAGGCGGCGCCACGAGATAAAGAAAGGAGTTTAGCCTGCTTCAGAAATATACTGACACTGTAGAGAGCTTTATAGTATTCAGAGTATTGAAAGGTTCAAGGACGGCCCACATAGTGTGGTGCATGATGCACCGAAGGCAGTAGATCATTTCATACTCCATAAGAAGAGTTTAATTGCAAAATGAGCCAGTGTCATGCAGTATTTGGGATGGTGAAGTAACACCTGTTTATTAAACTCAAAAGTGAAAATGGTGTTTGTTGAAAAGGAAAAACGATGCAGTAGAAGGTGGGAAATCCTGACTTTTGAAATGCTCAAAGATAAGTCCTACATTTCCCACAATGCAGCCCATCAGAGATCCCCTCTGCTTGGTTAATTCCCACCATGAAATCATCAGATACAAGGCACAAGGTAATTTATTTGTCATTATACAACACGAGTAAGGTTTGTAAACTCCTTCCGGCTATATATGTTCTGTTATCTACATAACAGAACATATATACAGTATTTAATTTACAAATATACATAAAGATTAAAGTCATGTTTTGGATCTGCTTCAGGAAGAGACAAGATGATGATAATGTTGTTTTCTCAGGCACAAAAACGTTTCCCAAGAACCATTTATGTTAAAAGGTTAGCTAATTTTGATGAGTAAAATCTGTATAATGAAAACAAAACAAATTGTTGAAAAAACATACTTTCTTCCTTTAAACCTAAATTATTCTTTAACGTAGCTTCATGCTTGAGGAGGAAGGAGTACAGCTTTATCTTTTCATGTGACAAAATATGCAGCTTTGTCTTGCAAACAGCCTCCGGGTGAATGTAAAATTGTGATGGCAATTATGCCAACATCTCAAGGAACTAATTTAGAAAAAATCATTTTAAATGTAAACAGTAATCTATCTGCGCTTATGCTTCATATCTGTGTTCATCCTTAATGTCTCAGAAATTGCTATATTTGGCAAGTTTTCCTAGATTTAAAAGCAGCCTCTGTTTTATAAATCTTCCCTTTTCCTGTCTGGAAATACGATTTCACAAATGAAAAATATATATCAGGCTCAATGTGCAAGATCGAAAGGGGCACCTCATGATTTATTCATCCGCCACAGAGTGAACTTAACACTTTAATGCTATGGAACGCCATTACGATTCCAGCCGGAAATTTCGACATCACACAACATTGCATATTAGATACCGTGACTTATTTATCGCTGTGTTTAAAGAAAAAGACGGGCTGCTAAAAGACGCATAGCCCAACATTTGACTTGCTGCTGTGAACAGACGTGGAGGAAATTAGGGGGATTTGGTGGGTTGAGCAAGAAAAGGTGCAGCTGGGCGAATGATTCAGCTTAGGTGATGATGTGAAAGTGCCCAAGGCTAAACATTTTGAACAAGAGCCCACAGAAAGAAGGGAAGGGACAGAGTGGGAGAGAGACATGCTGAGTTTCGGCGTGTAATCTTTGTGTGGACGGACAGAGAGTGCGTGAGTCGGGATGTCTCCATCCACCCTGAGACGGAGCCTGGCTCCGCTCCTGGCCCGGCCACGTTTTCCTAGGCATACCTCTGGCTTCATGCTAGCCTGCTGACGGAGTGAAATTGATGTGATTTGATGGTGCAGCAGCACCCACACTGTCCTGGACAAACACCGCTCTAGTCCCTGCCAGCCTCCTCCTTAACACGCACGCAGGAAAAAAACACACAGATACACACTTGTGTGCGTTCAGATGGAAAAAGAAAAAACAAAAACAAACAAGCCAAGTGCATCAGGAACTTAAGATGCGGGCGACAAATATGTTCATCTTCCTCCTCATCACCTACTGCTGAAAAACAAAGTAAAGATGGAATATCCCCTTTCAGTCACAGGCCCTTAAAAGGCACTGAGTGGATTTTAATAAGGCGAGGAGTGGTTAGCAGTGCACACCGTGGTCTTCAATGGGATTAAGAGGCTTTGAATTGTTGAGGCCATTAAAATCTACACCAGCCCAGAAGTCCTGGAGCGCCTTATGAGTATATTTATCATTAGGATTAAAAAACCAAGCCTGCGAACGCTCTCACCCCAGGAGCGCAGCCACCTCTACCCTTGTACCATTATTGTGTTTGGCTGAGTGGCTGGCGATAAGAGCGAATCAGCAGCCGGGGAGGTAAAGCTCTGGTCCCAGACTGCTGACCATCCCCAGCGGACTGTTCTCAGAACAGCAACATCTGCATCCACCAGCTCAACTGTCGGCAATGTAAAAACAAGCTAAGGCTTCCACAGGCCATGTAGATTGTTGTCCAATTCCTAAACCAGAAAGCTTGTGCATGACATGATCAAAGAAAAAGACCAAGAAGTCGTTGAACTGCTTGTGGAGGCGGAAAATCTCCCCTGAGGACGTGTGTGTGTGTATGTGTGTGTGTGTCTGTGTTTTGCAATCTAGAGAGATTTTAGGGATTTGACCACCAGCGCGTTGAGTCATCCCACCCTAACCACGTTTCCTGCTTACTTCCTCTCCCACCCCTCAGATCTTCCACATGACCTATGACCTCGCCAGCGCCATGGTGAGGATAGTCAACCTGATCGGCATGATGCTGCTGCTGTGTCACTGGGACGGCTGCCTGCAGTTCCTGGTGCCCATGCTGCAGGACTTCCCCGCCGACTGCTGGGTGTCCAAAAATAAGATGGTGGTAAGTGCTTCTCCTGCACAGAGCCCTCCTGCCTGTTCGAATCAGATTATGCCCTGTCTTATCTCATCCATCAGCCTCAGTAATTACTGTACTAAAACCCTTTAGCATCCTGGGAAAGATTGCCTCGCGTATCTGTCATTTTGAGCCCTAAATCGAATATATTTATCTGCCGCATTTGCCCGCATTTATTCAATTTGCTCATTATTTTTATTTATTTGGAGCTCTTGACATCTGTCCTTATTGTGAAAGGAGAGAGACACTTAGGCTGCGCAGAGAACATTGATTTTCCTGAGGACGTCAGGCGGCCCTTATTCAATATCGGTTGAATATTGACAGTTTCCAGCGAGCGCTCATGCTGTGCTTTAATTTTGCTGTATTGTTAAAACAGCTGCCAGAGTAGAGTCTCTGTTAAAGCCTGAATCATTATAGAGATCTCTCTTATTTGCTTATGGAAGCGGACTGTGTCACACCTGATGCGAGTCTGAATCACCCGCAGCTGATGGCCTCATGTTAACTTAGTGCGTTATAAAAGAGGATTACGAGTTACCGTCAGAGATTGTGGTGGGGGATCTGACACCAGAGAATGTTTCTCTTCTCAGTGTAACATAGCAATAAATCAACATTTATTTAACCCTTAAGGACTGCAGCTGTGGAGAGTGGTACACTAACTGACGGCCTGTAAATATACAGTAAACCTAAGTGACAATAGGGTGATGGTCGGGCTTAATGGCAAGTCATTCCAGTGAAAAACTGAAAAAAATCTCTGTCACAGTTCCCTTTGTAGAAAAATGTAAATAAAAAAAAATCATCAGAAATTGATAATTAAAGGTGCATTCATATGTAAGATTCATGCATTCACACAAATTATCATCAGGATGTGAATACATTTCAGTTTTGATATCATGTCAGTGAAGGAGGCTGCTGAGCCGTTTTCTTACTCAAAGCTTCTTGTTTGTATAGATTCAGAGTCAGCTTAGGGCCACTAGCCGCATGGCTAACTGAGCTAATGAGCCAACAGCAGCTAGTATCTACAGCAGAGCAGAAGGTGATTCCTTTGGTGATATGCTGATATGCTGTCCAGCCTGTTCACTCAGAGGCTGCTAAGCTGCCCCCCAACACCAGCAACCCCCACGGTGCACCATCATCCACTAGATACATGAACTTACTAGCAGCTCCAGTTAGCAGCAGTTAGCAGGTAATATGCTGATGATGTTATGATTTAACCTGATGGACAATTCTTACATTTTGCACCTTTAAAATACAGGCTGAACGATTAAAAAAAAAAAGATAAATATTTAGGCAAGTTTGTTTATGCAGCATCATTCAGACACAGAACAATTCAAAGTGTGCTACAGGAGCATAGAGAGACATTAAAATTGTCTTCAAAAGCCCATAAAAACAAAAGCAATTACAAGCGAGTAGTTAAAGATTGAAAAGAAACGGTAGCTGACAACAAAACAACATATTCAGGTCTTTTACATAAACTAGCTTCCAGTCAGCTGTATGTTCAGCTCTCCGTGCCAGAGCGGATGTCACATGAGTACTCACATCGCTCAAGGTATGATGTATTTGGTTCATCATGCCTCGCTGCCTCCCTGACATGCTCACTTGTTATATTTAATCATAAGAAACGACAGATGTTGCAAACCACTGTCCCTTGAGATGTTTCACACTTTAGCTAATTTTAGCTTTGTTTTCCATACCTGTCTGTGCACGGATACGCACAGTCATCAGGCGATGTGGTCCTGCGCAGGGACAGCAGCTCAAAACCGCAACTGGTTGATCAATCTTCCAGTTTAACCAATTAAAATGGATTAAAGATACGGACTCTAGAACGTCACCATTTCCTCTTCCATTTTTAAATTTCTATTCCCTTCTTGGCCATGAAAGATGCATTTTACCACTAGTTCAATATGCATGGAGACGAGTTGCATGGGGATTATCTTAAGTTACATAAGGCTGATCTGTCAGGCAACATAATGTAAACTCTGTCTTAAGGTACAATACAATATGCACAGATTAAGATTTGATTTGATGTCTTATTCCACAGCAGTGAAAAGAAGGACATGATTGCTGTACTAATCTTTGTGATTTATTGTGAAAAACAAGCTGTACGTGAACCTTAAGCACATTGCAGATGCAGGGATAATACGGCATTATACACAAAGCCAAACCAGTAAGAGTCAGATTTAAGTAGTCCAAAATGCAATTAAATATTTGCATATTTTGCCTATTTTCCTGAATTATTGCCTTCACGATGCTCTCGACAACAACCCTACTTTTACCTCCGCTATCTGCTGCTGAAACCTTTACAAAAAGTCGTCCTTTCTTAAATGTTTTAATACCTCTGCAACATGCGCTCACATGCCAAATGCCTTGTCACAGGATGATTTCATGCAGTTCAAAACTTCCACAGAGGTTGCCTCCGCAGATTTCTGCCCCCACCCCACCTCCCCAAAAAAGACTGCCGTTTTTTTGCATCTAGGAGTGCAGAGTGAGGAAGAGCACTCATAATGTACTTAGTTTCAAATCCTGTGTGAGGGATGTAGCCTCTCATTAACATCAAAATGGAGTTTGTTGTGTTTCCGACAGTAAACACTGTCTAATTAATTGCATTACGTAGAAGAATGGCTCTCAGTGTGACAGAATAACAAATATATCTTTCTGAATTAATTCAAGCCTCGCAGGCAGGCACCTCTCAGATTGGAAAGCGCCTCATGTTCGGCCCACATCACCTGGTAGACGAAGAGTTTGTTAGTATTGACTCAGTCACGGTTGGTTCGGCTCTGATTAGAATCATTACGGGACATTTTTCGTCTTCTTTTACAGTAGCTGTCCCATTATAGCGCTGGGTCATTGCTCCTTACCTTTTTTCAGGAGGGCACTAATAAAATTGCTATCTCTCTCGGCTTTTTCCGCCGTGGAAATGAGTTTGAAAGCAATTTGGACATGTCACCCCCAGGAGAGAGTTGATATTGATTTGCCATGAACTACCACCGGGATCTAAAGGAAAAAAAGGGGGCAATTTATCTACAAATGAGAAAACTCACAGAGAAATCACATTTTTCTAAATAGCTGACCTACTTACTGTCATGCAAGCCTCCAGTGTCTCACGCTCCATCCGCCCATTCTCAGGGCTCTGTTTTAGGCTCTCGCCCAAATGTCTGCCTGCTCCAAATGTTTGCATATTGAAAAGTATGTTTTGCTCTGCCAGCTGCCCTGCATTCGACCAAGACAGTTTGAAGTGGACATCTGCCATTAGTTTTGTCTTAAGTAATTGGATGTGTGTGTGTGTGTGTGTGTGTGTGTGTGTGTGTGTGTGTGTGTGTGTGTGTGTGTGTGTGTGTTTGCGCGAGCGCGAGCTGTCAGGGTGCTCATTGACCTTTAATGTGCCATCAACACCCTGATGAGAGAGGGAGAGAGAGTGAGCAAGATAGAAAGTGTTCCAATGGACTCACCCTGACTCACCCCATCTCCTCTGTTTCATGCAGAATGACACATGGGGACAGCAGTACTCCTACGCACTTTTCAAAGCTATGAGCCACATGCTGTGTATTGGGTATGGCATGTACCCCCCGGTGGGCATGACAGACGTGTGGCTGACCATCCTCAGCATGATTGTGGGCGCTACCTGCTACGCCATGTTTGTGGGCCACGCCACCGCGCTAATCCAATCTCTAGACTCGTCTCGACGGCAGTACCAGGAGAAGGTGAGTCAAGATGACGCGCTGCTGACAGCGGCTGTTGGCGTGATTTATGTTGAAGAGAGGACGGTGGTGGCACGGGGAGGATGCTGGCCCATCAGCTTAGAGCTTGCTTTTATTTTGTCATTTATTGGTTCAGCCCAAAATTCAATTTCTTTAAGCTTTCTACAACCACTAAAAACACACTAACATCATAACTCTTCCAAAGAGGGAAAACAAGCACCATCAGACTCAGTCTGTTTTCTAAAAATAGTAGATTAGTGCAACAAGGAAAAATCATTCTTCTTATTATTTGGTTTATTTTAAATTGGTGATAGTCAAACATGCAGTCATCGGTAATTTCATTTCATTTACATGTGTATACTGAAGAAGACGTCTTTGTGGCACTATTAAATAGTCATGGGAGTGCTTTATTTTTTCTTTTTTTTTAATGGTTCCCACAAACATTTTTGGGACATAAAGAGGAAGTATGATGTTGCAATGGCTACAACTTCAGCCTCTATTTGTTTACATCTTTTTTTTTTTTTTTTTTTAAAAAGAAAGTATCTTGAAAAAGTAGTTCCTGTTTCTAATCAACTCATGGATGTATAAACAAATATCACCATGTGGCTTTGGTACCAAAGAAAACTTAAAAACAGGATGATTCTCAGGCAAATTCTGAAGGGAAATTTAAAATATTATCTGTTTTTATTTTTTCTTGTCATATTTATGGACTTTTTTTCCCCACTAAGAGAGGAAGTTTCAGCACAGCAGCACATGAATGCTAAAACAAATTGTCCTTTTTTCTGGTGTTCATTTTTCAGTTTTCTCACAGGGCTATTCTAGATAAACCATTAAAAATTGCTTTATCTACAACAGCTTTAGAACGGGGACATTCTCAAGACAAGGGAACACTTGACCGATCATTTTCTTTCCACTGCAACTAGTCTAACTCACCTGATTTACACTGTCGGAATAAATGATAAATGGACTTGCATTTCTACAGCACTTTACAGCACTTGTCACAATCACCCATGTATGCAGACATTCATACAGTGATGGCAAAGTCTGTCATGCAAGGTGCTGACCTGCTCATTAGGAGCATTGGGGGTTCAGTATCTTGCTCTGGAATATTTCGAGATGCAGCTGGAAGGAAATG
This sequence comes from Acanthopagrus latus, assembly GCF_904848185.1. Taxonomy (NCBI): domain Eukaryota; kingdom Metazoa; phylum Chordata; class Actinopteri; order Spariformes; family Sparidae; genus Acanthopagrus; species Acanthopagrus latus. The sequence goes on from NC_051042.1 coordinate 29,800,486, forward strand.
GAACCAACAACCTTCCAATTACTGGACGCCCCGCTCTACTTCTGAGCTACAACCATCCAAGAATGCAATTGGCGGACTATTTTAGTCAACATTCGTCTCCTGTCTACTACCTGCTTGTTACCATTTTCAATATCGCCATCTGTACAGTAGAAACAGCAAGAACCTCTGAGCTTTGCAGCCTACATGCTGAACATGGCAGGTTACCCAAACACACACCTGATCGCTAAACAGGCTAGCAGCTGTGACCCCCTCTTTTGCAAGGATTTAGCCATTTTAAAGCAAAACTGGCCTCCTTGTGTGCATGCCATCGAAAAACAGCTTCCTCCTGACCTTATTTTCCATGATGACTGTGATTAGTTTAAATAACTACTCTTTTTTTTCAGAGAGATAGACCACAACAGATACAGAAAGCACAATTACTAAAAGATAGGACATACTGAGCTCCATGTTCACGTTTCCTCAGCTCCTGCAAGCTGGCTATTTATCTTTGGCAGGATGGGGTTTTTGTCCGTGGAACCATCCACAAAGAGACAGGAACCCCAACATGCCCGGTTCAGTGAAAGGAAAGCCCTGACAGCTGGCTGCAAAGGCCAAGTCGTGTTCCACAGTGCCATGCCCTCTGTGGGCCCAGCGTGCGTGATAATGAGCTGAGCTGCAAAGCTGCCACATTGCCCACTGTCTGTGGCGAGCAAGAGACGAGGGAGGATGACCTCGCGGGAATGAAGGGAGAGGCTCTACAGACCCTACCAGAACGAAGGAGGGGAGAGCGGGAGGGAAGGAGGGCAGAGAGAAAGGCCCCAGCAGACGATCGGAGGAACAGATTAGCTGACGTAATGGGTCTTCAAAAGGAGAAACGCTGCAGTGGATAAATGAACGCCTCACAAATCTAGGGGTGAGTAACGCAGAGACTAGTTCACCAGATTCTCACCAACTGAAAACTCTGTAAAAGTAAAAACATTCAAGTCGGTGCACGGCTAATGCTGCTGATCTGAGTAGCCGCCTAATGAAAGGGGAGCAGACCATCTCCCAGCTCAGAGCTCTCCACTCGTCTGCTGCACAGCTTTACAGATGCCTCGCTGCCAAGTAGACTGAACAGCTGGCCCGTCTCAGCACCAGTCAGCAGGCACTACCGAAGCATTTGCTGCCGTTTCTGGGATCACCCCCTAAGGCGCCTTAAGAATCCCCCAGCCAGCTAAAAAGGCTCCCCTGTGCTCCCACAGCTTCCCACGATGCCAGCCTGCAGAAAGGTTATTACTGCAGACTGCAATTAATTTTAAAGAGCGCGGATTCTCTCATTTATCTTCCCACATGCCTCGCTGATAAGGCACTCTCTGGCTGCACTGTCAATACGTGCTCATCTGGCTGTGGGAGCCAGATAGTAGTCATTTCTACCACACTGTTTCTATACCCACTCCTCCCTTCTGCTTATCAGGGTTATTTCCTTCAAAGACATAAACCTTTTTGTCATTGGCCCCCCGCATCAGTTGTGTGACAATGGGATCTTCTTCCTGGAGATTTCACTCCTGCCTTTTCCGTGTTAGACTAATACCATAATCCACACACTCAAGAAGTGGACAATCCATCGGTCAATCCCTGGAGTTCTGCGAAGACAGGTGGCTGTTTTCAGATGGCCACTGGGCCGCCATGACAGGGACAGCTGTTCCTGTCCGCCGGGACTCAGCCTGGGGAGAAATCTGCTAAGTGAGACACCAGCAACACAGCAGCCAGTCAGCCCTGCCCGACATCACACACCAAGTCATTATATACGCCTGGGGTGGGGTCAGAATACTGTAAAATGTGGTCAGTTACTGCAGAGAAATTACACAACAAATGGATTATTTTGCAGAAATTTGCAGTTCATACCAAAAAAATAAAAATAAAAAAGAAGGCACAGATATTTTAGTTTCACAATTATTATTATTATTATTATTATTATTATTATTATTATTATTATTATTATTATTATTATTATTATTATTGTCAATGCAAATTAAAAAAATCATTGTGCATATCCAGCATTTGCATCATTTTCACTGGCATAAACTACAGGTGTGCTGTGTGGGAAGCTGTTTCAAAACAAATTAAATTAAATAATAAAGCTAACTTTAATTTGAATAAACATTTCTTCAAATGCAATCTAGATTGTTTATTCTGTTTGTTGTGTTCTTATAATATTCCCAGTCACCTTATATGTTACCACTCAACACTCTACATGCCTGTCTGCTACAGTGAGAAGTTCCCTGGTGTCTCATTTGTTACAGTCAGTGAATGTAAAATCTTAAAGAGTTTCTTAAAGAGGCAGCGATGCGAAGATGTGATGGTGGGCTTACTGTCACTACTGTAACCCTCCTACTGTAAGCCTTCAATGAAACATGCACAATGTGAGGATTGTGACATGACAGAAATCAGGTAATTATACAACATTTGATTGCAAACAGTAAATCACATGTTGCACATGTTGATACTAATGTGTGGTTCCCTGTCAGAGCACTTTAATGGGTGTAATTCAATGCACAAACTCAGTCTCTGAGGGCATTGAGAAGCTTTAATTTTCATCAAAAGCAGTTTGTATATGTTGAAGAGCAGATCAGATGCTTGCATGTTTGGTTTTTTAACACGCAAGAAATTAAGAGAAAAATAATAACTTCACCTACAATTAAAATGTTTTTTGTATTTCTTTCATTTCTGGTCTTTGTTGCTTTCTAAACAACATCACAGTGTTCAGAAATGCTCCTTCAATACTTCATTTGCAGTGCTGACTCAACACATGTGTAGCAGCCTGTGAAATATGAGGAATTAGACATTTTGAGTCATTAGTCAGTGCTGCAAATGCCACCACCATTCTTTGTTCTGTTGGCTGGTGGCGAGCTGAGAAATAGATTTGTGCACTTTGCAGTTTAGAGTTTTTGTGTTCGGGAGCCAAATATCCTCCGTGTTGATATTCAAAAGATGCTGTCAGCGAGACTACAAAACTGCAGCATTTGCATACACCAGATGTCTATGAAGTAGCATGAATTGTGAGTTCCTCATCTGTAATATGGATACTATACAACTCCATAGATCACAGGTATGTGCATTGATAGTTACGATTCAACATTAACTACCTAGGAGCTGTATTACAGTTGCATGTTGCAGTTGCCTCAATCCAGCTTGTACTCATACAGTCAGTAGTCATCAACACAAATTCACACCCCATAATGTCACATTGGGACAGAGAGTAGATACTGATTATTGTTTAGTGTCTTAAAGAATACAAAAAGGAAGATCAGCGTTGATCCGCGCTGCACCATCACCACGTTTAACTGCCTCATGCTGGTCATTATGTGGCACGGCCTTCTGTATTCATCTGCAGTAAATGAGCTGTAAAAAGTAGAGCGTGGAATCTGTCGTACACGCATGGCGGTATGTATGGCCAAGATGAGAGGCCATCTGTCCAGTTGGCATGCACAGGTGATAATGTCCAGGTAACAGGTTAAATTTAGATGGGAAACAAAACAGTGAAATCCCTCTGGGGAGGGGGCTATGTTGAAAATTAGCCTATGAAGGTCTCTTAGAAATGTACAGATGGGAAATAAGAAAGGAAGGGTGGGGGGAGGCTCTGCTGTCAAAGATGGTGAAAATTATCATCAGAAAGCCAGAGTATAATCTTTTCTGAATAGAATTCTATTACAATGTGGCACCATGTGATAAATGCCCGGTCTGTCAGAAGCCTGCAAGCAGACTTAAATGAGCTCTTTAATAGGAATCAGGAAGCCTGTTAACTGTTACACAAAGTAGAGAGCGCAACAATCACACTAAATACCAGGGGTTGGATGTGGGGCCCCACTGAGATGAAAAATAGCTTTATTAGATTCATTATCACTCTGTTGAAGATATATGCCTGATGCTTGTCTTTTGCTGTGTGTAAGCAGAGCCTGTAGGTGTAAATAGGCAAATTAAATGTGTGCGTTTTCCACCCGTTTGCAATCCTTTTTTGTTCCCGATGTATCAGACTGCATGGATTCGTTTGGGTGCCTGTCAGATCTGAATGGAACAGAGACAGTTAAAAGCCGGACGTGGCGAGAGCGCTGCATTTTTTCTACTCAGAGACTCTCATGTGCTAGAGGTGCAAAGGGCCCGTTTCAGAGTGCTCTATATATGGGATTTCAGTCACATTTTCAAGTAGCATTTCGGATTTTGATAGCTCTATTTTGAACTCTGTAATCAGTGCTAGTTGAGCTGAGTTTAAGTGCTCTGACTGGAGCAGGGTTGCCCAGTCTTTTTGGTCAAATCCAAAACTAAATGTACCAAAAGTAAGCATTAATCATATATACATGATTATTTGTTTTTTTTTTGTTTGTTTTTTCACACCTACATCTGTCTTTGGCCTGCAGGGCAACCCTGGACTAGAGCATGGATACCCAACCTGAACCTGACAGGACGTGAATGACTAAATAAGTCAAATAAAAATGTATTAATTATATCTGGGTTCGGGTTCAGTAACGGCAAATGACGTATGATATATGTTTGTTTTTTGTTTTTTTAATTTCATGTCTGTGTGCATCAAACATCACCTTCATGGTCATCTACACACTGTTCATGTGGGTACTGGGCTCAAGTCGGGTTTAGACATAAAAAAAAAAAACAGAACGCCTGTCGCGTTCAGGTCAGGTTCGGTTACTACTCGACCGGGTTCAGACAGAAAAATGTTGCCCGAATCAAACACTGTGAAATAAATCAGATTGTAAGACTCATTTAGATCATTTGGTCAGTTATTTTTCTATTTAAACAATTAATAGTTAATGTGTAAAATGGGAGGATTGTAAAACATTTGTCCAAATAAAAGTTCAAAACCCCAAACTACTGAAGTCAGCATTGGATATCAATTAGTAAACTATGACAGAAAACTTAATGCATTTCTTCTGGTAAGTTCAACAGCAATTTTTTTTTCTTTTTCTTTTACAACACATCTACTGTAACTCTCTCAATACCAGTAATCTCCCTCGGTTCAATACTTGATATCCAGTATTTTCCTTTATTATAGACTCCTGTGGTATTATTCAATAATCTGTTGGGGTCTCTCATCCCCACATTGAACTCGTGTATTACCGTGTCTAAAACATTGTGAGCTGTAGTGGGTTAAGCATCTGCCAAATCTGCCAATTCCCCAAAGGATTCCTCCCTCTTGTCTTGGGCATGTTGAGAACCATTATCACACAAAGAGAATTACATCTCTCCAGATTGGGGCCACAAGATGGCTGCACATGTGACCGTGCATACAGGGTATGCATGCCACTCCAGCTCTCTGTAAGCCGCTGCTTATCTGCCACTATGGCCCTCTACAGTGGAAATGCATATATTACAGAGAGAAGGGAATGAGAACACCAAACAAAGGACATAATCTCATTCATTGTCACTAACATGTGCCTATAATGTCTCTATCTGTCTTTATAGAAGCTCTCTGATCCTTTCAGGTTTTTCAGATTTTAATTTTTAGTCATATGACGAATATTGTTCAGCGTGGGATGTCTGAGTGCTGTTCTGTTTGTTGTTGGTAGTTGGTTATGAAATCAGGAATGCCCAGGAGGGACTTGTGTATGAGTCGCGTGTCGTGGCATGCCTGTCCCAAATGGCTTTAGAAGGAAATGGCAGTGGGGTGCTGCAGCCCCTCCCCTCTAAATCTCTAATTAACACTCGGCAATTAAACAAGGCACTTTGGGGAATAGTTAATAAGAGGCCCAAAGCTGATTTTCTGAGGGTGTAGAGGCTCTAGAGATCTTTTGTTCCCCCACGTCAATCCACCAATCAAGACCTTTGGAAATACAGTAAGTAGTCATCAGAGGGAGACTATGTTTGCACTTACAGAGTTGTGACTTTCTTCCCAAGAGGGAAAGAAATGTATTAATGCTGTCAGGGAACAAGTAAAACATGCAGTTTAAGTGTTCTCCTTATTTGGGCTAAATATACTGCGTTGATTGATTCTAAAAGGCCTTAAAAAATCCTCAGCACGACAAAGATGTAGGTTCCTTCCAACAATAGCAAAAACTTTGTGGCGCCTTGTCGAGGTTAAGTCATGAGTTTCCCATACAGGCAACCCAAGGACACAGCTGTCAACAAGTTGAGGAGCTTAAGTCTGATTCTGCCTTACAGTAAGAGCCGTTCTCATTAGTCGGAACCTGACTGATGGCATTAATCTAAACCCTGTTACATTCCCTTTTCCTCCCTGTCTGCCACACAACTTTCACTGCTGAGTCAAGGACTGTTGACATGCCCCAGAGGTGCTCCATGAAATACCCGCTCTCTGAGTGCATAACCAAGACCAAATCAAAGATGCAGCCATTGTCAATACATTTTATATTTAATGTCAGGGCAAATTTATGCTTTTTGCAGTGTTTGCTGGGTTGATGTCAAGCTTGTCTCATTTTATTATGCAGTGGCAGCGTGGTGTTTGTGAAGAACAGGGGAATGTCCATGCTTGTTTAACCAGAATGCACCACATTGACCATTGACCAATCACACTCTCTCTTGACCAGCTGTGGCCTGATGACATTACACTAAATAATATATCACTAAATTATCCATAACTCCCTTTCTGTGATGCCCATTTTATTTACTTGTGTGACTAAAGTCAGACTGACTTATATGACCCAAATCCTTTGACCATGAAACCCAAGGTTATAGACAAGGAAACAGAGAACAGTGGAGAAAAATAAATGTTTAGAAAGTATAATTAAGTGGCTGACATTTCTTTTGGGAAATGAATTATTCATATTTTATTCCGTGAAACATTTGCATCTGCTTGGAGAGCTGCATGAGCGAGAAGGGGAATTTGACAAAAATTAAAAAGCGTGATAAAAGAGAGAAGAAAGAAAAAGTATGAATGGGAAAGTGACCAAGAATTGCCATTTGGAAAAAGATCAAAACTGAGAAAGGAAGAGGGAAAAGGATTTGTGGAATTAAATATTACAGTACTGTACAATTGCCAAGGCCGGGAGCTAACAGGCTCGCCCACACACAAACCTCTTTACTGTTATGTACTTAGAAGACAACGAGTTACAGTAAGACACTTACAGATGCACACTTCACTTTTGACAGGTCATAAATCATCATCAGCACATACGAGGGTCACAGGGATAGTTTGTGTACTAGCCAGCTGAACAGTCCATTTGCATCATCCATGGACATGGAAAGGAAAAGTTATTTTCTGAACAAAGAGGCTGAACAATGCAGCATACATTGTATAATTGTCTTTTATCATGCTTGAAAAGATACACAAAAAATCAAAATCTACAGCAGAACTGTAAATGTAAAACCACCAAAGTTTGGATTAAAGTTTGTCAGACTTAGATTATTGCTTATTTCCTGTCTCAAAAGTTACATGACTGGAAGATTGATGCCAATCTCATCTCTGTCCAATAAATATCAAGCTATAAAGCCAGTTAGCTGAGCATAAAGCAAATGCTTGAAACATGGAGAAACAGCTAGCCTGACTCTGTCCAAGGATAACAAAGTCCACCTACCAGCCCCTCTAAAGCTCTGCTAATTAACACATTATATCTTATTTGCTTATTCAGTACAAAAAGTGTAAGTAAAACATGGTTATGTAACTTTTTCACGGGTGGGCGCAGTAACATCCTGGAGTCTTGTCATCATCGAGAGGATGCCAGACTTTGCTAATTACTGGCAGGAGGAGTCTCTGTTGCCTGAGCTATAGAGACGTTTGTAGGTGGATTTTTACCTCTGGAAAAAGCCAAAGACGCTGTTTTCCAAGCTAACCAGATGCTTGCGGTTACCCTACAGAAATGAAAGTGGTTTTAATCCTCTCATCTGAACAAATTCTATCTTTCCCAATATGTCAAACTAAAGAAAGAAAGAACAGATGAATCGAGACTGTGGTTCTCCTCAGCTACTCATGTGAGAGAGGCTGATGGTGGAATGATTTCCTCTTTAACGCTGACTATGAGTTGATTTAGCCAAGCAAAGCAGGAGAGCGTTGATCCTCCTGATGGCAGCATGATGGCAGCTGTGCAGCAATAAGATAATTTCCTGTCACAGGGGGTGTTATCAGACCGTAACCCCCCTATGGTCGGTGTCTTTACATCCCCGTCAGCTCCTCCTCTGACTCAGCAGCGATTAGTAAATATGAAATGCCTTTGAGTGGGACACGGAGCATCTATGAAGTACAGTTGTACTCATCACAAAGCAAAAGCAACAGGACATTATCTTGCATTTGTTCACTTAATGCCCCCTTTTCATGCTGGGAGAATCAAATTGCTGAAAAGCTGAGGATAAATGGTTATTTAACGTGTCGACAGTGTTTATTATCTCATTTTTATGAATGTAAAAAGAAGTATGTTGGGGGGGGGGCGTCAGGAGACATTCTGAGATGATAATTCACGCCTTTGAAACACAGCGCCATGCTGTGGCATGTCTAATGTCGGAGACATAAAGACACTAGACAAGATGCAGAATGTGGGTTACACCTGTCATCTTCACCGTGGCATCACACGCAGACAAGCGGTGCTCGGCAGCCAATGGGACTGTAGCTGGAGACATCTGCCATCGTTTTCTGGAGCTTTCCGTCACTCGGAGTAGAGGAGCTAAAAGTTCCTCTCTGTGCGAGGATTCTATTTCATCATCAGATCAGTAAATGCTCAATTTTATGCCAAAGGGATTGTGGGGATAAAGACTCAAACCCTTACCCCATGACAGAGCTCATCCATCTCCAATGCACGGAGACCGGATATCTAAAAGCTTCTTTCCTCGTCTTATTCTTGCTTGTGCAAGCATTTAATTTTCCAGGTCACTTTACACACATACATTGTCAAATATTTCATCATTCAGGCATCTTTTAAGATGCAAAATCTTAGTGTTGGACGTATCATATAGTAGTTCAACTAATCCCTCTCACATGCAGCATTTTTTGTTGTAAACAATGCACGCAGTATTTCCCTGGACTTGTAGATGCATGCATACACTGTGGTGTTTATGGTTTTGTTTATGGCAAAAACAATGTATCTAAAAATCTTGATTATTAGCCAGGGCATGCAACACTTTGTGGCTACCTTGCCACAGTCAAGGGAGCTGTATCATCGGCATACACAGACTGACTCCAGACTCACAGCCTCCTGTCAAACACAGAAATCCAATGTCCATCCAAATTCTGCAAAGAGGGGAGCACAGGAAACAAAAGAGATCATTGCAGAACAGAGCATGGTAGAGGGTGTCACGGGGGTCTGCAGAGAGGAGGATTACAGACAACAAGTATGTCAGAGGGTCAGAAGACGCAACCTGCAAATCCTTGTTAGCATCTGAACAGAGTCGTCCCAAAGTGGTTGTACTGTAGTTACGTCTGTCATCATATTTTAAAATTCTAGACTTTCGTATGTGTTTTTCACCTCCTGACTGTCAGGAAGCCTGACAGCTTTCTTGCTCTTACAAAAAAAAAATAATCTGACTTGCATGAGACAGCCGTCCTTATTTACTGTGCTATATTTCTCAAAAGATTGCCCTTTTGATGATCTCCTCTGAGATCAGTAGTGACTAGAGTATGAGAGCCGGTTAACAAAGAGGGAGACATCTGAGGTCAGCCATGTCACTGAGTGGCCGTTAGGCAGCGTAGAAACGGTGATCAAAGAGCACCTCCGGCGTGGCCCTTTGAATGGATAATTTCTTCTTTTTTCCTTCATTATTTGGGTCAAGGATTTTTACCTGCTATTATTCCCGAGGTGGTCTCAGTGTGCTTTGATGTGCGGCTCTGCTTCCTATATCATAGTATCAATGAAAGGCCATCTTAAACAAACAACATAAAGACTGAAGGATACAGACACACACACACACTGTCTGCACTGTGAACCATACATTGAATACACTGATGTAGGTTGTGTTTGAAGAGCTACAGGGCTTTGTTTGTTATATAATCGCAACACTGCACTTGCATACACAGTGTAAATATTATCCTGAGTTATCAACAGGACCCATCAGTAAGATCACAGCATGGTTATCACACAAAATTTATTTGATTTTTTCATTAGTTTTTATCTTGATTTCATTTGAGTGGCTTTGGTATTTTGGTATATTTCTTTACTATTTCATGCTTCATTTCATTTTGAATTTAAAGGAGAGGTTCTTGTGCATGTAGAAGTTACATAAAGCACACCTGGAGTTGGATGTTATCTGTACAGAGCACTTTATTTTGAAATGTGTGCGAGTGACAGAAGGTCCTGTTGCAGTATGGTAGAAAATGTTAAGAAGATTTAAGTGATGAGTGTGTTGTTACGACCAGTTAAGATCCCTAAAGACAACCATTATGCCTTATCACAATGTAACATTAACCAAAATCAAAGATGATATTCAGTCACATATCATGAAAAGGTAACCTGCAAGAGACTGGATGGCCTCCATGTATCCGTCTCCATTACCTCTTTTGTCTGACCTCAGTTCCAGCTGTTCCCTGTGGCTGTGTATCTGTGCTACAGCACTATGGCCTTTGAGTAACCTGATTGTTGTGTGTCTCCATGTCCCCGCAGTACAAACAGGTGGAGCAGTACATGTCCTTCCACAAGCTGCCGGCAGATATGAGACAGAGAATCCACGACTACTACGAGCACCGCTACCAGGGCAAGATGTTTGACGAGGAGAGCATCCTGGGAGAGCTCAACGAGCCGCTGCGTGAGGTGGGCTGAGTGTTCCTGTCTGCGTTTGAATCCCATGGACATGCATTCAAAAGCTTGTATACTGCTTGACATTTCCTTTGTTTTGTTTTGGGTTTTTTTGTTTTTTTTTCTCCCTTTTCTTGAGGCCATATCTGAACAAGAGTAAAACTGAGAGGAGCTCAGAAAAAAAGTCCTGCATGGCTGACATTTTTCCTGTTGTTACTCTAATATCCCTCTTGTCTGAGATTGTGACAGGCCAATGCATTTTGTAAAGCACCCGCTCCTTTCTGCTACTCTTGCTAACTGCTTTTCTCTGTGTGCTCATGCAGGAAATCATCAACTTTAACTGTCGAAAGCTGGTGGCGTCCATGCCTCTGTTTGCCAACGCCGACCCCAACTTCGTCACCTCTATGCTCACCAAGCTGAGGTTCGAGGTGTTCCAGCCCGGGGATTATATCATCAGAGAGGGCACCATCGGCAAAAAGATGTACTTCATACAGCACGGAGTTGTCAGCGTGTTGACCAAAGGCAATAAAGAGACCAAGCTTTCAGATGGCTCCTACTTTGGAGGTAAGACGAGCTGGTGCTGCGCCAGAATTACCAACTCAAAGGTCACATCTTTCTGCGGCGCTTAAATCTGCTCTGTTTTATTATTAATAACGCTCAGCACCTTTAGAGGTCGGTCCGGGTTTAAAATTTTGATTGTGCGAGGCAACACAGCATTTGGCTCTGATATTAGCTCGTCAGGAGCATGAAGTGGTATGTTGTGCAGAGCTTGTCACCTCGCTTAAAATTCTGCTTCATGGTTTATGCAGGACTTTCCCCTTAAATCACATCATGAGAGCTGTCTCCCAAATGTAGGGCAAATCCAAATTAAGAAAACAGCACTTGCATTTAGCACACATTAAGAAATATGCACTCAAAAGGTCAGAGGGGTCAGATAGCTGTGAAATTACATACTATGTGAATGCTTTAGACGTGTGCGATAACCCACAGTTGTTATGTACTTAACTCTTGTTATGTTCTTAATCGGGGTCAGATAATGCGTAGTCTTCTCATGGTCCCACAGAGCTTATGACACATGTAGGAGACAATGCCGCCATACTGCCCTCACCAAATACCAATTAATTTGCCCAGTGACAGCGTATCATTTAGACTACACTGTTAAGTAATGAGAAATGGTGGCAAAGCGTTTAACAGCACATGACCTGCCTGTGGAAGTTTAATTACGCCTTGCCTGCTCAAGTCCATCTCCATGCCCTCTCTCCGGGGGTTCTGCGGAAATAATGAAAAGATGGCAGGCAATCTATCTCAACACATGCCAAAACTAATCAACATTTTAGACAACATGGCCCCGGCTCTCTCCAGGGCCATGTTGTCTCAAATGTTGTCCAAAAAATGTCCTCAGCAAGGCAGAATTCGGATTCAAAGGGAGCGTATAGGCTTTTTGTTAGCACATGCATCTCGGTAATGGCACAGTTTGTGACATTCTGCCACTCAGAGTTGCTGAACTGAGCGCACTCTTGACGACAATGTCATCTAAATGCCTTTGAATAGATGCATGTGACCTGTTTTTGCCTTGAGTAGTCGTGAGTAGTGAAACCCACAAACAGAAACTGGCCTGCTCACTTTAATCTTAAGCCTTAGATCTGTAATTATTTTCCCCTTTTTCGCACATTATAGGCACAGGGCTTTTGACTCCATTATCCTGTGACTATTCCTGGCAGTGGCACTCCTCTGGAGGGGGTTGTAAGGGTGGGGGCTAGTGAGGTAAGCCTAGAGCCACTGGGAGTTTGTTACCAAACACGAGTTAGTCATTCATGAAATTAATTGGTGCAGGATCAGTACGGGGAGTGTGTGGCACAAGTGGATCTCAGCGCGGCTGTCACTAGCAGCAAGCAGGAAGTCGAAAGCAATCATTTTTTTAAAATTATGTACAGAACACGGAGACCTGCTCCACGTGGACAGCTAGGTTTTCACTCTCTGTAGTTGGCGGTGTAAAGCATGGAGAGCAGCGGAGGTCCCGTCGTCTGAGCGCTTCCCGTCTTTGTCAAACACACTCAGTGTCTGCAGGCTCCAGTTTACACTACAGCAAATGGCATGTGTATATGCTCATCACCATCTCAGCAAAACCATGTACCGTAACTCTTTCATTCACAGACGACCTGAATTATTTACACAATTATATACTCAGCAGTCTGCTCCAGTTTGTTAGCTGCTGGATTAGCTCGAGCCAGAGAGCCAAAAGTCTAAAGTGGACACGACATGTCCTGGATGGGAGCGTCGGCTGGGCACACAGCAATCCAGCAGAGAGGGGGAAATGTAATGTGACTGCAGTACTAACGCCAAGGGACACATGGATCTCTGCCAAGCCCCGTTCTCTGGACGTTGCTCTGGGCTCAGAAAGAAAACATGCACCCTCCACCCCCCGCCTCCACTTCCCTCTTTCCCTCCTTATAGTCCAGTATTGAAACACTTATCTGAACAGCATCTCTGTTGCCCTCTCAGTGCCCAGACAGAGCAGGTTATTGTGTTGTTATAGTTCATCCTTTGTTGCCCACAGTAATTGATGTGTAGCCAGTGCAGACTGCGCCTCTCTCTCGGATGGAGTAGAGCTCGGTGACCTTGCGGTGGCCTGGCGTGCCAGTCAGAGGTGCTTATCAAAAGCTGCCTGTGATTGCGCCCCTAAGATGGCTCGCTTTGCCTGTGAGTGAGCGGCCTGTAGCGGCTCTGTGAGTGGGGGTAAAAAAAGACAGTGAGACGGAGTCAGAGAGTGAGAGGGGGGTTGAGGAGGGGAGGAAGTTGACTGCACAGTTTGCAATCTCCTGTGTCATCTTTTTGGTTTTCTCTGAATGGTCTTCTCTTAATCTGTAGTCTTGTGAAGTCCTGGGTTCGCAGAGTAATACTCCTCCCATCTCCCCTCAATTTCCTTTTTCTTTTCCCCTTCTCCGGGCTCAGACCGGCTGTGCTGTAGAGCAGCCAAATAGCCACCCTGACTGAGCCAGTCAGTGAGAGGGGCTGGCAGCGGCAAAGGCTCAGGTAATCCTCCCGGTCCTTAACCCAGTTAACACCCCTGCTCCTCTCACACTGGAGCAGTATCAGCTGAAGATTGAAGCACTGCAGCAGTTGACTCAGTGACAGAATGGGGGATACGATGATATATAGAGTGGTCTTATATAACATGACAGTTTGGATGGGAAAGGATGATATACGATATAATACTGTGTTTTGAGACAGCACGTTACACGGTGAAACATTGTGGGGCTGTGTCATCCAGACACTAAAGGTGCAATGCAGATGACTGGAGAGGGAACACGATGTGGTGACGCATAATTCTTAATAATACACATATACTGTACAAGTATGCCTGCACGGTGTTATTGGATAGGACAAGGTTATTATACAATACAATAAAAGCAATAATGACAGTGGAAGCGACTTTACCAGCCTCCTTCCTGGATGTGTGTTGTCATCATCAGTTGTGCTCCCTGTTAAACACAGAGATGAGTGACTTACAGCAATATATCTTTCTCTCTTACAACGCCAACCATCTCAACACCATGCTGCCCTGGCATTACCCATCACTCTGGGCCACTGTTGTTAAGTGCAGCGGTGCATAGAGCTAAATGCTAATGCTAGTATCCTAAGCCGGTTTAGTGTCTAACATTTTCACGTTAGCATGTTGTTGTGTTAGCATGCTAATTAGCTCTAAACACTAAGTACAGCTGAGACTATTGGGACTGTCATTAGTTTTGCAGGTATTTGGTTGTGAGCTAAAGAAATTTTGATCTGATGGTGGCGCTAGACGAAAAATAGAGCCCTCACCAAAGTTGTTATAATTCATCTTGAGGAAAAACATAGTGGCAATGCTTCCAGCCGTTGTTGATGCATTTCAAACGATAACCTGTGGATTTGCATCTGCACACATACACAAACATGTTCTGGTCCATGGATGTTTTGTTATTGTGTCTTTTGTCCCTCACTAACACAACCAGCCTCTATTCAGGGGGTGAAAAAGAAACGATGAGATGTGACGGGACCCTGGCATCAGCCGCGGTGCAGAAAAAAACCACCAGATATCCCCTACCTGTCTATGCATGCTAGCAAAATGGGAGGTGTTTGCGCGGCTATGCTAATGCTGTGAGGGAGTGAGCATGGCATGTCACGGGGAATCAGGCAGCCTACTGCGGATGTTTCAAAGGTTAGAGAATGTCCGCTTCGTAAGCTGGGGGCAGTGTCGGGGAGGGAGATGGGAGCTGACAGCAGGACTCAGAGTCCAGGTGAGCTTTGCCAGACCTGGCTGCAGGACACAGATACTTTATCACAGACCAAGCAGTGCTGCTCAAACTCATTAATTCACAACCATGCACACTTGCAAGCAGAGAGGAAGGCGGGCACACACTTAGAATAGCGTACAGACATAAGACACTCAGACTTAAATCTATGTAAAAGCACATCCAAAGGCCAAAATTTGCATTCACTTCATGCAGTTTGAAAGTAGGAAGGGCCGTTTGCAAAAGTACGCATACAGCCTGCTGTTAGAGCCCAACTGATTCTCGACTTTGGGGAACAATAGCAATTTTAGGAGGTAAAATAATTCAGCAATATCGATATATGCACATTTTTGGCAGTGACCCTTCAAATGTGGCTATCACAAAATTGTGACAAATATGTATAGAACAGAGAGAGAATATTTTAGAATGTAATATATAACTTTGTTGTTGGACTAGACTTCAGAAACAATAAACTTACCGGTAATACTGGCAAACTGATAAAAAGGTTGAGCTCTAAATGCTGAATCTGCAGCATCTTTGTTTCCAATGTTTCTACACACTTTTGCAGAATATCTTTGTGATTATGTTTTGGTTGTGATATACATCCAAAAATATTACCTCATATCTCATAACATAAAGGCAGGATATTTAACATTTTAACAATAAACCTTATTTTCCAAAATGACAGTGCACTGAAACAGCAAACTTCACCTGGAATTTAGTCATTATAATTTACATTAAAACAAAGTAATTGGCCTGTAACATTAGCAGACCCATATCCCGGATCAGGCAGTAATATTAGCCTGGTCTTGGTCTTATGGTAGTTGTCTGTTTTGTCTGAGTACAGCAGTGAAGCCATATCTTGTCTTTCTCATGATCTACATTAATTAATTAATTGATTAATTAATTCTACATGATATTTCTAATAACAGAAATTGATTATGATAATATTGATTATTGAGCATATGGTTTTAAAAAAATACAAAGACAGCAATGTACACATGACGTCCCTCATCCACTACTTACTCACCCCCACACTGATATCTTGCATGGCTTGCAGTCTACTCTCCACTTTGGGAGCCCGATGCAGAGGGGACTCAAGGGAAGCATCTTTCCAGTAAGAGCCCAGGACACGTGGGCTGCACCATGCAACCAAAGACCAGTCATGTGTGTTCCCACCAAGGTCACAGCACATGACGTGATAGTCCTCCTTACCCTGAGCAACATCCAATTTTAATTGCTGTCATTCAAGTTTGATGAGCGCATTGTCACTTAAGTGCGAAAATGAAACACACTGGGGCGATATGGCAGAGTAACATCCCGTAGTGCACAGAAGTAGTTTGTGTTCTGGAAGCTGAGGCCTCTTTGTGTCCAGAACAGTTTTGTAAACAGTCATATACAACAAGACCGGGAGATTTATCAAGTAGTCCTTTGGAATTCTTTTTTTGTTTGTTTTTTTTTGGGTGGGGGGGGAGTTGCATATTTATAATCACACATCCTTTTTTTTCTTTTCTTTTTTTTTTTTTCCAAAAATGCTGTTTTTAGAATCAGAGTACAATGCCATGTTTAATTCACAGCCAGTCGGTTGTCTTGTGTCATGACGATATGATTAGCTTTGCTAATTTGAGCCGACAAAGCCCCCAATTTTGGGCTTATTATGAATCATCTTATTGTGAGTGAAGACCACACAGAAAAAGGATAATTATGGAAGTGGCAGTCAGTGTGAGGAGAAAAACACACGCCCCTTACAAAATACAGGCTACACTGGCTACACCCACTAAGCCTGTTTCTATGATTTCATGCAGGATTTGGGGAGCAGCGCGATGAGTCATGAGGAGATGTGAGTAAGCGGTGGAATTCGAGCATTCATAGATAAACTGTAACTCATGACCCAAAGGCAAAAGACACCTAGAGTTGGTCGGTTCAGTGCATAAGTTCAGTTAGCGGTCAGCAGGCTAACAGCAGCATGGGCTGTCTTCAGTGTTCAGTATGAGGTGAATAAATATTAAATAAGGAATCATATGAATAAACCTAGTTAAAACAAATACACTCTAAAATCAAACTGGAGTTATTATTAGATATTATTTATATATTTGATATTGAACATTTTGAAACTTTGCATTAAATTAATATGTACCTTTTGGAGAGAAACTCAACAACCTGAAATGAATTTTTCAGCAGTAGGTGAATAGTAAAAAAATATAGATTTTTTTATTTATTTTATGTTTTGTACAGTTTGGTGAGTAGATCCACTGACTTTTTGTCAGATGACCACCAAACTTTTTTTTTTCAAGCTGATTTTCTATTTCTCTCCAAAAATGCAGTTAACATTTTGTGTGTCATTGTAAACATGTATAATTTATACTTAAAGTAAATCCACTCATAGAAAACCGCATTATTTTGATGCCAGCTCTTAATTTCAATTCCTGATGTTCAGGACAGTGTCGGGCTTCAGCGCAGCCGCCTGCATTTAGCCGCTCAGCACTCAGAGAGGTCCGCTAATCTCTTATTGTTTAGCTCAGAGCAGGTTGCGCCAGACCCAAATCATGCCATGTTTTTTTTTTTTTTCTCCCCTCGCACTTATAGTTTGGATGGCCCCGCTAAGTGTCTGGGCTTCGCTTGCTTTCTGAAAAGACAGTTAGATGAGGCCACAGGGCTCACTGCAGCTCACCGCCTCATCTTGGCAGTATTGACTTCATCCAGAAAGCCACGGGACAAGAGGATTTAATACAGAGCCGCGATGCTCCTCTCCAGAGGGGATTACTGGAGCAGTGCTGCGGGAAATGGACCCCCAGCACAGCCACAGCCAGGGCTGCCCTGCTAGCACACACTTAGAGCAAACACACACACACACACACACAGGCAGAAGAGCATGGTCTTTTTACTTCCACATCCACACAGCTCTCCTGCTAACTTGGCCATTCAGCCATGATCTGTGTCACACAGATGCACACACAAACCATAACACACTGCAAATGAGGTTCTTCTTATGCTTCATATATAGAGGACATAGTCCTCATCCACCGTCAAATCATGCATTCTCCCTCTATCTGTTCTCCCATCTCAGTTTTTCAAACCATCACACACTCATCACCACTTTACACTCAGTGACCAGAAAAATATCAAGTCCTGTGCAGTCAAATGCAAACCAATACAACCGCTACATGCTACATTCAGTGTTCACTCAGCTTCATGGCCATTTTTCAGGTCTTGTTTATTGGTCAATTTTTTTATTCACTTTCATCATATCGAGAGGTGTTTTGAAGTCACTCTATATATATCGATGTAAATTGGGTGTCTCTTCAAAAACTAAACAGCCTGAAGTTGTATATATAAAGATGGTTCTATTCTTCGTTCCCCCAGAGGATGTATTCTAAGATGTATCTTTCACAGAAATACTGACACTGTAACATGAGGTCTAATTTCAGTAGTTGTTATTTGCCAGATAAGTCACCACAGTAAAAAAGTTGCAATTAAAAACTGCATTTGCTCCAGTTTAGCTCAAACCCATATGTGTAGAGGTGGCATTTTAATAGTTTTTTTTTTCCCTTGCTATGGAGCATATTTTGGTACCATGCCAGTAGGAGAGTAAGTGCAGTATAGGTGAGCGTCATTGGCAATCGGGCAGCGCAATGCAATTTTGGAGTCAATATATGGAAGTATTTCATGCCATTACCCGAGACAGCGACCAAGGCATTGCACAGCACACAGTGCCCTCCCCTAAAGATCCCTCCAAGGTCACATTTTTACACTTTTACTTAATGTAATTCTTACCTTTCTTTTTCACTTTCTTCAACTTTAACTTAAACTCATACGTATCAAATTACACAGACAAAAAAAAATCTGATAGTTGTCAGTGATGCCAGGAAAGCAGAGGTGGAAAAAGCACACACATTCTTTACTCAAGGAGAAGTAGATATACTTGTAATAAAAAAAAAAAAAAACTCTGGTAAAAGTAGAAGCACTGATTCAACTTCTTTACTCAATAAAAGTGAGAAAGTACAGGTTCTGAAATTTACTCAAAGTATAAAAGTACCGTGTACCCCCCTGAAGGACATTCCTGCTGTGCATTTCTGTGGAAAGCTAATGCAGAATAGAAATAGGGAATGTAGGGATAAAAATTAAAGAGGTTGTCATGAAATACACACTCAAGTAAAGTATAGATACAGGTACAGTGACAGAGTATTTGTACTTTTTTGCTTCCCACCTCTGCAGAGAGGCTGAGTGAAGATTAAATATCTGGTGCTCATCAGCATCAGCATCGACAACAGCTAGCATGCTGTGGCTAATTAGCTGTAAGACTTTCCCTTTAACTTAATTGAGTGCTTATGCAGCTGCCTGATACAGATATCCTTTACACAAAGTTTTCCACCATGTGAGCGTAGTGCATTATAGATGGCTAGTTTGACTAAAACTTGCACACCGACTTATACGCTCTTGTTGACATCAAACTATACAGTTTTATCGTTGCACTTCCATAGCTTCCTAGTTTATGCAGTAAACATCAGCAAAAGTGTTACATGGGTGAACTTGTGCAGGGGTGCAGCCAGAAATGTTTTTGGGGGGGGGGGGCAGAAGGGGCCACAAAAAAATCCTAGGGTGCCCATTGCTCATAAACAAAATATATACAACATAATGAACAACATAACAGGGTACAATTTCACATCTAAAGTAATCAGATTTTCAAGACTGTGATGTTTTCCTTGCCTTTGCCAAGTTATTTTATTTGCTTTGTAAAAACAACATTAAAAGTGAAGACTTCAGTATAAACATTTTCATACAGGTTCAGTATGACTGTATCATCGACATACTGAAGCAAACGCCATTCAAATTAATGTGTAGCTTTAACATGAGCGCTGCTTCTAAAGGAGAGGTGAAGGTGGTGATTGGTACCAACCCCGAACACACCCCGGCTCAATGACAGCCTCATTTTCAATGACTCTGGCACAGACAGCTCAAGATCATCATCTCACACATATATAAAAACATAGACAACAAACAAGGGTACACATGTTCGTGATTAAAGCAGACATTGCCCCATACTGTGCAGGGATGCTCCTAGTGTGAGTGTCTGGCTGCAGGTAAGGGAAACAAACAGACATTTTTATAGATGTGCAATATCTTGAAGGGTACAGCTGAAGCAGAGGACAATGGAGAGACAGTCATATATTTCATGAGATTCCTAAGTTGGATTCTTTAAAATTTGATGTAAGCTGAGGGGGGGAACTTGGAATTCGCAATACGTGGGAGAATTGAGTGTTTGTGTGCGTGTGTGTGCGTGTGCGTGTGTGTTGGATGAGGTGGAAATGGGTTTCTGAGAAAGAAGGAGTGTGATCACAAACATAGGAAGGGAGGGCAGCAGATGAGATGAAGGGAAAAGACATGAGGGAATGTGTACAAACACATGGCACAATAACTGATATGTATGTCAAAGTCACCCAACCCCTGTCTATATAAATACACATATATATCAAATATATAGAATTGTATGTAGGTTTATTTATATATATTTTAAGTATATAAAAAGTATATATATATATATATATATATATATATATATATATATATATATATATATATATATATATATATATATATATATATATATATCCTCTATTTCAGCAG
This sequence comes from Acanthopagrus latus, assembly GCF_904848185.1. Lineage (NCBI taxonomy): Eukaryota > Metazoa > Chordata > Actinopteri > Spariformes > Sparidae > Acanthopagrus > Acanthopagrus latus. The sequence continues at coordinate 29,821,019 of NC_051042.1, forward strand.
GACTTACTCTCCTACAATGCCTGGTCTCATGAATAAAACACTGAAACACACACACACACACATCGAGTGCAGACACAGGCTCTCACGTACAGTAGACACATCCAGCTTGACTAGTGCATGCAGCCACATCCGACATCTGCATACAGTAGAGACACATTTGTACCCACACACACACACACACACACACTGACTCTGTGCCCGAGCTCCACAGCAGTGCAGCTGTTTAAATGGAGCATTATGTTTTCCTGAGCGGCCGCAGCAGATGATGGCTGGCAGACCTCTAAGCTCTGAAAATGGCACTAAGTGCAGCACCAATGGATTACAGAAAAGTTCAAACAAAACAACTCGAGAGTTCACAGTTTGCTCAGAAAGTGTGTTTTCACCTCATCGTACAAGATGAAGTATCTGCTGGAGATAATTACAAAAAAAAAGTAATGTCCTATGCTTTAAGTTATGTTATAAGAAATAAGGTAATTAAAAGAGCTGTTACAGTCAGTGGATAAATGGTTGATCTTAATATGCACTACTCTCTTATTAATGAAACTATCAGGGGTAACTTGGTTGCCTATATAAGAAGCGAAATAGGGGGATACTTTTGCTTTGATAATATACAAAAAACATAGTCGTTTTATGTATAGGGTTTGTCTGCCACAGAATACAAATAATCTTTTTTGGTATTACTAGTATAACATCTTTTACTCTCAGTCGAACTTAAATGTTTCTTGGTTAAACACCACTACATGACTATATGTCTGTTTTGTGCTGTGTTTTGTTTGCAGAGATTTGTTTGCTGACGCGGGGCAGAAGGACAGCCAGTGTCCGAGCGGACACGTACTGTCGTCTGTACTCACTGTCTGTGGACAACTTCAATGAGGTGCTGGAAGAGTATCCTATGATGAGAAGGGCCTTTGAGACTGTTGCCCTGGACAGGCTGGATCGCATTGGTAAGAAACTCAAATTTAGATAATGATTTTGGACCTTGAGTTTTATAAACTACTGTTAGCAGGATTCCAGCATTTTGCAGCCCCACACCAGGACATGGTGTCTGTTTGTGTCAGAAATGAACTATAATCAAAATATTGTTTTTAGCACTTGCAAATAAAGCTCATTTTTATGTAGTTTTACCCAGCCAGCACATCAATAAGTAGGTTCATCACTGACTAAGGCGAGGATCTGTTTTTCTTTCTACTTTTATTTACTCAGTTTGTATGCACTGACACTGACAGGAAAAAAGACAAGTATTTCAAACCAGAGCCAACGACAAAACTTTAGGTCTGTAAAAAGAATGTTCACACTGATACTCAGTGACTGAAATTACTTTCAAAGTCATCTGCATATAAACATGCAGATAGAGCTCTGGTTTTGAAATCCTTGCGTGACTTCTCATACGCATACAATTGATATTCTCTCCATATCCATCACTGTTCCCAGGCTCAGCCTGAGCAGATGAAAAATTCACAATGAAAGGCATGCCTGTATCATCACTCAGCCATCACTGCATGCTCTGTTTTATCCTCTGCTATGTTTAGAATGGAAGATAGAGAAATTGCTTTAGGGGGTCTCTTTGTAGAAAATGGCTGCTTTGAAAAGATGTGGTGGGTTGATAGTGATGTTTCTGTGAGATGGTCTCCTGCGTATGTCCTTTCTCCTGGGCTTGATACTCATGTAGATTCTTCCTCCCTAATAAAGTCATTCACACGGCAATGATCCACAAATTAATTACTATCTTGATGGACTTTGCACAATCTGATTGGAGGTGTGCAGGTGATAAAGGGTCAGGTAGTGCCACAGTCGAGCTGGATGATACCTCAATGCAACACCTCTACTAATCTGCCACCAGTCATAACAGAAAATGGAAAGATTGATCCAGGCCTAATTGCATTTACAGTATCTCTGAATTTCATAGCCTTTTGTTAGCACCAAATTGAAAATGGCACCCATGTGAATTAACCCTGTCACTGCTAGTGCGACCATTCAACAATGACTAATAGACTTTGCGGTCAGAGTAGCGCACATTTCTGTCAGAGGTTGGGTCAGCAGTTTGTATGCCTGTCACAGTGACGCAACACCAGCTTGTCTCTTTGACCTTGTGCACAGCTCACAGGGACTTCTGAGAAATGCAAGGAACACAAACAAAAAGGAGAAAGGATTGCTGTATTTTAGGTAATTCAATGGCTTACCCCCTCAGAAAAAATATGTCTTTATGTTTTTTTTTTATTCAGCTTTATAAAATGCTTTCTTTTGATATCCATCAGCCAATAACAGGAAAGAAAACATGATGGTAAAAAGATAGTTCTTGGCCCACTGAGCCATTGTCTCAATGCAGCTCACACTATCCCAGGTCACACCTCGTGGTACAATGTTTGCTTTATGTTTTCTCCCTGCCACAGAGGGAATCACGAACTAGTAAATCATACACCACCTACACCTTATAGGCTGTCGTGCACAACGCGCTTAAGTGTCTGAGTAGTTAACCCCCACCTATCTTTTGCTGTTTCTATTGTTCTGTTCTCTGTCATCCTTTTTCTTTTCCCTTCTGCTCAATCTCCCTGTCTCATTCTTAAATCTATTTCCCCCCCTTTTCCCACTTGTCTTCTCAGGTAGACATTCATGCTTTATTTTCTCCTTTCAAAGCAGAGTCTTTGCTGGCATATTCTATCAGAAAAGGTGGTTGGAAAATTGGGTGGTTTCTCGAGTACATCGAAATGTCAATCTGATTGCCTGACTGCCTATGAGATTTATGCTCATTCTCCTTTTATCTCTTTTCTTCTCTCACCTGTCATTCTGTACGTTTCTGTGTTTGTGTGTGTGTGTGTGCTTTTACAGGCAAGAAAAACTCAATCCTGCAGCACAAGGTACAACACGACCTCAGCTCTGGTGTACTTAACTACCAGGAGAATGAGATCATCCAGCAGATTGTGCAGCATGACAGGGACATGGCCCACTGTGCCCACCTCTTGCAGAATGTCCCACCCCAGACACCTCCCTCACCTACCCCTGTCATCTGGGCACCCCTCATCCAGGCTCCTCTTCAAGCAGCAGCTGCCACCACCTCAGTAGCCATTGCCTTGACACACCATCCTCACCTTCCACCAACTCTCTTCAGGCCTCCAGTTTCTGTTTTGGGGTCCCTAAAAGACCCTTCTAGTCGGCTTAAGAAGTTCCACACATTTGTTCCTCCATCCACAGCACCGGGCTCTGCTGGGGACTCTCCGTCTAGTACACCCTCAAAACTGCGCAGTGGGGTGGACATGCCATTGCTGGCCTCTTTTCGGGCCCAGCACATGACGTCAGTTACAGGGACAACCAGCTCTAACAAACAGGCCTTAGGTGGCGAAGGCCAACGTGGACCTAGTGGGGCAGCGTCTGGGTCCAGTGGAGGAGGGGCCACTGCCTTCCCATTTGGACCATTCTCTTCCTCTTGTTCACCCTCATCTAGTATGGCCCAGCTACACCCACAACCACAGCATCAGCAACCCTTCCGCTCCAACACCCCACCTCTCTCGAACCTCTTCCACCAAGGATCTACAAGTGGAAGCACAGGGTCAGGAATAAGCGGTGGGGCCGTTGGAGCTTGTGGTGGTGCTACAGGTTGGTCTTCAGGTGGAGCCGTTGGAGGGTCTGTGGAAGGAGCCACTGGAGGTGATAGTAATTGGGCTGGAGATGACTTTACAACTGGAATGACAGAATTGGCTCCTGGGGGCCACTTTGGGTTGGGAGGAGCTACTGGTGGATCAGTAGGAGAGATCTCAGGGGATTCAATGGCAGGAATATCTGAAGGGTCATTGGGTGCTGCTAGTGGTAAGGTAGCAGGTGGGGCATCAGGGGTATCAGTGGGGGGCATTGCATGTGGGCCAATGGGAGATGCATCCAGGAGATCATTGAGAGGGACTTCGAGAGGATCACTGGGAAGAGCATCTGGGGGATCAGTGGGAGGGGCTTCTGGGGAATCAATAGTAGTGACGACTACTGGAGGATCGTTAGGGAGGGCTTCTGGTGGATCAATGGGAGTGGTTTCTGGGGGATTGACAATAGGAGCCTCTGTCGGTCCAATTGGTGGGACTTCTGGTGATTCAATGGCACTTAACCCTGGAGGATCGTTGGGAAGGGCTTCTGTTGGATCAACAACTAGCCATATAGGAGGAGGTTCGAATGGGTCAGGGGGAGGGGTGATTGGAGGATATATTGGCAGAGCAGCAGCAGGGGCGGTAGGGAGCCATACTGGAGGTTCAACAGCTTGTCCTGTAGGGGGGACTTCTGGTGGAATTACAGCTGGACTTATTGGTTCCTCCCGTTGTCAGAGTCCTATATCTACTGGTTCGTCCAGTCCTATGCCTGTTCAGCTTTTCCATAGCCAGCCATCTCCCAAACCTCCTCAAGTGGCTCCTTTGCAGCAGTTTGCTGGAGGAGGCAGGACTACCAGTGGCTTAAACCTCTTCCCTTCCCCTCCACCAGGCTCCCCATCGTCTAGTAGAAGACAGCACAGCCAGCAGCCTGCTGAGAGCTCCCCATCTTCCCTTGGCCATTTTAGCCTGGCAGGCCTCCAATCTGGCTTCCTGCCTCATCAGATGTCCCTGGAGAGGTCTGCCCTGGCCTCCCTGGCCCAGTATGGTTCAGCAAACGCATCCCCCTGCCTTACCCCAGTGGCACCCAGCCCTACTATTCAAAGCCCAGTGGCAGGCAGGACTTTTCACTACAGTGACCCCTCCAGTGCCACAGGATCCCATAGTTCTCTGCTCATGCCTCAATCTTCTATACCTTCACAGCTTCCCAGCCAGCCAAACCCAACGGGGAGAGATTCCCCACTGGGTCGCTTTTCTGAGGACTTAAAACTTTTATCCAGCTCTCACCCATCCCTGCCACAAGAGGTGGCCCATGCCTTGGGCCACCAAACTCCTTGCGCTTCTGTGGAAACTGGATATTACCCCTCACCTTTTTCCTCACCCACTCTTGTGCCCAAACCCTGTAGCTCAGTGCCAGGGCGCATGACTCCTCCAATCCAGATGTCTCCAGGGCACCCTCACCAGACTCATTCCCCTGGGGCCTCCCTGGGCTCACCTCTACGGAGGGGCTCTGCTGCTTACTCTTCAGATCTAGAACCTCAAACTGTCCGCTCTAAACTCCCTTCTAATTTGTGAGGATTGATCACACCCTCCTGTGCTCCTCCAAACTGAAACACAGACAGACTATCTCCATATGTGGCATTGTTTTCTTTCTGTCTTCAGACTTCACTGTGTTCCACCTTTCATTTTACCAAGATCTTACATTTACTGTGATTTAAAAGACACTTTACCGGGTAACTCGGAGCTCTAGAATACTCTATATTTGTTTTATGCTTTGTCCTCTTTTTTATTCATACATACTGTATATAGATAGAGATATATTTAAATGCTAAGTTAGTCAAGGGACTAGGAGGGTGTGAAAATTATCTCCATTTAAAGGACAGTCATTTTCTTTATTTCTATAACTATGCCAAATTCATCTGGTGATGTTTGGGAAGACAACTCTTCGGACTACACAGTAATACTCTTTTTCAGCAGGAACCTATGCACTAATACCTGCATGTATAAAGGCTTTTTGTGTGTTTAAAAAAAAAATCTTCATTTTTAGCTAAATCAACATGCTTTGAGACAGGCAGACTCTTGTACCATCTCATACAGGATCACATATTGCTGATCCTTAAATGTATCTATTAGATTGTACTTATTTATCCACTGTATAAACTTTTCAAAACCTTATGAGAGATTGAGAAGAGATTTTAGGAAACCAAAAAGACTTTTCCTGTGGGGTAATAATGATTCACCTCCTCTTGGCCCGTCAATCCTTATTTTATACCACTTTATCCTAAAAATACTGTTTTTTGAGGCAGGGGGAGAGGGGTCCAGCGAGCTACCCTCCATCTCTATATTGAGATATAACAGTGTGTGAGCGACTGGCTGTCTGCAGAGTCCTCAACCATGTCCTTACAAGCTCACTTTGTCTTCCAAGCTCATGCCGCTTTTGTGTAGAAAGCATGCGTTGTTCTTTCTTCCTGAGTGTGTGCAACTCTTAATGTGTGAATGTTGAAGAGGATAAGCATGTGATTCAGTGGAACAGTCGGATGCAAGGCAAGACTCTTCCCTGGACTGATCAATAAAAAAAACTAGGACTTCCATTATCCACAGCTTGTGTGTTGCATTGTGTAGCACTCAGATCATTTTCAAGAAAAATAGTCATAGACACAATAACCCCAAAAGCAAATACAGTGAATACAGTACGCATGCTGAATAATCCAAAAAGTGCTGGAAATGAACATTTGCGACTCGATTTGTGTATTTCTTTTTTTCTGCTGTAGCTGCTATATGGTCAACATAGATTTGTGTCCTCATTGAAGGCCAGTGATGTGTTTGAGATCTGAATGTATGTGTGTTTGTTGTTGCTAAATGTAAGTACTGTAGCTATGGTTGATGCACCCAAGGCACATTGCCCCAAGGGGGGTCTCAAGACTGTTCCATAACTGCAAAGGTCATTGGTTCAATATCTTTGGCGTTTTCATCAGCAGCCATTTTTCCTGCCCAAGTGTCCTTTTGCAAGACACAGAACCGATACAGACAAAATTGTTGCGAGGCAATCTGGATCAATGACTCAGTAAGTTGCCTGAACCAGCCCACTCCTTACTAAACATTCTCCACGAAGTATTTATGTACTGCTGCACTTCACAATAACCAAATTAAGATTTTCAAATGTACTAGACATCATTAAAATAGATTTAGCTGTCTGCAATCAAAATCAAACAAATAAGAATAGGTCTATACTGTATGTGTATCCATTCAAATTCTGGTAACACTGTCAGAGAGCCATACAGTGGTCAAGAAAACTGAATACACCATGGAGGACGGTATCACTAAAGTCCCAGAGGAGAAGAGCAGTGATATGCTTCTACATGTTTGTCCGTAGCTCATCAGCAAGACAGACCCGGGTTCCACTCAGACAGCTGAGTCCCTAACTCAGTCACAGCACTCAGCCTCAGCAGCCTAATTTAACAAGACATGTCTGTAATCCCTTGACCCTCGCAGGCTATCATGGACTCGCACACAGAGGTGCACAGTGACCATGCTCTCCTCTCATTACAGCTCCCAGAAGTCCCTATAATAAGGTATAGCGACACACATGACCTGACACGGAGCTGCACGAATGCACATTTACAGACATGCACACAGCCACAACAGCACGTAATGACTGCTCATGGTAACTATAAGAAAATATTCAGCAATCATGTTTTTTATGCACATTTTATGTTGGCAAATCTATGACTGATTTGATTTTCCACTCTTGCATTCAGATCAGTTATATCCAATTTATAAAGCCAATGGCTGATTCTGGATTTAATATGTGAATTTTGGCATGAACTATACACCGAAGAAGATTTAATACCAAATTTCAGTTTTGTTTTTGTTTTTCATTCATTTTAAATAAACATTGTAACTTGAATTTTTAGATCAGGTTTGGTGAGGTGCATCTGACTTTCCAAGCCGCAAATTCGACTTCAGGGGACTGTCCAGTTGAAAGTGCAGACTGAGAATGTCCAACTTCCAACTTCTGATTTCCAGTGGAAAGCATCAAACAATATTTTGTTCTCATATTAGTTTTTACCGTAGTTCGAGTAGTATTGACCTATCACATTTGAGCCGGCTTCCGTTGCTTGCGCGTATCATCGCAAACCAATTTACAGTTTGAATCCCTTTTTTAAGAATAATATCAGTGTTCATATGCAGATATCCGTTTACAGAGATTACCCAAATGTGTCTCCAACTCCATTTTCTCACCTCACGTTGCCAACCAGACGTTATACAACAAGGGTGAATGGGGAAGTCTTGACATGGATATCAGTTGTCTTGATATCCCCTGGCTTCACTGGAAGTCCCAAATTTTGTCCCCAGGTGCTGAATAGTTGTCAGGTGATAGCCGATAGGACCAGAGATTAGTGTTCATTGTGTTGATTGGTGATGTATTTCCTTATCTTTGTTTAGTTTATTAGTCAAATCCAGGCTTCCCTTTGTGATGTCAAGATTGCTCCAATACAGAACAAATTCAAACAATACAATTCGACAAGAGTGATATGCAAATATTGGCATATAAAACCAACAGCTGAATGCAATACATCCAGGCATAATCAATGTCACCAGCAGTTACTATGTTAAAATTAAAAACGTCGGACCCAGAATAGGATGAGGCAGAAAGAGAAGTGAACACAGCATGAACGCTCTGATTATTTGAGATGTCATTACGGATTCACTCGTCATTACATAACAGAGGTGAAATCAATAATGGGTCATAGCTTTTATCTGTATACACATGACCTTTTACATAGTCTTCATCGCACACTGAGTAGGCTTTGCTAATGGATAGAGCTATGTTTTGTTTGCCTATCCCACATTTAACACCTTGTCTATTTCTGCAGTAAACAGTCATCTCAAAGGCAGTAAAACATTAAAATTGGCCTTACACCTAATGGTCGGATGTATGTCAGTGGGAATATCTCATAGAAGGACTCTTAATACCAACAACCAGAGAGGCGAAGAGGTTAGTGGAATGGAGTTAAACTGTTTCACCTCTGGAGTTGCAGCTGTCTAGGCTTTTAAACCTCGGTCTTCCTGTACATGCTAGTCTTGCACTGCACAAAAGCAGACAGACTGCTGTGCCTCGCACATCAGGAAAAAAGTCCCCCTTTTTCCCTCACAATATGATCTTATTAAAGCGTGGAGTCGGGGAACAATTTGCAGCCGGTTGGCGAGACAAAGGTGGAAATGTGAGGAAACATTGATGCACTGAGAGATGATGTAGCCGGAATTATAGACTATAGTGTACTCGCGTGACAGAGTGCTGTTTCTCTGGGACTAGCAGCATGTCACCCTCTTCCTCATGGTTGTCCCTGAGTGGTAGTTGATGATTGTCAGTGCAGTATTGATTGGAAGGATATGAGGGAGAGCTGTGAGTGTAACTATGTAGCTAGCAGATAGTGTTTGGCTGTGTATGTGTGTGACTATGTTTCCCACACTTCTTGGCAAGGTCGATGGCAGGGGCTGGACGCTATCGGAGGAGGGTGGGACAGAGTGGCACAGGTCATAGCTTAGGGAGAGACAGACATTGGACGGGGATTGATTAGTTGGCCTGTACTAAGTCTGGTCCATCATCGCAGATTAGTGGTTTAGGCGAGGGTTGGGTGGGCGCACAGGGTATCAGCTGAATCTGTCACTGTCAGTTAGAGAGCAGATACAATCTGTGTGATGGTCAAAATCTCTTGTCTGGGAGTTTTTAATGCAAGAAAAAAGCCGTTTTTGATTGTTGACCCTGCAGCTTTGAATTTCAGTAGTGGAGTATTTAGAAAAGCGGTTTCATTTTCATTTTCTCAAGTCACAGAAGACCATGTAATCCTACAATCCAAGACATGAAAATAACAGAAATTGGAGTAACAAGACTTTCACCTGACGGCAATGTTTATTCTTCAAGGGGATTTGCTATTTCCATCCTCCCAGACTATTTGCTGCAGCCTCATCTGTAGCGTAATGTAGTATATAGACAGTGTTTTTCAGAGGAATCAGCTGGGAATTAGATAAGGAGGCTTTGAAACTTTGTGTCTTCTGAGAAAAAGCGAATAAAGAAAAACAACTGTGACTCATGCAGGGCACTATTTTCATTATGTCTCCCCGTATCACCCCACCAAACATGGGAGGAAAACAGCTGTATGCAAGAGGGGAAATGAGGGGCCAGTCGAAGGAGTACATCAGCTGCCGGGGGTTGTGTCCATTGTGGTCAGTTAGGAAACCAGTACAGAGGAGATAGTGGAAAAGCACCTGGTATTTGTGTGTTGTGCTTCTGTTTCGTTTTAATGTCATGCATTGGAATGACTTGGTTGCTCTATTTTATCTGAATCGAATCTAGGTCAGGGGCTGCCGTGTCTTTACCATGAAACCCGTGTTGCCCAGCTCTGACCCCTGGTAGATGTGTTGTGAAGCAGCCAGCAGGTTTGTAAAATTGCCTCAGCGCGACAGCCATCACAGAGCTTTGGCGGGCACCTCAGTACCATTTCCAATTCATGGTTGTTTCTATAACGCAGCATTCTCAGATTTCTGTTTGGTGTGCTTCCAATTTTCGCTGCCTAATCTTAGCCTCCCTCTCCCTTTGTGCCGCCCTACTCGCCCATGAATATGGGTTCGTGAATCAGCGATGCACACTAATGAAATCATTTGCTGTGATTGAGGATTAGATGTAGCAGCAGCGGAATCGAACCTGCAATTTCTCGGGGGAGAAAAAAAGGCACACGTGTGTGTGGTTTTCCCGAAAGCCCTCGTTTATTCATTCATGACCACAAATTCCTCTGTCCCCTTTCCGCAAACGCTCAATTTATTTTGCACACAAGCACCAGAATCAGGTGTTCCGTATGACAACGTACCTCAGAGTGATTGGATATGATATGAAGATTGCTATGTGTGGTGAAAAGTTCTGTTTATCGTAGCGTCTAATACAACTGACCTCTTTTGCTGCTGCTCTAGTGAGATGGAATAACACGACATTAATGTTATTTTGACCACGAAGTGGGCTGTTGGACAGTGTAACCTGGATATGACCCAGTTTAAGAATGCCATGCAACAGCGGGGTAAATTCACTCCTCAGTCTGTGTCACCCAACAATCCTTCAGGGTAACGGCACTGTATGGCTAACTGGCAGGATTCTCCCTCTTAGCTGTCGATATAGTCGTCACGTCGCTCAAATTAGATGCATAGATTTGGTTCTGAATATACACGGTCTCATTTGTTCCTCTACTGGTTGCAGCTGATCATAAAATCCTGAGTTGAAGCCAAAGGTGAGGCTGCTCTTCACTGGATTAAAGTGTGTGTGTATGTGTGTGTTCGTGTGTGTGGGAACAGTAAGGTCATGTTCATACTGCATTTGGAGAGATGAGGGTTTACATAAAAAAAAAAAAAGAAAAAAAAAAAAGAAATCCTGCTTCTCGAAGCTGTCTTTCATTTGCTGGAGTATGTACTATAATTCCACTTAATCTGATGTTGGGAGCGTAACCTCAACAAGGTACTTACTTATACAGATTTATATATTTCCATAGGACCTATTTATATTTCTGTATTTATTTTAGAATCTCTTAATAAGTGATGTCATCACCATAACAGATAATGATAAGCAATGTTCACCAACCTGTGTGTATGTACAGAGCTCATAACATGTCCATAATTTTTAAGGAAACATGTCATTTACATTGTATAATCTCTCTACTTTGATGCGGCGCAGGAGTGGGACATTTTTCGTTACACGATGCTTGGCACCAAGACTTTCTACCTGAAGGCTCGACCTTTTTTTGTTCCATGAAGGCAGTGACTGGTTCAACACTTCTTTACGAGGACATGCGACTTTTTGGGGGAGGACAGTATTTTGACCGCTTTGCTATTGATCAACGGATATCTATTTTTTCTGCATTTAAACACAGGAACTATGGGGGGAAAAAGCAATAAGGGAAACTGTACACGTATGGTGTGACTGGATGTGTTACCTGCGGGGGACATTGCGCCGATCCATGTGACAACCACACACACACACACACACACAGTAGCTGTGGCTCCGAAGTCTGTGTGGCTGTGAATGGAGAGAGGCAAAAAAAAAACTGCATTGTTCGATAAGCACACATACTGGTTGAAATAAAACGGTATAGAATAAAATATAAGAAACACCTGCCTGGAGTGTTTTTTTGTTTGTGTGTTCATTGCCTGTATTTATGGGAAACATTCAAACAGGGAAGTGAAAGCAGACGAGAGAGAGAGCCTGCCCATGTGAGAAGAAGCCCTTTCCCAGTTCTTACATTTATGTATTCGATTCGTTTTCATTTTCCTTTCTTTTTTTGAGTCGGGAGAGGGGGCAAAGGGACTTACTTCAGCGATGCAAGACATTACGAGTGAGACGAAACAAGAAAAAATTGGCACATTAGAAAACATCACAGGTTAAGTCCATTATGACAGGACACACAAACATTGAATACAATGAATGTGGATGCAAGTTTCTCTTTTGGCAATTTCTTAAAAATATTAAAAGAACACATTTGAGGTAATATCATGGTAAAAGACCTTAAAAGAAGTTTTTCTATACTATTTTTGTTTTTTTCAAAATGAGCAGAAACAGAGGTCCCCTATTAGATAGTAGAGATATAAAGTGCCCTGTTGGTGGTATTGACATGTATGTGTGTGTGCGTGTATGTGTGTGTGTGTGGGATGATAAAGAAAAGATAAAAGTAAATAAATACTTGGCTGAGTTTTCTTGGCAGTGAGAGGAAACGGACGAGAGCCTGCCCATGTGGGGGAAAGTTTTTCTTTCATTGTATTTATTCATTTATCTTTTCTCTTCTTTTCTTTTTTTCCTTTTGTGTTTCTTTGTTTATTTTTGTTGAGGGTGGGGAGAGAGAAAGGGGGTAAAGGAGAGGGACAAGTAAGAGAAAAAAGGGAATGTTCACAAGCTGCACGCTCTCAGTTGCACTTCACGGTACAATATGCATGATACGCCACTTTAGTTCTGCTTTTTGTGTGCAGCGGGATGCAGGAAACAGCGATTCTGTGCTGTTACTCATTATGCCCCCCCTCCATCTTGTGAAAGGTGTCAATAAGCAAAAGCCTATCACGCAGACACATTCGCTCCCCAGATGCATGCAGAGAGCGGTCAAGAGACAGGTGAAGCTCCTCAGAACGCTGGAATTGTTGGCAGACTGTAAAAAAAAAAAAAAAAAAAAGGAGGACAGTCAGCGTCTGCCCCTGTGAGCACTCAGCCATCTGCTTCATTAGAATTCCCCCTTGAGGTAACCTTCCCTTCTCCAAGAGGAACTCATTGAAAGTGAAGGGCTTTGTTTTAGATTGTCTATTGTAATTACACATTATTCTCCTCCTCTGATGCCTGCCTGCCTGCCTGCTGAGAGGAGAGGAGCCGGCTCTCAGCCGCCACGCTCCGCATCTGAAGGCGACAAAAAAAAAAAACGAGCTGGGTCATGGTGTGAATAGTGCACGGACGCTGCTGCCACGTGAGCCACCCCCTGTATGCTGCTGTCTCTGTGTGGTTTTGTGCAGCGGGCCAGATCAGCGAGGTCATGGTGACATCGTCGCAGTTGAGGTGGCTGTCTCTCTGGCTGCCATGGAGGGACGACCAGCACTAATGCCTTCCTCTGCAGCATCTGGGATAATCTGCTCTAGTTCTCCTTGGGTCAAACTCAACAGTAATTAATCCTACCATTACCCTGCAGGCCTCAGGGTTAAAGTGCTGTATATATGTGCGCGTCTCAAGTTTTTTTTTTTTTTTTTTTTCCTCTCTTGTCCAGATAGCCCCTTTAAACTCCACCCGGGTGATGGGGCATGGCTCGACTTCTGCATACATTAGACTGGGTTTATAGCGACATTTCAGAGGGACGCAGGGATTTGGAAGGATTTCAGTCGGCCAGCGGGATGAAACTCGAGTGTCCTGAAGTTTCAAAGATCTGTACAAAGAAAGAGTAGATCAAAAGTGGAACGGTTGTTTGAATTCAGGTCATAAAGATGTGCTGTTATCCCGTTTTCGACATTTTTTTCATTTTTCTTCTCCTTCCTGTCTTACAGAGCTGTTATCTTTGTTTTTTAAGGAGCATGCTTTTATTTATTTATTTATTTTCCATATCTTCTCACGCTCAATAGCATGCAGGCCTGGCTCTATATTTTTTGGCAGCCCAGGGCTCAGAGCACTCAAAAACACACACAGTAACTACAGCACATCCGTATTAGTGCTTTTTTTTTTCTCTCTCTCGCCCCTCTAAAACCCTGCCGTCAAAGCCTTTTGACATCTGCCAGTTTGTTCGCAAATATTGTCCAAATGCCAACTTCGCGATGCTCCAGCTTTTTGATGCACATGGCTGAAAGTTTTTGTGTGTGTCAGTGTGTATATGTGTGCCCATGCACGTGGGTGACTCTGCATTTGTGTGTGTGTGTGTGTGTGTGTGTGTGTGTGTGTGTGTGTGTGTGTGTGTGTGTGTGTGTGTGCCTGCTGGGATTAGGTTCATGAAAGCATACGCATGGATAACATCAGAAAGATGGCCACAGGTTGCCAAAAGCCCCGGCCCTCCTGCTCGCTCCTCCCCTCCCCTTGCTGAAAAATCACGATGGTCAGAAAAAATGGGCCATATGTGTCCTACTTTAGAGAGGTGGAGGGAAGTGCTGACAAAACTGAGTGACTCAAATAAAAGTTGATAACATGAGCTCATGGGCCACGCTGATAGTTCCCATCAATAGGGGAAGACGTGAAATGGGATTAGCCTCAGTGGTGAATGCGTGTCTGTCAAATTGGATTTCCCCGTGTATTATAAACTCATGGGCTTTTACAACACTGTATTCTAGTGGTGGACAGTAACTATACATTCAGTCAGACGCATTTAAAATCCCAGATTTATGACATTTAACCACGCCGTCTGAGTATAGATGAGTTTAAAAGATTTTTTTTCTACTTGGGTGTTTTATACTTCCAAAATAATATTGACCAAGCATTAATAGAAAGGTTGTTAAATTATGACCAAAATATTTACCACTGGACTTGACCGACAGCATTAGCCCGTCAATAGCTATTGCTAGCTACTTTAATCTGCCAGTGGCCATCTAGGTCTGTGAGGGTTAAAGGGACAGTTCACCCAAAATAAGTGCTGTTAATCCATCTAGATAGTTTTGGGGTGAGTTGACAAGTTTCTCATATATCAGCCAGAGAGATGTCTGCCTTTTTCTGGCTAAAATGGACCTAGATGGTACAACAAAGAAAAATAAAAACATTTGAAAAACTCAACAGCAGTGTCTCTTTCAGGAAATCATGACCTGGTTACTTCAGGGAAGGCAGACCTTGTTGAGTGCAGCAACTTTTTTTAGTTAGCATCTACTCATGGACAAGAGGCTAGCTTACATAAATAGCTAATGTTACAGCTCAGCTGATGGAAGATACAATTAATGTTTACAACCCGCACTTTAGGTCGCCTTCTTGAAACATGCTATAATAGTTTATTGTGTACTTTAAGGACATTTGTGTTTATTTAAATTATCTGTCTTAATTTATACTCCTACATCTGTGTTTTAATTATGTTGTATTTCTGTTTAGAGCAGCTCCAACGTCTAGTTGTGTTGAATATTCTTACATTGTGGTATTTGCTTAGTCAAGCATCCGAGTTTTTCTTCCACCACTGCCATATTCATCCTGTTCTCATGTAATGTACTTCATCCACTTTAAAAAAAAAAAACTGAAAAAAAAAAAACCCTTTTCGGGTCATCCCCATGTCGTTTTTGCAAGTGTTAATCGGAACTCGGACAGACAGACTTTGATGCGATGATGGGAGCTGCCTCGAGCCGCGACCCGCTGTGATATGTCAACACAAGAACTAGCGGCTCAAGTTGTCACCACGCCATCTGCTTACAGTCCGTCCTAAATGTCCGTTTCGAAGCACGGACAATCTCCCCTGCAGACAAACTCTTCTGAGGCGGATACAGCTAGCTGCCTATTTCTGATGGGGGGGGGTTAAATCCATCTTGCAGTGCTCATAAAATGTTTAAATACTGTTTATTGAATCAGTCCTTCAGATTGAATTGCAGAGATTAATTCCGAAATGTGATATCCGTTTTTTTCCAAAATATGACCCCTGCTCTGCTTTAACTGATTGCTAGCATGAGAGTCGAATATTCCAGTGGATATTTTTTGGGGGGGGATATTAATTTAAAAGAGAGTGATGTGTTTTTGAAATGCTCGGCAGTAAGCTGATGTAGTTTTCCCCCCCTCGACAACAAACACAGAAACCATTTCAATATATCAGCATGCTATATAGTTCAGTGGATGATTCCTGCATATTTCACCCCCTCTCTCTCTCTATCTTTGCTTAAAATAATACATATTAAAAAAAAAAAAAAAGAAAAGAAACCCAGAGGAATTCATTTGAAAGAGAGGAAAATACCATTTTCTTATTTTTAGCAATTATAATCCTCCATGACTGGTGATCCCTGCAACGCCATCCTCCTCTACTCCCTCCTTCCCCCCAGTGAGAGCTGATGTGGGGGGGAAGATCTCCCTTCCTCACATCCCTCTCCCCCCCACGTTGGCTTCATCCCTCACACCATCGCTCGCCTCTCAAAGGGTGAGGGTAAACTGTAGTGAGCACCCCCCCCCCCCCAGATCCAAACAGCCTGCAGCCTCTGTTCCCTGTTTATCATATTAGCCCGTGCCCTTGAGCATTTTGCAGCCAGACTCATCCTTTGAACTAAGCAGAGGAAAACAGACCAGTGCGGCCATACCATAAATCATGTGGGTTTAAATTCTGACAGTAAATGGCCTTGTGCTAAACCATCGCCAGGCTTCAGGACGGAGCGTCTTGATTGGCTGTCTCAGTAGGCTTGTGATCCTGCGACGGCTCTTCTTCCAGCCTCGACAGAGATCAGAAAAAGACAACAGGGTCCTTTAACATTTTTTTTTCTCTTTTCTCTGCAAAAAACTAAAGAAATATTAACAGCGCAGTATGTTGATAGAGATGAAATCATGTCGACGAGGGAGCTGGGGGAGCCGGGATCGAAATGATCATCCCCCACGTATGCATCTAAAGGCTTAATTACACCAGTGCAGGACGAGCCATTGTTCAGGATAATTAAGATCTTCTGAGTGTCATTACTGAATCCTGTAGTTATTTTATTTTTATTTTTTTTGCTGAAGAGCTAGTCAGCAGAGCAGAGTGGTGGAGAATGTCACCAACCTCCACACTTCACCTGCAGAAGAATGTCTTTGCTGCTGATCGGAGGGGGGGGGTGCAGCCTAATTATGCAGTGGATTCCCAAACCGAATGTGACTGGAATCCACTCCACGAATGGGCTGCAGATGACAACAAACAAGCAAAGGCATCCCGGCGCTCGGCTTTCTTTCTTTTATGCCCCGAATACATAAACAATATGTTTCCTAATCGTCCAGGTAACAGACGGAACGCACAAGGCCGAGCGTGAAAGCCAAACATGTGTGATCACCCTCCTTCTGGCCTGTAATGTAATAATGTTGCATACAGCGCCGTTCCATACGCCACGGCCGAGTGAGATCAGATGGGCTTAGTACAGTGGAATTCCCCGTCGCTGACCATCTCTGGTTTGCTTTGGAGTCAGGAATAGATTTCACCGTAAGGCTTTAAGGGCTGTTGAACAATCGGCTGTGTAGGGAGGGAGGGAGGAGGAGGAGGAGGAGGAGGAGAGGGCCGGGTGAGGAAGGTGACAGAAGAATATAAAAGGTGGGTGAAGAGGATGACCTCAAAAGTAAATTAATCAAGTGCAACTCCTGGCTACATGATCTAAATTATAAAAAAAACCCCTGTGTATTGATTGACACTCCGTATTGACCAGGTCAGGTCCTCTTTTGGCGGCCGTGGCAAAGGGCAGTTTGAAATGATTTCTTCGCTTTTCGGCCGATGTGACTTCAGACAGAAGATGTGCGCAGATCATTCAGGCATTTGTTGATCTCTCCTTCTGCCTGTCGCTTTTCCACCAAGGTTTGAGTAAAAAACTATAACAATTTTAAATTGACAATAAACAATATTTATGCTTTAACCTATCATCATTAAGTATTTATTGCACAGTGTAATGGTTATAAAATAATGATGGTTTTAAATGTTTATTTTGATTTTATTGTGTACGTTCTGGATATTTGGATAAATTTCCCCTTTTTTGGCAACTTTGTTCTTATAATTTCCATGTTAATAAAGCGCCTTTGAATTTAATTGAAAATACGACGATGTCTAAAATAATCGTTAGCAGATTTAATCATATACTAAAATGGAAAATGACCCTTTCAACCACCAGGAACTCCCTCTACAGGCTTTATGGCTGCATAAAGACAATGCCTATATAAATATTGATACACAGGAAGAATAATTCCTGCAGCTGCTCGGGGGATTTGTCACTTAAACGTAAAGATACGTTGCTTTACATTTGTCTCTATCGTGCCATGATGGAGATTCAGGGATCTCCTACAGCACTTGATCTACAGCACCTGCCTGTATCATTACCGGCACCCATCTATAACTGAGGCCTCACAGAAGCTATAGAGTCTTTACATAACGCGGAGAAAGCAGATGCTAATTTGTGTGAAGGATGACTCACTTTCATTAGCGGGAGTGGATCCTTCTGAGCGGCTCTACCTTTGATGTTTTCTCCTCCTTAGGTGTTTCACAGGGAAATCATTTTTTATTTGCAAAAATGTGCAAGATTTATATTGCATGTAATTGTCTGCGTGTGTGCGTATGTGTGTGTGTGAATGTGTAACCACATAGCTCTCAGCGATGAATACAATAGACGGTTACAGTAACGGTGCCAACTTCCCCAGAGCCAAACAGAGAAAAAACAACAAGAGGGAGGAGAAGGGAAAATTGTATTGTGTGTGTGTGTGTGTGTGTGTGTGTGTGCGTCTATGAGTGTGTATATATCTGTGTGTGTGTGTGTGTGTGTGTGTGTGTGTGTGTGTGTGTGCCAGGACACAGAAGCTGTAAGTATGTCAGTATGTGCAAATGTGTGTGTTTTGTGTGTGATAAGAGGGGGATGGAGGAGGGGGTGAAGGAGAGCACCCGGAGCAGTGACAGTGTGGGAAGGAGGAGGAAGAGGAGGAAGATGTGAGAGGGTCGTGGAAGGGGGCCGAGGGGAAAAGACCTGCGAGGCGGCGGCCGAGCGATGAGGGGGTGTGATGCCGAAGAGTGTGAGGAAGAGACGGGCAGACAGGAAGAGAGAGAGGCGGTGTTTTTCTGTGCTCTCCTTTTTCTGATCCCGGCACAGCCGTCGGGATTAAAGGAGGCGCTTCAACTCTGAATATTTCATGATTCTTATATGTCAGCCACAAAGAAATTGAGACCGGTGTCGTGCTCCTTTCTGTTGCGATCACAAGAAGAGTCAGCGGTGTTCTTCGTTGACCCTGTAGTTGCCCTCCTGTTTCCGTTTGGCCTTTCGCTAACCCTTTACCCCCCGAGCTGCTTTTGTCCAATCACAGCCGAGCAGCCGTGACCAGGCGCGGAAAGTTTATGTTGAAGCGCATCGAGCTCCAGTTCTTTTAGCTAATCAACATTCTTGTTCTACTTCCTCTCAAATTGCAGCAGATTCTGATTGATTATATTTTTTCAGTAACTGCTGTGAATGAGAGCGAGCTCTAATGCCGCTGCCCCAAAAAAGAAAACAGAAAATGAAAGACGGGTGCATATTTAATTCCTTCATTTATTTATTTCAGGGTTCAGAGTTTTTACACTTCAGAGTCTATTTTTAGGAGAAAACTGCGCCCGCTTGCTTTGTGAGGCGGTGTGACTAACTGGCTGTATCCAATCAGCGTGTGGAGTGACTGCGGTGAAAAATGTCTTAAACCGCATGAAGGGAGTTGCTGAACGAATTCAATAATTCCCACATAAGACAGAGCTCGCACTCAAAAGAGATCCCAGCGAGGTGAAATCCACTTCCTAATCCCCTGCCAAAAAAAAAAGACTCTGCTGGAAAAGAAGAGAGAATTGGTTTTTTTTCCTGTTCTCATGTTGGTCAGCAGTAAGGCTCCGGAGCTCCATTAAGGATCCTGTGCCACCTTTCTCTTTCTCTCTTTCTCTCTGTGGCTCCCCCACTGACACTTCTACCTCCCTTCACCTCCCTCTAAAGCCCTAAATCACTCTGACTGTGGACAAACATCCAGTTAATAAACCTAACAGCCGGCAGGGAAGTGCTAGTCTTGCCCATATGTGCATGTGTGTGTGTGTGAGACAGAGAGGGCCAGACTAACCTACTGTATCTGTATATGAAGTCTCGGGGGAGGAAGGAGCACCATATCTGATACTGATAGCAGCTCGGAGTGATAAAGCCATCCACCATATTTTTTCCAGAGACGTCTTTTTTCAAACGTGGTGAGTGTCCTCCTATGGGCCACACGGAGTAACAGCTGTCTGCCGTACGTGGGAAAATAATTTCTCAGTGTTTTGTATTTGTGTCGAGCTCCAAAGTGCTGAAGACATGATTCATTATCTGTGGCACGGTGATGATGAGGCGTCAGAGCCAAAGCCCAATTTAGGTATGGACGTTCTGTGCTATGTCACGGCTGAGAGGCTGGGTCACGCAGTTTGATATGCAGGTGCACAGAAGCGCAGGGTTTCCTGCAGCAAGCAGGCAGCTCTCTTGTCAGAGGTGTACCGAGGCATGACACGTAAAGACACACACACACGCACGCACACACACGTACACAGCTCCCCTCTCGGCAGCCATCCGCCGCAGGACGGCTGATAAAAATATCACAAGCCCTATCAGGCAATTAAACAGGGAGACGCAGCAGCGGAGTGTGTTGGCTGCTTAATGGCTTCAGCCTCCCCGAGCAGGAGCTAGGGTGGCTGGCCAACAGGGGGGATACAGACCACTGATGGAGTGGGAAATCAGAAGGTGGGTGAAGCAGTTACATTGGTCTCAGTGAACAGTTTCCCTGTCACGTGGTCGGAGGGTTGCTCCGGGAGGTCTCACCACGCACCGAGGAAATGTTTCCGTGGAGAAAATAGGATTAAACTGTTAAGTCAAGTTGCATATTACAAGAGATTAATTATCAGTGTGCATAAACATATTTGAATAAAATATGGATCGTTTGACTACAGCTTTCAAACAACTCATAATTTATAGGTTCTCAAATCGTAGCTCCATTAATGGTTCATGAATTGTTTGGTGATCTCTTATTCATCAGCAATAAGCAATTAATGAGAACAATGTTTGGGCTGCCAGGTTGTGAGAAATCCTTTCGGCTGCCGCTCTCCCTCTAAACCTTCTCGGTAATTTTAGGTCTTCTCCAGCTCCTAACAAATGGTTGGCAAGTTGTAACTAATGGGTGTGTTAAACGTTAATTTATCAGTGCCTTAAAGATTTGTAATGATCCATTAAAAAGAACAACTTTCGCTGTCATCTGAGCCTCTCCGCTGGGTGATAAGGCTGCATACAGACCACAATCCACTTATCGACAGCTTAATAACATTTACAACTGCAGACTCGCTGCCTGCTGACCTGTAGAGCATAAATAAATGATTTATCAATCATAATACATCAGTTAATTAAGACTCATAAACCCTGTTGTTAAGAATGGTTTTATGCACTATTTTATCCTCCTCATGGAGCTGATATATGGACATGGATATTCTTCTCTCTGAATTTAATATATAAAATGAGTATGTAAGATATGTAAGAGGGAGCCTCTTGCATAGAGTGGAAATGTGAGTGAGCTCAAAGGTCGGACGAGCGATTCTGGAGAATTAAATACAGTTTTATACAAACAAACTTGGAATGAGAAAATTGTTGCAACCAATAAACATACTGGTCTCCACAAACGCAGCTGGAAAATGTCCCGAGGTCGCCTTAAAAATATCCAGAGGTTTCACACAAATGTTGAAACTCAGAGCTCCCCAACTTCCCCACCTGTAACTTGACTTAACTGTCCTCTCCGGCCCCCAATATGACGGTCAGGTCATAATGTAATGTGAATGTCACTTCATGTTACTACCACATTGAGGACAGACATTGTGATCTGAGATCACAGGAAGCTTTTGCACACAGACGTCATCCCCCTGATGCTGTTCCACCCTCCAGACATGATGCATCTACACTCTGTAATGGACGTTCTTCAAACTCAAATGGAAACTATCAGCTGGGTGACAGATGTTGGTATCTGCCCCCTGTCTTGTCTCCTGGTATGTCCACCTCAGGTCGGGGTCTCTGTGATGGACTCCATATCGCCTCACACAGCGTCAGCCAGCTGATACAAGGCGGCACCACTGTGGACTTGGATGGAGACCCAACTTCTTTTTGGTTTCGTGTACATGAGCGAGAGAGAGAGAGAGAGAGAGAGAGAGAGACAGAGGAAGAAAAAGGAGAAAGGGAGCGACAGTGAGTGTGTCCCATGTTGCCTGGATTCAGGCAGCTGTTAATGGAGACAGATAGTACTTACTCCAGTGGAACAACAGCACTGATAGACTACACTCCTTGTTTAGCACTCAAACAGAAATAAACAGTCACCACAGGGGCAAAAACTCTCCTCAAAGGGGTTTATTTGTTGGTTGGAAAAACCTCTTTCAGCTCCATTAGATGTAAACATTACGGAAAAAGAGGAGACATACTTTAGCACGCTTACAACCATGAAACCTCACCATGCTAAACCCATTCTCCTTGTATTTCTGCCTGCAACTGTTGCCCTAAGCAATAACAACTGCTATTACTTATTTAGAAATAAAGATTTAACCTCAGTAGGACATTAGAAGGGTTCCATTAAAGTAAATTTAGCTTGAAATGTGCTTTGAGCGTTGGTTCTCAGGGGGTAAGTCCTAAGGCTCCCAAAAAGTTCTTATTCCCGCACTGAGGAGCGAGAAGGAGATCCCTTAGAAAGCGAGGATTCTTGGAAGACTTTCAGCTGCCCCTGCATCTGGCGAGATGGCAGATGTTGCTTCACATGACGCAGACGTCTCATTACTCTTAAGAAGCGCTTCCTCGTTTCCTCCCTATTCGCGCTGGGTTCCTTGTGTCTCTCCATGCATCCTCAGTTGGAGGGACTAACGCTGCTTTCTAGTCAAAGTCAAAGGTTGAAATTTCCTTGTTGACATTTCCAGCTCCTGACCTCCAGGCATTCCAGTTGCACGGTGCCAGAAGTTAACAAAAACTTGGCTGACCGTAACAAGATGATGTGTCTTTGGCAGACGTGCACACAACTGAACCCTCAGCAGAGCCGCCACCTTGCAAATATAAATGAATTACAGATGTGATAATGACACACGAGGTAACAGACGCTATTATATTTATTTCACAGCGCTTTTATATTGGGATATGTAATTAGGTATTGCATTCACGAGACTAGTGCAAATACTATTGTCTAGAAATACATCCTATCTCCTCCCCATGGGTGCCGCAATTGTTGTGCAACGCCAGACAACTGCTCCCTCATGACGTCGGAGCAGACTGATTTGCCCAGAGGTTACAAGACGGTTCACTGACTGAACGGTGTGTTTTTTTGCATCTTACTGCTCAGAGCGTTTTGACAACACATTTACAGCTATTTCCAGTATTTGAATCGCAAGGAAGACCAGAGGAAACAGTACAACGACCTCAGAAAAAGTTTCACCAACTCGGTGTTTACTTTCGTCTGCCATGCTTCAGCGTCAGCTCGTAAAGTTGGTACTGACATTTTTCAACATTCCATGTTGTTGTTCTGCCTTCAGAGGGCATTCACATGCAATGTGTTCTCCAATAATTCCAACGGCACTTTAAAGCACAAGAAGACGCAAGGAAAAGTAACCCAAGTGAAGGAAACATGAATGCGAGACTTAATCCATAACCAAGTCCATATTTCTCAGGTGCATTTGGGAATCAATGTGCACTGCTAGCTTATTCTTTACTGAGTCATTAAAATGGTTAAATTTGGACCTTCAATGGGCAATATGCATTGTGTGTAAATGCACAATATTGACTATAAGTAAACAATAAACCAATACCCAACCAGCTGATGTGATGCTTCCCTGTCCACTGAACATGGGTGTTTTCCGCCACATTAAAGCATACAGAGAGGACTCGCCTCGCTGTGACCATGGTGAATGTGCATCTGGCTGACAAAACCCGAGTGTGCGTTGAGAATGAAGAACGGTAACTGGATGTGGTATCTCTACTGTACGTGTGGCTGTACTCAATCAACATCCCGCTCCCCCTCCCCATCGGCAGTAACATCCAGATGAAGGGGCTGCTAAGTCAGCTCTGGTCCAGCCTGCTCTTGCTCCACAGCTCAGCCTCCCAGTGTGTGTGTGCTGCGGACAAAGATAGGACTCTCAAAGGGCCGGCACAATGCTGGGCGGCTCAAAGGCTCCCATTCCTGCTCGCTCCTCTAACTCTCCCTCTATCACACTTCTTCTAATGGAAAAAAAATAACCCGGCCCACACATCAGAACATGCTGTAGCATTGACAAAATGACTTATTACTCCTCGCCGCACACTTCCCCTCTCCCTCCCTGGATTCATCAGGCTCCCAACCTCCCCTCAAAATGGCTGGCACCTCCTGGCGCTTGTCTAGCCTGTCACCCTTCCTCTGCAGTGACCTTGAGACGGAGATGAAGGAGTGATGGTGCTCCCATAACTGCTGCAATACAGTTCCCCCCCCCCACCAACAAAAAAAAAAAAATACACAGCGGCAAGATGGCTCTCACTTACACTGACAGCTGGAAGAGGGGGGGAAAAAACCCTCTGCATATCCGCATCAATCAAAATAGGATTAGGGTGCCTCTCTCTGGTCCTTTTTATTTCCCATTAACTTGAAGTTGCTGATGAAATCCAGAGCCGTTGAATGGTAACTGGGGTTGCAGGGATACAATGTAGCTTTTGCTATCTGCGACAAATAAATCGAATTCAAAAAGACAACAACATTTATATTGTTGTAAAAATAACAGAGCTGATGTATCGGCGTGATCGTTAACAGAGTGTTAGCGCGGAGGCTTTATTGTAACACTGATGCATCGCCGCCGTCCATGACACAGTGGGGGCAGACTCTTTTTCTGACAGATGAAATGACGTGACAGTGTGTGAAACAAAACTGTCCGCTGTGATCAACCACCTTCACAGGCAGAATTATCCACCCCCTCCGAGGAAAATGTTGTGACCGGGGCACGTGACCCCTCGGATGCCATTCTGCCTTATGTCCTGGTGGAGCGGGGACGCAGACAAGGGTTGATGCATGAATTCATAATCAAATAAAGACAGTGCGAAGTGATAGGAGTGGAAGGCAATCGTCCTGGTCATGCTGAATTAATGAGGCACCAGCTTCCTTCCGCATGCCAGGTTTCTGAATGACTCGGCTCATCACCGCTCACTTGCCGGAGCCTTTTCTCTACTGTCTGAACGTCAGGGCCCCCAAATGCCACCCTGTGATATCCTTCTCTTCAGTTTACAGGCCGATCCTCGTCGTGACCTTGAGCTCATGCAGGGGAGGGCGGCTCCCAGCAGGACATTTTGAGTTTTCAGTCTCCGCTGAGAAGTAGGCATCCATGGCTCAGCTGATGGGTGAGAGCGGTGGGGTCCCTGTGAGAGGCTGTCAGCTGACCCTGTCCAAAACACCCCTCCGCCGACCACCTGAGCCTCTGCCCCCGTCTGCTGTCCGTCGAGTCCGGCAGCACAGAACCAATCATCACTTCACACCAATTCAAGAAATCCAGTTGTACCTCCTCACTCACACTTCTTCCTCTTTTCTTAACACCTGTGGGGATGACGCCGTGCAGCAATGCCTGAGAAACGCTGCCGTGTCCTTTCCCCCGACAAAGTAAAAAAAAAAAAAAAAGAAAGGGGGGTGAGGATAAAAGTAAAAATGACTTGAGGAAGAGTTGGGCATTCCCATGGCAACCAGGTCCTGTGGTAGAGGCAGGAATATCAGGCCAAGCCCAATGCCATTTGCATACAAATTGCCCAGCTGGCACCTTGTTGTTATGACAACGGCACACAGCTCCCAGAATTCATTTGGAAGTGAAACACAAAAGGAAGGCAGCCAACGAGGAGTCATTGATAAAATTCCTTTTCATTTGTAATGAAGACGTTACTGACACTATGTTCTCATGTGAATCCAATCATCGTACAGTACCTGCAGGAAATGAGAAAAAAAAAAGTCATATACTTTATTAGATAATGATTATGAATGTAGGTCAGATTGAGTGGTATGTTAAATGGGTTTGTATCTGCTGCATGTTCACAGTCATTAAAAATATGTTTGAAACACTTGGTATCTTACAATCCAGACGTGACAATCTGCATTTTTTTTTTCTTTTCTTGACAAAAACTCATCATACAAATTCCACCTTGACCTCTGGAAGACACTTTCCAAGGTGCATGCCTCTCCTCCTTGGCTCACCTGATTTTTTTTGCAAACCTTTATATAATTCCTCACAACAAGCCATGTGCCAAATCCTCAGAGCTTGAGAGAGAAAGTAAACTCCGCTGACAACACAGTGTCCTCTGCTGGCAGCATGCGGCAGGAAGTTTACTCACCCGCCTGTCCTGCTAAACGGATAATATTTAGCTCAAGGGCAACTGAGCTGATGCTTTTCCATAGTCATCCTGGCTCAGCTTACTGGCCAGTTAAATTGCCCTGCTGTGGACTCTGATGAGCGTTCTGTGAACCCAGTGTATCTATTTATCCCAGCCAGCCCCACAAGACCCTGGTTTAATCATTGGCTCCTGTGTAGTTGTCAAACCATCACAGGCTAATCAGTGCCTCTCTCCGCAGGAAACAAAGCAGTGCCTGGTTCCAATTCATGACCTGTACTGGTGTGAGAGAGTGCTGATCTACGGGCAAGGTGAGCCTTCGCCCTGTACTCATTAGACTGTGCATTTTTTCCCTTCCTTTGCGTTAATGATGAGGGCCCCGCTGATGGTCCTGTTACAGATTGTTAGAGACAACTGGTGCAAACCACCTCAGCCTGTATTGAAAGGTCCGTGTCAGCAACAACACAACAACAACACAGCACTGTGTATGTGTGTGTGTGTGTGTGTGTGTGGGGGGGGGGGGGTTATTTGTGTTGCACCTTCTACCTCAGGGTGGGAGCAGAAGGAAGGTGACACATCCTGCCTCCCCAGCATATAAATGCAGGAGCCTTCTCGCTCAAGCGCCGCTGGCTCCAAGGCATGACAGTTTAGTGCGTTTCTTCCCCCGAACGTGCAACCTTTCCCAAGGTCACAACTCGCCAGCAGCTCAGATCTTTACTAAAGCAGCAACCTGCTCATTTGTCACTTACCATCCAGTCTGACATGGCAACCCGGTGGGGAATCTGTGGTGCGGGGAAGATCAGCCATGACTTCAGCGTGGCCATGAAGACTCTGCCTCCTGGAGACCACCAGGTACTCTATCCAAACAAACCCACTACATCTTCATGGTCACGCAGGATGTCAACCCTCGCGGTGAACAGAGCTGCTGACAGAGCAGCACAGTAATGAGTGTGTTTGTGTATTTTTTTTTTTCTCTCCTGCGTGCAGATAGCAGTCATTGCATCGAGGAGCTTGGAGCGTGCCAAAGAGTTTGCCAAGAAGCATGGTATTCCTAAGGCTTACGGCAGCTATGAGGAGCTGGCCAACAACCCAGACATTGGTGAGTAAAGAGCGATGAGCTGCACAGGCAGAGATAATGGCGTGCTGCTGTTTGAAGCTGAGCCTGGAACATCTGTGTCCACGCAGACATTGTGTACCTGGGAGTGCTGCACACGGAGCACTGGCGAGTTGGTCTGCTGTTCCTCAAGGCAGGGAAGAACGTGCTGTGCGAGAAGCCTTTCGCCATGAACTCCAGACAGGTTAAAGACCTCGTCGCCGCAGCCAAGAAACACAATGTCTTCCTGATGGAGGTAAGATTGAGGGGGATACTAAGCGTAGACCTTTGCCCAGAGGCCACTCGCTGTCTGTGGGTGTTTTATTACAGGTGCAAGCAAAATTAGAGCCAGTGATCAGTTGATTTAGCTTAGCCTAGCTTTATTTCTGTGTCATGTTAATAAAACCATGGTGCAATTTCAGCTAGCCCAACCATTCCTTTATTATCTATCTGTTATCTGTTGATTAAATGATGTATGTAGATGTACGTGTTGGATCTGTGTCTGTCAGCAACATGACATCAGCAGCAGTAGCCTACTGTCCTCAGTGAGTATGGTTGTTTCCATATAAACTGGACAGAAAGAAGTGTTTGGGTCAAAAAGTTCCTTGGGTCATAAAAGATTGAAAAAAAAAACAACTTCAGCCTCCTCTCCTGCCGTCCCATAAATAGTCCCATCTGCACCTCGTCTGTTTTACACTTGTTTTTTGCGGGGACTAGATAAACATTATTTCTCGTGGTAATTAAGGAGCGATAGAGTCCCTGTTGATGGATTTTGTTGCCTTCAGAAAGAACAGGGCTGGCTGTTTCTGTATTTCCAGTCTTTGTTCTCAGATAAGCTAACCAGCAGCTGGTTGTTAATTTACCGAACACAGACAATCGAAAAGCATCAATCTTCTCGCCAAACTACGGGCAAGAAAGCAATTAAGCATAACTCCCAAACTGTTTCAAACACCATTGCTGGCTGTAAGGCTTTGCAGTCAACACGTGTTAAAGTTTAAGGTCAGTGGTTGCATTGTAGTGCCATGAGCGCAGATATTTTAAGCACAGGAGATTCATGTAGGAAGCAAAAACCATGAACGTCCTGGGAATATTTTATGACTCAGTACAGAAAAACATCATGTCATGTCATGTTTGACCAGCACATCTGCCACAGTATCATGGGAGGTGGAGGGAGTGAAGCACCGTGGTAATAAACTGCTGCTCGGGTGAATCTCTGTTTACTGTTGCAGTGGTGCTAGGTTGTCTGCTCTGTCCCTCTCAGGCCATCTGGTCCCGCTGTTTCCCTGTGCACGCTGAGGTGCGCAGGCTTCTGGCAGAGGAGGCGGTGGGGGACGTGAAGCTGGTAAAGGCCTACTTCGGCTCCCCTCAGCTCCACATCCCCCGCTCGGTGGAGAAGGAGCTTGGCGGCGGCGCGCTGCTGGACATCGGTGTGTACTGTCTGCAGTTTGTGCTGATGGTGTTCAACGGAGAGAGGCCAGAGTCCATCCAGGCCACAGGGGTGCTGCTCGACTCAGGTGTGATTCAGCACGCGGATCACGCAGCGGAGATGGGATGTCAATAAGTATCATTAACCACAGAGCGTCAGTCAGTGATCACTAACCGCCAATCCAAACTACTTACCACAAAGGAAAGAGACGAGAATAGGAATCCCTGCTGAGTTGCCAAACTTAGACGGAAAATCACTTTTTTTTTATTAACTGTCCAAAATGTAAACACCTCAGGGAAGAATTCTTCACACAGAAAATCCCAGACTTATCTTTAAAATGTCAGACTAATCCAAATCCCCCCCCTGAGAATACAGTAATACAGTAAAAGAGGCAGGGGAATATGTAAGTGCATGTCTTACAGCAAGATATCCTTCAGTGTAAGACCATCACATCACGCAGTGCATTTAATGAGCATTTTCTCATCTTTTACTAACCTTTACGGAGCATATTTAACAACTGGCAAAAAAATGAATGCGAATATTTGTGACCTTGTCTATTCTAACCACAAAGTCGTGCAAATAAAGCAGAATAGAAATGCTGCTTTTACCTAAATTAACTCTGAGCTGATAAAAAATAAATTGATTTGACCCGAAGTGAACCGAATTGACTGATATCAACAGCAGCATTGTTAGCATTCATTCACTCATCCATCCTTCTGCTGCTCACCGGTTTTACATTGATTTGCTTACTGCTCTTCTTAAACGTTTGTCAGGGGTGGATGAGTCAGTGGTCGTGGCGATGAAGTTCTCCAGGAACCGAATGGCCTTCTGCGCCTTTTCGATCTCGACTCGCCTCCCGAACGACGCCGTCATCAGCGGCACCAAGGGCTCCATTAAAGTAGGCTATGCCACAGTCTTGTACAGGAACATTTGACTTAATTAGGAGATGATTGAGACGTGCAAAAACTGAGTTGACTGCTAATTACTTTCACATTTAATTAAATTGAAGTATGCGGGACAAAGATCCATACCCTTCTGCATTTGATGATTTACGAGTTGACTGATTGGATTAACGCAAAGTGCATTTCCTCTTCGACCCCTCCAGGTTCTCGGCCCCATGCACTGCCCCACCACGCTGGTGGTGAACGACAAGGAAACGGAGTATCCTCTGCCTGAACCCAGCCTCCCTCTGAATTTCACCAACAGCACCGGGCTTCGCTTTGAGGCGGAGGAAGTGAGGCAGTGCCTGCTTAAAGGTGGGTCATAACGAGAGGGAAGTTGTGTATTTATCTCCAGACACAACGGTAAACTTTAGTGTTGTGAAAGAGCGACGCTGCAGTTTGGCGAAACGGTTCCTTTCCTGAAGCTGCAGATTGATTCACAATCAATGCTGTTATGAGTCCTTGGTGTGTCCTCTAGCTTATACACTCCGTATGGTTGTGCCTCCTATATTAATTAGCATAATCCTTACAGCCCCGCTTTGACATAATTTATGCTTGTATTGTAAATATGTGCATAATTTAACCGCGGTTGTAAACAGACTTTTCAGTCAATGTGATTTTGAAACTCCTCCTCTCCTTCAGGACTTAAAGAGAGCCCACGGATGCCTCTGGCGGACTCCGTCTTACTGACAGAGATCATGGATGAAATCAGGAAGCAGGTGGGAGTTGCCTTCAGCCAGGACAGCCAGTGACATCACTCAAAAAGTCCCGGCTGCTTCACCTGACCTAAACCTACTCAGATGGAACAAAAGGAGGGAGCTGCTCGAGGCAGGCTTTGGGTCTTTGGTATAAGAAGATCACTCATGTCGCCGGGTGACAAAAGCCTGAGCAGACGCGGCGTCACTGAGGCAACTGTGATTTGGATGACACAGCGAGCTGCCACTGAATTAAAGATACAATCGGCAAATAATTGAACATATCTCTTTTCTCTTCTTTTTTTTCCCAGACCTCTTTGTAAAAATCTTTGCAAAATTGTCATTCAACATCAGAGCCACCATGTAAACACCTTGTAGGTCCTTGTAACACAGAGCACAAACACTGTCAGTGGGAAAAAAAATAAAATAAAAAGTGGTAGAAAACAATCCAGATAAATCGCACAATGTAAACAAATAGAGCAACCATGTGTAACCACCCTGTCATCAAGTCCTGGGCCCTTTAAAGACAAACACAGCTGTCACCGTGCAGTGTGTGATTGATGAATCCAATAAAGGACTGATTGTGAAAGCCTTGTCTCATTCCAAATATCATCCGCTGGAGAGGAGAGAAGAGACTCGGAGTGGCACATTTGAATCAAAGTGTTCTGTCATGTCTGACCCCTGCAGCCGTGTACAAATAGATTCATGTTCTCCGAAACAAAAATAGGTTGCACTGTCCGCTTTTTCAAGGATAGGACAGAGAGAAAGGCCTTTGTGAGTCAGCAAAGAGCACGCCTCATTTAATACTTGTTCCCAACCTTTTGGGCTCACAGGGATCCTAAAAAAAATGGAGGTTGTCTGGGTTCATGCAGGATGCAGTCTTTGAATGCAAAATGGCACATTTTAATTCATCAACATTATTTTTGCCTATTTTATTTCTTTTTCCTGAATGACTACAGAATGCTGCACATATTTCTCTATACGTGTTGTCCTGTTTCTGTGCCACAACTCTACCCCATCACATGTACTGATTTTAATACAGGGGTTTCATACACGGACCATCCAGGCTTATGCAATATGATGAATATCAGCCCGGACAAAGTGACAGGTCCCTCTACATGTCTGCTTTTGGGAAGGCCGTTTTGTGGCTGACCTCTAACAAGTTTTGGTCACTGCATGAAAAAAAAAAAAAAAAATATGTCACCCTGAAAAAAAGAAGCACAAGAGATGCAGTGCAGAGTAAAAAATATCAGTGTGTTATTTATTATTATTTTTGTTCTTCTTATTATTAGGTAACTTCACTTAACACACAGGAAATTGTCAGTGAAGCACGATACAGAACAATTCACATTATTAGTGAGTAGTACCATAAAAATAAAATGCAGACTGAGGTACAAATAAATAAATAAATAAATAATAACTGTAAAATAGCAGATAGTATACAATACTAATACTAATACTACTACAATTATTAAATAATAATAATAATAATAATAATAATAATAATAATAATAATAATACATCTTATTCATACAGTATCTCTCATACATGCAGCTCAAAGTGCTTCACACAGACAAAAACAAAAACATAAAACACATGAAAAACATATCATATAAAATATATATAAATATAAATAAATAAATAACTGTAAAATAGTAAATAGTAAATAACGAAATTACTGGATAATAATAATAAAAAAATTTTGTTCACACAGCACCTTTTATACATATAATGTGACTCAAAGTGCTTCACACAAACCAAAAACATAAAACATAAGACATAAAAAATATTTATTATCAAATATATAAATGACAGTAAAATAAAAATAACTGTAAAATGGTTAATAGCAGACAAACGATTAAATAATAATAATAATAATAATAATAATAATAATAATAATAATAATAATAATAAATCTTATTCAAATAGCAACTTTCATACATCTAATGCAGCTGAAAGTGCAAATCAAAGAAAAACAAAATAAAATAGAACAAAAGTTATATTTGTCTCATGATCATTATCTGGAGGTCACGTTTCTGCTTCTGTTAGCACAAACCATCATCATCATCATCATGGCCACATCATGATGTTTGTTTTTGTGCTACGTCACACAGTCAAAACTGATGCGGTGGCGCCACCTTGCGGCGGGGAGCGGCCGCTGTGGCCGGCACCGACACCCAATCAGTGTCAGTCCAACATGGCAACCAGGTGGGGGATCTGCAGCGCGGGGAAGATCAGCCACGACTTCACGGTGGCGCTGAAAACTCTTCCTCCCGGGGACCACCAGGTATCAGTATGAGTGGACGCGTCGACACGTAATGCACCTCATGTTTCAGAAGGCGGGATGTCGGAGAGAGACGTCGAGGTTTGTTCGAGCCGCCCCGCCCGGGCGCAGGTGTCAGCAGTTTGTGACGCGCTGAAGTTCACACCGTCAAAACCAGGCCGGAATGAAACGCTGGACATGTTGTAAGCTGGAGCTCTGAGGAGTTAAATATCAACTTAATGTGACATCAGGAAGTTTAAATCCGAAGGAGGCTTAAGTCTGCAACATGTCGAGCACTTGGACCGCCTTTTGTTTTTTTTACCGTAAAGATGAACAAAAATGGGCATCTAGTTTTGGTTTATTAATGCGCCCTTACACAACCAACCAAATGTTTTTATTTTTACTATTAATGCATCAAAGAATGAATTGAAGCAGCTTCAGATTATTCACCATTAACTGATTTACCACACTAAAAGGAATTGGCAGACAAATGTATTCACAAATGTAGTTGAAAGTGACAATTAAGGTGTTCAGCAATGAATTAAAGCAGTTATTAAAGGTGAGTTCTATCTCAGCGATACACACATTTATTAATTAAGTCATGCAGAAAGTGTGATATGTCAGTATGGATGTCATATGGGGAAGAGAACATCATCTGCAGTCAGACAGCCCTCACATCAGCCTCCGGTCAAGTTTACAGACTAACAACAGGTTCAGTACCACATTAGGGTCTTTCATTAAGGTGGAACGAAACCACCTCAATAAACCAGGTCTACAAAGTGTATTCACAGGTTGTGGCTGTGGCAGCTCGCAAGTTAGAGGATCTGAAGTTCACACCATCAAAACCAGGCCGAAATGAATTGATGGAGAGATGTAATCTGAGGCTCTGAGGAGCTCAATAACACCTACACATGACATCAGGGAGTTTGAATACAATGGAGGCTGCAGTCTGCAACATGTGGAAGACTTTGACCTCCATTTGTTTTTTATCAGAATCAGTATTCCTTTATTAACTCACAAACGGGAAATGTGTTTTACACAGCAGCCAAATGACTCAGAAATAAATTAAAAGTTATTAAAGATGAGTTCTATACCAGCAAGACACACATTTTTTGTTTTTTACCATTAATATCAACTAAATGGGAATCCAGTTGTTTCTTGTGCTCTAACTCAGTGTTAAAAAATCGATTTTTTATTTTTTTTTATTATTAATGCAGCAAGGAATAAATTGAGGCTAACAGAGTAAGAGGAAGCCTTAGATGGTGCACCATTAACTGACTCATCAGACAAATGTAATTAAACATGTGCCAGTTATGTTGTTTAGTAATGATTTAAAGCAATGCTTGGATAGTAAGTTGGGGCCTTTTCCATGTCTCCAAACTGTATTCGCAGGTTGTGGCTGTGGCAGCTCGCAAGTTAGAGAATGCACAGGAGTTTGCCAAGAAGCACAGCATCCCCCGAGCATATGGGGGCTACGAGGAGCTGGCCAAAGATCCGGACATAGGTGAGTTTCTGTCACACCATTTGAGCAGCAGATGTTTGGGATATTTCAGCCTCAGCACACTTGAGTCAAAGCTAAAACACACTGTAAACACCAACCCTCAGCCATCTGTTGAATCTTCACTGATTTCCAGCTCAGTTTGACCCACAGCTGTTTGAATCTCCTGTTGATATTTGACTGTTTTTACATGATGATATCTTTTAACAGTGTGTTCTCTGCTATTTGTGTGTGTGTCTGCAGATGTGGTGTACATCGGAGTTATCCATCCATACCACCTGAGCACCTGTCTGCTCTTTATGAACGCCAAGAAGAACGTGCTGTGTGAGAAGCCGCTGGCCATGAACACCAAGGAGGTCAAGCAGATCCTGGCCTCTGCCAAGAAGAATGACGTCTTCTTCATGGAGGTACAGACGGTGCTTGTTAGAGCTCTTACTGGAGCTAACAGCACCTTAGTTGAAAAAGAGTGACTGAAAAATGACTGCAGTATTATTATGTGATGCATCTGAGAAACTAAGAAAACGCAGTCTTGCTGTGGAACTCATGAACAAAATTTGGAGAGCTTTTCACTTTTTTTCACCACTCTTTTCCAAAGGCCAAAGAGGAGTCCATCCCGCTTAAATGTTTTTTTTTTCCCAAATACAGTAACTATATCTGAATTGTTTTGTTTTTTGTTTTTTGTTTTTTCTCGCTTTCCTTTCTTTCCTTCATTTCTCTTTGAGTGGTGCATGTCTTTTCATTTTGTTTGATAATGGTGGTTGGTTTTCTCTTTTTTATTTTTTCATTTACATGTTCGAAATAAACTAAACTTAACTCATAAATCTTACACCAAAAGGCAGCATTGTTATACTTCTGTTAATGTAATGACTTCTACCTCCACCATCTTGTGCAGTTATCCTGTGCAATAATACTATTTTATTTTTTTTACATATTTATATTCTTACACTGAGTCTGTTTATTTCAGACACTGTATTTATTTATGCATCCAGCCTTCAACAAGGCAATACTTTTACACTTTATTTACATGTATATAATGCACATTTACTATCTGTATACAATGCACATTGCCTCCTGTATATAATGCACGGAGCGTGTAGTCCTTTTTAAATTTTATCTGTCTTTCTCTGATCTAATTTTGTATTTTTAAGTCTACTTGTTTAATGTCTGTACTTGAACAAAGGGAGAGGCGTTCTTTAGCAAGTAGCTCTGAATTGTAAGTCACTATCTTATTATGTTCCACACAATCTGGCAAACAAGTTGAAGTGATCTATGTTAACAAATCTAAGGTCATGCTAGTTCATCAACCTAATGAATTACATTGTGATTTTACAGTATATGCTAATCACAACTACTAGTAAATGAGCAATAACAGTTGTTGTAGTGTTGTCAGTTAAAATGTTGTCATGATTCAGCAGCAGCCAGTTTCAGGTGCAGCTGTGATTTGTTAGTTAACATTTCACAGAACATTTTTTAAGGAAAAATTATGCATTTATAAAGTGATGAGGACAAAATTATCCATTTCAAAGAGTGGTAGAGAGACGTCCCCAGCATCCACACTGCCTTCATGTGATTTTCATGCAAACCCTTGTTAATAATTTAAGCTGTAAGTTAGTGCCTATAAATAAAACTGTATGGTGGCTCCTGTCCTTTGCTCTCAGGCCGTCTGGACCCGATTCTTCCCGGCCTCGGTGGAGATCAGGCGGCTGCTGGCCCAGGGGGAGATAGGCGAGGTGAAGATGGTGAGATCGGAGTTTGGCGTGCCGTTGCATCACGTGCCGAGAGCAGTTCAGAAGGAGCTGGGTGGAGGAACAATGCTAGATCTCGGCATCTACTGCCTGCAGCTCACGTGCATGGTGTACAATGGAGAGAAGCCAGAGAGCATCCAGGCCACCGGGACCTGCCTGGACACAGGTGATGGAAAAAGAAACTAGTAAGGTCTCACAGATGTGATTTCTTAAGTAACATGTGGAGGAGTGACCTGTTGTAATGTTTGAGTCATCCTCCTCACCACCACTGTATTCTCTTTCATCAGGTCACACAGACCGACAGTTATCATCATTTTTATTTGCAGATGACACATGGAAAACACTGCAACAGCCGTGTCATTAGTTTTCTGGTCTCTATCTTTGTATGTTGTTGCAGGAGTGGATGACACTGACGTTGTCACTCTGAAGTTCTCCAACAACAGGATGGCAGTGTTTATCTCTTCTTCTGATATTGAGCTGCCCAACGATGCAGTTATTGTGGGCACAAAGGGCACCATCAGGGTAGGTCGTCACTGCAGGGCCGCCTTTTCAAATACAATTCAAATAGCCTGAAATGCTGTTCCATTCACACCATGTGATGATAATACCGTAATGCAAGTTCCAGTGTGAAGCAACTTAGGAGGGAAGTTAGGAAGTTGTGTAACACAAAGAAGAAGAAGAAGTATTCACTGCACATGCCGTTACTGTGAAAATATCTTGTTGCATCCTGTGTTTAGATCCCTGAGCACATGTGGTGCCCCACGACACTGGTGGTTAATGGGAAGGAGACCAAGTACCCAGTTCCAGAACCATATCTGCCTCTCAACTTCATCAACAGCACAGGGATGCGCTACGAGGCAGAGGAGGTTCGACAGTGTTTGCTCAAAGGTACTGTGACATTTAGCGTATTTTAACTTGCATGGATTATTACTACACGTGTGTATTGCCCTGTTAAAAAAAACACAACAACATTGTCAGATTTATGAATTTTGAGGCCTCCTGTTTGTTGTTTTACACATACACACCTAGAGGTGGGAATTGATGAGTTTTTATCAATATCAATGCCGCTATCGACTCTGCCTATCAGTCCCATTCCTTATCAATTTGCATATCGATTCCTGAGTAGTTCACTGAGTGGCAAAAAAGGAGTTCTACGCAGTCTTCTGCACCAAAAGCAACCTTTTAATTTTTTCCCAAAATTATGTCTGCACAAAACTGTGATCATGAACATATTCAACTCCAACATACTGAACAACACTCTGACAAGATCTACTGTACAAAGAAAATATAGTGTTAATAAATTATTTGGACCACCTGCGTACGAGTGCTAACTTAGCATGCTGGGTAGACAAATATTTTAGTGCGTTGGTGGTATTTGCACCCTTACACAATATTACAGCATTGCACTGATTACATACGGCAGAATTATCATCTTGTTTGGTGAAATGCAGCCAGGCTTTAGATCACTTCCCTCTCTCAATGATGCTGCCTCGCAGTTGAAGGTCTGAGTCTTGGCAGAGAGTGTGACGCAAATATACCGCAACGCAAAATTTCAGGAAAACTGGAAAACCTCGTGCAGGCAGGGAAATGAGAGAATCGTTAAGAAGAATCGATGACGTTAGAGGCGTACAATTCCAATGGAACTGGTCAGCTGGAACCGGTTCTGAGTCGGAACTAGTTCTCGATTCCCACCCCTACACACACCACAGGGTGGCATCAGAAACACTGAACTCTTCCATGGTTCTTTCACTGTGTTCGTGCAGACTTCACAGTACGCTGCATGTCTTTTCACATATCTATGATTTACCCATGTAGGGCTGAAGGAGAGCGCAGTTATGTCCCACGCCGACTCTCTGCTGCTGGCTGAGGTGGAGGACGAGGTCCGCAGGCAGATGGGGGTGGTGTACAGCCAGGACAGCCAGTGAATCACTGAGTCACATTCCCTTGTTGTGAGGAGCACATTCATGGTGGAGAATAAATCATCATTTGTGTTCAAACTGCATCTTCTCTTTTCTGATGTGGCTGGTCATGATCTCAGTCTGTCCAGATGAAGACTTGACATTTTAAGTTCATCATAAACTACATTGTAGAACGATTTAAGTAATATAAACAGTCTGCAGTGTTTCCCAGAGGTATGTGGAAGAGTTTTGTGCAGGTATTTGTTTAGTTCTGGGTTTACAGACAAAACTAAAGAAGTTTATTGAGGACCAACTACAACCATAAGACCAGGCATTTATTTAGTTTTGATGCTTCTCACAATGATTTTACATCATTTAGCAAAGATGGTGCCAAAAAAGCTGCTGCACTGAAGTCTTAGAAAGTTTTGTACTTTCAATGATATTTATTAGTTTTCTGTGGGAGCGAGGAGCTTCTCTCGGTGCAGATTTTAACCTCTCTTAACTTTCAAGATTTCCCATGTAACAGAATTAAAGTATAACAAATACTACTCATTTTCAAACAAATGATTTACAAGACAGCGTTAAGATAAATGCGCATCTCTTTTACTGATGGAAATCCGGAAGAGTAGTAAGGGGAGAAGGAAGATAACTGGATAAAATGGAATTGCAGAATTAGAAATGTCACAGTTATGGTTAAGGTGTCCTGCAACAGTGTGCTATGGGAGGTGTACAGAGGTGTGTCGGGGCAGGGTGGTGCTCCCACTGGGCCATCCCCCCTGTTAGAAATTAACAAATCACCTACTGGGTGGAGGGGTGGAAGCGAGGCTGCGCTGTGGGAGGAGCCCTTTGACTTTGCCACAAGTTTGTTTGTTTTATTGGCAGAGGAGTGTGATTAGTAAGCTGTGCCAGTACTCAAGGTGCTCAGCGTCAGTCCAACATGGCAACCAGGTGGGGGATCTGCAGTGCGGGGAAGATCAGCCACGACTTCACGGTGGCCCTGAAATCTCTTCCTCCCGGAGAACACCAGGTATCAGTATGAGTGGACTCACTGACATGTAATGCACCTCATGTTTCAGAATAAACCAGGTATACAAAGTGTATTCACAGGTTGTGGCTGTGGAAGCTCGCAAGTTAGAGGATCTGAAGTTCACACCATCGAAACCAGGCCTAAATGAAACGATTGAGACATTTAATCTGAGGCTCTGAGGAGCAAAATAACACCTACACATGACATCAGGGAGTTTGAATACAATGGAGGCTGCAGTCTGCAACATGTGGAAGACTTTGACCTCCATTTGTTTTTTATCAGAATCAGTATTCCTTTATTGCCCCACGAACAGGAAATTGTTTGCCACAGCAGCCAAATGACCCAGAGGAAGCATCAGATGGTGCACCATTAACTGACTCATCAGACAAATGTAATTAAACATGTGCCAGTTATGTTGTTTAGTAATGATTTAAAGCAATGCTTGGATAGTAAGTTGGGGCCTTTTCCATGTCTCCAAACTGTATTCGCAGGTTTTGGCTGTGGCAGCTCGCAAGTTAGAGAATGCACAGGAGTTTGCCAAGAAGCACAGCATCCCCCGAGCATATGGGGGCTACGAGGAGCTGGCCAAAGATCCGGACGTAGGTGAGTTTCTGTCACACCATTTGAGCAGCAGATGTTTGGGATATTTCAGCCTCAGCGCACTTGAGTCAAAGCTAAAACACACTGTAAACACCAACCCTCAGCCATCTGTTGAATCTTCACTGATTTCCAGCTCAGTTTGACCCACAGCTGTTTGAATCTCCTGTTGATATTTGACTGTTTTCACATCAACAGTGTGCACCCTGCTATTTGTGTGTGTGTCTGCAGATGTGGTGTACATCGGAGTTATCCATCCATACCACCTGAGCACCTGTCTGCTCTTTATGAACGCCAAGAAGAACGTGCTGTGTGAGAAGCCGCTGGCCATGAACACCAAGGAGGTCAAGCAGATCCTGGCCTCTGCCAAGAAGAATGACGTCTTCTTCATGGAGGTACAGACGGTGCTTGTTAGAGCTCTTACTGGAGCTAACAGCACCTTAGTTGAAAAAGAGTGACTGAACAATGACTGCAGTATTATTATGTGATGCATCTGAGAAACTAAGAAAACACAGTCTGTTACTGTGGAAATCATTAACAAACTGTTGAGCTTTTCACTATTTTTTTTTTACAATGACACTTATTTTATTACAATTTTTAAATTGAAAATATGACAACCAAATAAATCTTTTTTTCATTCACCAGTAACATTTTATTCAAAAATGACTTTATGCTGACGAAATAAAAACGTCTTTTTTTGAATAACATTTTGAACAAATTATGCTTTATGAAATGATGGGGACAAAAATGTCAAAAAGTTGACATTTTCTCCTTTATTTGGTTTCACATCTTCACGACAATTCCATATTCATCTTTAGATATGTCCTTACATAGAGTAAAACAGTTTTTAATACAAAAACAAAACAAACAGAACAGGGGCTGTCTTGAGTTTGAGAAGATAAATAAAAAAAATAGACAAGCTCTGAAGAGATAAATAGACAAGCTCTGAAGAGATGAATAAACACTTCTTTTCTCCTTTTTAAAAACAAACAAACAAAATAAGGGTGTTTCAGGGAAATAAATATTTTCCTCTTTTTCCAAATTTCCTCAAATTCATGTTCCTGGAGCCTCATTGAAATGGTAATTCTTTCCATTACAAAGATTTCATGGATTATATTGTACCAGTTCTCTGTAGGTTGAGCATCTGGCTGGAGCCGTTTCCTTGTAATTTCTCAGGACACCAAATAAGTGTCTTGTTCTAATATTTGCAGAAGTTGAACATAACAAGCCGAAGAGGAGTTCATCCCACTTAAATGTAATTTTTAGACCATTTTCACAGCAGATATTTTTTTGACTTTTCAACGTAAGAAATGCAGCAAAGTGAAATTTGTACGATCAGTGATGGCCACGTTCCATTTAGATGAGCTGGTCTCAGGGCTCTGGTATTAATGCATGCTAACTAGGATGCTTGATAGAATGGAGCCACCAATTATGCCTCCAAATGTCTGCCAGGAAAAGGAACTGCAAGAAAGTACAGTCTGTCACTCTGGAAATTATTAACAGCATTTACCATATTTATTATTCATGTTCCCTTTAAAATTCCTGATAAGTACTTCCATCAAGGGCTAAATAACATCTAAACATGACATGAGGGAGTTTAAATACATTGGAGGCTCAAGTTTGCAACATGTCAACACATGTCAACCTTTTTCTTGTTACAGTGAATACAAACTAAATGTGCATCTTTATTATTTGTGCTCTAATACAAATATTGCGATATATATACTTTTTTTTTTTTTTTCACAACTACTATCCAATAAGTTCCTGTACGTGCTGTCATGATTCAGCAGCAGCCAGTTTCAGGTGCAGCTGTGATTTGTTAGTTAACATTTCTTGGTGCAAACTATTTCTTCAGAGCCTTTTTACAT
Organism: Acanthopagrus latus; assembly: GCF_904848185.1. NCBI lineage: Eukaryota > Metazoa > Chordata > Actinopteri > Spariformes > Sparidae > Acanthopagrus > Acanthopagrus latus. The sequence continues at coordinate 29,862,115 of NC_051042.1, forward strand.
TTTTTTTGTGATGGGGGAAAATGTATCCATTTTGAAAAGTGGTAGAGAGATGTCCCCAGCATCCCCACTGTAAATAAAAGCTGTGCCTTCATGTGATTTTCATGCCAACCCTTGTTAATAATTTAAGCTGTAGGTTAGTGCCTATAAATAAAACTGTATGGTGGCTCCTGTCCTTTGCTCTCAGGCCGTCTGGACCCGATTCTTCCCGGTCTCGGTGGAGATCAGGCGGCTGCTGGCCCAGGGGGAGATAGGCGAGGTGAAGATGGTGAGATCGGAGTTTGGCATGCCCTTGCATGGTGTGCCGAGAGTGATGCAAAAGGAGCTGGGTGGAGGGACAATGCTAGATCTCGGCGTCTACTGCCTGCAGCTCACGTGCATGGTGTACAATGGAGAGAAGCCAGAGAGCATCCAGGCCACCGGGACCTGCCTGGACACAGGTGATGGAAAAAGAGACCAATAAAATCTCACAGATATGATTTCTTAAGTCACTTCAGTAATGTGTGGAGGAGTGGTTCTTTCTGGGTTCAAAAGTACACTAAGCGACCTGTTGTAATGTTTAAGTCATCCTCCTCACCACCGCTGGTCTCTCTTTGATCAGGTCACACAGTTACCCATTGACCTCAGTTGTATACATCGGTTTGCAGCTCCTAAGATGACAGCAGATGGGAGGTTTTAAGTTGGAGCTTATTAAGTCTTTACTTCAGCTCTCCTACTGTGTGTGATTTGGGAATTTTTAACAAAGGGAGTGTGTGAGGGAGTCTGATAAGACCTCAACTCTTATCTCTGTTGCTTCATGCGTTACCTGGCCACATTAAAGGTTAAGGTTTGATAGTGTTGTCCACCATTCATACATACACACAGGCATCTCCATCAATACAAAACACATCAGAAATAAGTGACTTATTTTTATTTGCAGACGACACATGGAAAACACTACAACAGTGTCATTAGTTTTCTGGTTTCTTCATCAAGTGTGAATCATTTATTTGTGTGTTGTTGCAGGAGTGGATGACATTGACATTGTCGCTCTGAAGTTCTCCAACAACAGGATGGCAGTGTTTATCTGTCGCTCGGATATTGAGCTGCCCAACGATGCAGTTATTGTGGGCACAAAGGGCACCATCAGGGTAGGTCGACACTGCAGGGCCGCGTTTTCAAATACAATTCAAATAGCCTGAAATGCTGTTCCCATTCACACCATGTGATGATAATACAGTAATGCAAGTTCCAGTGTGAAGCAACTTAAGAGGGAAGTTAGGAAGTTGTGTAACACAAAGAAGTATTCACATACTGTTACTGTGAAAATATCTTGTTGCATCCTGTGTTTAGATCCCTGGCAACATGTGGTGCCCCACGACACTGGTGGTTAATGGGAAGGAGACCAAGTACCCAGTTCCAGAACCATATCTGCCTCTCAACTTCATCAACGGAACAGGGATGCGCTACGAGGCAGAGGAGGTTCGACAGTGTTTGCTCAAAGGTACTGTGACATTTAGCACATTTTAACCTGCATGTCTTGTCACTACACGTGTGTATTGTCCTGTTAATATAATATTCAAAACAAGTGCAATAATACTGTCAGATTTATGAATTTTGAGGCCTCCCATTACTTGTTATACACATACACACCACAGGGTGGCATCAGAAACACTGAACTCTTCCATGGTTCTTTCACTGTGTTCGTGCAGACTTCACAGTACGCTGCATGTCTTCTCACATATCTATGATTTACCCATGTAGGGCTGAAGGAGAGCGCAGTTATGTCCCACGCCGACTCTCTGCTGCTGGCTGAGGTGGAGGATGAGGTCCGCAGGCAGATGGGGGTGGTGTACAGCCAAGACAGCCACTGAATCACTGAGTCACATTCCCTTGTTGTGAGGAGCACATTCATGGTGGAGAATAAATCATCATTTGTGTTCAAACTGCATCTTCTCTTTTCTGATGTGGCTGGTCATGATCTCAGTGTGTCCAGATGAAGACTTGACATTTTTAAGTTCATCATAAACAACATTGTAGAACGATTTAAGTAATGTAAACAGTCTGCAGTGTTTCCCAGAGGTATGTGGAAGAGTTTTGTGCAGGTATTTGTTTAGTTCTGGGTTTACAGACAAAACTAAAAAAGTTCATTGAGGACCAACTACAACCATAAGACCAGGCATTTATTTAGTTTTGATGCTCCTCACAATGATTTTACATCATTTAGCAAAGATGGTGCCAAAAAGGCTGCTGCACTGAAGTCTTACAAAGGTCTGTACTGTATTTTCAATTATATTTATTAGTTTTGTGTCAATGCTTCACTAGAAAGCTTCACCTCATGTAAATGTCCTATGGTGCCACCCATAAAAGTCTTTAAGGCCCTGCCTCCTGAATATCCAGTCTGTTCTGATTGGTCAGCTCACATACACCAGACTCAAATTATCCAAAGGTATGAATCAACTCAAAGAGTCAAAGGCGGGACTACTGATGAGGCGTTTCCGGAGCACAGTTTTCTGTGGGAGAGAGGAGCTTCTCTCGGTGCAGACTTTAACCTCTCTTAACTTTCAGGACTTCCCATGCAACAGAATTAAAGTATAACAAATATTATTCATTTTGAAACAAATGATTTACGAGACAGCGGTAGGTAAGTGCTCATCTCTTTTATTGATGGAAATCCAGCCTTTAAGGACAGCTCAGTACACCAGCTAAAATTAGAATAATCCTTTACATTTAGTTCTTACACTCTAGCGGTACAATCCAAAGCATGTTAGACATATGAAGACAGCTACAGTGATTCACTAACATGAGAGAAGACGACGAGCAGTGGAGCTCTGTCCATCAGGGACAGGGCTTCACCCCCTCATCAGATCCCTGTGGAAAAAAAAAAACTTCAAAGTGCTCATTCATATCAGTTAACTTTAGTGAACCACACATGATTCATAAGTGCCAACTTAGATATGATCCAAATGCAAAGAAATGTAAAGGCTTTTATGTCACATCTAACAACACGAATACAGTAACTAGCTCAAACACCTCCGGAGCGGACATCCAAAACTAACATTTCTCTATAGTCAGACAAAATATAAGTAGTATCGGATGCCCAGAAACACAACTTCACCACTCACAAAAGTCAAGTATAATATCGAATGAAACATTGTGGAGTAGATTAGGAGTGCAACACTTACAAGTAAATACAATGAAAGCTGGCACTAAGAGAGGACACTTCATACAGACAGCACTACAGAAGGACCCGTTTGGGTGGAGTGGTGGAAGCGAGGCTGCGCTGTGGGAGGAGCCCTTTGACTTTTCAGGATGCCACAAGTTTGTTCGATTTATTGGAAGAGGAGTGCGATTAGTAAGCTGTGCCAGTGCTCAAGGCGCTCTGTGCCGAGCTCAGCCTGCCCCGCCGCCCGCCCCACCTAAACGAGAGCCAGTATGCGCATGCACACGGACCAGGATGCATTCACTCTCAGACTGCTTCACTTTTAATAAACACACAACTTTTTTTTGGAGTGAATAAATACAGCAGTTTCTGGTCGGGGTGTATTACATCTGAGGCCCTGCAGACTGGTTTGATTGAGAGAATCGATGTGAAAGGAATGGAGAAGTAAAGTGGAATTGCATGGATCAAGCTCTCCACTACCACCCAAAGCAGCTCTTTTTTTCCCATGAGGGCTATACTTTATATTTTTAGTTTCTTTCCGCCTTATTGCCTAAATTGTTCAGAGGATGACTCTGTCAGCCCAGGTGTTGGATAAGTAAGGGCTATGAGCTGGAGTGCATTGTGGGGTGGAGAGCTATGACAGATATATGAAGGAGGGAGGAAGCGGAGGAGCCCTGTCGGCTGTTCAAGCCACTGGAACCACGCGCATGGTGTTGGTGTAACCGGAGCCTGGACGCCAGCCGGTCAAGATGATGACAACATCTCCCACTTTGAAGAAGCCTCTAGCCTTGCCTGGAAATTAAACAAATAAAAGACACAATTTACTTAACATTGCTTATCTGTTGTGTTACATTGTGTTCAGCAGTGTCTTGGCTCAAAGCTCACTATTTTCATGTTCTTCTGCATCGTTAAACAGCTGCACAATACGACCGTAACTGCTGCAGACACTTACCCACGTCCATGGCAAAGTTGACGCGCATGTCGACATCCTCTGCCCAAACATCGTGGGCGGGCTTGGTGTAGAGGACTGGGAAGATGCCGCGGTACAGGTGGGCTTGGCGAGCTGTCTGGGCGTTACGGGTCACGGCCAGGATGGGGGCCCGGGGCCTGTACCTGGAGATCAGGTGGGCGGACCTGCACACGCATGCACAGAAACGCTCAGTTAAGCAAACAGGATTACCTCACTTTAATCACATGTGGAGTATTTTTCCTTAAACTAATGATGATTACAGCTGTATGACCTGATAATTAGTTTATTTAGTGTATTTTATTCTATCTGACTTGTTGGCATCTGTGTACAACTACTCCATGTGCCTTTAATGGCCGTCAGGGGACAAATGATGATTAGGGAAGTGTACAGCTGAACAGGTTCATTACGTAACTATTAATAATTCAGTCTTGGTGTTAATATCACAAATGCCACTTTTCTACCACCATGAGGTTAGAAAATAGGAACCAAAAAGTAGCAGGTCTTCCTTGACCTGAAGTGGTTTAAGTTTAACCCTAAGCTGCTCAGATATCATGTCAGCATGTCGGACTGTTTAGATAAAGTGTATAGAGTATTCAGAGATACACTGAAAAACAGAATTTGAAATTGTTATTGTATACAACCTGAGACTGAATAACATTATTAGCACTGTATTACCCATTAACAATAATACAATTCTACCAAGAACTCATCTGCAAGAAATCAGCATGTACAAAGTGTTGAGTGTGGTTATAAACACCACATCCCACATATACAGGTGTTTTCAGACAGTCTGGCTGATTTAGAATTCTTGTTGGAATTTTGCAGAGCTCAACATGACTGAATTGAAAAAAATACGTCCAATCAATCCTGGGAAACAGGTGATAACACTTCGGCTTAAAGTCACAGTCGGTGTCCCCGTCCAAATGTCCACTCCAACACACACATGCGCATCACTGGTTTAATGTGCATCCCCATTAAACCAGTGAGGCCTCAGGACTTTTCCACTGTGTAATTGACCTTCTGTGGGACAGAACTGCAGTTGGCAGACTTTGCTTACCCACAGCGGTACGATGTTAAAAACAGGGATGCCAAAAGAAGTGTCCCAAAATAATCCACAAGTAGCTCATTTAGCAGCACTGTGTGTGCAAGTAATGCTTTCCAGTGATTTCATACACTACATGAAGCTGTAGCACTCTATTTAATATCACGAGATGTGACAGATCTAAGTCTGTGAAGGATGGACATTGGGATGAGGCTGATGACAACCCTCACGCTCACTCCTGCTATCTCCACTCACCCTCTGTAACAGCACACATCAGACACACACCCACATACACACAATATCCACACAAATAGGAGGGGGCGCATAAGAGCACGTTAGGTGTTGGAGGGGGAATCAGGAGCTTTGTTGGAACAGGTTGTCACGTATTTGGCAACAGCTTACCTTCAGGGACCCAGATCAGATTCCCCTCTATGCTTCTCTGTCTTACCTCCCAGTCTTGGTGAGAACAATGATGGCACTAGCGCAGCATTTGAAGGATGACTCGACGGCGCCAACAGCTACAGCCTCAGAGTGGTCTCTGGTCACTTTGGAGTGTCTCCTCAGCTCCTCGAACAGCTGCCTGTGGAAGATGGCCGCCTCGGCCTCCCGTGCTATCTGAGCCCACAGGGACCATGAGGGAAGGGTCGTGGGGTTACTCTCAATCACACACAAGGCTGCTGCTGCACGCCGGAGTCATTCACACCACTGGGAGTGACTGGCAAATGGATAGGTACACTCCTGGTTGAAAAAGGTTAGCTGTTGGTTTAATGACAAGCTAACTGGTAGTTTGGATGTAAAACTTTTTGTCTAAGGCTTTTTTACAACATTTTTTAAATTTGTTCACAGATAAGAAACCAGCAGTCTACTTGCAGTGTTTGCCAGCCTCTCCCAGTTACCTCCACAGTCAGTCCCTGTCTGGCCCTACCCTTCCTCTCAGACTGCTCAAGTACCGCCATCATTGTCCTCATTGACCTGCCAGGACCAGGTAACCTGCCTACCTTCCAGAGCCAGTGAGCACAATGATCCCAGAGGCTAAGCTCTTAAAGGATGCCTCAACAGCGCCGATTGCAATAGCCTCAGCGTGGTCTGTGCAGTGCGGCGTGGAGCGGCGCAGGTCCTCAAACACCTGCCGGTGGAACATGGCTGCCTCGGCTTCACGAGCAATCTGACACAAGTGAGGGTAGGATGCATCAAGCAAAGGCATTCCCACACCAGGCACACACAGATGGAATATGAGGAAAATGGGTGGAAGAAAAGGAGAGAGGACCGGGTCATGGGACAAGAGAGGGACAATGTTAGAGAGACAAACAGAAGTTTAAGAAATGTTCAGACAGAAGGAAAGGACAGGAGGAACAGTGAATGGAGGTGGTTAGGTGTGCAGTTAGTGCGGGGAAACAGGGAAACACCATCATTAAAACATATCCAAGAGTTAAAATTTAACCACAGCAATTTACATGAGCTATTACACCAAAAAACCACAATTCAACCCATATTAATCTGGTGTAAGACAACTGAACTACTGAAAGTAACATTTTCAAAAGCATTATTTTACTTCATGATTAAAAAATAAATAAGTAAATAAATAATCCAAATCAAGTAATCAGGAAATAAAATCAACAGAGCTGAGCTTTATAATATAAAATGACAGTAATATACTTGAACTACAGGGAAATTTCCTTTTAGTCAACTGGAGGTTAATAAAGGGAGCTGGGAGCTGAAATGCCACACACTGCACACACAAGTATGAAGACACGGTTACAGACAGTCAAGGAAAGAACAGCGCAATCACAAGAAAAGCATTACACAGATTAAAGTCAATGAGAAAAAAAACAAAGACAGCCTGAGAGCAAAAGCAGCTTAGAGCAGATTTGGTCAGTATGATTTTATAAGAATTGGTAAAGAGGTCTGGTTTTGGGTCAGTAAGTGTGGTTTACTTTGGACTGTGAGGCATCTCATGCAGCATCAGTGTGAGGGCGACAAGCTCAAAGGCAGGAGCTGCAGCTCTGCTGAGTCACTCCTGCATCTGCATAGCAGTGCAGAAACAGTGTAGCCGAGAACAGTGGAGGTTAGCCAAGAAAGGCCCGAGCAACGAAGGACAGGCAAGACGGCACTGACTGCATTATCCATCCATGCAACTGACTGATACCAACTGTGACATTAATGTAAGATTGAATGATTAGTCACGGGTCTAAGACTTCAAAAAGTTGTTCTACCTGTATCTGTCCCTGACTAGCAATACGCAATAAACAATTATAGTATCACAGAAAAACACATTTTAGGCAGTTTTCTGAAACCTTGATCAGCATTGTCAATGATCATCAATTGATAATTCATTAAAAGCTTATAAAATACAGATAAACACAATCTATCCTAAATAAATGCACCATTTGAAGCCCCAATGTGTAGAAATGTTTAATTTCTGGAGGGTGGCACCACTTAAAGTGGCTGTTTCTGCTTGTTATTTAAGAATATAAATGTATCTATGGTTGGGGACACCAGGTAAAAATAAGAAATGGTAAAGAACAGTGTGGTGAATTTGTTAGATGAAGAGGAGGAGGCCACATGCGTTTACCTCGGTCTGGGTGGACTAAGATGTCCCGAAATGTCACTAAGGAGAGTTACACTTTCCACTATTATATGGAAACAATGCACGGGCCACTTAAATCATCTGCACAGCTGGAATACTTCAGGGATGCATGAATAAGGTTGTTCCAACTTTGTGCACCATCAATTACGTTATCTTAAACTGATAAAATGTTTAATGGTGATCAATCAGTTAATAACTGATTATTCATTAGCATATCTTAACTGCAATAAGCGGATAGATAAAAGACTATAGAGGAGGCGTTTCCAGCTGGCAGAACAGTCTTAGTGAAACTTTCTTTAGCAGCTGACAGGCCAAGTGGGAAAAAAGAAGATTCATTGGGAAACTGAGTGAGCCACAGACGTGCTGAGGAGAACACAGAAACTCTTCTTCTAACGTGTGCTGCTGTTGTATTTGGGGTACGTTAACTCACCATGTGCTGTGTGCGTACTGCCTCCAGGGGATAGTCTCCCTTGGCAGTCTCTCCGCTCAGCATGATGCAGTCGGCTCCGTCCAGCACGGCGTTGGCAACGTCGCTGCCCTCAGCACGTGTGGGTCTGGGCTTCTTGATCATGCTCTCCAACATCTGAATGGGGTTTATGTGACGTGTTAGAGGGTAACGCACACAAATAAACAGATCTCGTAATCTTTTGGGTGGTACAAACATAACAAATGCGCTTACAATGCGTTTTATGGAGGTTTTACTGCCCTCATTCACATGTGCATGGCTGAGGATACTGACACTTATAAGCTGCCAGATACTTCAGCTCCTAGGGGAAACAAAGGTGAAGAAATAAAGCATGTGCTTTAATCTAACCTGAGTGGCGCATGTGATTGGCTTGCCAGCTCTGTTGCAGCGGCCAATCATCATCTTCTGAGCTAGGAAGACCTTTTCTGTGGGGATCTCAATTCCCAGGTCACCACGGGCAACCATGATGCCATCACTGGCCTCCATGATCTCGTCAAATCTGCACAGAAGACAGAAAATGAAAGTTTGATCAAATAAAACTGGAAATCATTGTCGATGGTTAAGAGTTTTAAGGCCTTGTAAAAGGGACGGGTTCATGAAACACTGCTTTTCACAGCTTATGATCTGGCCTTGTTACTAAGCTAACCAAGGAAGATGACAGCATTTCATACAAACACACACACCTACGCACACCCTCGTGGTTCTCAAGTTTGCTGATGATCTTGATGTCTTTGCCTTTCTCTCCCAGCACTGCTCTGACAGCGTGCACATCGGCTGCTTTGCGGATGAAGGAGGCAAAGACCATGTCGACTCCGTGCTCCACACCGAACTGCAGGTCTTTGATGTCCTTTTCTGAAACAGCAGGCAGATCCACGGCAGCACCGGGGAGGTTCACTCCCTTCTTGCTGCCCAGGGTGCCTCCGTTCTCAATCTCGCACATGAGGAAATCAGAACCTGGAGAACAAGATATATACGAATTGATTGCTCATCCGGTGATATACATACATAACAGTGTTCTATAAATATTCTAAAGGATCGTGAGAGATTTTAACAGCTATGCTCTCCACTCACCAATCTCCTTGACCTGTAGAGATATGAGTCCGTCATCAATGTAGATCTTGCTGCCAATTTCCACCACTTTGGTGATGTTTTTGTAGTCGAGCCAGAGGAGCTCCTCGCCGCAGTTCTCCATATTTGCATCGTCCAAAGTGATCTTGATCATGTTGCCCTTCTTCAGCTCCACCTCAGCTGTACCGCTCTGTCAAATCATTAACACACATACGTTTGTGGGTCATCTTCATGGAAAATGTTCTTGATTGTCAATAGCGGCTATTAAAGCCATTATAAGAACAAGCAAAGCAAGAACTCACTCCCTGGATGAGGCCAGTCCTGATCTCTGGGCCCTTGGTGTCCAGGGCAATACCAATAGGCCTGTACTGGATACTGCCAGGCTCGAAGCTCTCGCATGCCTCACGCACATTCTTGATGGTCTCTGCATGGTACTAAAGAAAGGAAGAGAAGTTTAACATAAATAAACAAATATGCATATCAAGAGAAAACTATGCAAGATACTGAACTGCAGTGATTTCAAAACAGTATGCTGCTGCTGTCAAACACACTGAATAAAAAGAAGACTGAAATTTGGCAGCAGGCAGTGGTAATATAGTTGAAGTGAGATACAGGTTTAATCAGGCCACGGTAATTAAAAGATAAGGTGCGTCTGACAACTCACACAGTCATAAACATGAGTCATGCTGTCACCATCACAAAGAGGTCATACAGTTCTTTCTATCACACTTACTGACATTCTTTTAGTTTTATTGAGGAATCAGCCCTCAAGTTTAAAAGGCTTTTGAATAAAACCTCATTAACCAAGTCCTTTGATTACATATCATACAGTAGCCCGTAAGAGTAGCAATATACAGATATAAAGTGTCATCGTAAGCAAATATCCTTGAGCACATGTTTCTCTTTACCACTTGCAAGGATTACAATCTTTTATGAAACTGCGAGCTGAGGAAGTGCAGCACTCCTCAGGAAGAAATTCCTCAGTAAAGTCGGCGTTGAACAATAGACACGACAAAACCAAATAAATCTAAATCATATTACAATTAGTAATGTAAACAGACTTCCAAACGACTTGTGGGTCTGACTTTGTTCAAACCATCCACAGCCTAAAATTCCACCTGAAACAATGAAGGTAGGTGCACATTTGCCCAGGAAATGACAAACTCGGCTACACAATGCTTTAGGAAGTGCTGAGAAGTTCTGTCCTGTCACAAGACTGATGCAGCAGTCTTTTCACATTAGTGCGGGCTAATGAACACGTAGCCTGGCAGTTGTGGCTTTGAAAAAACGTCTGTCTGCTGCACATGGCTGACGTGGACCACATGGGTGAGCAGAGCTTTCAGTAATGGCTTAAGTGGCAGGTAATCACATCAGTTGCCTTTCACACAGAGCTAAAACACATACACAGTCCAGCACTGAGGCTATGGTGTTGGAAAAGTTAGCTTCAGCAAGTTTTAGTTACATGATTTGAGGCCAGAGTCAATCATAAGGATGATGTGTGGCAGACTTTGAGTAATAGACAGAGACACAGTAGACACTCCTAGGTAGGGCAGTGAATGCAGAGCAGGTGACCATGTATAGGTCAGAGTGAATGAATTTATAATCCATGTTGTCAAGTTAAGTGTTTAGTGAAACTCGATTTAATTAACATCAAGAGAGGCCTTAAGAAATGTGACTTTCTGGATTTGCAACATAATCTACTTTCCACTTCCCACTTTAGTCAAAAGTGGACTGACCTTGGTGTTGCTCTGTGTGCACACACAGACACTAAGAGTCTAGGCATGCTGCCTGCTGAGGAGATAAAGGCTGGGCAGGAAGCTACACATGACGTATTTATAGCACCGCAAGCCAACAAAGCCCTGGTTACTTTTGCAGTTCTCCGAATCTAGAATCCAACTTTGCACCTTGCTGTAACAAACCAAACCACACAAACTGATAGGGGAGGACTTCAAGGTGTCAGATGTGATCATTTATGTCATTTATCCTGGCTGGTTAAATCTTTGTGATTTTTATGTATCCATACAAACAAAGTCTTTTTAAAATGCCAAAAACAGTGCACCATCAAAGAATGTGACACTATGAAAGGCTTCAAATGTATTTGAAGAGTACCACTTCTTGTGTGTCTCTTGATTTGGACTGAATAATAGGTTGATAAGTATGACCACCCAAGAGACAGGATTCTCTTATTTCGCCCAGCAGGAGAGTCGAGTTGCCAGGGAGATTCAGGTCACACAAACTGACTACGCTGGTGGCAGCCAGTCAGTCTCCTTCTCCCATGGCTTCCACCTCTTGGGTTTGTTTGGGTTGGTAAAAGTGAAACAAATGCTTTTTGAGACTAACACTTGTGTTAGTGTATCTTCCCTCTGTGTCCTTCCTTTAACTGGGTTGCGGCATAAGAGCAAAACACCTGACCGTTTTTTCCTTTTCATTGGACAAGCCAAGAGATCAAAGTTTATAACTTAACTGGCTTTTAAATGAGAACTTGTACTGGTAGATGAGAATCATAATCCAACCCCCTTTTTTTAAATCCAGTTTGTTTTAGGAAAAAATAAGTACATGTTGTTGAAGGCTACGTTTGAATATTGCTTTAAAAATCGTGCCACTGAAGTTCACTGGCTTATATCCAATTGCACTTTCAGATGAGATCTGTAACTGATCTAAGCTACTTTAATCATGTGTCTTATCAAAAAAACTGAAGGTACAAATTCTTGCCATTGTGTGACACACAGCCTAAATCAGGCTACATCATTTGAGTTGAACTTAGCATTACTATGCTTTCCCATTCATGCTGGCTTGCCTAGTATTGTTTAAAGTCAAAACTGATTTGGAGTTCATAATGAATTACGTGCTTGTTTCCTGCAAGCACTGTTGACCATTTACTTTCACCATAGCTGTTTCATTCAGAGTTACCAAAAAGAAAAAAGGCTAGACGAGATAAGCAAAGACTGCCACAAAGATCAACGTACCAAACAAACCCATTCTGTGATAAAGCACAGAACCTTGTTTGATGAAAATTATCTGCACAGTTAACAACGTGACTTAACAATGTGATCGGTTAGCTGTACCCGTCCAAGACATTTACACAGTACACAAAACTGTGGTAAAACCCACCTCATGCGAGCCATGGGAGAAGTTCATGCGAGCGATGTTCATTCCTGATTTGATCATCTCCTTCAGCATTTCCACAGACCGGGAGGCTGGCCCTGCAGGCAGTCATTGAAAGTAAAGGATTAAGACAGAGCATAACTTTAGAAATATTAGCTGGTCATTAAGAGAACTAGATCAATAGTGGAATGCTTATTTTTTGTCTGTGGGGATTCTCTTTATTTCATTCACTGGCATGTACATCCAGATTGCATTTCGAAGACACACTAGTTTATGCGGAAGAGAAATGCCGTAATGGGTCATCTCTGTTAGGTATCTATCAAAAGCAACCATATCCCTCAGTGACTAAAACGCTAACTGATAGTGAGGACCAACCGATGGTGCAGATGATGCCAGTGTTGCGTGCAGTGGTGGGCTCGGAGTCGATGTCCAGCAGGCACATGTGTTCCAGGAAGGTGTCAGCCATGGCAGCATTAAGCTGCTGTGTCTGGATGAAGGCAGAGCCCATGTCTTGAGTCTTTGTTTGAGGCATGGTGTTTGATGGTGCAACTGTAGAAATCCTGTAGGGAAAAAAAACAACAAAACATGGAATCATAGGTATAACAGGGGACACAGTGATGGCAAATGGCAGCTTTCTTTGACTGGTAAGTTTTGTCCAGGATTCCTTGACTTCCTCGATCTTTTCAAAAGATCTTTTCAAAAGATCAGGTACACCTAAAGTCAAAGCGTGATGGTATTTGGCTGGTTGTATTCATCCATAACTAGGTGGGTTGAGAGATGTAGAGTTGGGGATTTATGTCCCACTGAGGTCAGACTGGCAATCTATTGAAAGGCCCCAAATCCACTGAGTGTTCTTAACAGCATACTGTAACCAGTCCTGCTGTGCAGCCGACCTTGTGGTAGTGAAGCCAAAGGGAATGAGAATTGCCAAGAGAGTTAATCAATTAATTATGTTGACTGCTGCAGTTCAAGTGGACAACCAGACAAAGAACTGTTATTCATTCGCAGCACATCCATCTCCGTCTACCCTCAGCGAACCATGACTAAGGACAATAAAGACTAAGATTAAGTTATGAAATATGACCACTGACATTGTTTTCAAATAATGGGGACTTGTGACATACTTTGCACATCACTGACTTATCTTGAGTTACTATTTGCCTTTTAGATTGCACAATCAGCAGCTTATATGGTGGATAAATGTACGCTAATGTTGACTGTGAAGTAACACTCCTGCTCTTACTGGTAGCTTCCAGCTGCTTATATTCTGATAACAAATACATGAATATCAGCCAAAAAATGCAAAAAAGAGCATGCACTGAATGAATGAATGATAAAATGGAACAATATATAATATACAGTCAAGCTCAAAATGTAAATCACAGAATCTGCAATATCTGGATGAAGGTAAATGTGTCACAATCATATTCTTCGATAACGTAAAGGAACATGCTTGTTTGATACAGACTCCAGCAAAAATCAGATCATTTAAAAAAAAAAAAAAAAAAACATTTCTGTGAAAATGAAATTCAGTTCACTACCATTCCAGGTAAAACTGTGACTCAAATCTCAATTGCAGTATTTGTCAGGATACTCACAACATGATTTGTTTTGCATGTCGTTCCGCCCTCCATACTCACACTGAGAGTAGAGCAGTATAGCTTATTGAGCTGCTCCACCATATTGTACATTCTGTCCCCCCCCCCACCCACTTCTCCCTGAGTCACCCATGGCAACAGCACCATCACCGAGCTCATCGTCGGGGCTGGGACTGCCAGGCTTTCATCACGACACTTTCATTACTCCTATTTTGGCCAAAAAAGGTGAACTCTTGAGGTGATGTTACATCAAATCCTGAGTGGTTATACATTGGTCAATACTGTCAAGTGCAAACAAAGTGCAGGGATACGTGGCTTGCCTGAGACACTTCTTTTTTTCTCCATCAGTCTATCTATACTTGGGTCAACAAATATACCAGGGCAGCCTCCCCCATCTTAGCATACATGGTCTTCTTTAATATTATAGGCCACATGTGAGAAACACTGAACTATGAGAACTATGTGAAACTGCACATATACATTGACATCTGGAATGTTTCAGCATACAGTCAATAAGGTAGGTTTATTTGAGCAGAGTGTGCCCTTTCTAAACTATAACGACAAGGAATGCAGCTTCTACTACAGCTCTGGCTGTGGTGGTTACATAACTACAACACGGCTGACTGAGGCTGAAACGCTTGGCTGAACAGCCAATCTGATGGCACAGTCTCTAGTATAAACATGTCAGATTCAAGCTGTGGGCCTGAGCAATAATTAGATGGGTGGAAACTGGCCAAACTTGACTATAACACTATAAACTGGGCTTCACAACAAGCAGGTATTCTGCTTTATTAAACAGCACTTCATTCATTTAGGTGACTCTAAAAATGATCAAAACACCTGCAATACAATGACTTCTTTACCTGTACCTACTCGGGGTTAGATGTGCAAACCACTTGTACTTTATTATTATCATCATTTCCCATCAACACAGTGCAACAATGTTTAATATAATCATTTTTAAGTTCAGGCTGTATTTATATATTTTACTCATTTGCCTCAAAATTATAATGACTGGCTACCAGGCCACTCAGAACAAATGCCGCTGTCCAAACCACCCAGCGGAGCGATCAGGTTCCCACAGTTTAAATTATAAATTAACATGCAATTCAACATGCGACACTCTCACTGCCGGCTTCTTTTGTGGAACAACAGGTACAAACTTGAATATCTCTAAAAGGAACAACTCCTCAACTGTTTCTGGTCCCCTCAACGCATGCTGGACTTAAACATAGCCCATAAGAATATCTACCAACCTTTGATTTGACAATCTTGCAATCTTGGGTTGACACATCAATGTCATCATTATCAATTACCAAGGACGGATAAATGGAATGCTTTATCTGTCCTGAGGTATTCTTTTTTTGGTTTAAACTCCAGTGACCTCTGCACAAGCTGTGTCATTGCTGTAAGTCAGATTCACTTTTACTGTTGTTCTTTTCAACAATTCAAGGCGAGTCTTACATGTGGTAAATGGTAGCACTTCCTCGTTGATGTGACAGGTTGTATTGCATTTCATTGTCATTTCTGCTACTACTTAATACCATTACTAGATTCCTGTCTTTCATATGCTGCTGGCATGGGAACGGTAATTCGATCAGTGTGCTTTTCAATGCACAGTTTATGCTGCGTGCTTTTTCTGAGCTTTACCCGTGTTTTATGTTCAAAAGCGTGTGGTCGAGTCAGCAAATGCTGGAGCACACCATGAGCATGATGTTCCTTTCTTTTTATATCTCGGCCACGTAAACTGCATGATGCATTTCTTTTGGAAAGAATAGGTCTTGTGACTAATGGTTGCAGCGTGGTGCCCTGCACGTACATCTCGACTCAGCTAGCATGTAGGCCTGCAGGATATGCGGAAAAAATGCAATGTGTGATAACTTTGTTAAATACTGCGATGGAGATGCAATATACGATAAATAAACAAAAAGTTTAGTACCTATGTTAGCTCTTCTCTCCATCCTAAGCCACAAAAATAAAGAACAACTTGAAGGTACCAAGGATGGTTTCACATTACTATTACAAAATAGGTACTTCCATTTATAACAGGCTGCAAAGACTAATGTAGTACTTACTGTATAAGGGGGAGGTAGAAACTAAACACAGGGATAGCAAATTATAGATGGATGGCTTCTAAGAGTCTCTCAGGGGAAAATATGTTGACACCAGCCATCTGACCTTCTCTTACTCATCACATCATAAATACAAAAGGCATCATAGTGGGGGATTCCAGGCAGAGCCAATATACCAACACGCTCCTTCAACGGGGGCTGCTGATGATGTAACACTTGAGTCAATGGGGCAGACCAGTGCCAGACCAGTGCTGTACGTGAGCACAGTCACATCCCACTACTGCAACACACACACACAGCCTGGAGAAGGCAGGCATCTGAGTGGGTTGAACCACTGGAAAGACTGCATAGGGGGGAAAGTCTGAGTCTAAGTCTGAAGTGTTGTGTGTGTTATTTCAAAATAGTTTCCCTGTTTTATTCATTCATTATTTTCTTTCGGATTAAACTTTTAAAGCGTATGCTTCATTGGCATGTATTTACAAAATTTAATGATAGGATGAAAAAACACCTGATGATAAATATAACAAATCAGATGTATTACATTTTATCCAATAAAAATATCAGACGCTTGCTAGAGCTTCTCAAAGAGAGCCCATGTTTTTGCCCTGTCCCGTTGCATATTTTGCATCATTAATAATTTTTGGGCTACAGTAACCAAGACAAGGAACTATCCAGACATGCTTATGTTTGCCATTTGGTGAAGCATCTTTGTTAATGGGTCTACTTCTGGAGCATGACCAGTATAGTGGTCATGGGTTTAACATACTTTAAAGACAACGCAACACTGACATTTGCAATTGCAAAACTGAAAGCGGATGCACATCTGTCTAAAAGAGATTATTCTCTTGACATGAAATTTCAGACAGATCCACTTACAAGCCGTTTTGCGACTTGGACCCATACATGGACTACAAATCAGATACATGTTAAGAAATATGTAAATTCACTCGCAATACATCAGCGCTTAGCTGACTCTGAATACCACTGCTACAGAACAGTGACATGTCGAAAGGTATATATACTAGAATTCTTATGCCAACATTTTTTGCCCCTTTTCCCTTTGAATCAAGGCCTACCAATGGATTACAAGAGTGATTGTTTTATGTCTTCCCTAAGCAAATTTGATACATGCGTAGATGTCTTTGCATTACCTTCACGGCTCACATTTCATTAGCGAACAAGTCACAGCCTGTCATCCTCAAATACTGCCTGTATCCTCAGGTGAAATGTTATTTTTGGAGCCATCAGGGGGAATATGGCCGGTAAAAGAATCATATCCTCCTGCTATAAGTTAGAAGTCTTCCCCGTGTGCAGTATATATTCTTGGTCTGGTGGATCCAGCTCGCCAGCTCCTGCTTGTTGTGGAAAGACAGGTCTGACATGCCTGACCCTGGGACAGCCAGTGAGCAGCCACCACAGGCTAACAGCAGCCATAGTAACCCTGACACAGATGCAGGGCTAACTTTAGAGCTGGCTGCTTATAATCCCCTTCAATCCCTTCTCACAACTTCTACGTTTGTAACATACTCTCTTATTGTAATCATACACTTAGTAACTATCATCTACGGTCTTTCCAAACACATTCTTCATCACTTATCTTCCCTGCACAATCATTAGCAGCGATAGTGTCATTGCTATCAGGTTGACATGACATTTACTACTATCTATGGATGTGACGTAACACTGGGCTAATCCTAGGTGGCTCACAGAGACAGTTTCTATCAGTCACATTGACTCAACCAAGGCACCATTTGCAGGTTGCACTACATACCCCCAGTAGATCTTCCTGTTCCTCCTGGGGACAAACAGGCAGGTCGCTACCAAAGACCTCTGCAACAACCCCAGTGTGCTGGAGCTTCTACTGCCTGTCAGCGATCTTCTCCCTGCAACAGCAGTCCCAGCAAAACTGACAGCTGCAGCGCGCGTGCAAACGTACCACACTTTCAGGAGCTCAAGAGTAAATCCTTTCAATGAGGATAAAGGACATGGCGAGTGCCTGCTGTGACCAAGCATCCGCCATGCCCCGATAGAGTAGGCATACATGAGCCTTCTCCTACAAAACGCCAGTTCCATATGACACTAATGTTACTACTAGCATAGGTCATACTACGCCCCAGGTCTAAAATGGAGCAAAGGCTAATAATAACACACCATGTCTGTTTGTAGTAATCCAATACTAGCAGCGTATGATGGTATTTCCACTATGTAGGCTTTTAAACTCCAAAACAAACCTGAGGTGGGGTACTGCACAGGTTTAGGTTGAGGACAGGTACAGACTACTCTGCATATTTAATGCAGTCAGTTACACATTGCATCAAATTGTGTACATTGATAACACTCAATGTATTCTGTGTAGTTAGTTAGTTGTAGTGCGATGCCAAAGGAACACCCATAATGGGTAGTGTGTCCACGTCATGGCTCAACGTAGCATTAGTCAGCAAACATGCAAATTGGGTGGTGGAGAGCTGCGGCCTGGGAGCATTGCCAGCCGCAAACAGACTAGTTTGCTGCACTGACCACCAGCTCAGCGACTTCGCCACAACAGCAGGTCAAGGACATGTAATGGCTGTTTTGACACCCATTAATGGCTGAGTAGCTGATGGGCTCGACTTGGATCATCATCATCTTACCTGCCTGGCCAAAGTGCTTCTTAAAGTAGAAAAAACATCAACAGCCACAGCTAAAATTATCACTTAATTGTATATACTTACATGCTGTTGTTTGTTTCACTAGCTGTTCATATCTGAGGAGGAGTAAGTTCCAGCGTCTGGACTCTATGAAAAACTTGGATCAACTCGTGAGAGCTATCAAATAAGTTAACAGTTATTGTGTAAGGGTTCATTTATCACATAAGACATTTAACCACCTGAGCAAAGTATTAATACAACATTTTTCTGAAGGCTTCTGTTCCTGGTCAGCAACCTGCATTGAAATAATAGGAAGACACTGCGCAGTTCCCTTTTTTGGAACTCTTCTCTTGACACTGACAGTAAGGCCTGACTGGTCCCTTGAGAAAAAAACCTCAATTTTGTCAAGAGGGCCCTCTGCCAAGAACGGACATCGCAATGACAGAATGTCTCTTCCATAATTTCGTTATACACAGGACAATCAATTCTCATGACATAAAGCCTATGCAAGCAATATCACACAGCCTAAGTAATATCATGTATCAAGTCTGTCAAGTTAGATGTATTTAACAAAGGATATGAGAGTGTTGCACATTCAAAAATGCACACTTATAACCCTGCTTCTGTCAAATCCACGTCTTTAAAAACAAGACGTTGTGATCACATTCCAAGGACACAGTTCTGGTAGACAGAGAGCTAAAAGACATAGCAGCTTTTCATTCAAAACAGGGAGGGTGAGACCTGCCCTTCTCTTCCATGTATTAGGTGTCAACAAGGCCTATTATCTATGGCAGCACTGCAGCAAGCTACTGCAGTGAAGCTGATAAGGTAATCTTCACACGTTTAAACCTTATTTATAGCAGGTTGGTTATTTCCGACAGCATAACGATCAAACAAAGCTGAGTGAGGAATTACGTAAGGCAATATGAATGATTAAAAAAAAAAAAAAAAGGATGGACGTGCTGAATTTATACAACCGGCTGCCACAGGGAGGAATACAACGATTACACACGACTTTTTTATAACAGATAGGAGTTTTTAAGCTTGATTCAATCATGTAACTAGTTAAAACTCATTAGTATTTTATCATAATTTACTCATACAGTGAGCAGACGATGCGCTAGAGGTCACGTTCTCATCCTGCGTCACATTTTCCTGATCTGAAGACATCACGGACACGAGCCAATGGGAGGCCGAGAAGACGCAGCGGCCACACCCACAACAGGAGGCAACAGGAAGCGATTCCTCCTCAACGCTCAACACTTCACGCATCACATTTTAATTCCATCGTTTTAGACGTAAAAACTGTGTTTTCTAATAAAAGGATGTCCGCGGCTTTTATAAGAACGACGTGCGCTAAGCAGGCACAAATCCCAACCCGAATCTATCAGCGATTTTTTTTTTTTTTTTTTTTACACACAACGTTGATGAGCCAGTTACCAAAACTCCCACAGAAGGGCTAAAAATGGCTTTATCAAACATCCTCACATACGCCGCCCAGGTGCATTGGCATGTTTAAACGTGATCACGATACTAAAAAAGAAAAAGATGAGTGAGTAAAAGCGTGGAAACAAGCTACCAGTGACTCATACTACCGGACTTACCAGCTCGCACGATGTTAACGATAACTAACTTACAGACACAAATAGAAGACAAAATGGTGTAAAAGGCAGTAATGTAGCAGCGCAAATTATCAGTATCACTTCATAGGATCGATAACCTGCCGTCCCCGTTGAGGATACCCACCTTACGTCTCTGGGCTACTGCTTGGACCGATGTAACTGCCGTCACAGTGAGACCAAGCTCAAGGTGATCTCTCTACTCCTTTACTCTGGGAACTACTTCGCAGGGATGCTGAGACATATCCATCCGACTGACTACAGATCGATTACAAACCAATACGCGGCTGTCGCTCGTTTACATCAACAGCACTCATCACGGAGTATTCAAATGTATGTTTTTTTTTTTTGTTCAATATGATTAAAGTGGATCGGAAAATAGTCAAATAAATTAATTTGACGCGGAAGGATACGCGGGTGCGCGGTGGAAGTGCTCGGTAAAGTTGGGAGCCAATCAGAGCGCTTGAATACATCAGTGGCTCGTGGAGTCTGACATGTGACTGGGGATGGCGGACAGGAGCTTCCTGAAAGACGCAGTGTGTCACAGGTTTCCGTGACAATTCAACGCTTTGCCCAGTTTAATGGCCTTAAACTGAGATAAGTAGCGGTGCATCATTGTTTCTGCTCCATTATCCTGCTGCCGAAATGATTCGTGGGATAAACGGTAAAATGTCTCAAAGGCTTTAAGAAAAAATGTGCACCCTCCTCCAATGTTTAAATGTTAAAAGTTGGTAATGCAGTAATGACACACCAGTACTGTGCAAATGCATCAACGGAGCAGAGGCTAATGATAACACACTTGAGTTCTCCCACGTATTTAAATTGATTATTGTACATGTTTTTTCCTCAACAGTCATTTTAATTACATAACCCAAGCTGTAATAATCAAAGCCCTAGCTATCATTGAGGATATCTCAGTCTTTGATATCTACTAGCAATCATATCATTAAGAATAAACTCTTGACAAATGTGTATTTAATTAACTTTAGTTACCAGTTATTTCCCTGTTAACAATGCCATGACATATATACTATAATAATACTTTAATGTAAATGGTTAATAAATACTGTGTAGTTCATTTATCAACATAATCTGATGGCTATTAGAGAGTTATATTTTTAACCTTAAGGATTGCTTAAAATATGTTTTATGAACCATTTCATTGATTCCAAACAGTGAAATTACTGAACTAAAGCTACTAAACAAATGCACCATTCATGATTGACAGTAATTATAAAGTGTTATCCATTTTAATCTATTCTTTTTAGCATAATATAAGTTTAAATATGTTAATGAATAAGGTATTTGTGTTATAGCACAGATTGGGATAAACAAATCTGTCATCGCATTAGATGATAAGACAAAAATGTGACTGTAAATGTGTCTTGTATCTCGTATTGTATTCTTCCTGGTTACTGTCATGGTCCTCTGAGGTTTCTCTCTCTGTTATCTGCACCTTTGACTTGCACACAGCTTGTCCATCAACACGCTTCATATTTGATATTTCCTCTTGTGGTACTTCTTTGTATAAAGAACTGCATTCTGTATTTCAAACTTTTTTTTTTTCAAAAACACCACATTTGGGATCAGTTAAAGCTTGGGTCTTGAAATTACTAAAGTTCACCATCTCCCACTGTACTTCTTTTATTTATGGGGTTTTTCACAATATCTCTCAATTTAACTGCTTTTTCAGTGAAATATGTTCATAAAACAGTCCTTTATCTTTGAGGGAGACCTTAGAGAATATAGAAGACATACTTCTGTATGTCAAGATTATGGATGCCTTCCCACTAGACTATGAGAATGAGTTATGAATCAAGGGCCCGCCTGGTGTTCAAGTACAGTGTTTGAGGCAATACCTCCATCTAGTGATGAAAAATAAGATTACAGGTTTAAGAGGTTTTTATCTTCTCCAATGATATAAATTAAGGTGCATTGAGGTACTTCATGTAGAGGAATAAAAAATGCTGTTACCATGAATATTAGGTGTAGTTTCAGTTTCAACATCATTTATATTTTACTGATTTTTACATTTTCACAACATATAAGTCAAAAGTGACACATTTCAAGTGCTCAGCTAATGTTGCTACAGACCCACTGATACCATAACATTGTACAAGTAGAAATAAAAACAACAGGACCAGTATTATACATCAAAACATAATGATTATTATGTAATCTCCACACAGCATGAGCACCAGAGTCTTTGTTGGAGGTGCACTGTGTTACTGGACTTCCTCAACATGATTAGTGTAATGTCATCACAGAACCAGTCAGCTGTGGTATAATAACCACAGACAGTAACTGCAGATATAATGTTTGTTTGTCCACTGCAGACAGCTAATGTCGCAGATGTTCCCAGGGAGGATTCATTCTGCTGTTATGATAATCAGCTCGGCCAAGGAGATGGCAGACAAACTAAATCCGTTCCCCAGACACAACTGCTTCAACCACAGAGACATTCAAATCTAAACATTCAAACTCTGCAGCCGAGATTACGCAAATCAATCTTGCAAAGATACTCCTACAATTATTATTACATTGCAAATGCAAAGAGAAAAGGCAACAGCCATTTTTTTTTTGCCTATACTCCCAGTGACCTACTGTAAAGGTTCAATTTCTAGCATCCGTGTCTCATCCCACTGTGCCCCCCCTTTGCTCTCACCTGTTCACAGCTGTGGTGGTGTTAGCACTGCTGCTTCCACTGCCCATGATGCTGTCTTACCGGCTGCTGACAGCCTCTGCCTGGATCCACTCCACCCCACTCCACTCCACTCCACTTCACTCCACAACCTGAGGCCAATGGTCACACCTGTCCAGGTGAGGGACAGACCTGACAGCCAGTCGCCCTGTCCACTGGCCAAGCCCCTGGCTGTCAGTCAGTATTAATGGCTGATCACCCCTGGAACACGAGGTACGGTTAAGACACTGTGGGAATATGCTCAGATAAATCTTAGAGATGAGCCGGACGGACGACCTAATGCTTTTAATTGTGTTATTAGTGCATGAGTACAGCAAGGACTAAAAGGGGAAGACAATCAATACAATACCATAACCACATCAGCACAATTACAAATTAATTATGTATCGTAATATAACAAAAAGACAAACAATAACATTAATGGGGGCCATTGGTGATGGTTAATATCCATAAGAAATCTCCCCTGCTGTCTCATACTGGACACATTCATCAATGGTGCAAAAAGAAACAAGAAAAAAAAATTAGACAAAGGACTTATTGCTTTACTGGTTGGTAGTAAAGTGTATATAAAGTGTGTTCTTATCTGAGCAAACCTTATATACATAGCATATTTACATTTTTTAAGACTCAACTGTTAATTTATTTCACAAAAAAGAAAGATGTTGTAATTCAGATGACTGAATTATTTAACAATCTGCATATTCAGCTGCAGAAATAACACGTATGACTGTTGTTGTACAGTTAAGGACAGTTGGACTACAAGTGGAAGATGATAACCAGGCTGCTGCCATAGTGAACACTTGTTTTGTACCTGGAGCACCTTATCATTTGAGGGGAAGTACCAGACGGTTTAGCTGTTGCATGACGAAGCAACCATGGCATGATGCCAGGACGTTTTCCCATATTTATATGATGCCGTCAGTTCCTCTTTTCATTTCCTGACTGCAGCCACACATGGAGCAGACGGTTTGCCGAGCACCTGTTCATTAATCCGTCCATTCTTTAGGTCAGTTCTTAAATAGATACCTGAGATAATTAGGGTAAAGACTGATTAGCTCGAAAGCCTAATGGCCATTATCTCACACAGGCAGACAATGGCAGCGTGTCACAGACACAGCAGATGTGATATTTTTTCTGTTATATAATTTTTCAGAAATGTAAATGAAATGTGTAATTATAATTTGAATATTAGATCAATTCAGCTTCTGTTTAGCTGCTTTTGTACATCATTCATTGCAGGTTAAGTGTGGTCAGATGGAGCAAGCATATTTGTGCCTTCTCTCTTTTTTTTCATTCTATTTCCAAAAAATTAATACATTTAGACACTTTAATATCAACCAGAAGTGGCTCCCAGCACAGAATTGCACATAGACACAGACTTAGGCAGCCAGACAAACACAAAACACACATACACAGGCGGGCGCATATACACAGGCAGAGCCATTTTCCTCCATTTTTTTCCTTCGATTTCTCAGCAGCAGCAGCAGTGCAGTCAGCTGCAGGTCACATGACTGGCTTGCCTGATCTCACTGAGCATGCTCAGACCCCTCAGTGTTGTCAGGCAAAATATAAGACAGCAGTAGGAGCAGAGAGATCTGCAATAGATAAACACACAGACTAACACACACCGGCTGGATTGCTCGCAGATACACACACACATACACACCATTAGCACTAAGAGGAAAGACGCTGAAGAACTGGATTGTGGGCTCTGGCTTCTCTGATTTCTTATTTTAATGGGCTTATTGTCATCTATCGTTTCAGCGGAAAACAGCCACCGAGAGAGAGGGGCAGGTGTGCCCTTTAAGAGGGGGAGCAGCTGAGGCAAGGACAGCATCCGAGTCTCCATCCTCTGTGGAGGTAAGTGTGGATGGATGGGGTAGGGGTGCAGAGCGTGGGGGGAGGGGAAAATCCGCCTGACTGCATCTGTGTTTGTGTTGAATATTATCAGAAGGTGGAATGGGGACGTTGATGGTGGATGTGGTAGTGGTGGTGGGGGGTGGGGGTGGGGGGTTTGGCAGAGGGAGGGGGGGCACTTTGTCGGCGACTGTTGGTATGTGAGACGACAGAGGCTGTGGGAATGGCGGGGAGTGGGGGGAAGCAGAGGGGTGTAGATGCTAGCAGTGTTGAGGACATGGCAGGGCAGCAAGCACATAAAGAAAATCAGAGGAGCTGGAGTGGAAGGTGCGGTAATGAGGACAGATCTGCATTCAGTAGGGTGCAGTTGATGTCTGGAAGGGTTTTTCAAGAGGAGCCAGACCTTAACATAAAAAAAAAAGGAGAGATAATCAGGAAGAGAAAAACACAGTGTTGAGATTACTGACATGCAGATAATGGCTCAGTCTGAGATAGAGACGAGCTAACTGCCTTATGTTCTTTGCGAGAAACAACAAAGAAATGAATAATCAGTGTTCATTTACTTCTGTTGACCTAGAAACAGCATAGATGCCTTCATGCCCGATGGTTTTGTGGAGATCTTGTGGTGCCAAAGCTTCGTTTCCATCCCGTCTTCATCTGCACGTCTCAGGATTTAGTCCTGAAAAAATATCAGAAATTCTCATTCCTATATTATTTTAGTTCACTATGCACCACATTATGTACATTTTAATGTGTTTTCTGGTACCGCAGTGTCAGATGTGCAAGTCCTGTTAAAAGGACACCATGCTCATTGTTTACATGCCTGACACAAAATGTGATGGGTTGCCATGAAACACAGTGTGCTGTAGCTGCCTCTGTGATGTCAGTCATGTTGTTTACGCTTGCTGGCTTTTCCTCTGATTGTGTCATAAATTCTCTGTATGTTTGTCATACCACTTTTATGGGAACCCTTTAATTCTGTTATGTTACATTCTTGAGAAATGTCTTCACTCAACACCCTGTTGCCACAGAGCGCTCTCCTCATGCTAACCCAGGAAATTACGTGGCGTTTCAAATACATCCTTCCTTCTATTTTCCAAATGAAAAACGTCAGTCCAACAATGCACTGACACCAGCAGATGGGCTGTTTTTTCACCGTGCGTCTATGAAGGTGCGCCATCCTTTGGTGCTTTTTATATTAATAGATGAAGTTCCTGGGTAAAAAAAACAAAAACAAAACAAAGAAATGGAGACATCCTGGGTACCGAACGTACAGCACATATCTCCCACACATTCTCTCCACAGTGATTAATGCCACTCTGAATGGAGGCAGAGATGGCTGTTGCTAGGATACATGGCAAGGTGAAGTGCAGACCATTTAAAGAAAAAGAGGAGGAGGGCACCGTTTACAAAGCATGGCATCACTGGAAATGGCCTCTTTGTTTCATGTTTTCTTCCCGCACTGAACCGAAATTTCTGTTTTCTTTCAAGGTTTCGCGGTTCCGGAGTGTACGAGGAAAAGAAGCGGTCTGTCGAAAAGGGCCGCTCTGGTTTTTTTTCTGTTTTCGTTCCTTCCAACTGGAAATAAGCTGCAATGGTTGGCAGTATTCAAAGGCCTAAACCTGTCTGAGTGAGCTCTATGAACAGCAGACCCAATGGTAAGACAGCTACGATCCTATTGCTTTAATCCCTGAATACGATTAGGCTCTGTCAGTCATTCATGTTTTTATAACGATGTAGAAAATGCTTAACTTAACGTAGACTTTACATAGAAACTTAAATCTTGTACGGGCTTTATCTAAGTTAGATACTGTACTGTTTATGCACCAGGATCTCCAGGCTTCAGGCTTTTCCCGAAGTGACAAGAGCTGACATTGTTATTTTTGTAAAAAAAAAAAGAAGAAAAAAAAGAAATTTTTATTAGCACATCCCGTTTAGTTGTCTGTCGAGTATTCTTCAGACAACATCCTGTCTGTTGGAATTAAATAGAGCCTTTTTCCGTCTCTTTCTCTCTCTCTCGCTCTCTTTGAGATGCTATATAAAGCAGTGTTTTTGAAGCCCCTTGAACGAGAGGCTAAATAGGGAGATGTGAGAAAGGATGCAAGATGAAAGGACGATAGAAAGAGGTTGCATTTTCTTTCCACTTCACTATAATGGCCTTTTCACGATGTGTGGGCCCACAGGACATCAAAGGCCAGTGTTGGACAGATGAGGAGTCGGACGGGGAGAACGAGTCGGAACAGTTCCTGTATGGTATTCAGGTAGAGCAGACTCTATTACACTTTCTACAGTGAATGTATATGTTTAATATGGTGTTTGCATGATAGTGAAATGTTGTTCTTAAAGTGCTGATGCTAGTTAGTATCGTTTTATATATTGTTTTAATTTCAAAACAACACCACAGCATAATTAACAAAACATAATAACCTAGGGACTCAGTATGAATATTTTATTCCCCCAACAACAATAAAAGAGCTTCTGAAAGGACGTGTTTTGCTGACTTGCACAATCTACTGCTAAAATGTGTTGGCAGCAAAAGAGGAACACACAATTTTGAACATTTACAAGCAATTTTTTTAAAATATTGTTGGTCAAGGTGAATTTCGTTCTACCCGATTGTGGTGCCAGACAATAAACCAGAGGGTCACCAGAAATCTTAGGAATCATTCTGTTGGGGATTATGAATATTTAGACCAAATGTCATGGCGATGTGGTGAATAATTGTGGAGACTTTTCTCTGGTAGTGCAGAACAGATGGACCGGCTCACTGACATTTACACCCTAATGTCTCGCTGCTAGCAGGGCATACTTAAATTCATCTGAAGCAGGAAAGTCTTTTAAAATGTAAGGAGTTTGGTCTCAAATGTGATTTTTTTTTAAACAGGTTTAGTACTTTGACCCTTTGCAGCCATTTGTAACAAAGCAACACGGGCAAATCCATTTCTGTGGCTGCCATTTCATGTCCAATGCTTCAATTCCATAGACGATCTTAATCTGTTACTCATCCTTTTTTTACCGTTATCTCCCCAAGTCCTGTGATTGAAATGTAAATCCAGTCTGGGGACTTAAAGCTCATTTCTATGCAGTCAGAGAACATGAAAGCAGCATATTGAAGATAAGGATGAAAGCACATGATCTGTTCTACTCACTCAGAGCTGAGGAGATGGAGAGTCTGACTTCAAGTCTAGACACCAAGAATATGTAAAACAAACTTAAGTCAACCATTATTATTAATACATAAAAATGCCATGTACGGAGGATGACAAATCTGGTGAGGTAACCCCAGAACATATGAAATGAGAGGATGTGAAACCATCTCTGAAAAAATGTTATTGCGACATGAAAATTCACTCCTGCTGTTTGAGATCTTGATAACACTAACTCATCTCATTCAAACAGATTGTCGTTGCTCACAAAATGATTCTATCAAACATCATATTCTGTAACCACAAATAAGAAATGATGATACAACTTGTTGTTGGATCACAGCTAGGAAATACAGATTAAATGATCCTGGACAGTTCTGACATTTAACAACTGGGATTGTATTTCATGATGCGATTATCTGATCTGATCTGATCGGATCTGATCTGATCTGGAGTGTGTGTTGCAGAGGTGAAGTATGAAACTGCTCAGGTGATTTGAAAAATGTGTTGGGATTGAGTGTGTTAAAAACCAGTAACAGTAATAGAATGAATGGGTGAATGATGGAAATAGCTTTAAAATGAATTGTTATTTAATGTGCAGCATAAAGAGTTGTAACAGTTAGAGAAATGAAATGGATACATGTCTGAAATAAGAAGCTAAAATAATCGTTAACTGGTTCAAATAGTCAGCTAGCTCAAGCTAGCTTGTTAGCTAAAATAGTGGAAAACAATAGATACATGCTTGAATAGCTCATAATAGTTAAATTATTAGCTAACAGTCATAGACAAATGATGGAAATTGATAGTTTAACTTAGTAAATAAACAACTAAAACTAAACACTAAAAGGATGAATGGCGGATAAGACTAAAGACTATAGATGAACATTTGAAATATTTTTATGATAGTGAGATAAAATTAATGGATAATTTGGATAGAATAGTTATCTTATGGAAATTGATGAGTGTTTGAAATAGGTCCATAAAAGTAGAAAATAATTAGTTTAAATAAGAAAATAAGATTAATGGATTTTTCATTCAGCTAAAAATAATAATAGTTAAGGTTGAAACTGTTACCAGTCTTAGATAAATTATGAAAATTGACAACTAAAAGTAACAGACAATTAAAATAGTTAGCTAAAAGTAATGGATAAATAGCACTACAAACGCAAACTTGACTAGAAATTATATTACATTATATGTTTCAGAATCTAGTTTAAATTGTGAGCTGTGTTAAATAATATCTGTTTCCAAATACTTTTTAAAATTCATATAAACATGCTGAGTGGTGTTGAGGCAACTTGAATTAATTTTGTTGTGTGTTTAGCTCAGATGAAGAAACAGAACCACTGCTCCGTAACCTTTCATGTGCTGTAACTGTGAACAGTGCTGCTTGTTACAGGGGAGCTGTGCCGCCGACCTGTACCGCCATCCTCAACTGGACGCAGATATTGAGGCGGTAAAAGACATCTACACCGACAGCGCTGTCTCTGTTAGGTACAGTACTGACACACACACACATACGCAACTGTTATACAATTTGTTTGGATCTATTTTGTGTGCGGTACAGTACGTCTTCATTTAGCACACACTGTACAGAGGAATGACTCAGATACATTGTGTACTAATTTCAGCGAGGTGGTGTCTGGCAAATTAGAACAAAAAAACAACCCTTATTTTTCTCCCTCAAGGGATAATCAGTTGAAAGGGGTTGGAGTGTAATGCATCCCATTAATTATGATAAACTAACTTTATCTGTTGTTGTGTCTCCAAACAGGGAGTATGGAACAATTGATGACGTGGACATCGATCTTCATATTAACATCGGTTTCTTAGATGTGAGTCAGCAGTCCTCTCTCCCTGCACACACCTCCTCCGTCTTTCGCCTCTTACTATTCCGACGTTGACATTTTGCAAAGTAACACATCATTTATAATGCATCGCGCTGCTCATAACTTATTTATGTAATGAGAAATGGCCCTAATTAGGATGCTAACTCTGTATATTTGTGTGTATGTGTGTATGTGTGTGTGTGTCTGACTCAGGAGGAGGTTGCGACAGCTTGGAAAGTTATCAGAACAGAGCCCATTATTCTGAGACTGCGCTTTTCTCTTTCTCAGTACCTCGATGGACCTGGTGAGTAAAGATGTCAGTGTGGATGTTGGTTTTCTGGGAGGGACTTTAGGTATTTGTGCCACTCACTGAGCGTAGGAGGTGAGTACAATATGTGCAATGCAAGAGGGAGAGTGAAAGAAAAGCGTGAGTGTGTATCCGTGCGCTGTGTAATAATGTTAGTCATCTTTACTCAGAGCCGTCAGTGGAAGTGTTCCAGCCCTCCAATAAAGAAGGCTTCAGCCTGGGCCTGCAGCTCAAAAAGTAAGTCATGTCACCTCCAATGTTTCATAGGGAAATTGTGTATAGTTGAAAACAAAACATTTTGCATAACCAAATACGCAGCGTCAGAAATACAAATCCCTATCTAAACAGATTCATGAAATATAACCATTTAATTGTAATGATCTCTCCCACAAAATGATAATGCACACCAGCGTGTTCGCTGACATTCCTTCACTCTCCCCCTTTTTTTTCCCTCTGACAGGATCCTGAGCACGTTCACCTCACAGCAGTGGAAGCACCTCAGTAATGAGTTCCTCAAGGCACAGCAGGAGAAGCGGCACAGCTGGTTCAAAGCCGGAGGAACCATCAAGAAGTTCCGTGCCGGGCTCAGCATCTTCTCCCCCATACCCAAGTTGGTCTCTCTCTCTCTCACACACTCTCACTCTCTCTAATGTTGTGCATCCCCTTTCAAGGCTTCGGCACAACCGCGCCTTTGTCTCATACACAGCCTGCGGCACATTTTGGGGTGGTAACCGACACTCCAGTCCACTCCAGTAAATCATTACTCGTAACATTTTCACCTAAACAAAGTTGCGTGTTTGTATCATGTGTTGTATATCGACAGGATACAGTTGAAGGGATGCAAGACATTGATATTTTTGACAACTGACGCAGGCTACTTTGGTCACTAAATGCAGATGTTTATGTTCACCTGTGACTGTGACTTTTTACGCTTGTCCCGATGATTATGTTTTTAAGAACACAGTTTTATTAGTTACTGTTATTGTCCTGATTGGTACTTCACTGTTTCCAAGTGTCTGTAATCGCTGAAGGAGAAGTTCACTGATTAAATTTGCTTAAGTAGAGAAAAACATTTGTAACAATTATGACTTAATTAGTGTTGTGTTGGTATAATGTTTAGTAATGTTTTGCATTTCTCCACAGGAGGTAGATTTGAAAGTATTCCTGTAACTCAAGTGAGGGCAGGTTTTTATAAATATTGAAAAGGGTGAATTCTGCTTTCTTCAGTTGTCACAAGTGTAGTAAGGAAATAACAGATGGCAGATTCATTTACTAATTTACAGTTGGTTAGTAATAGTAATTTAGAAAACGGCTTATTATTGCTTATGGACGGTTCATTTTAAAGAATAAATAAGGTTTCACAATTTAATGTGCATCCCTATACTTAGAGATTTCAAAGAAATATCCTGTTTTACACATCATTATGTGTATTTTCGATTCAATTCATTCAGTATTATCTGTTTTATTAATTACTTCTAGGTTGTTTCTCTACTAAATATGTTTCTTTTGCCTTTCTTCTTCACTCTTGATCTAGAAAAATGCAATATAAATGAATTTTATTGTCGTACACACTTAAACACGAGATACAATATTTTGTGAGGGATAATAACACAAATAGTAACAGTAATATGTTTATTTACGAAGCAGCTTTCAAATGCAAACATCACTCGGTGCTTCACAGAGGAAGAAATGACTAAAAAGCAAATAAGGGACAATGCAAAGGACACTCAAGTCAGACAACCACCTAAAACACGAGGCAGGACAAAAAACAAACAACACGTATTAAACAAAACAAGTCTGATCATGCACGTCTGGAGCTGCTTTTTAGGGTTAGGGTCACCTTAAAAGCACTGTCTTCTTTTGTCGTCAGCCTGAATCAACCATCAAATCTCTGATCAGAGGACCTGAGATTCCTGCTGGTATTATATGCCAGCAGTGAGCTCTTCGATGTGGACAGATGCCTGACCATGAAAGACTCGGAGCGTTATTACGAGAATCTTGAATGTGATATTGAGCTTTGATGGGAAGCAGGTGAAAAGACATTTGAATGGGTGTGATGTGAGCCTTTTTAGAGGAGTTGGTCAGAAGCTTGGCAGCAACATTTTTAGCCACTTGTAAGTCAGTTCATGGGCAGGTGCGTAATCACTCCATCTCAGCTATAGATAGTAGAAACAGGCGTGATCAAATCAGTACAGAATCAGGGTAAAAAAATGCGACCCATCTGGTCAAGCTGGGAAGATAGAAACACTTTGTGAAGGTTGTGTCTGCGAGAGATGAACTGTAGCAAAGAAGACAAGCGAGGGAGAGGAAGCTCTGACACAGCAGACTGCAGATTGACTTAAACTCAAAATTTGACACACTCAACCAATTTCCCCAGGGGGGAAGTACTCTTCACGGACTCTGTCTTTCCCTGGGACTCTTTGACAGTTATGGGTGCATGGGGATTGAAATCCCGGCCCGCTCGATGGAGGTCAGCTTCACTAACTACTAGGCTGTCTTGACAACCTCACAACTTGACAGGAGTCTCATGTCAAGAGTGTACACGGATAGCGCGCTGAGGGTCACGGTGGAAGTGAACACTGGTTCTTGTATATTAACAGTGAGTGACACGAGCTGCTGCCCAAACAGATTCCAGTTATCTGAGATCAAATCAGTGCAGTGTGAGTGTGTCGCCTCATACAAGAATACACACCGCTGAGCTATGTTGCAAATAAAATTGTCTTTCTGGAAACAGTGAGATAATAAGCTGCATTTCTGCAAAAAAAAAAAACGCCATAAGCACTTTCTCATTATTGAAAAGTAACAGCTGGTGAAGTAATGCACATGAATTGTGTCCCACTTTTTTTCCCTCCAGGTCTCCAAGTTTTCCTCTGATCCAAGACACGGTTTTAAAAGGGAAGCTGAGCGTCCCTGAGCTGAGAGTGACCCGCCTGATGAATCGCTCTATCTCGTGCACCATGAAGAACCCTAAAGGGGAACTCTTCAGCTATCCACCAAACAGCCAGGTGAGGAGCCAGTCTGGACGCTTCAGCACCCGCACACCTCTCAGATTTGGAGTCAGATACCTTTCATGTTCATTTCTGATTTGAAGAGTTACACTCCTCACCCATACGTGAAACACTGCTGATATAGAAACTCTGATAAGTAGTTCAAAATCATCCACAATTCTGTAAAATCTTGATGATAAATGATGCTGTATCATTCTCTTCTGTTTTAATCCACCGTGACCCTCTTCTCAGTCACCCGCCACCTGCACTGTTCCCACCTGAGCCTTTCCTTACCCCTACCGTAACATGGCTGCTGCGCCGTTTCCCATAATGCTTTGTCTTCACTTGACCCATCAGACTGTGGCTGTCCCGGCGGCCAGGGCCCCAGCGCAGATTACCACGAGGCAGCTGATTGAATTGTTTTTCTCATCCCAGGCCGGCGGCCACTGCAAGAACATCCCTACCTTGGAGTACGGCTTCTTAGTGCAGGTTAGACCTCCGGGGGGGAGAATGGAGTCCACTCACACAGCCTGTCTGTTCAGAGTCATTTCTGCAGTCCAAAACATGACAAACAATTGCGTGTACTGTACACGTGTGAGCAACAATAAAAGCCAACCATACAATCTGTTTGGATGTGAGGGCTGTATTGTATTAGCTGTTTATTCGCGGGGGATTGTGCGTCTGCTGGTAGCCGGCAGGGACAAATGGTTGGGCCCACAGTGCATTGTTGTGCTAGCACCTCGTAAACAAGTTAAGACAGCCATAATTGCGGTACACATTCGTAATTTTGTCACAATTCTGCTGCCAAAAACTAGTGGCTTTATATGGCAGTGCTGCAGGTGGGAGTGATAACAGGGGACACCACTGTGCTTTTCTCCTCGCAGATAATGAAGTACTCAGAGCAGAGGATCCCCACGCTCAACGAGTACTGCGTGGTGTGTGACGAGCAGCACGTCTTTCAGAATGGATCCATGCTGAAGGTATCAGTGAGGAGGAGGAGGAGGAGGAGAAACAAACAGTATAGATTTACTAAAAAGACATCAGGAAAAGTTACGAGCAGCATGTACATAAAGTTTTCTTTCTGTAATTGAATCAGTTACGTGATCGGTAAATTAATTTCCCACCGTTGAAGCTGTGAAGGGAGCAGGATTAAGAGTGAGAAAGAGTGTGTACTTTTTTTCTGACACATTTGTTTTCTTGTATGTTTTATGAAGCCGGCTGTGTGCACCAGGGAGCTGTGTGTGTTCTCCTTCTACACTCTGGGTGTGATGTCTGGAGCTGCTGAGGAAGTGGCGACCGGAGCGGAGGTGACAACGGATATATAATAGATTATTTGTATCTTTCTGCTCCTGCAGTGATTCATTGTCGTTTCTCAAAGATTTCTTTTTGCACTGACACATTAGACTGTAACGGTAGCTGTGATGATGTTCACTTCTGATTAGTTAATATTGAAACTGAGGCAGGTTCTTGTGTCATATTACCCTGAAAATGAGTCAGTAAAGGCTTAAAATAAAAGTATAAAATCTATTTTCTCCCCAGGTGGTGGACCTGCTGGTGGCTATGTGTCGAGCTGCTCTCGAGTCTCCCCGCAAGAGCATCATCTTTGAGCCCTACCCATCAGTCGTGGACCCCAATGACCCCAAGACGCTTGCCTTCAACCCAAAGGTCTGCATCCTCACTGCTCATTGTGATTACCAATTAAATCAATAGATGACACATACATTTGTTAATTGTTACCTCTACAAGTGATTTTAGACATCTGTATGTTGCTCCCACTCTCATTGCATACAATGGATGTTTGGCTCAACCGATGAACACAGAAGAAGAATTATGAGAGACTGCAGAAAGCGTTGGACAGCGTCATGTCCATCCGGGAAATGACCCAGGTACAAGAAGGAGATGGGAGGGGGAGAAGGACGTTTTTTTTCCATATGTCCATATGACATCAACCCTGTATGTTTCACTGTGACTGTATTTAGTTTAATATAGCTCAGTGTAGTATTTACTTTGGACTGTGGTGTTCAAGCTGCATGGGTGGGGTCGTTGTTTATCTAAGTGACAATTGCAGATTAGTTTTTCGTCTCTATACTTCCTCACTCTTCTTTCCACTGTGGCTTGACTGCTTTTGTACAATGTATTAAAGGAATCATGGATGCGTTTTCAAACACTTGCTCATTTGACTATGTAAAAAACAAAAAAAACAAAAAAAGGAAATCTGTGGAAAACCAGAAACACACTGCAAACAACACATGGTTGTGTTTTTTTTTTCTTTCCCAGGGCTCATATCTAGAGATCAAGAAACAGATGGACAAACTTGACCCTCTGGCCCACCCTCTGCTACAGTGGTGAGTAGACGGGAGCGGCTCGGAAAATATGGGCTTACTTCTGCTTTGAACGTTAACAGGATTTGATTTGATTCCAGAATCTAAAATACAGCAGTGCTCATTTGCAGAGAGTAAACAAATGATTGTGGAGAACATTATAATGCTTAATGAGCTTTATCATGGAAGATACAAAAAAATGTTTGATGTTGGCCCAGTTTAATTTAGCTGCTTTTCACTCATTGTCCTGCGTTACCACACTGGCATGCTTTACTGGGACATGTGAATTGAGCGGAGCCTTCTTTAAGGTTAATTCCATCATTTTTACAGGTTTGGCAGTACTGCTGTATATTGGAATATATGTAATCAGATAAATTACCTCCGGTGATTGTTCAGTTTCATTGTGGGTGATGTAGGTGCCATGTTTTGAAACCTAGTCCACTGGTCTAGCTTTGCACTCCAGCAACACAGTTAGTTTCCATTATTATCAATCTAGACTATCCATTAACCATAATGGACAGTTTAAAAACAAATCATCACAATCAATTCAGCAGAACCAGAGACATCACCTTCGGAAGTTAGCATCGCCCTGATGTCCTCGATTAAAAGCCTATTGGATTTTGGATTACTGCTGAAAATAAGCTCTCTGGCAAGCACAAGCTTATGATACTTACACATTTTGTTCAGCAACATAATCTTCACAGATCAGCTCCACTTTTGTGATTGTCCGAAATGTAAATTAAAACACTGCAAGTAAAAAGCCAGTGTTATATATATAAACAGACTACACTGCGGTCGTATTATATAAACATCACCACTACTAAGTGTCTTACAAAAAAATGACTGTACACTTTTTCTTTAAACTAATCAATCTACAAGCTGTAGTCGACCTGTAAAGACAGAGTAGAGAGTAGATGAGTCTCTGTGTCTGGCATGACAGCATTTAATGTCCACATTTTTAAGACACATAAGCATTTTGTAATTAAATTGTGGGACATTTAATGCCATAGAACAAAACATGTAAACCACAGACCTTATGTGAGGTGTTGAACTGAAAACCTATTCAAAAAAGCCACAGACTTTGAGACGACAAAACCGAAATGCAAAAACGCTACCTGATATCTGGGTTTTAGGACTTATTACTACAGCACTCTGTTCCATGCATTCATCTTCCTTTTCACAACCTGGTTCATTATCCATAATGTTGCAGTTTGCATTAGTCAGGATTTTGTCATATTACATAAAGCTTTCTCTGGAGCTACAAATGGCTTTATGCTACTTTTTTCAAGACCTGTAAAGAAATTGTGTAAAATTGGTGCCGTTTTAACGCCTGCTGTGAAAAAGGCCCATTGTGGTTCAAACAAAGTGGCAGCAAAATGGCTGGTACTCTAAATTCTGTGTCACATTATGTTATTTATCTTTTGATCCTCTCTTTGTCTTTCCGCAGGATTATTTCCAGTAACAGGTCCCATATCGTCAAGCTGCCTCTGAGTAGGGTAGGAACCAGAATGTCATCCCCTCAAGTGTCCTCTGTCAAATGAGTTTTTAATGCTACGTGATGTAATTTGACGGCTCATACTCATTCTCTGTCTGTTTGTCTCTCTCTCGCTCTCACTCGTCTCTTACGTATCATTTTGATAGCAACTGAAATTCATGCACACCTCCCACCAGTTCCTGCTGCTCAGCAGCCCCCCGGCCAAGGAGGCTCGTTTTCGCACTGCCAAGAAGCTGTACGGCAGCACCTTCGCCTTCCAGTGAGTCCTCCCCGTTCCTCTCATTAGCTGACACAGCAGTCATGCAATCAAAACTCTTGTGTTTTTATTGAATGGCTACTTCGAGGCTTAAAACCATTCAGACTGTTATAAAAATATCAGAATAATAATTTGAGGTAATTTTATTGCCGAGCTTGTGGCTGTTGGGCACACGAGAAACGTGAGAAATCACTTACTGTAAATAATTGATCTCAAATCAAGCATAGTGACTAAAAATGCATACATAATTGAGCATTACAGCGGTACACTCTGTCAAACACGAACACGTCTCGGTGTAACACCTGGTCATTATGTTGCGGATGGAAGGAACCACTCTAGCAGATTTTTATGGACCCATAACAAACAACAGCACAGAGCAGTGGCCATTCTCTTGGACGGAGAAACCACCTCGCTAAGCCAGCACATGGAGCCAGCGCTATCTGTGAGATAGAGATTTGTACTGTAGCAGATGGGGCTTTGCTGAATATTTTAGATACACACGGCCCATCTGGGCACTCGCTGGGTACAACTAACTCGTGAGCAGTGCTAACAGTCTCTCTTTGTGCTGGTTAATGCTGAAAATTTCATAATACTCAGTAGTTAATGCCAAATTCTTAATGTCAGCTTGGCTGCCATCATTTTATGTTGATATAAATAGAATTGTAGGAACTATAAATACAGGTTCAAAGTCAGTTTAATGACAATCTGTGAGATTTTGAAGGGAATCCATAAACGGCCGCTTTGTGAAATTACAAACTTTTCCCTGTTCAGTTTATCAGACTGTGGGAACAAGAAGTTCATACTGCTTCGGAACTAGTTAAAAATAACAGCAGTCATGACACCGCATTTTATTTTAAGACAGTCCAGATCCTGGAGATGGATTCAGCAGAACACAGAGAACGACTGTCTGCTTTCATCTTCATCTTTAACACTTTTAATACCTTTTTTTTTTTTTTTAATGATATAAATACAGACGACTTTGATCATATAACAGAATGTCCCAAAATATCCTCGAACAAATTTTATAAATAGATGATGTGGTTGTTGGCAGAAGAGAACTCTTCTTGAGTCATCTCAGTTTTCCAAAAATACTTTTTTTAGTAGTAAAAAGCATTTTCAAAAACAGTATATCATATAAAGATAAATGAACTAATAGCGAATTTCCACTTATCACAACTTTGAAGACTTGAACATTATGGATCTGGCCGCTACACGTCAATGGTTGCACACTGAGATCCACACCATTTGTATTCACACAGCACTTTGTTATATCTCTTCTTTCCCATCTCTCCCTCTCTCTACACTTGCTCTAGTGGTTCCCATATAGAGAACTGGCACTCTGTTCTGAGAAATGGACTAGTCAATGCCTCTTATACCAAACTGCAGGTACGTAACCCTGGCAGTTGGCTGGAATTTACGATGCATCTCCTCTCGGACAGTGAACCTGCTCTCGGGCAGAGCAGGCTCGCTGTCCGGCTGATTCATTTTTGCAGTTAATGGATGCCAGCTTCCCTTTCGTCAGCTTTGCAATTGGCATTTTAGCGAGCGGGGCACACTGGGAGATTCTCCTGGCCGATGCCGGGCACCTATTTCCCTCCTCCGCCGGCAGCAGCGGACAGCACGTCCCTTCCAGTTGCAGGACAAAGGGAGGGGGCTGTGGTGTCGGCTGTGATGTCAGGAGGCTGCCTGTGTGCCCTGTTGGGGTTAACCACCTAGAGCACTGAGTAGGTTAGGTCTGAAGCTGAAGGATGCAAAGGACAAGCTCCATGATAGTGAGTATAGACGTCCTGTGGGTGATAAAGGATTGATCCAGAAAAGGTCAGTAACTGGCACCACTCATTCCCTTT
Organism: Acanthopagrus latus; assembly: GCF_904848185.1. Taxonomy (NCBI): domain Eukaryota; kingdom Metazoa; phylum Chordata; class Actinopteri; order Spariformes; family Sparidae; genus Acanthopagrus; species Acanthopagrus latus. Next base: position 29,901,154 of record NC_051042.1, read on the forward strand.
TCAGACCTGGGTCAAATAGTAGCGTGCGGTCATTTAAAGTTCATTTAAATCTCAATGATACTGTATTGGTGCAGTAGACCAAACCATAGAGATCATTTCAAGGCCGAAGCAAAATGAATTCCTGTTGGACTCAGGTCTGCATCCATCTGCATCTTTATATTTTTCTGCCAGTGTTGCTGTTGCACTTTGTGACCCAGGCCTGCAAAAAGATAAATAGTCAAGCAAGAAAAGAAAAAAGTGAGCACTAGAGAGCGCCAGATTGTCTCTTTTGCACAACACGGCTGATAATGAGTGCTTGGAGATACACCTCCGTGTCATGAAATGGATTAAACATATTTAAATGTGAAATCTCAAGGATCTTTGAGACTTTGACGCCGCCGGTGATTGCTCTATCATGCTGATGTGTTTCATTTACGCCCCCCTTTGTTCTCCAACTTTTGAACTCTCCATCTTTGATCTCGCCTCAGTGCTCGTCTCTCTCTCTCACTCTCCTCTCCTTTTCACCTTGAGCATTGACACCACCCCCTTCCTCTGTCATTGTGTGTCACAGGAGGAGGAGTTTGCCTCCAGCTTCAGCCATCACACAAAACCCTTCGTCTAGTGTTGCTTTTGATTTCTTCCAGATGTGCCACGTCCTGACCTCCACCTTCCTTCACATTTTGTTCCCAAATTCTCAAGTCGCTCTTTGTTCCTTCCTCTCATTTCTCCTCTGGTTTCACTGTGGCGCATGAACACTCGTCCACGTTGCACCTGTGGTCCTTTCGTTTTTTTCCTCTCATTCTGGACATTCATGTTTGGAGGCTTATCATCATTATCAGTCATCCTCTTGCTTCTTTATCATCTTTACCTTAAAGTCATCGTACATGGTCTCATTTCTCATCAGCATTGCTTGAATACCTGGACATTTTTCACACCAGATTTTAGAGCATCACACAATCTTCATTGTGGAAAGAAAATATATTGGTAGTTTAAGGTGGTCCTGTGGAGATTAATGGAGTTGTTTCCAGATAAATGGAATAATAAAACTCTCTTTTCTTTCTTTGGCTCTGTACCATCCACCATCTTTGGATTTAATTGTGTGTGTGTTGTGTGTGTCTGTGTGTGTTTTAAGTCTGCTTAGTCACTTGGGTTAACTGGTAAACTGTCACAGACACATATAAAACACTGACTTTTAACTAGGGCTGGGCAATATGACCTCAAAGGTGCATTATTTAAGAATTATGGTTGAAAAGACTCAACTAAAATGATCAACAGAATGTGGAGGAAAGACAGTTTGGATGTTATGACGTCCATGTTATGTGTTCCAATGTTTAACATGCTAATCACCTAGCTCTGGTCTGTCCCAGGTGCTCAGAGCTCCCAGCCCGGACCACTAACTGCACGGCTAACAGAGCTAACTTCGTTAACTAGCTCCACGTTTCTAATTCTTACATAGTGCAACTTTTCAAATTAATATCTTGATAATGTAGAATGTCAAAAGCACTACATAAATGCTAGGACTGGTCGAGGAAAATCAAGCATCATTACATTTAAAAAATGACTGGGTAAAGACAAGTATTAGGCAAGTTGAACAGTCGTTTAAGTTCAGAAAATGACACCACTTAACTGTAATGTAGCCTTTAAAAGCAGGACAAGACAACACTTCTGGCATATCACAATATAACAACATCCAAAACAAGTATGATACAATGATAACAACATAATATATTGCCTAGCTCCACTTATACGTGTCTTTCCATGATTTATCTACAGTACGACTGGTATGTATGCACTATATGTGGGAGTGCATCCACGTGTGTGTGAGTGTGTGAAGTTGGCCTGTGCAACTGCTCAGTGACCCTTAACTTCCTTCCTGCTCTTTTCAAACCCAAGCTGCATGGGGCAGCGTACGGAAAGGGCATCTATCTGAGCCCCATCTCCAGCATATCTTTTGGATACTCAGGTAGGAAACGATCCCTCCGGCCCGCCCAACCCCCCTTTTTCTTTTAATTTTTCCACCGTGTTGACTGCGTGCGCTCTGTGTTTGTAACATGGCCTGGTTATCACCGTGGAATACTTCATTTTCACTTGTGGGAGCTCTCCATGCAAACGCTATCGTCCTGCTCTGTGTTGTGTGTCCATTTTTGGGGTGCTGGGGCCTTGGGCCTTTTACCTGAGCTTGCGTGGCACGTACCATACCATGCATTATGTTGTGGCTGTGTAAATTGGGGCTGTCAGTGGATCTGTGTGTGTCGCTTTGTACTTTGTTGGCTTTTTTGATATTGTTTTCTTTTCTTGGGGTGGGGCTGTAGAACCATGTAAAAAATCAAACAGACCTCACCTTACTTCTCCTTGCATATTTCTGCTGAAACACAATTTCAGAGGTTAGGGTTGGGGTTAGGTTTGGAGCCTGCTATGGTAGTCTGGTTTTGGTGCTGGTTATGTGGACAGGAGGTCATCCAGTTGCCAGAAGGACCAAACTAGAAACAAGCCTCTGAGCAATGGCTTCCCAGTCTTAAGGGACCCACACACCGCCCAGACTCAAACCAACTGCCTTTATCTTACCACTCCATTGCCTCTCGTCTGACCCGTTCAGCAGAAAAGTTGCATTGAAACATACCACCTCGACTACTGCCAGCTACACAGGAGCATGTACTTTCTGCGCTTGCGCGAGATGCATTGAGTCTCCTTAACATTGGGTGGCACCAGTCTCGTGCCAGTAATCCAAAACATGAAAACAGGAAATGACGGAACAGAGTGCAGACCATCGTCACTTCCACCCCTCCCACACACCTCGCTGATTCACTAGCACACCGCCAATCAGAGTATCCAATGGCGTCCAATCCTCAGACCGCCAACACTCTCAGACTTTACAAGTTGCATCTGACCAGACACTGTTCCTGCCTTTATAGATGGGTGTAGAAATCTAAAGACGGAAAAAAAAAAATCAGCTGCTGGACATACGACCAATAATCTTTTGAATGAAAACCAAGAAATAAATACTTAAGTTATTGGGACAAATTATCAGAAAATGCTAACAGCGCTACCTGCTGTATCTCCTTCTTTCTCTCCGTACTGAAAGTTGCAGTTCACGTTGAAATATTCATCAGTAATTTGGGACAGTAACCTTCATATGAAGGTTAGCACCGTGGGTGATAATTTGTCTGTACAAGGAGCTCAAGACCACTAGAGGAAGGTTTTTCACAGCTTGAGTGACTCGAGGTAAGGTCGTTCTGACTCAGGGCTGTTTGCTCTCTGTGTGCTACTTCTTGCAGGAATGGGGAAAGGACAGCACCGCATGCCCACCAAAGATGAACTGGTGCAGCGTTACAACCGAATGAACACCATCCCACAGGTGAGTGAACAGGATGTATTACAGCCTCGCACGTACGGGATTTACAACATAATAGAAATACTTTATCCTTTGAAAAGATAGTTGGGCTCCGTGAATCCTGACTCCCATTATACACAAAGAAGAAAATGAAGGAAGGAACAGAAGCGCTGAAAGATATTGGTTTCCAGTTGAGGACAATTTTTTGTATATTGAAACGAAATGTTTCTTACAATCGCTGTGTCTCGGTTCTGATTGTTTCAGTGTTTGAGATCATTAGAGTTGAAGCACGGTCTTTACTGCAGCTGCTTGCCGGGATTTAACTGTTGCCTCTTTCTTTCAATAGAGCCGTCCAATACAATCGAGGTTTCTTCAGAGTCGAAACCTGAACTGCATCGCTCTGTGCGAAGGTAATAACGAGCGGAGGGTATAATACATGTGAAAGCTGAAATAATGATGGATATAAGGGCTGTCACAATATCAGATTCTCACAGAGTGTTTATTGCAGCATAAAGAATTCACAATACCTACAGAAAATATGTACAAAAAGATATGCTCAGTCAAATTTATCTTTAACTCAGTGTGTTATCTGTTGTTTGGCAAATGTATAACATTAAACTACAAGTCTGGGGAGGTGTAGAAACAATCTGTGACAATAAATGTACAGAATTTTACAAAAGAACATATTTACCGTTCTGTGGCAGCTGGAGTTAAGGTGCATCACCGCCACCTACTGTCACATAACAAGAAGGGACAGAAGGCTGAAATGATTTAGGAGGCGATGTGTATCCACACAGTATTATTACATGTGTATTATTAGCACAATATCAGTATTTCGTTTTTAAATATCAGGATTATCATCAATAACGGTATATCACGGAAGCCTGTGTCTCTGATCATTTTAATTTAATGTTTACTTGTTCAGACATGATTTATATGAGTAAGTCTCTTTCATCAAATTGGGCAAAAGAAGACAGTTGAAAAACTTAAAAGGCGAAAAGGAAACACCCTAAAATTGCATCAGAAAATTTAAAATAAACCTGGGTTATTTGAGGAGTGTGTGTGAATATAATAAAAACATGTATACCAGTTCTAAAAAATAGACCAATATGATTATTATGCAAACAAAGAGGTGAAATAAAGCACAACACTAAAGATAAGAATTGAGTTTAAGCACTTAAGGTGTCATGTATTTTAATTTAAGTTAGTGTATGATACCAAAAACAACAGCATATCAGCACTACTGCAACTGAAAATAAAAATAACAATAGAAGAAGAAAGTACAATAAGACCGTGTTTGATACTGTTGGTGTAACGTGTGTATTTTATCCTTTAAATAGTTATCACATCGAAGGATCTGCAGAAACACGGCAACATCTGGGTGTGTCCGGTGTCCGACCACGTCTGTACTCGCTTCTTTTTTGTGTGAGTGTCTCCAAGTATCATTACATTAGGCAGGAGTTTGTATAGCAGCCAGTAAATCTTAAGTTCATTATCACGCTTATATAACGCATTGTTAATCATAAATGAAAAAAAAAAAAGGTTGTATATGCTGCAGTCGTCCCATGTCACCCATTATCATTTAAAATGAGCAGTGAATGATTTGTGCTGATGGGTGTGCGGCGCTAGAACTGCACTCGAGTGGGTCCCTCTCAGGTCATAGCCTTTCAATATGGATGTTTAACGCTGTGTTTTGTGGCTCGGCAAATCAAAAACATGGCCGCTGATGTCCAAGCTTTTTGGACACGCGCTCATTCACCAGATGGCCAAGTCTATTATTATGTCCACTGCTGTCTTCCGAGTTGGAAATTGGATTTTGAGATGGCCCGCAATCAAATTTAAATCGCGGCTAAATATAATCGAGTTCTGAACTTGCGCTCAGTGTGCGGTTGTATTTTTCAGTTTGAAGAATCGGATAGAAGAACAACAGGATGATTTCACGTGTCAGACCTCGCAATTTCTCTGCTTCCTCGACAAAAATAAATCACAGAGGCTCACTTCTGTACATAAAAATAACTTCTTTATCACCAGTATTTTGCTTTGTTAATAAGATAAGGATAATGCTAAACTGTGTGTCTGCTTATTTAGTCTTCAGCCTAGTTCCTTATTCCAACGAGCAGCAACACACATCAGAGAAAACCGTAAAGATGCTAGGTTTTTATTTTGTTGACGAGAGGATGAAAAGAAAACAGAAGGGATATCATATCCTCATGTCGACTCACGTTTCTGGTGTGTGCAGGTATGAGGACGGCCAAGTAGGAGATGCCAACATCAACACCCAGGAGCCTAAGGTGCAGAAGGAGATCATGCGTGTGATTGGGACCCAGATCTACTCCAGCTAATGGAGGTTCTCCATTCGTCTCTGGGGCAGAGGCACGCAGGCAGGCAGACAGCGAATGTTTGGGCGAGCTGACCTCAGGCCTGATGCTGAAGGCCGCGGGCGCTCTAGAGCACATTATTTCTAAAGTCGTTTTGTTCTGGTCCTCTCATTTTCCTCTCTCTCCTTTGTTCCTCGTCTCCAAGTGGTTTTACGCATTATATGTTCGTTAGACCTTCGGTTTTGGTCTCACGTGGTTCAAGTCAGTCGGTCTGCTTTTTCTCAGTTCACGTCACCTTCCATCAGAACTGTAAAACACTGATGACGACAAAGGAAGTCACCGGTGTGGCTCCACCAGACAAAGACACACTGTCAAACCCAGGGTCAGCTGGGCTTTCTTCGTACTTGCTGCACTTTTACTGATCCTTTGGACTAATTATCTCTATTTATCATTTCTCTTTGTGAATTGTAAAAAAAAACAACATCATTCCAAGTGATAATTAGATCCCTTTGTGGAAAATAAGTGATGGATTTACATGCACATTGAAGTTTGTTCTCTTATTGTGTTTGCAAAGGCATTATCTCTGATTCATTTATTTAATATTCTTTGACAAATGACATGAATTAAGGCCGGTGACATGATCATATTGTTATCCGAGGGGCGAGCTCTGCTCCGTCGCTTATCCCTGATTCACTCGACGGAGCTTCCAGAATCCAGTAAAGCGAGGTGTGGCTTGAACTCAAGTTGCCTAACACTGTAGGCACTTTTTGATAACATTATCAAGTGTAAAAATCCAGCTATTAACAGTGTTATGATTTTTATTTCAGAACTTAAATTGGTTCTGATTGACGATGCACTTTTCAAAAACCTCACAACCCCCAAAAGGTCAAAGAGAGCGGACAGAAGAGTAACAAGGCAGGGTCGTACAATATCCTCACAGCTCCTCCTCAATATTTCTGGTGTGAACATTAATGAAATTATATTCTGTGAGGCAAAAGGGCTCCCACTGCGAATCAACACTCACGTCTGAAGCTTCTTGCACTCACCAATGTTTTAAGTTTATTTTTCTTTAGTGTTCGCAGTGGTATGCTTTAATTTGTCTGGCCTGAAAAGCTGAAATATGGAACTGGAGTACTATGTTTTTTCTCCGTACTTGCCAGAAAGGTTTGAGCAGTTTGACATTTTGAAGACGGTAACCGCAGATAAAATGTCGTCGTATCCGTCAGCTGCAGGGCTCGTAACGTTTCGAATCTGCGTTAATGTAAAATATTCACGAGAGCTGAGAAATGAAAACGGTGCGTCAAGACCTGGTCGCAGTGAGTTTGGTGCCCCCAGAGTTGTTCAAGAAATTGCTCAATGGAGGATATTTCAGGCGTATCTTAAACTGGTTTAACTCTCAACAACAGCAATACAGATACAATATCACAGTTAAATTACACACATATGACCATCGTCTTACTCTGGCTGCAAACAAAAAAACAGAAAACCGTGGATTTGATTTCATCCGTGGACACGTTATATATCTGTTGCTTTTTGTTCTATGTTCTTAAAAAAAAAAACTACCACAATCTGTCCTGTGCGGATATTTTGTTCATCACTTTTTTCTTAAAGTGGTGAGTATCTCATTTTTCAAAAAAACCCCGAATCTCTTTGTGTACGAGCAACGCCACACATTGGATTCACAACCTACAAAATCCACTGTACAGATAATTCATGGACAATTTCACCAAACTATCTACTGACAGTATCCAGTCAAGGAGCTCACGTCCTCCCAGGCTCTGACTAATGGACACTGGATGACATAGATCCGCATTAATGTGCAAACTCTTACGGTTTCAGCCCTCGGAGATTTGCAACCTTGTATAGCTAATCGAGTTTATCAGTTAGTCATGTACTGTATGTATGTATGTACGTGTGGGTTTGTATTTTCTTGACATTATACTAGACATTGCACTTATTCAACGTTTGCCTAAACTGGAGAAGATGCGCTGTCCTCAGACCTGCGACAGACGAGTAGTAGTGGAGGAAAAAAAGAAGAGGAAAAAAAAAATATATTTATGGAGTCAGTGAGACTATAATATCCAACATCTTAACCAAGTCTGTGCCGAGACGGGCTTTCAGTCTCCTGTCTCCTGGAACTAAAAAAAATTCTGACTACTGAATGGACTTTTGAGGCACTGAAAGCGAGAGCGAATTGTAAATAAGGACATTGGAAAAACTCTGTTGAAATGAAATGCATTGCCCAGAAAGAAAGACGGACATGTACAGCTCACTCATTGTGTGAGCATTGTCTGTGCTAATAGCTGATGCCTGTTTTTTTGGCGAGAGATTTGAGCAGCAAGATTCACTTTGAGAATCCATTCTCCCCCACCCAGCTGTCTGTCTCCGGTGAGTAATGTTTGTTTTCCGAGGACGATGTTGACGACAATGGTGGTGATTATGATGATGATGATGATGACGATGACGAAAAGAATAAAGCCTGATTTTGCACAGTTTTATATACAGTCTCCTTTTCTTTGATTTCTCTGTGGATAATAGTTTGGTCATTAAATGTTTGAATTGTCTGTCTGTGAGCAGAAGGGGGCACCATTACTCCACCAACACACCCCTGAAACCACCTGAGTCCTCTATTCTATTTGATGTCTAGACTGAAACTCAAACCAGACTCCTTTTTTTTTTTTTTTTTTTTTGTTCCTTCTTGCATTCATAACTCTCACGTGTATAATTACTTGCGAGAGTTCATGCAATTATAAGTGAATTATAATGTTCTGAGTCTGCGGACCTTTTCTTTTTCCACGTGAATCAGATTTCCTCAGAAGTTCACACAGTGACGTAAATCAATTATCTGCAATCAGCACTTCTATTCATAGAGGCATTATGTCCCGTATTTAAAAAAAAAAAGGTTTTAATTGAAACGTGCTTCTGAGATATAATTCACCGGTGTTTGTGTTTGTCACAAAGCATGTTGGCCACGCGTGACAGAACATGCTGCTCTAGTGATTCTCGCCTGAAAATAGTATTCATCGATGCATGAAGACAGACGGAGGGGAAAAAAAGTTGGGTGAATAATAATCACAGCCTGACTGATAAACAAAATGTCTGCCCTGCTATCGCCACATTGTTAATATATATCCTGTGCAAATATAAGGAGAGAAGCTAGTGGATATAAACACTGACGTGCATAATATACATTCATCTACTAACTTGAGCGATGCATGAAAAACGGATGGTTAGTCTGTCTCTACACCACAAACACACCAAACATCTTTTTTTAAGGACACGTGATAAAACACACCTCAGTTTTTAAACATGTCACCACAGGTCAAACAGATTTCTCATTTCAGAACGTATTGATTCCCTCCTGAGGGAAGCGGTGCAGGGCGGACCGATATACCGCCGCGTGCCGCAGCACCTACGGGCCCGCTAAAAAAACCACATCTGAATGTTTCAATTCATTGCATCACAAATTCATCCAGGTTTTACATTGATTCCTCCTAATCTGCCCTGGTTCAAATACGGCCTCAAAATAGAGCAGACCGCTAACAGTTGTTGACCCCCCCTCCCCCCATCCCCATTTGCTCACTCCCCCCCTCCCTCCCCTGCTGTCTGTCTGAGTCTCCGACCACAGAAAAGCTCTCCTCTTTCAAGAACCAGCTGAACACATCTGATCCCACTATTCTGCTGCAGAAGTCCGGTCTGATGGCTGTTTTGGCACGGAAGGCCCTCGTCTGTATACCGACAAGTGCTGGGTGTGTAGAGAGCGGGTATAATCACGGGGAAGCTGGAGCACTCATGGACCCTTGAAAGGCACTTTATGTGTGTATTTGTGGCGACGGTAATTGGGCCCCTCCCTTCGCGAGCTGACCCATTTGACGGGGCCTGTGGCTGGGGCCCTTGTACTGATATCTGTATATGTGTGTGTGACTAGCAGATGATGTGTTCGGTTCACGTGTTAGTATGATCTCTGAAACCCGGCCCTCATGTTGGACACGGTCCCCTGGTTTGGCTTTGTCCCCCATTACCAAAGCCAGCTGGCTGGCGGCACACAACTGCACGTCGTTCAGATCCGACCGGGGCTTTTTGCTTTGTGTAGTTCAACCGTCCGCCACTGAGGGGAGCTCTGGTGTCATTCTACTTTGCCCTGTTTCGACGGCTTTCTTTGCATACTTAACACACACACACTGACACATACGCACCGGGCATTAGAACACACACACACACACACACACACAGGTAAACACACACTACGCTGTGGTTGTTTGGTCAGATAAAGGACTAGTGACGGGAGGGCAGGGGGTCACTGAGGGTGTCTGGCCCTCGGCGGAAGCGACTGCTCTCAACCTCCCTCTCTCCTTCCTCTGTAATAAGTGTGACCGTTTGATTTCTGCACAAAAGGAGCAATTACAGGGAGTTGTTTAATCACCCACACTTTTATTGAGCTTGGGGTCTCTTAGCTTGCAGCTCAGGCCCCCGTCGTCGGCAGCGGCGGGCGACAGGAGTGACAGAGAAGGTCGGTGGTTTAACGGGGCGCGAAGGGGTCTCGTTTGAGTTAAGACTTCGCAGGCTACTCTGCACGCTGCGGAGGCCCCCGGGACAGAGACAAAGAGGTAGACGAGACCAGAAGACAGGCTGGCCAGCCAGGCAGAGAGATAGATGGACTTAGCGGAGAGAGGGAGACTAAAGGGCAGAGTTTGGGGGACACATCAGAATCCGAATCACTTTATTCGCCAAGCAGGATGAATGTGCAGGAGTTTTCTCTCGCCGCTGTTTTGCGGCGAGATACGGTGAGAATTTATGCGATGACACAAAACAAAAGGGGCATTCGGGGTACATGACAGTTGCACTTGTTGAGCGGGCGGTGCAGCGAATTCCCAGGAGTGCAACGAGAAGCAGCGTCTGGCGGTTTTAGAGAAGAATGCTTCGGGTATGAACAAAGCCCAGACATAATTTTCTGAAACCTTACAAGCAGTGCAGCATGCGTGGACTTGTGTGGACATCGTGAGAGCAGGGGAGGCATACAAAAATGTTTTTTTAACAAAAAGAGAGAAGAAAAAACAACAGGATTCGATTTTCCTACTTTACAGTCAGCCCAGAGCCCCAGTAAGCCCAAACTCCCATTCAAAACAGTACCGAGCACTGTCAGTGTCAGTGCTTTTTATTGAATTTTCAGCCCGGGTGTTACTCTATATTTGTGTGCATGCCGAGTGCCTCCTCCTCCTCCTCCTCCTCCTCCCTGGATATGAATGATGGAGTACAAGTCCTTGTCTAGTCCCTCAGAGATGGCAAGGAAGGTGGTGTTGGTGTGAGGCGAGGAATGGCGAAGGGGGTGGCGGGGGATGGAAGAGCCGATGGTGGCAGTGTTTTTTTGGGGGGGTGGGGGGGGGGGAGAAGGAAGGGTGAGGAAGTGGGGAGGAGGGCGGGGGTTGTTGTTTTTTTTGGGGGGGGGGGATTTTTTTTTTTTCCTTAAATGGCACAAACTGGGAAAGAACAGCACCGCTCTGTGGTGACCAAGGGGAGACGGGCGTGGGTGAAGAGGGAGGGAGGGCTGCGAGGAAAGAAGAAGAAGAAGGAGAAGAAGAAGAAGAAGGAGAAGAAGAGGAGGGTAGAAAAGAGATAGAGAGTTGGAGAGGATGAGAGGGAGAGGGAGGGAGGAAAGGGAGTACACCATCGCTGCTCATAAAGCCAACAGCTGTGTGGGTAATGTTTTGTGACACCGAGCCTCTCCGAGCCCTTCTGTTTCCCAGAGAGCTAGGAGACGCCATATTCCGTCGTCACAAATGGCTCTGTCATTCACCCCCTAAGTCTTAATTATCGCTCCCGGTTTTTTGGCCACGTTTTGCTCAGGCGTATGGATCCATCTGCACGCTGTATAATTCCACTCCGCAATTTACAAGTGGCATTTATTACAATGGCCTCGGCGGCGTCTCCTCTTTAACACCGGCAGCCCTTTTTTTTTCCAGAAAGACGAGAGGAGGGGGGGGAACAAAAGAGCAGTGCAATCTGGCAGCAACAGTGCCCACCCTCAGTTCCCCTCAAATCTCTCTCTCTTGTCTTTTTTTTTTTCCATCTGTACCCTTGCTCTCTCCGTACAACTATCTCTCTCTCCACCCCCGTATTACTAATTTTTTCCGCTTCTATTTGTGTGTGTGTGTGTGTGTGTGTGTGTGTTTTCCCTTTGTTATTAATTTAATTTTTATGGGATTCAAAGTACTTCGCACAAACCGCCCCCTATCTGCCTCGGAGCAGAGGAAAAGGAAATAGCTGATGTTGATTTTTTTTTTTTTTTCCCTCTCCTCTCCCCCTCTTCGTAATTCATTTTGGATTAATTCCCCTGTCTTCAGAGACAATCCTAATTCTTTATTATTTCCACTTCACAGGCTTCATGACATCCCCATATCCACATATCATATCCAGGGGGAAACTTTACACCCTGCAGACCTCCCTGTTTTTTCTCCTCCTCTCTCTCTCACACCTCCCTTCATTTTCTCTCCCTCTCTCTCCCTCTCTCTCTCCCCCCCCTCTCTCTCTCTCCTTCTCTTTCCATCCATTCCTCCACTACATCCTCCCAACTCTGTCTCGCTCAACCAGCGTGAACTTAGCCAGCTTCTTCCCCAAGCCGCCAGGCTCCCGTCTACAGAGACAGGGACCCAACAGAAGTCTGCCGCCTGTCTCTTTCTCTCTCTCTCTCTCTCTCTCACACACACACACACACACCTCCAATCCATCATAACGTTGACGTGTGTGTGTGTTCATGCCTGCTCATGTCTCCCTATTCATACGGGAATAAGAATGACACAGTGTTCATTGCCTTTAAAGTGCCAACGAACTAAAAATTTATATAGGCTTAAAAAAATAAAAATAAAATCCACATTCATTTGTCACTTGTCTTCCCTCTCCTCGTGTCGCGCTCTGCACCCGCTCTTTCCTTTGACTCCCCCACAACAGTCACTTGTCAATTTCCTCTGCTATTAGAGATGCTCATTGGCAGATGGACACTCAGGCTCGTCATATAGCAGCTCGGCTCTCGCCTCCGTCTCCCCGCTTCTCTATCTTTTTCTCTCTCTTTGACTCTCCCGGCCGCTCTTTTCCCCCGCCGTCCCTCTGTCCCCTCTCATGTTTTTTTTTCTTTCTTTTTTTTTTTTTTTTTTTTACTGCCACTGCATTTCATTTTCTTTTTCCTTTTCTCCTTATCTCTCTCCCTCTCTGCCTTCCTATTCATCTGCATCATTTTCCCCCTCTCTGTATGCATCTGTCTCTCTTCTCCCTTTGTCTTTCTTTTTTTCCGCTCTTTCTCTCTGCTTTGTGATTCCTCTCTCTTTTTTTCTTTTTTCCAGGGTGTGTTTCCTCCCCCCCACCACCACCCCAACCCTGCACATGTCAAGTAGTTTTTCAAATAAGCCCTTCTTCAGATTTTTAGGAGCCATTTTTTTTTTTTAGCTGCTGCCATGGGCGCCCTCCTTTGTCCCACACCTACCAAACACTCATGCACAAAACTCATACCCAGACACACACACACACACACACGCACGCGATGCCCCATCTCCAATTCACTATTAAGTGGGCCCTGAATTTCCCCTGAGCTCTGGTATGGTGGCGGCCGCCTCTGGAGTCCGGCTGTGCTAGATGTGTTGTCTGCTCCCTTACCATTCAATTACCCTCCTGTAATCTGACAGGCTCCTCATGGCCTGCACTGGGACAATCATGAGTGTGTGTGTGTGTGTGTGTGTGTGTGTGTGTGTGTCTATTTCTGTGTGGATGTCCACCGTTATGTCTGTCTCTGTGAGCGTATCCCTGCTTTTTCAGACGCACGCAGAGGCGAGGGGCGTGTTTTTTCCACATTGTCTGCTTTGCTTCTTCTTCTTTTCCTTATTACTCCTCTCACTCAAAGTCTCCCCCAGATCTCCGGGCCCCCGAAGTCACTTGACATCCCGCTACACCCGTAGAAACACACACCGACGGAATGAAAGTCTCGCAGACCGACGGCCAAAGCCAACATTTTGCTCTCTCTCCTCCTCCTCTCTGTTGTTATTTTGCCGTTAAAAACGACCTCCCCCTCCCCTTATCGCTCTCTTTCCCTCCCCAACTCCATCTCTCTCTTCCCTTCTCCATCACTTTATCGTGCCCCCCCCCCCAATCACTGTCCCCATGTTTTCTCTTTTTATCTTCATCTACTCCCTGTGTCTCCCCGCTGTCCCCCCCTCTCTCTCTGTCTGTGCGAGGCAGGCTGGCTCTCGGTGTTGACCTGAGAAGGACTGACATTCAGAGGCCGGTCCCCTGCCTGCAGCACTGACATTTCTGCCAGACTTTGATGGTGCCTTTGAACAGAGATGTGTGGAGGGAAGAGCTGCCTGTCTCTCCGCCTTCCAGCAGCTCCAGCTCTGCTTCTCCACCGCTCAGAGTGAGATGTACCGAAAAAGCAGGGGCCGCTCCCCCCGTCACACGGAAGGCGTTCGCGGGCAGGGTCCCGCACGTTCACGCGCCAACACCTGAACTCATTTACTTAGCCTCGTTTACACAGGTGCTCATTTTCTCACGCGCGCAAAATTGTAGTGTTTTTTTTCTGCATGCATGCATCTGCATCTGGGATCTGTGCACTTGTATGTGAAAAAAACAAACACACACACACACACACACACACACACACACACACACACACACACACACACACACACACACACACACAGATGCACAATCACACACCTCCTGCTGGGATGCCTTCAAAGACCCGTCGTCGCCCGACCCCCCCCCCCTTCAATAAAACTGGCGCGGGGAAAGAGACAGAGGGGTTTTGGAGGGGGACCCGGTTATCTCTCACACCTCTCCCCCTATCTACCCAACCCCCCTCCAACTCGCCAACCGCCCCACCCCCCCCACACCCCCTGCTGTGAGGCCTTCAAAGACGCCCATGTCACTCCGCTAACCCTGTAGCTCCAGCTCCACCTCCTCCTCTTCTTCTTCTTCCTCAATGCCTTCCAATCTTCTCTAACCTCTCCTCCATGCACCACACTCCCTTTGTTACCGTCTCTTCACACAAGGTTACAAAACACAGAGGAGCCAAAAAAAAAAAAAAAAAAAATGAAATGAAAAAAGAAGTGGAGACAGGAAATTGCTTGATGGGAGTTGCTCTTCTGACAATCAGGACGGCATGATGTAAAAATGGCGCTCTGTTCCGTTATTCAGTGAATGCCGGTTCTGTGCCAAACTGCCTGCTTTGGCAGATCCCCTCCTCTCTCTCTCTCTCTGCTGTCACTGAGGGGAATGGGATTTTTTTTTCTTTTTCATGTGTTGGAGGTAGGGACCAAAGCATGTGGTGCTGTGTGAGTCTAATTAAAATGACTTGGCTATTTTGCCATGCGATGGTGTCTCAGAGAGGTGGATGAGAATCGAAATACTTAATTTTGTTTCGCTTGGTTCTTCCTCTCTGTGGAGTTGGACTGAGCTGAGCCTTGATGAGAGTGCGGATTTGACAGCTGTGCATGCAAGCGGACGCAAATTTGTTTCTGTGTGTGCCTCTGTGTGTGTGTCTGTAGGCGTGTGTGTGTGTGTATGTGTGTGTGTGTGCACGCTGGCAAAATTTTAATAAGTCCCTTAATTTGTATTCCGTCCTATAGTCATAAATAATTTAATGTCCAATGCAGGAGCATTAAAATGTCCGGACCACAAAGTGTAGAAATTGTGGTGCTCTTGTCAGGCAGTTTATCAGCTGAGTTTGACTTGACTCATGTCTGCTTTATTGATGTTCCTGGAAAGAAGCATGAGACTGATTTCCCAGACCCCCCTGATGAAAGATATACTGCCAAAAAAAGTCCGTCTTGTATTATTTCATCCCATTATCTGTCTTTACATCAGTCGTCTTGTGCAGTAAAACATTCAAGCTTTTGTGGGATGGATTCCCTCGCGTCTAATGCAGCCCGGCCACTTTCAAATGCCTCCTCGAATTAACTGACATTTCCTTGAAAAACTCAGATTAATGGCTATCTTTGAGGACGCTCTCACTTGTTTTTGAGGAAAACTGCATAAGAAACTATGTCTGAGAGATTATTGCCAGCGAAACCAGAGTTAAATTCTGCCCCTGGCAACTGGGCCGACCACCCACCTGCAGGAATAAATCTTAGCTAAGTACGTTTCTGCAGAACCACAGATGTTCAAGCTGTACAGTTTGCTAATGTCGCAACTTGAGGTTTGTCTCCTCTCACCATGCTCTGCTATATGCTCCGGTTAGGTTTATGCAGAAAAAAACAACAGAAAACACTTGATTATGGAAATGAAAACGTCGTGGTTAAAACACTCAACTGGAGATGTCCCCAGGTCTACTTAAACATATCCTTGAACTGCGGTCGCTCCTTCGGCAGCCTCGCCACCTGTAACTCTGTCTGAATTGCGTCCATTTGTGAAACTGAACTGTCGATTTAAAAAAATAAATAAATAAATAAATGGTTGAATGAATTCTGAATTTTTTACATTTAATATAGTGAAACTTATTAAACTGAACTTTTTTCTTCATTCCAGCAGTCACATGGAAGCACTGCTTTCATTTCCTACCCTGGATCGGAGGGCAGCGTGTTCCTCCGAGGATGCCAAAAGTGCGTTAACACTCCTCACTAAGTGTGTCGATTTTATCAGCCTAGTTGTCCTTGTTTAATTAAGAAAAGCAAGATTTGGAGAATGAGTTTGCGGACTAATTGTGCCTCGACGCGTTTCTTCTTGTGTGTGCAAAAGAGAGGAAGTGACAGGTCCAACGCCTTTGAACAGCCCTCTGGCCCGGCAGCGTGGCATGATTCCACCTCAGCCTTTCTTGCCAGCTTAGCTCCATCCCCCTTCTTCTCCTCTCTCCTCCCTCCAAGCTGGGGGCCCCAGGGTGCCTGCAGCCTGCCTGTACTGGGCTATTGATTGGGAACAGGGCTGCAGCTCACCTGCTAATTGAAAGCCGATTGGGGCCCTGGGGCAGAGCTGTAAAACAGGCCCCACGTGGCATTAAAAGCTGAAGGCTGACGGGCCACTGTAAATCCAGAGCTGCTAATAGTGGTGCTGTATATCCATCTGGGTTAGAACTGGATGAGTGTGTGTGTGAGTGTGTGTGTCCATGTGTATGTGCTTTATTTCGTATGTGCGCACACGTACATGATTTGCGGTGCGTGTGTGTGCATCTTAATGCCTGCACATACATGAACTGTGTGTCTTTAAGTGCATGTGCTGTTTTATTACAGATGTGCTAATCACATGCGTTTAAATATGTGTGCGTGCAAGTTCAAGTGGGTACATCGGCGTGTGTGTTTATGTGCATGTGCTCAGCGGCACCGCGCACACACACACACACACACACACACACACACACACACACTTATGCACACTCATACACAGGTGGTTCGTGGTGACAGTCTGGTCTCCCACGGCACCAGGAGAACAGTCTCGTCTGTAATGGACACATCCTTCCTCTTTTTCAATCCTCCTGACAGCAGCAGCAGCCACAGCTACTCATCCCTGCCTCCCTCCCTTCCTCCCCCTACCGTCTCTCCCTCCCTCTGTCACTCTTTCCCTTCCTCTTCCTCTCTCTTCTTCCTTTGTCTACGCACAAGTCACACCTGTGATCCTCCGCTGAGACGTCAGCTCTTGAGCTGAGCTTCGTTTTTTTTCCTTCCCTCTCACATTATTTCTCTATTTTTTTTTTTTTCATGACTGTCTGTCTCCTCTCTCATCTCCCTTTCTCTCTCATTTTTAGTCCATCTATGTATGTCTATATGTAAGGATATCTGAACATGTGGTGCTCCAGCTCATCTCAGAGGTGTGTGATGAGTTGAGGTCAGCCGCCCAGTCAGGTGTCTCCAACTTGCGACACCATCTCGTCATTGATCTCACTTTGCGCACGGGGGCGCTGATGCAGGAAATATATTCCCCAAACTGTCTGCCAAATTAAAGGCACGCTATTGTCTAAGATATCTTTACTTGTACAAAATGAAGCTGACCCGAAGCAGCTCACAACCGACAAAATCTGTCCGCATACTTTTGGCCACAGACTGTATCTATCTGTCTATCTACAGTATCTTTCTCCCCCTCGGACTTAGTTTTTCTTCCATTAAATCTCACTCTGCTCTTCACTCTCCCTCCTGCTCCGTCTCTCTGTCTCTCTGTCTGTGTCTCTCTGAGCAGTGTGATTGAGTAGGGAGGGGTGCTGGCCGTCCTGCAGCATGGCGCATGGAAACAGAGGTTAATTGGATTGTAATTAGAGCGGAGGTGATTAATTGATAGCATCTGTAAATTTGGATGTTTCCATTGTAAATGTGACAAATGAGAGCGTGGCAGGCCGGAGGAGGAAGGGCAGAGAGAGAAAGAGGAGAGAGAGGGAGAGACGGAGAGAGACACACATGCATCGGAGGAATGAAGGAGGAGGTGCAGCGATGATGGAGAGAAGGAAAA
This sequence comes from Acanthopagrus latus, assembly GCF_904848185.1. Taxonomy (NCBI): domain Eukaryota; kingdom Metazoa; phylum Chordata; class Actinopteri; order Spariformes; family Sparidae; genus Acanthopagrus; species Acanthopagrus latus. The sequence goes on from NC_051042.1 coordinate 29,919,196, forward strand.
GACTGAGACAGAAAGGTTTATTTATAGTTATTGGTAGACGATGGGGGCAACATGTCATTGTAATATATTACTTTAAGGAGTAACAATGTGTTGCAAACAGGATGTTGGTAATTTTATACATTTACCATGTCAAGTAATGCATTACTGACAGTGTTTACTGTTTTTAAAAAAAAAAAAAAATCCACATTGCGCTTCAAAAAACCCCAGAGGGAATTTCCTGTTGCCGTTGAGTCAGACTCTATGTTCCTGAAAATGTTTATTTTGTTTATCCAAATGTACAGAGTGCAGCTGTTGCACACCTCAAGGTCGACAGGTGGGTAGGAGAAGGCCGAAGGCCGAGGAAAATCAGGAAAAACACTCCCGCTCACTATACCTAATTGCAAGTGATGTGGTTAGTGTTTTATTTAAACGTACTACATGTAGTTTTTAACTGGATTCGTGCAACAGTCTTAATGATGCCTCTATATGACCTACATAAGTAAATAAGCCCTTCAGCGAGAAGATTGGCTATTTCAGTACAGCTATTATAGTTGTTCTTAATGCCACCGGGTTGAATTCCAACTTATACAGGTTGGCTGAGTCATTAAAATCTAAAAGGTTTTTCATGGTGCGGTGGTGACGATGATTTGAGGAGTCACACACTCTGAGGAAAAAGCTGCTATGAAGACTGGTAGTGCGCCTGTAAAACAGGGTATACTTTGTCTCACCATCATAATATTACAGATCTTACACGGCTACAAACAGATGCATTACCTTGGTGCTGTGTAGCCTGCAAAGAACTGTGTCCAAAAAAAGAAACATTAAACAACAAACAACAAACATTAAATATGTTCAATGCGGTGGTGCTCGTACCAGTTTTGTCCACAGGGGCCGCCAGAATCAACAAAAAAATAAAGTTCCTAGTAGCGGCTTTAAAAATGTCTGGGCTTTTTAATTGTTCCTTGTCGTTACCTACAACTGGATTTAGTTAAGAAGATTGATACCTCATATCTGTACACTAGTTATAAAGCTACTGCGACTTATCGATTAGCTTAGCGTAGCATAAAGAGTGGAAGTAAGGGGAAACATCTAGCCCGGCTCCGTTTAAGGGCAAAAAGTTCAACCTGCCAGCACCTCTAATGCAAAAAAATCAACACAAGTGTTTAGTCATGCAAAAAAATGAAATGAAGAGTTGTGGTTGAGCTAATCTTGACCCAACTAAGACCGCTTTCAGACAGAGTGCCATCAAAAATTGCTCTTCCTGTGTTCATTTAAACGAGACTGTTCTGCAGTCTGCTCTGTCGATGCAGAGGGGGTTCCAGTGTAATAAACACAATGCAAGGTGCAAGGGCAAATTCCTACAAAGTTCCCTTCGTAAAGGTCCCTCGTAGAGTTTTGGATTCTCAAAAGCCTTCAAATTCTTGGATGTATTATTCAACCTGGACTTTCTGGATCATATTTAATTCATTATCTGACCAGCTAGCCACAGATTTTTACTATTAATGTAACCTCCCACTCAAATACCTTACACGACATATATTAAAATCATACATTATTATATCAATGGATTTCTTTTTAAGGCCCAACAAAGCAGAGTCAGGACAACACACAGCTACACTGGGTTATGTGTGATTCATGCCGCAACTTTAAACTAAACTAAAAAAAAAAATCCCCATGAAACTACAGTAATAGAGTATTAATATATGAGCTGGTGGTTCACTCATGAGAAACTTTTGTGAATTTTTTGATTTATGCACAAAATCAGGTCTGTAGTTAACATATCTGTTAGCCTGCGGGAGTTTCATGATTTATTCTGTGATATAAATCACACCTGTTAAATCTCAGCTGAATTCTGATGCCACAAAATGTCAGCTTTCTGCTATCTACTATTCATTATCTGCCACATTCACAGCCATAAAAAAAAATCTACTGTTGGGCGACCTCCCAAAGAATTAATTGTCCTATACCAGTTCTAGTGCTATTTTTGTCTTACATTGAAACTTTGTCTCTTCGTCTCACAGAAGAGAGTTCTGATGTCTGTGATTGAGATTAACATGAAAAAATCCATACGAATGTATATTTTGTCAAAATGCTGTATTTTCCCTTAACATTGAATGATTCCGATCTGTGTGGGATTGTGACATGCACTGCTCCCTCACTCATGTTTGACTGCTCTTACCGCTGTTTATATAATATTATGACTCATGCCATTTCTCACATGGGCACAAACGCTAAAATGTACCATATGGCGAAGGTGTGAAAGAGGCGCCGTTGAAGGTGTGTAATGTCTTTGTCACAAGTACATTCACCCTTTCCACCAACCTCTTTATATGCAGCCTATACAGTAAGATAAATACTATTTAATGTCCGGGGCGGAGATCCAGGCCTACATAACACACGTACACGGCTATTTTGAAAATGTTTGCCCAGGCGAGCGTTTCTGAAATAATCTCCATCCATAAAACACACACATATCTCATGGCCATTCATGTACACTGGCTGTGCAACAGGAAGCAGATTGTATACTCCGCAGCTGGTTGCTTAGTTACAGAAAATACTATGAGCGAGGCAGGGAAAGGTGACTGAATGTGATTCTACTCAGATGAAAACAGCATTATCTGGGAGCATTCTAACACTGTCAACACCAGTTTTCATCTCATTACCATCACTGTATAATCAATGTTCTTTCCTGTCCTTCTGCACACAGACGATATATAACATCTGAACGACAATGTGCAAACTCAACTACTCCAATATCATAACATATATACTGTGAGTTATATATACTGGAAGTGAACGTGGGAGTCTGCGTCATTGTTTTCAAAAATCTTAAATGTAAACTCTAAAAGTGGAGTTTCCTCATCCTGGAAAGAGTTTTCCAAAAAGGTATTTTATCAGTGACCTAAAACACTTGTACATGGGTACGAAAAGCAAAAATGCATTTCAAGAAAACGCTAAAAATTAAGAAATACAGATGTATGTGTAGACAGGGCTTCAGTCTGCATGCACAGCAGTGGACCAGTGTTGAGTTTGGCAGCTATTTTAGATTTAGTCTTATTAGTTTGACTATAACTTTAGTCACGTTTATTCCTCATAGATTTAAGTTAACAACACATTTACCAGATAGTGATTGAAATGCTGTTTTCAGAAGGTGAGGACGAGTAAGTTATTCGCAGGCGGTACACGTAACAGCAGCAAGACGTAACGGCCATTTAGACACAATTCCCTGTATGTTTTACTCAAACAGGACAGTAAGTTGTATGATAAAGCAAATCATTTGTCCGACCAAAATTTGTACTTGTCCGGGACAAGTTGTGACATTCATTGCAAAGTTGTAAATGTTATACTCACAAGCTTTGAATCTAGAGAACTGATGTTAGCTAACACATTATTCCAGCCTGAAGTCTGGGTCATTTATTCATTATTTTGTCTCCACAAACTGAAAAACTGAAAAGAAAAACTGTCTTCCAGCCAGGCTGAGCCCCCGTGGTTAACAGGAAATAAATACATTTTGGGACAGCATCATCTGGGATTCTGCAGACGCCAATCAATGACAGGGACGTATTAGTTACGTATAACCTCCCATCTTAGTCATGGAAAAAGACTAGCTGATGAACATTTTTCATCATAGTTTCTGTGTGCACACACAGGTTAACGACATTCATAGTAGATGATACCAAACTAATGCAAGCCATCAAATGAAGGCATCAACCAGGCATACAGAACTCAAGGCTGGTTTTCCCTCATCTGAACACAGAGAAATTAATAAGGCTGTACTTTTTACAGTTACAAGTTCTCAGATCTAATTTCTTGAACAGGTGTCACAACTATGAAAACCTTTTCACGGAACGTACGGACGGCTCACGATGGCTCGCGTGGTTCGTTGCTCAACGGAACAAATTGTTCATTAAGTGTGGGCCTAATGCTCTAACAAATGTTTCAGGAATATTGCTGCGGAGGTCCACACAAGGATGGAATTAAGCTAATCAAATAAGCCTCCAGTCAGGTCCTATCAGACAGCACCAGACTGCAGCAAATGAGCCCACGTCGCAAAATTTACATTTCATCTTCCCCAGGGGACAGGTAGGGTCCCACCTCGCCACCACTTTCCCCCCCAATCAGCATCTGGCTCGTGGAGGAAGACCGGGGAAATGGGGAGAAAGAGGGATGCGGTGGTTCCTTGCCATGCCGTGAAGCTGCTGAACCTCTCTTGCCACTTCCTGGGCACGCTTCCGATGAATAAGGGAGAGAAAATAGAGAAGATGACAGCAGGGGAAATATTTGCTGTTGTGGTTGGAGCGCCGCTCAGATCCCAAGAATGAGGGCCGGGCATATTTGCGCAGCTGTCCTTCTCCCGAGCGCTGAGAGTACCAGTGTGTGCCCGCTGGAGTCTATTTGTTTGTCAAAGTCACTATGCCTTCACTCTGTAAGTTATTTGTGCCTTTGGTTGTGTATCACTTTATATATGTGTGTATATACAGTACACGTGTGCACGAGCGTGCATGTGTGTGTGTGATTGAGTGGGTATCCAGGGAGAAGCAAATCCATCTGTCTTTCTCGGATAAAGATGCCAGAAACAAGGAAGAAGGAGAGAAGAGATCCTGCTCCAAGAGAGGCTGGGGAAGGAAGGAGAGCCAAACAGATGTCCTCCCTAGAACTCCTAACTTGTCTCCTTGTCACCTTCCTCCTTCCAGATGTTCAACTTGTCATCTTCCAGTTTTATGTGGAGGTCTGGCCCTACAGTCTCATGAGAAAAGCCACGCGCCCCATGCAAATGTGTTACTTTCTTAACATATTTGGAACTCGTGTTCCTGAAAATGGGAGAGACAGACAGCCAGATGAGTTAAGACTCGAGGCAAACATGCAGTTCTTGCTGTTTCATGCTTAGAAAAGACAAAAAAAAAGGGGGGGGGCTTGTAATAAACATCTTTTTGTGTTGTGGTGAACTTGCTGCACTGTAATTCCAGCCAACTACGACTAGAAGGTTTATGTATCCCTTTCCAACAGCTTGCTTTCTTTTTCAAATTGATTTTCTTGATGTAAATATGGATTTTTACAGTCTCCCAATTGTACAGTGGGGTTTTGTGCTGCTTGAATTTCCATGCTGGTAACCCGACGACCCGCAATCTCAGGTGTCTGAAACAGTGCCGCGATCAAACGACATTTGATCATCATAGATCCTCTAATATATGGTACATTGAAGACTGTGTAGTTAATAATTCATCAAATGTATTCAACACTACAATAAGACCAGGGTTTTAAAAAAGCTACCTTTAAAGAGGTTAATAAATTATGCATTCATGCTTTTTTGTCAAGCTTTTTTAATGTATAAATAAAATAAAAACTTTTCTTTTTAAGTCATAAGCCCAGGTTTATATTCTCTGCCAACCTTTACTTTCCTTTTGGTCGCTCTTTAATCAAGAGGGAGCCTCCTGCGTACTGTTTGGGACAAAAAAGAAAATATGAAACAGAGACTGACTAAAACTTTTCACTGCAAGGTTGATGGAAAAAGTAGCAGCATTTATCACCGACTCACTCACATTTATAACAGCAGACTTTTCACCTACAAAGGGCTGTGGGCTTGTCACTTTTACAATAGGACATCGACCATTAAAGGCCGTTAGATGTGAACTCAACAACCTGCCAGTCCAAACATTCAACAGCCTGGCAACTCAAACATCAGACTAGCCTGTGAACCTAGCCGTTATGCACTGAGACAGCCTTATTTTTAAGCAGCGCTGTAGGCAGCAACAATTTTCTGAAAATGCCATGGGGTGATGAAGGTATAAGACGATTAAATAATGGAGCAATATACAATTATACAATGCTTATTTGTTATAATGGGGCTCGTCGCCTGCGAGGAGGAGGGTGGGGGGTTTAATGTGTTGACAGTCGGGCATCCTTAACGCGTTGACTTATGTCTTGCACATTGTAGCATCGACATGTAAAGCAACATGTAAAATGCCCCCCAACCCCCATGACGCCACCGTTGTAAATACAAACCCAGGTTGGTAATAATTTGTCAGATGTAATGTGGGTGTGAACTGCAAACAAAACTCATTTCGTCAGAACAATGCTGTGTCTTCTAAACTTGTATCTTGACGTAAGTGTGTATGATACGCTGTGATCCAGAAACAAGTGACAGAGACACCATTCACCCTATCACAAGATACTGCACCATCAAAATGATTGTGAAACTGTTATTTCAAGGTAAACAAAAAGAAAAAAAGAGTTAAATTATGTTGCTTCAAATCTAATAATACCTAAAGAAAAGCATATGATAAGGAGTGTCCCAGTATTGGCCCAATAACATGTCCATCAAGAGCAACTTATCATAAAGGTCAACATTGTACTTGGCTTCCACTAAGCTAATCTTGCTGCTACGCTTGATGAGAACATTTGCATACCAAAGACAAATGACCCATTATCAAGTTTAAATATGTTAAACAGAAGTGCGATAGGTTTGTGCTCCCCAAGGTGTCAAAACTGTGTTTGGCTTCCCCCCCGAGCACACTCGACGCTATACACATACCTCGTGCGCTGCGAAGCAAACTTAAGACTCGACCTACGTAATCAATGCACTCTGATGTACTCCCTCACTACGGAGCTTGTTAACTTTTCGCTCTCCAGGACTTTTACCTTTTGAAGTGTGTGGGGTAAAAAAGTGTCTCACGTTGAAAAGGTTGCGTATCCACGAAAAGTTATATTTATCAAATGTGGTTCAAAAAAGAGCCATTCCAAACCACTATTAATCACAGCTAGAACGCTGAAAAATGTCTCATCTCTGTAAAGCCTTATGTGATGCTATGTATGACCAAAGAATAATGCTATCCTAAATGTTGTTGGTAGCTGTAATAGTGTTTCAAAGTGCAGAAACAGACATGATTCCCCCCCAAAAGTTTGGAAGTTGTTAAAACTTCATAAAAAACAGAATGCATCCATTTATGAATAAACTGTTTTTAAACTTTGGCCAGTTCTTTTTTTTCCACAGAGTATATTTCAAGAAGGATTAGCAAAATATCACATTCTGTTTGTTTTATGTTTTACACAGCATCTCAACTGTTTTGGAAACTGGGTTGAACATTGTGTGTTTTATCCAAGTCAGATGTAGATGGGTTTTTCTAGGTAAAGTGCCTGTAAACAATGGCACTGAACACAAGGCATTAGGCGCAAATCATGTGCTGCACATTCGTCCAATATGGACAGACAGTAAATCCTTGAGAGACTGTGTCTCCAAACAAAACACTGAAACCACAATTACCACCGAAAAACAACAAAGTCGCCCACCACTAATTGTTAATAAAAAAAGTGGGCTGCTAATGGTTTCTTGCTTTTTCAGAGCGGTCCTTTTGATGCTGGTCATTTGTGACTAACAAGCTGATGGTTTGCTGAGAAAAACACGTCTCTGAAAGGTAGGCGATAGTTTAGCTGATCCATTTGAATTGGTATCACTACCAGGGAGCATCTCCCACCACTCTCTTATGCCAAAAAAACTACTCCTGAAAGTTTGAGCGGAGGTAGAGACTCTAGAGGAAGCTGTACTCCTCGCTAACATATGACACATGCAGCTTAATTTCCTTTTCATTTCCAAATGTTTGGATTATCTGATGGACACGAAAAGAGTCTTGACATATTTTCCCCAGGTTTGCTCAACCTGAGGAAGGACTGATATCACTCCTCCAACTCCTCTAATTTTGGCTGCGGACCTCCCTTTGCCCATTCTCTAATTTGTTGAATCGCTTTGGGCTGATTTCTTTGCATACTCTCTCTGAGATTGTGTCACATATGAGGCTCTGGTTCCCTAGATGGTATTCCCAAATTTATTCAGCAAGGGTTATGAGGGCTGTAGGCCCTGGTTTGCTTTTCTATTCAAAACAGCTCTCTTTCATCTGGATGTGTTCCAGATATTTTAGGAGGGGAGTGCTGAAATGGTCTGACCTTGATACTCACGGTAAGTAAAACAGAAAAAATCAGACCAATTTTGAAACAACCTTACATCAGACAGTGCTGCACAAAACAACCTTGTGTCCGATGAACTTTTAGAGGCGCTGAATAGTGCTTAGATTTTGAGGCTATATTCACATATAATATCGATGATTTATTGATGATGAATGATTATGATGAATGACGATGATCAAGATATTGATAATTTATTCATGAGATTGCACCATGTTGGTCTTCCAGGACCTTAGCACAACCTTTAACACTATTGATCATGCTACTCTAATCAACAAATTAAGACAGTAGGTACTTCTGAGATTACCTTCAGTTGATTCATGTTCTTTTAGTCCAATATGAATTTCCCAGCTGATGTCAGCTTCAGAGATCACTCACGGTTTATCTTAGGTATTAGTTTAATTTGGTCCTAGTTGATCAGATGCTGCTTTAATCATTCACTGAAGGAAACAGTAGTCAGTCTGCAACACGACTACACCTGCAACTATCAAACTATCCCAGCATCCTGGAGGTCATTCAGAGACAAAAACTTTTTTTTTTTTTGCAGTAAACACAGCCCTCACGGAACTAGACCACAAAAAAAGATGGTCCACATTAGTCATTTGTTAAACTACATCTTTACTGTGATGTTGCCACCTCCACATGGCATCAAGGAGGTTAATCTGGCATAGTTTTGTTCTGGCAGGGTACACCAAAAGCTACAATTTCTCTCTTTGAACTCTTTCCTTAAAATGTTTCATTGTGAGCCCTATTTGCACGGGACTGGTATTACCGGGGGACCTCATGGGATTTATAGGCCCCCAACACCAGTGTTTTGTGCAGAGCATTTCCACAGGGTAAGTGAAGTCTGTGTTTTATTCGAATTTACTGCCATTATCCCCCCAAATATGATGTCAAGGCCCCGTGTCACATCATTTGCCCCCTTTATGCATGTGTTACAGCATTAATGCATACTTGCAGCTTGTCTGGAAAAAGTAGCAGATGCAGTTGAACTTGAATATGACAGCCTTTTGTTGCTCCTACCTTTCTTTCATCATTGATTTTAAATGCCAGTATAGACGATCTGTCGACTGTTGTTCAACATGCCTATTCGCCCCAGATGTCATTAGTAACAATACATGACCTCTGTGTATGCTGAAAAGCGGTAGGTAATTTGCGGTGAAATTGTTACTTATAGATTCGCAATATGACCTCTGCAATTATTACAAATGACTAGAGGTCCCCACATAAGTGGGCTATAGACAGGTATTTTGTTGGAAAAGTTGCGCTTGTCTGATATAAGCTGCTGTCAAATTTACTAGTAATATAACTAAGTTACATAAAATATGGCCAGTTGTTCTATATGGTGATAATTATATTGCTCAGACACTTGCAATGTTATTTTTTTGTGGGGTAAGCACATATAAAGTTATCTGAGATGATAGGATTTGGCTTCCTAAATATATAAAATATTTGTGAAAAGGAGAGGCCATGTTTGTGACATGAAACACACTCTTCAGTATATAGTATTCAAACAAATGCTGCAGTAAGGTGGAGAGCTAAAAGGGAACCATTGTGACTTACATCGCCTCTGCGTAATACATAGAGAATCCTTTGCTTTTACGTTCTTGCATAAAGTTGAGTTTGAACTCATTTACCAACTGGGCGGAAACAATGCACATTTTTTTTCAGAGCACACTGTCAACATTGTCTTTTTCTAAATGTATGTATAAAATGCAAGCATATTCTCTGGTGTCGGATTATCAGTGAGTCTCTAACATTGCCATCCTCAGAGGCCTCTTGAGTCGACCAGTTAACCAGTTTTAAACCTTGGCTGTTCCGGAGCCAAGGTTAAAATCAAGGGACCTTTTTGATTTGATTGAGGATACAATTTCATGGATGATCATCAGCACAATTTTAGAAACGGTCAATTTGGAAACATATTCATCTGTTCCAGTTAGAGGCGCAGAGCGACCTCGGGCTGTAAATGACACCTCTGTACGTGCTGCTTTTAAATGTGTCTCAAAAAAAAGATGTAAACCGCAAGTGTTTAAACATAGAAACCCGGTACAGCCTTTAGAAAACACTGAACAGCTGGCATGATGATTGTGAGTCTTTTCACAAAGACAGCTTTTTCAAAGTTTCTTTGAATGTATGGCATGGAAAGAGAAGGTATGTGGGAGGATGGTGTCGGGCTGATGTGACAAAAGGTCAAGGTTTGTCTGTATATGTGCTGAAGTGCTGGTTCATTCACAGTCTTTCTCCTCCTTTCTTTCTCATTTTTCTAATACAGGCATGTGACATATATGATGACATACAATATATTCTCAAAGACATAGGAGCGTTCAAAATGTGGAAACAAGTTTAAAAAATGAAATAAAATTTTGTCAGATCCCTTCAATTATTCATATCTTCCAACAAATACATCCAGAAGGGCCAATAACTCTGAGACAACGTGTCAAAATACTTCTAGTTTGCATTTGTTACAAATGAAACACACAAATGACAACATCAGTTAAAAGCTTTGACTATGAATTTTAAACTTTAATCTTTAATCCCCCTCCTCCTCTTAGCTAGGTTACTAAAGGGGGCAGTGACTGGAACTCTAAAACGCTTCAGAAATCAGTTGAATCCAAAGCGTGACCACACCATAGCAAGATCAATACCTTAATCTTAGTTCCCCGAGAGGTAGAAAAAGCAAAAGATACAGAATTTGCCAAAGAATAAATGAATAAAAGTAAAGACAAAGAAAAGAAAGGCAAGACTCCAATCAGCAGTCGTCCTGTCGAGTAGCACTTTCTAAACCACATCTCATGAGGTGAAACAAGGCCAAACGCTTGAGGTGGGCTGAAAACATACTTGAATTTCACAGTGGATGACTGGAGAGAGAAAGAAAGAAAAGCTCTATTTACTGATGAATCCATGTCAGAGATTTATGCCAATAACAAGAGGGTGTATTTAAGGAGAGGAACAGGAGAGAGAAGTGTTTCAAACCAACAGTGAATCATTGTGGTGGGAAGATTTAAGTCTGGAGCTGTTTTTGCCTCCTCTGGAGTTGGACACCTGCACATGATTGACACCATCATAACCAAGGAGTTTGATCTTAGTGGAGAGGGATTTATATGGCAGCACAAACACACCTCAGAGCTTTGACAGAACTACTGGAAAACCGAAGCAGACATGGACTTTCCTCAACATTCAAGAGACTGTCATGGACTTCACTCAATAGTCACCCGACTGTCATGGACTTTCCTCAACAGTCTCCTGACTGTCATGGACTTCACTCAACAGTCAACCGACTGTCGTGGACTTCACCCAGCAGTCACCCGACTGTCGTGGACTTTCCTCAACAGTCAACAGACTGTCATGGACTTCACCCAGCAGTCACCCGACTGTCGTGGACTTTCCTCAACAGTCAACAGACTGTCATGGACTTCACTCAACAGTCAACCGACTGTCGTGGACTTTCCTCAACAGTCAACAGACTGACATGGACTTTCCTCAACAGTCAACAGACTGACATGGACTTTCCTCAACAGTCAACAGACTTTCATGGACTGTCATGGACTTTCCCCAACAGTCAACAGACTGTAATGGACTTCACTCAACAGTCACCCGACTGTCGTGGACTTTCCCCAACAGTCAACAGACTGTCATGGACTTCACCCAGCAGTCACCCGACTGTCATGGACTTTCCTCAACAGTCAACAGACTGTCATGGACTTCACTCAACAGTCAACAGACTGTCATGGACTTCACTCAACAGTCAACCGACTGTCGTGGACTTTCCTCAACAGTCAACAGACTGACATGGACTTTCCTCAACAGTCAACAGACTTTCATGGACTGTCATGGACTTTCCCCAACAGTCAACAGACTGTAATGGACTTTCCTCAACAGTCAACAGACTGTCATGGACTTTCCTCAACAGTCAACATACTGTCATGGACTGTCATGGACTTTCCTCAACAGTCAACAGACTGTCATGGACTTTCCTCCACCTTCACCCGACCCCAACCTCATTGGACATTTCTAGGGGCACTTTAAGACTGAGAAACTCAACCATTCTGTGACATCATGAGAGGGTTTGTGGTACACTGTCAAGTAACGTTGGGATAACTTGAGTCAGCAGGTTGGAGTCCACGGAAGGTCGAGTGCATGCTCTCGGGGACATGCCAAATACTAAGATGTTCTGAAATTAATGGACATTTTGCAAAGATTCAATTTTTCACTCCAAAAAAGAGAGAAAAATAGTATTACAATTGAAACAAAAGGAAAATATAAATATTTTGACTATGTGTCAGACTTTTTGACTCTACAAATGGAGAGCAGTTTTGATTTTTTATTGTTGTGTTTGTACTTTGTAAAGCTTTTACTTTCTAAAAAATAACTGACTGAAAATACAAATTAGTTGGTGAGTGAGCTTTAAACATGAATATTTTCCACTGTAATTTTTTGAAAATATCTACTGAATACCTCTCAAGACAAAAAATAAAAAATGAATGGCCAACTCTAAATGATCACAGTACATCGTAGCATTACTAATTGTATACATGGAAACACTTTGTGCTTGCATCGTTAACTGCGTGTGATGGTGCCTCACTCCATTACACTTGAGGAAAGCATACACTCTAATGACATCCTGCGCATAACCATTATGCAGCAGTTGTAAATATTTGCACCTGAAAAACACAGATATACCTCATTAGGCTGAACTTAGAGGGCAAAGGACGAAGGAGCTCTCATATCAATAATGTAACGACTGTGTGTTCCTGCATTGATATTCTGCTGTGTGAGCGCTGATGACAGTCGGCAAAGCGTACGGATGAATGGGATTATGTTTTTTGGTTGTACTGAAATAAGCATTATTGGATAGTAATTCATTTCTGACACGCGTTACAAATTCTTCATTCCTGCTCTGTTAGCTGTTGTGATTCCTCTCCAAGCCGAAGTCTCTAGCTCATACTAAAAGTGAATACTAGTTGCATGTACAGTCACACACACACATACATAAAGTTTATTCTCTTTTTGATATATACATACGCACACAGCCCAAACAAGCCTGTCAAATGCACAGCAGCAGAAGTCCCTCACCACATACACAATGTGTGGCTGCGCCAGCTCTCCCTCATCAATCACGTCTAACGCTCTCCCTCTCTTGTCCATTTGATATTTGTTTGGTTATTGCCTCTGCTATTATTGTGGCTGTAGTTTGATACATTCCCCGACAGCTCTTATTTCCATTATAAGTCATCAATTAATACAGAGAAATGTAATTATTGTGACAAGGCGTCTAATGTGCGTCGCGGAGATGAGAAATGGATTGTGACGGGGTGTGCTTCAAGCTGTCACACGCGGCGTCGAATTCTCGCCGACCCCCCTCCTTTACAGCACCACTTTTCAAAAAGTCCTGACCTATTACGGAGCAACATCTTTCTAGTCCGTAGGCAGAAGCCCGTCTGTCTTCCTGTATACTGTATGTGACCTGCACTCATGTACAATGGAGTGAACACACTGTGGTAACAGATGAAGAGAATGAAATTGAGACTCACCTATAGTATCTCACGCAGTGGAGTATTTACCTGCAAGACATGTCAACAAAATATAGTTATGCTGATGTCGAGATGTGGTTAAAGCTGCGTGGCTATTACAACGTGCAAGGAGAGAAAAACACAGAATCAATAAACACCGAAACAAACAAAAGATTAAAGCTGAAACATTGCGGTTTGAAGGCTCTTATGTTCCCGAGCCAACTCTCAATGAGAAAAAAAACAAAAAAAACATGAAAGGCTCATTTGAACTTTTTCTTTTTTCTTTTACAATGATAAACAGGTCCAAGACGATAGAGTGAGGCTGTGATTTAGCAATAAGCTATTTCTTAAGATCTGAGCGGCAATCAGCGCTGTACTCGACACGAAATAAGAGACTGTTCACAAACTTGTCCAGCAGATAGGGTGAGATTGAATCTTTCTTATAATCCCTGCTAATTTCCTTTTCCTTTCAGTTGGAGCACAATCATGATTTCAACCACCACAAAATGAGTTAGAGGTAATCGCTCGTCAGCTGTTTTAACGGTGGTGTGAGGTTACTTGTAAGACGCCGTGAAACATATTTTGTAAACAGCGTCCTACAAGACTTTCTGCCAAAGTCTGAACAGTTTTGGTTAAATCACATCTGTTCTTTTTTTTCTTTTTTCTTTTTTTTAGTGCTTGTTTGTTTTGATGCCAATTACTTAAACCGACTGAGTTCAGCCACTTTTGAATCAAAATGTGAGGTTTGTTCGCTTTTGTTGCCAGAGGCGCAATGTCAGCAGAGGCAAACTAGGCAAATGTTCGGGCCCCCAAAGAAATTTGGTAGAATTGGGCCCCTGGTGGACAAACATATCGGCACATTCTGCAATGGTAACTATAAAAACCGCCTCAAATCTCCCATAAAGGCATTTTACTGCCACCTCAAAATCATTCCTGTATGTGCTGGCGATCACTGGCTTTGTCGGGGTTATTTGCAATCTGACAGTGTTGGAGTTGTTGAGTTAGTAAATTAGGTTTTAATTGTTTTGTTTTTCATGTTTTGTGTGTGTGTGTGTATGTGTATGCAAATTCAACATTGGAAACTTTTTAAAAAGTTCAGATTTCATATATTTTTCATCGGTGTCAGATTATTTATATCACACTGGTGATGGACGGTGATTAGGAGGGCGCCCTGGAAATTTTTTCTGCCTTGGGCCCTAATGGACTCTGGACCGCTGTGCCAGACTGACAAAGCCGGTGAAACCACACCTACACAGTCCTAATGAAGCAGCTTCTTGAGTTCAGCTCTCTCTCTGGATACTCAGTGTTAGAAATACTTATCAGTTGATTCCACTTTCCCAAGGGCCTTGAAAGTCCCTATTTATATGCTTTTTTTGGGGTGTATTTAATGTGAAATAAAAAGACGCTCAATAAGAAAAAAAAAGGGATACCTCTCCTGCAAATTTAAAACTAAACTCAACTGCGGTAATATTATACGATATTATCATTATGCAGAGAGAGAGAAAGAGAAAGAGAGAGCACAGCCTTGTGTTTAGACAGCGCAGTGAACTGTGTCTAATATGATTACATGACATTCCTCACATTTCGCACCAGGCCCAGGGGCCATTGTTTGCCCTCGTGTTGACCTCTCTTTCCTCAGATGCCCTGGCCTTGACTCCTCCATGGCTCAGTTGCCTTGTCGCGCGCACTAATTCTTCGACTAAATTCACATCTTCCCCTTCTCACTCATGCATCATGCTGCATCTATCTCTTTTTATCCCTCTTGCTTAGCCCTGTCCTCTCTTGTTTCATCTTGCCTTATCCTGCCAATCTCATGTCCTTGTTATCCCTACCTCTCTCTCCTGCACACTCCCTCCCTCCTCCTCCCCTCCTTCTTTCCCCCTGTCTGTCTCTCCCTCGATTTCCTCCCTCCCTAGCTCCCTTCCCTCTGCTGTGGAGGTCAGGTATGATGCAGAGCCAAAGAGCTCGCCCGTGTTTAATTACATTAATAAAACACCCCGTGAGGTAGAATGACCTCGCACCCCACAACCCTCTCCGTACCCTCCACATCCCTCACCCTCTGCCCGTCTCTCCCCTTCCCCGTTGTTCAGCAGGCTTGGGTCTATTGAGGCTCCCTGCAGGCCCAGTCCAATTGGTGCCAGGTTGCATTTCATGGCTGATTGCGAGGCATGTGTTTCTCCCTCTTCGGCATTGGTTCCGCCCCCAATCTCCAGCAGTTCCCGACATGCTCACTTCACTGGAGGTCATGTCAGAGACTTCTCCCTCCCTCCCTGACCTGCTGCAGGTGGAGGACGCAGACGAGAGAGAGCGCTGGCAAAACGAGACCCTCCTCTCCAAACTGCTGTAATGAGGGACGTGCCCTTCCGGATGAGCTCCTCGGAGATGTAAACCATCCCGATCACTCTCCTTTCCGTTTTCGTTAACATGTAGCCCTCCCTGACTCTGTCAAGAGGAAGGCCATGTGTTTCCCTCCGCGTCTCACAGATTCAATTTGGGAAGGGGAGAGAAACATTCATTTGGAGAGGAGCTTCTCGGCGTGCGCCAGGTTTTGGTTCACTTGGCATTGGTGGAGGCTCTCCGCTCCTTGCGTCATAAAGCTGAAATCGGAGGCACACAAAATGCCCCGTGGGCCAGAAGACAATGGTCCTGTGCACATAAATTATGGCAGAAGCAGGATGGCATATGACAAGCAGCAGTAACTTACTATTATTGCCTGCAACCGATGATGACAATTCCCGTGGTAGCCAACAGGTCGGAGCGATGTAATATGCATAGGATTCATGCAAATGGGAGTGCCTCAAACATGTGTCAGAAATATCACTGCCACTGGGTAGAAACCTTGTATCTTTGAGAAGCAGCCCTATTTTCACACTGACAACCATGCATCCTTATTGTAGTTTATGAATAGATTTTGTAGGCCTCGGGGTCACACAGCTGGTACCTCCTATAAAGAACCACATAAACGTTCAGCTCAGGTAGAAACATGGAAATTACTAGTTGGACTTACGAGGGCTTCCTGCAACAGCGGGAATCTAATCTCCTACAGCCACCTTCACGATTTTCATGAATAGTCAACAGCCTTACCATAAAAAAAGTGGCATCATCTTCCCCAAGAACATTACAGCTTAATGTAGACACATAACTTACATTTCCTCCACAATGGGGAATCCTAACCTTGTTGTGCTCTTTTGGTTATGCTATTTACGCGCCAAATTTTCCCTCCGTGTGTGTATGTTGATACCGTAGCGCCGCCGTGGCACGTCGCTGCCAATATATTACGGGCTAATGGCAAAACCACAAGGGCACTCCGGCACCCTAATGGCTTTGATGGTTGATGCTTTCAGTTAGATTTTGACAGCAAAAAGTAGTTAAAAGCGTTAGACGCTGTGGGCATTGCGAGTCTTCTCAGTGTCAGTGAGCTGTTTTTCTTCCCGCAGCCATTTCTGTTCTCAACAACAGCATTCATCCAAAGAAAGGACAGAAAATCTGTGAGAGCAGAACATGTTGCTCATGTTTATTTGATAAAAAGCCATCCAATGATGAAATGAGATCATTTCATGTCCCCCTGGGTCAGATTCTTAAATCTCTTCCCTAAAACATGTTTCACAGAAAGGCCTTTCATATTATTTGTTTTAACCTACCTTATCTTTGCCATAAATGCTCATTTTATTGATCTCTAATACCTTCTTCAATTCACGGCCGACATTTTTATTGTTTCTCCTTGTGACTTTGAAATACTGTTGGTTCACTGTCTATGAAGTATTAACTGCCTTTAATAGTTATAGCTACAGTGTTTATTATTATCATCATTTCATACATTCTCTTCCATGCATTTCTCTAGTCCCTTTGTTCTACTTCATACACTCTTCACTGTCTGCTTTGTTATTTGTTTGGAGGGTTTTCATTAGATTCCCCGACTAGCAATTAGTGTTCCTCTCCAAAGCGAAGGCAGAACAGTGGCACTCAGTGCCCCATCTCTTTATTGCATGGTTAAGTACCCTTTAGACTCACATGGTTATTAATAACATCATTGCTAAATCACACAAAAAAGCAATGCAGCTAACTAGGTTACCGCGCTGTTTACTTTGCCTCAAAACATCAAGTTAAACAAATTTACCTTTCCCCTCTTTCACTGCCTCTGTCCTCTTTCTCTCCCCACCTCTCTCTCTCTTTCCCCAGTTTGAATGTGGGCACAAAGAGAGGCAGAGAGAGGAAAGTTAATTAGATAGACGTCCAAGGAGGGGGGGCACCTGGTAATGGAAAGGGGCTGTATGGAAACAGATGGCCCAGAATTTATTAACTTGCAGGAGCACTTCAAGGAAGCCACTGCGACCAGACATTAGGCCAGTCACTGTCTGGGTGGGGGCTAGCAGGCGGCTGAATACAGGTAGAGGTTGTCAGAGCCCAAAAATAGAAGGCAGATTTATCTCTGGATTGTTGCAAATGATCCATCAGAGGAGAACAATGGATGCAATCCGGCTCACTGGTTGACGGTTACACTAATGCCTTTGAAGGCCCTCAGTAAGTGACCAGATAGCAACGTTACTGAGCTTTATGTCAGACATGTGTTTTTAGAAATTTTTTTCTCATATACCATACACTATAAATAATATCATTAGATTAAACAAGTATTATTATTAAATATATTTTTTCTGTGCAATACAATTGGACACCAACAATAAAAAGTACAATCCCCAAAATCAGTATGAGATGGGATCTTTAAAAACAAACACTTTCTATGGTGTTGAGCGAAAGTTTATATAATAAATAATTAGAATGTATACTTTAACACATTTTAATTTGAAATGAATTAGTTTCACTTGACTTAACATGAACAATTTGCATAAGATGTTACCCATATATTTTTTTCAACCTTAAGTTCCAGACACAAAGAGACATCAAATTGCATCTGAATGTGTCGAAAGATGCGCCATCAGCAAATCACTCACTTCGCATGGGGCTTGTTGAGCGCTTTGTGGAGAAAGTTGGATGGAGATGATCACAGAAGGCGAGCTGTGGAGGAGTTTGGTGCAGAGCCAGACCTGCCGACAGAATAAACATCTGGAGTCCTATCGGATTCTTCTCTGATCAGGAGCCCTTTCCCTAATGGAGGAG
The DNA here is from genome assembly GCF_904848185.1 of Acanthopagrus latus. Lineage (NCBI taxonomy): Eukaryota > Metazoa > Chordata > Actinopteri > Spariformes > Sparidae > Acanthopagrus > Acanthopagrus latus. Next base: position 29,937,756 of record NC_051042.1, read on the forward strand.
CGCTCAGAGATTACTTTTAAACTTTTGGGATTAAAAAGTGGATTTAGCTTCACTCCTGTTTATCAACCTGACTCCAGCAGAGATACAAGGAGGTAACCAACATTGTGAACTGTGATGTTGACTGCCGGATGGAGCTAGAAGGAAATGTACTTTATCTAATGACATAAATTTAAAGAGAGAAACAGGGAAGAAACAGGGAGAGAACCGGAGTCCCAGGTGAGTGCTGAGTTCAGTTAGGATTTCAAACACACCCTTGGTTTCCGTGTCATTGCTCTTTAAAATACGGCTAATGTTCAGTAAAGTAATCTGGCTGTATGATTAAACAAGCAAATGAATAATGCAAATAAACATCAAACTTTTAATGCGCGGTCAAGAATATGCTTCCCTTTCCTGTTTCAACATACGTCACAGTATTTTTCCAGTGACAGGCATCAGAAATCACTCCTTTTGACACTATAATTTATCATACAATAAAATACATCCTGTAGCTGAAGGTGAAGGTGAATTATCCAAAGCCCAAATCCGTGCAAACTATTCTGGTTTCAATATGGAGTGTGCTCTCTGCTACACTATTCTGAAGTTTAATATGCTCAGACGTATGGGTAAAAAATAAAGACAAACACCTCTTGAGAGGATGAAAAACATTCAATTAATTGAACTGCAAAAGTTCAAGGCAGCTATCTGAAGAGAATTCTCAGTAGCTTGCAGTTTACAGATAGCTTGCTCACCAAAATAATAGCTGTTAACTGTACCCACTCAAGAAACATAATTGTAACTAAATGTTATTACTAATGTCGTTTTAGCCCAAGGTCAACATTAGCAGATTAGTTCGCGAAACACTGAATGAAACAATTTGTCTCTAATTTGCCGCTCAAGCAAAAAGCCTCAATGTGAGGAACTATAACAACAAGAAAATAATTCAGTAACACTTGGGTGACAAATGGAGTTAAATAATAATACAGTATGTTTCTGCTCTGCAGTCTTCATCAGGGTTACATGATATATATATAAAAAAAAGAAAATGTTTCATAAAGGGTAAAATGTATAAAAGGTTTATGAACTGAGACTTCCAGCGGTGAACCTTTATTTGTTCTCTGTGTCAGTGCAGTTATACGGTATTCAATGTCCAACCTTGAGTGCTTGGAGACACAAAATACATCCTTTAGACTGCAAAACAAACATATCCTGTCCTTCCAGCACTATAAACTGCATTATATTGGGTGGAAGCACACTACTGGGAATGGAACATTCTTAGAAAATAAGTAGAAAACAACAATATTTTATTGAGCCCCTGAGGTCCTCAGACATCTTAAGAGAGGTGGGCTTCGATTCCGCCACATACTCAGACCCGAATGTGTATCATATAGAGACACACTTAGATACACTCTCTGCCCTCAACATATGTACCTCAGCTGGGAAATGGAAAAAGATTCAGCACAAGAAAAGGAGCAAAAACACTTACAGGTGCAGAAAAAGTGAAAATAATTTTCGCTACTGTGCGACCGTCATTCATTTTGCTTCTACTTGCAGCGTATTTCTGCATATTATCAAAACACATGATGCACTGTTTCTTTTGTTGAAGCTGTGAGTTATGCACATTTTCTTCTTTTCTTTGGCATATGTGTTTGCCCGTGTTTCCTATTTCTGGACTCAAACTCAGGAAAGGATCCTCCAAAGGTTTTTAGGAGTTGTACGGAGATGTATGAGGTTTGATGTGTTGAGCCAAAGCTCTAAAGGCAACACTGCCGATATCAAACAGCTTGCACAACACAGTGTTAAAAAAGCTAATGAAAAATAGATTCAGGAGGGGAACATGTTACTTTATTTCAGTCTCTCCGAAGTGGCTTGAAGGAAGGCAACGTGTGCGACAGAACAGCTTGTGTACTAGTTGTGTGGGTTCTGTGAAGCAGCGCCGTTTGTGAGTCAACGATGTGAGCTTCAAATGCCACGCTGCTGATCCTGCCGGGCCTCCACCAAAGTAAAAATAGACTGTGATGACATCTCTGTGGTGCCGTAAAAGACGCCCATTAACAATGTGTGTTTCTGCTGCTGCCGAAAGGGAGAACCAGATCAGCTCACCTCAAGCTGTTGAAGCAGCCTACAGCAAAACAAAACAAAACAAAAAAAAGAACACGACTGCCCTCCTTGATCCATCAGTTCCTACTGCATATAAGATAAACAAAAATCCAACATGACAAAATGCCCAGTCTTTGTAAACAGGGGCTAAAGCAACTAACAAGGTTTGACTGGCTGCAGTGCCAGACTGTGTGTTACATCTGATGGAAACAGAGTGCAAGCTGTTGGTGTAAGGCATGGCATCGAGCCTGACAATAGCTGAGTGCTGTGTAAGCTCCACTGTGCTCTTTCTGTCGAGCTGCACAGCATGAGGATCCACTATGTCCTCGCCTGACTCTCAGAAATATAGGATGAACTTGCGTGGGCACCTCTTTGTGAGAATTAAAAGGGCATCATGTCGTGTAGATGTGGGATGGGTGACAGATGAGGTTAGAGGTACTGGAACAGGCCCAGGGCCTCCTGGACCAGACCTGTGAATTGAGCGACTGTTAACATTTCTTGTCGGAAAGTCAGTCAGACGACCCTAGAGAGACTCAAAATGACAACAGAGAGACAAGAACAACACATCTGCTGTGAGACAACTACAAAGACATGTGGAACAATAACGAGATGTAAAACTACTACAAAAAAAAGACACAAAACAACCCTAAATGAGATCCAAAGTGACTACAAAGAAACACAACACAACCACAAAGACATGAAAAAGGCAAGATGACAACAAAGACATGAGACACGACATCAAAGAGATATAAAACTACTACAAAGAGACACAAAACACCTCGAATGACACAAAAAAGATTACAAAGAACCATAAAACAACCACAACCACAAATGAAACGCAAAACAACCACAAGATGTGATGCAAAAAACAAACATGAGACAAGATGACAACACAGACATGAAACGTGACATCAAAGAGATATAAAACTACAACAAAGAGACGTAAATCAACTGCAAGGTGATGAAACAGTGACCACAAATGATCGAAAACCTAGAACGAATGATGGAGCAGAATCGTTTGTGGTTGTTTGCGTTTGGTAACTGTGTCCAGGAGCCTTCCAGTCCCTGGATGTTTGGAGTTACAAATATCAGCTGTGGTTTCATATCAGAATTGTTTAGTTTGCATTCATTCATTACAGTGAATAAACAATGTAACTACTGATGATCTACAATTCATTTTTTGCCAAGAACCAGGGCTTTATATTTGAACACATTTTTTTTACTCATTTTTAAACATGCCCCCCCCTTCTTTAAAACTGTGCAGCAGACACACATCTATTGCTGACTCATTTTGGATTTCCATCAGTAACTCAGCGTAACCCCCTGCAGGGTTTTTTTTTTGTTTTCACGCCTCTGTCTGTGGATGCATGTGAGAGTTGTTCGTTTTGTGTTGACTTTGTGTTGACTTTGTCATTTGCACAATCACTGACTAAGCGTGCACGGTCCAACTTACCAGCCGCACTCTGGTCTCATCACCGCTGCTACTGAAGCTACTCATAACAGATGTGGGCAGCCTCAGAGCAGGCAGCGTCTCACTGATGCAACTGTAAATTGTAGTGTATTGTTTCTGACTGTGCTCTGTTGTATCTGATCGCCTTGCTAATTTCTTTACTTCAGAGGTAATCTATGCTGAGATATTTGTATTCTACTCACTGAGGTACATATTTCATTGCCTTGTGCATTGGTTCAGTTGTCCTTGTATCGTTCTCGTCTCAGTATGCACTGTGGAACGCTGTGAGATGTCAATGTCTCGCCGCCAATGCCACTAAGACAAATCCCTGTACATTTATTTGCAGCCTACGTCTACTACGATCCTGAAAAATTGCCGCCACCAGTGAGAACATTACTTTTTTTACCATTAAAGCAAGAGGGCAGACTCTTTATTGGCATTTTACGGAGCTAATCTTTCAATCACGCTACCTCACAATTAGATTTTTTATTGTGTCATGATGATTATGAACAGATAACTGATACTAATTTCCCAAATGTTAATGGTTTCCATGCTTTCAGGGGCCCTTCCTCTGCGAGGTATTTAAAAAAAAAAAAAAAAAAAAAGTGTTGATTTGAATTCCAAGGACACTGCGGTACATCTATGCTTCAGTCTGCTCTAATTGTATATATACAAAAACATCTGTCAAGCCAGGCTACTGCAAATTGAAACTGCAGTTTCAGTCTGATGTTTTGAGATGCTGATGACATTGCGCTGATGTTATTGTTGGTAATGACAAGCTCAGAGGGGTGTTTATTTTAAAGGCACTTATGAATACAGCTCTGAAAAGTCTTCTCTTTCCCAAGCTGTTGAAATGCCAATAACTTTTATAGTCTGTAGTCATTATGTTGTCTCTGCCTGGTCTATAAAATATAGGCGTTTTTAATCTCCAAGTGTCTATTTAGTCAAGTAAAGGTCATGGGTAGCATGGTAACAGATACCACTAGTCATTACATCCGGATTTATCTTGCTACATTGTCAGGCGCGCTGTAGGCTGTATATATTAAATGCACATATGGCATCTGCTGTCTTTACGCTACAGCCCTTCCTTTGGCACTGTTGTTCAGCCCAGTCTTTGGAGTCACTGTATCATATGTTAATGAGTTGCCGTTTCATATCTGCACAGAAGCCACTGAGACACTTTCTGGAACTTTTCTGAAAGAACACAGCCTTTATTCTGCCGATAGATGAACAGATCAAGGGCCTTCTGGTATGGTTCTAAAATAGTTTTTTTCACACAGGTTGATGTCCACGAGGTTCATTATCAGCTGCAAGTCGCTCAGTCTCGGATATTATCGTCATGGAATAGGAGGGGAAAAATGCTCTGGTCCAAGACAATCACAATTGTCTTGGGCGGGTCTAAACCCAGGATGCAACGGTGGTGCCCCTGCAAGATACTGTTGGGGTGAACTGAGCCTTGAAATTAAAATGTCTCAATCCCGACAAAAAAAGACAACAACGCAGGAGCTGCTAGCTTGTTTATAGCGTTAATGACAGTTAAGGTTAGAATAACCTGCCATTTTCAGGGTGCAAGTTGCTAGCTCGGAGGTTGTTGTTGCTCCCTTATGTAAAAGGGGTTTTGAAAACAGTCTCGCCCAATCGCGAACTTATACCACCAGTCCACATCCGCCGAGTCAGACTGGCAACCAGTTGGATTATTTTAAAGACTGGAAATGGAAGGCTGTTAAAATCTGCTGGTTAATACATGTTATGGTATCTTGTATGTCAAATCTGTACAGAACCAAGATGTACAAATGAGAAAATTCCGATCTGAAGTTTAGTTAGTGCGCTTTAGAGATGTTAGTTGGCAGATTTTGTTAGATCTGGAGCGAGGCGCGCTACAGCATCTGCTTCCCTCTGTTTGCAGTCTTTGTGCTAAGCTAAACTGATTGGCTGCTGGCTCCAGTTTCATATTTACAGCACAGACGAAAGTGGGATTGATTTTCTCATCGAACTCTTGGCATGCAATTCCCAAACGTTGAACTATGCCTCTAACATAAGGAACAGAAACTAGGCCTCTATGATTTTTAAAGTTCTTACAAAACTCCCCCTCCCTCCCCTCTTCTCTTGACTCTCTTTCCAAAGTCTTCTCTCCTGAGGAACCTCTGGGGTAGCCTGAAGACTCAAAGCCGAGATGTTGCCGGCATCCGAGTCAGATTCTATCATCCCCTGACCTCATCCTTCTCCGCTCACCAGTCTGCTTCTCCCCGCCATTTGCACTGCAATAAAGCTTTCCACCACATTCTGCTGAGGCATGGTCTTTGGTAGTTAGTTAACTGCTGTGTAATTGTCCTGCAACTGTCTCTCTAGTACTGAAGCGTGTTTTTCAACTTTCTGTGCATGCAAGCAGTTTTGGGTTTTTTTTGTCTGGGGATAGATGTGTGTGCATTTTGGTGTGTTTAAACTTTTTAAAACATCTGCAAGATATATATAAATATATATAAAAGAAAAAAAAAAACTAGGTCGAATTATCAAAGTAAGGCCATGAAACAGAACCAGTTCTGAGTGGCTTTGATACATTTTACATCAAAAGGATGCACCACAATGATATAATAAACCCCTGACACATTATTGCGACTTCCACTGTTATGTTTGAGATAAATGAAAAAGGGGATTTTTCTTTTTTGTTCTGTAATGCTATTATAAAACACAGTTACTTTGTGTGTGTAAAAGTTACGAACTACTGCTGGAGATAATGTGCTTAAACAGCCGTAGGTACTTTTTAAATCCATATCAGAGGAATCTAGGTTGACAGAAAAGTGACATCAGTTTTACAACAACAGCCTGAGGGGTGGAGAGGATGTGTGTGCATGCATGTACCACATCCTCACACTGATACACACAACACTTATGTTGACACCGCTGCAGCTGCACAGGGGTATTGTAGTTTACTCTTGGACTCTGGTGCAATTTAAAAGATTTTTTCACCCAAAAAAACTAAAGTCATTATTTAGTCACCCCGCCAGCCGATGTAAAGTCAGGTGAAGTTTCAGAGTCCACACAACATTTCTGGAGCTTCACATCAAAACAGCGTTGCAGCACTCTCCTTAACAACTGAAGTGGATGGGTAATTGTTTTCAATTGTAAAAAACAACCGGGACAAAAAAAAGCATAAAATGGCTCCATCCAAAATAATTTGAAAGGATGTTATCCACACAATGGATGGTGGTTGAGCTCGTGCACTCACCTCATGATGAGGTACGTGCTAACACTTTCAGCTTAGCGGCTACTGTGAAGATTTCAGCTCTAAAAAAATGGTGTTAATAATATATTTCACAATCAATTTGTGATCTCGGGACTTGTGGAAACTTGGGTTATGGAATATAAGCTGTATGTTTTTATTATTCTTTTTATTGTTGTCTTTTTCTTATGTTTTAAAACAGGTTCCCATTCACTTCAGCTGTTTAAGAGAATGCCTGCTGTTTTGCTGTGAGGCTCCAGTAAATGTTTGTTGACTACAAATCACTTGACTTTTCATCAGCATGAGGCTGAGGATAATCGCGGGATGTTCATGTTTATGTGTGCGCATCAGCCGTACTCGCAACCTTAGCAGGAACTTGTAGCCACTCTCAAAACACCATGTAGGTCTATTTATATATTCAACTTTTCGCTTTAGAAGACTATGAGATGACCTCAGTGGCTTCAGCCCACTGCTGGATAAACTGTCTTTAAAATGTTCTGTGAGATGATTTCAACCCGCGAAAAGTTGCAGGGTTATAGTAAACATGATCCGCAGCAACCGCCTAACAAAAAGCAAAATGCTGCAAATACATGCAATGGAATAGCAATGGTAGCACCAGTAAAAATCTGTGTAAATGTACTCAGGGGAGGCCTTCACGGAGTATTCTGGGATTCATTAGCTGCCAAAAAGCGGATGAGTCATTGTGGTCTTCCTGACCTCTTATTTGTTTTTCTCTCATTTATTCCTCTCCGTGCGTCAGTGGTAAACTTAAACATGCAGCAAGATGCCTGCTTATCATTCAACAGTACATCAGCAGCGGCACAGACGAAACATCTCCCCATAAAGGGAAAATAGAGATGTAATCTACATTTTCAAAATAAAAATGAACAAACCTTAATTTATCAAAAACATTGTTCAGGCAAGACCAACAATCACTTTCCGCATTTCCCCTCCAGCGCAGAAAGAAAATGAACTGGCAAGAAATTGTGTTTTAAGAGAAAATTATGGCTCCTGAGTGAGTGGTTCTTTATCTTGCAGAGCTTGTGTGGGGGGAACAGTGCGCCCCTCCCTCAGGCACAGACTGCAGTTGAGGTTTGAGGCTGCTCTGGTATTACCATATACACTCACAGATTCACAAAAAAAAAAAAGAAAATACTGTCACACCTCGTCCCGGCTGTGCCATGAATATCAATGGTGGCTCTTCTTTTTGGGCTCACTCGACAAAACAGATAGTGAGAAATGTTCATGCATGACTACCTTCCACCTGGCCCACTCCATATATCCAGTTTAATGGGATAATGAACACACAGTATAAAGGAATTGTGCATGACACCAAGCTGTTATGCACAATGCATGACTTATGTCACTGATTTTTGCTCCTTCAAGGGACTATATTTTTGGTAGCTGTTTCAAGTGGTGTGTCTGTGACATTCAAACAAGTCACCTTGACAGCGGTGTGAATAATTTCGGTGATAAAAACAGAAATGGCACTCACTCAGGACCGGAAAATGGCAGCAATGTGCGAAATACTCTGCGTAAATATTTTTTTTGCATTAGTCTGGAAATTATTTTGCTGACACATTTACCATATCCACACCCCCCCACCACCACAACCCTAATTTCAGTTTCGAAATAGCCTAGTGAGAGAAACATCCTCGCTCATCGCTAATGGGCGAATACAGTTTTCTTTCCAAAAATAATAAGAATATAATTTGAGTGAAATGTGTCTCTGGGTGTACAAGATACTCGAGGGACTTCTTTTCCTCTGCGTTGCTCTTCTTCGCAAGTTCACTTCACAAACACAGCTGGAACTATTCCGGCTGCTCCTTTGTCTGAGAGGAGAGCAATCGGCAGAGGTGCCCTGTGCAACCATCCAGGTGCTGAGCTTGGCACAGACAAGAAGAAGAACCCTGTCAACCTTTCTGATATGCTTGCCTGTGTTCGAACAAAGAGGATGCTTACACACAGGCATAATTGAAGAGATCATGCAGTACCTGCATTTCCTCCTGCCAGGCAGTTTCCAAGTCTTCACAGCTGCGCAGGCACAACTATCCCGCAGAGAAATGACAAAAAACACAAGGAAAAAAAAGAAATCACAAAGCCAATAAGCAGCACTGACACTAAATTAGCTATGTCTTTGTGGGGAAGAATGGCCCTGGTGGTATTGACAAGGGAGACCCCTTGTGTTTTTGATCCCAATTCATAGAAACAGAAAAAAAAGGAAAGAAAAAGCAGGATTTTTTTTTTTTGAGATGGTCTACAAAGACATGATTAAATAGAAAATAAATAAATATTCATAACAAAGCCAACGCAGTGCCAGATGTTACTCTTAGTTCCTCTCAGAATACTACCATCCCCGAAGACTGTTCAGTCTGACAGACATGAGGGGTGAACACACACACACACACACACACACACACACACACACACACACACACACACACACACACACACACACACACACACACACACACACACGGAGGCCTGCAACATGAACGGCGCATAATCCATCAAAGCTGACTTCTCTACTGCCTAGTGACCAGAGAAGTTCATCGGGCACACTGTGACACTCCCCACCGAGGTGACCCACAACAAATGTACGTGCTTATCATGCTGTGAGATATTTTCTGAAAAAGGTGGCCACCCCGTTGTCTATTCATGATAGATAAGACCGTCGCTCTGATAACATAAACACTAAGCAGCTCACCGAGAAGGCATTCAAATGTCAGATTTGCATCATTATCGGGTGGGGAAGGAACCGGTCAGCTCATTTACAGACTCATGGGAAATGCTTTTATTTATTTATTTATTTATTATCTTTTTGCTCAATGTTTCGAGATGTTTTTCAATCTTTAAAACGCCTCTGATGAAGATAGACAGACAGATAAGGCAGCTGAAATGTTAAATATTCTTAGGAGGCAGCTTTATTCGACTAATGAGCAGAAGCAACAGAACAAACTATTATGTAATTACATCTTTTTTTTCTTTTTTCTTCTTCTTTACAAGCCAATTAATTTTGACCTAACAGAGGTTAAGCATGTCGGTTGAATGCATTTCACGAGGAGACACGCAGTATTTCTTTTTCTTTTTTTTGTGATCCTCCTCTGATCCCGTTTTCTCTCCATTTGCCAAATTCCGCAAGGGGATCAGAGGTCAGGCTCGGTTACAGAACAACACCTCTGGAGGTGTCAGAGGCTCCACGTCTTGTTCAAAGACACTTACACACGGCAGATCTTATTAGTCTATATGCTAGCGCGCAGCCCTTATTAGCAATCCTCGTGGTAAATTTGCCACATACACGTACAGAAGAGTCCATTATCGACACATGATATGATCCACCTAAATGCTGTCATATCAAGGATAATTACTCATATCAGTATGAGCCGGACTGCCCTTGTATTGATGTTATATTCCCATCTGCACTAATTAGACCTTTCTGTGTGCAGAATGCTCCGCGCTGGGCAAAACACAATGCGGGCAGCGCACACGCTCACTTGCATGAATAACAAAACTATTCTGAGGAGAGTGGCGGTGCATTCATCATTCCCTGTGTGAACTAAAAAGGACAGACCGCTTTGCAAATTGTGCAGGAGGCCATGAGAAAGAATTTGTAGTGCAAACATGTACTGTTAAAAAATGTGGCTCCAACAATCTATTTCACGGTCTCTGAATGGCAGCGTTGATTCAGCACCACGGACAGTGACACAAGGCAGCGCTGAATCCTGAGCTGACATCGTTCCAAAACGACAGAGTTTTTATTCTCTACTTCATTTTTTCCCCCCCCTCTCCATCTATCCACACTGTCTTCATGTAGAAAGAGAAAAGGCACGGGTTGTTTTTAAATAGTGCAACTCTCCAAAGGCGTACTGCATTCCAGCACGCCGCTATCTTTTTAATTATTCACCCAAATGCAGCTTTGATCCGAGCACCTGACCAAGCTTCCATTTTTCTCTCCAAACAGTCCTTTTAATTTAGGTTTTCAAACCGTTGAAGAATACTCCTGGTATCTGTGGAAAAAAAGTGAGGAAAAACTCCCTCTGATACATTGGAGAAAAACACGATAACATGAAGATCATAATGAGTAGCTTGGAGCATATGTGATGAAGATGGTGGGTCTTGACAACACAGGGGCAACACTTTGAAACAGAATCTGCAATAGTTTACTGATACTAATATACAATTCTTATTGTTTTAAGCAGTAAATCTAATGTTCTGTTTGGACAAAATCTCAAACCCTCAAGGATTTCTGTCAATCGTCTGCCCTATTGCAGAGTCAGTCTCTTTATGTTGTCTTTATTCAGCTACTTATACTTAAACTGCCTCCTAACCATGAAAAAATATATAATACATGAGACCAGTTGAGCTCAGTTCCCTCAGAGCTGTGGTTCTCTGTAACCTCAGGAATCACAGCTCTGTTGGTTGTCCACCCTCCTGGATAGTTAATAGCATTCACCTGGCATCCCACGTGTAAAATAGGCCCTGTTAGATGGTTCGAATGAAAACCAGCAGGCTCCTGGCTCCTGAGGACCAGGATTGAGAACCGCCGCTGCAGAGAACATTTCTACAAGGCTTCACAGCAGTGTCTTTCATGACTGGTCCTCGGGACTTACAGCCCTGCTGGTTTTTCTTTCTAAACATCTGACAGGGACTTTCATTATGCCCAGTGTGCCAGATGAATGTGATCATTTACCTGAGAGGATTGGAGGGGGAAAAAAAAAAGAAAGAAAAGAAAGCAGCGGCAGCACACCTGTGTCCGCCAGACCAGAAGTGTTCTGAGGACAAGGGTCTTTAGTTACGTAGTCTGCATACTGTAAATCCTCCATGGTACAGTGTAGAAGAATTACAATTCATTATCTCTGCCAGGCTGGAGGGGATCGTGTGTGTGTGTGTCTCACATACTACTGGACCCATCAGTCTTAGATTTTTCTCCACGTTTCTGACTGCATCGTGGCGATTCACATGTTTTTACTGACTGTTCTGTTTAATACCATTGTAATGCTGTATAGTGCTGACTCCTCACTCTTGTTACCGGCTGGTGAGGGCAGCAAGTCATCAACGACCGCTTCAAGAACCTTTTCACTTTCGACCATTCGGTGCCAAATTTTGCTATCTTGAGAATCGGTTGTGTTTAGAATTCAAGTAAATCAAGTTTGAAGGTTCAGGGGATTTATTGTCATAATAAAAATGTTTAAACACCTTCATGTTACACACACAAAGAACACATATACAATTTTATATATATATGCACATATACATAAACACATGGATGATCTTTGAATGTGTGTATTGCCATCTTCATATTAAAAGTCTGACATCTAGTAAACACTATCCATCCACCAAGCATCAAGGATGTACACACAGACTCCAGCTCCTCCTCCCGTTGAGTGCAACAGATTGATCCAGGATGTAGAGGTGGAGACAGGTCTCTGTAAAGGTTGTGATCCAGCTCCCATCCTGGATCTCTCCGCTCTCGTCTGTCTCTCTGCTGGTCAGGTTGGATGGTCAAAAAGATTGGAAGTGATCAACTTAAAGTTTGCTTCTCTTTATGCAAAATCCACGCTTTCTCCTCCAATTTCGATGAATGCTTTTTTCTGTTATTGATTATACTTGTTTCAGCGATTAAAACACAAAAATGTAGCAAAATTTGATTTCGGAGCAACTTGCTGCTGCATCTGCATGTGCCGCTGTTGCCATAGTAATAAATACTGATAAGATTTTCTGATGAGAAGATCATCCTCATGTCTTTTTTTAACACAACACGCATTACGACATCGCAAAAGGCATTTTGGGCAACTGGCTTGGCTTTAAAACAAGGCTAACCTGGTCTGTTGCATGTCACGTCTTTACCTTTGTCATGGTTCAAAAACTGTTGTCCACTGAAAAAGTTTGGTCTTATCTTGAACTGAGCATCTGTAGATTAAAGATAAGATCAATATGTTAAGATTCACTAAAGTTAGTCATGATAGAAGATGGAAAAAAAAAAAAGTTTTTGTTATCTTTCTTATCAGCAGCACAAATAAAGGAAAAATCCTTTTGCAGCCACTATTTTAAATGTGTAATTACCAGCTCATCTGTTCCTATTTCCTTGGATAATCAAAACTACAGGTGTATAGCATCACAATGAGTTTAATAAGGTGCATGAGCTGCCATTACAAAGCCACTCCCCCCCCCCAAAAAAAAACCCAACCCCAGTCGTGCCTCGTTGCTCAAACAAAACTAAATGAGCTCACAAAGGCAGCAGAAGTCGCACCAGTGCTGCCTTCACACCCCGTGAACGTCCCAAGCTTTCCACTCTACACAAATGTTTGCATTCTTACTCTGCCCTGTGGGGCCCCTCAGACAGCCTGCTCTCCCATTGGCCTGGGCGGTGCGCTCATTATGCAAATTAGGCGATGGGCGGGGCCTATTCGTAAGAGTACGATTCGACGTCACGGGCAGAGTGGCATGTGAGGTGGTGGTTTTGGTGGTGGTGGTGGTGGGGGGTGAGAGTGGAAGGAGAGGGGGCTTTAAAAAAAAAAAAGAAAGAAAGAAAAGAAATTGAAAACACATACAGAGCACAAGAACAAATAAATGAGGCTGATTCCAAACAAGGGGGCTTTAAAAAGGGAAGAGGAGAGAGAGCAGGGAGGGAGAAACTGTGAGGAGGAGTGGGGAGAGAGGAAGATATAACGGAGGGGGGGAAGAGAGAGAGAGTGCACTGTGCAGAGAGAGAGAGAGAGAGGGAGAGAGGGAGGGAGAGAGAGGGAGAGAGAGAGAGCAGCTCGCCGGCCCATTGAGGAAAGATGGCTACAGTCACTGCAAACGGAGTGCAGCAAGAGAATGGATTCAGCACCACGAACAGCGCCGGCAGGATGAACGGGCTTACCATCGGCCAGAACACCATTCCAATGAAGGACCACGACGCCATCAAGCTTTTCATCGGGCAGATTCCCAGAAACCTGGAGGAAAAGGACCTGAAACCCCTGTTTGAGGAATTCGGAAAGATATACGAACTCACTGTACTGAAAGACAGGTTCACGGGAATGCATAAAGGTTGGTTATTTTGGCATCTTCACTTTTTTTTTTTTTTTTTTTTGTGCTCCTTCAAGGAGAGAGGGGAGGCGGGGAGAGAGGGGAGGAAAGAGAGGTGTGTGTGGTGGTGGTGATGGGGGGGCGGTGGAGGAATCAAACAGCGTCCCAGTTCAGTTTCGTGGGGGGGTTGGAGGAGGAGGAGGAGGAAGAGGAGGAGGAGAAGGGGGGGGGGGGCAGGCATGAAAAGTGTGTTAATTTTTGCAGATGTGTGGGACAGAGTGGGGAGCCTTCACACGCACGCACATATATGAGGAGATTTTTTTTTGGGGGGGGGGACACGTGGAAGGTGAATGGCTCGCGAGGAGTAGTGCATGGGGTTAATTGTTACCGCGTCCAGCCAATCCACGTGAATACTACAGCTGAAAACGCCTTTGTGTGTTTACATTGACTCTCATGTGCTGCTGCTGCCGCTGCTGCTGCTGCTGAGCATCCCCAGTCAGGGGGGCGGGACAGGCGGGCAGGCAGGAGCTCGAGTCGGCGGTGTGTTGTTCCTGCAGCTGCAGAAATATCTTCACAACTAACAGAAAAAAAAAAAAAAAAGAAACCTTCTGTTCTGCATCACAGAGTCCCCATTTGCTGCGTACTGTCAGGGAGAGAAATAAAATGCTTTCAGGGGAGCGGAAAATGCGAAACCATTATCAGGCAATCAGCAGCGGTGATTAAGGTGGTGCTGGCATGCTGCTTTGACCTTTTCAGCGGGGGCTATTATGTCTCCCCACTTTTTTTTTTCGGACGTCATTAGCTGTGGAAAACACTATTTACACGGGCAGCTGTATTGTTTGTGGCCGCTCCGTGGGCGGTTTTTTTTTTTTTTGCAGTCAGGAAGTACAAAGCAGGATAATAGTAGAGGCTGAGATCCAGCATGCGTCGTCTCCTCTCACCTCCCTCCCCTCTCCTCTCCTGACACCCACCACCCACCACCTCCCCTCCTCTTCCTCCTTCCTTACTCGTTGTCCAAAAAAAAAAAAAAAAAAAAAAAAAAAAAGCGGGCATGAGTATTCAGTTTGTAATTAGTCAGGCAACGGGAAATCAGGGATCGATCACTTCTAATGATAGTTATAATAATGAGTGCCTCAGTGAAAAGCTCCGAGGCTCTTTTTTTTTTTTTACTAACAAAGAAATCCTGTCCAAGTCCAACTCTCTCTCTCACTCTTTAAAACACAACTTGTGCACTATTTCTGTTATATGTATATATTCTTATATCCAATGTAAAAAAAAAAAACCCAAAACAAACAAGTGTAGCAAAATGAGCATTTTGATGTAATCATAACAACTCTTATTTTGAAAGGTAGCGTCTATTTTCATTTAGTTGTTCATTTTTTTTCATTACTGGCTCTGAATTGCAGCAGGGTTGTATTTTATTTTTCTTTCGTAGCTGAGGGAAATCTAATAATCGTCCCGATGTAATGAGATGTTACTATTAATGTTTAATTATTGCTCTGAGTGCATTTTTTTTCAAGGCTTTTATTTTTGTAAGGGGTTTAAACATGATTTTTTAAAAAAAATTGAAATCCAAAAGAAGGTCACACTTCCTGCTCTGTCCGTGTCATCAGAAGACAACTGTAACAAACGCTGCAGTTTATCATCAGCTGAACTACGGTGTTTTATAAAACAGTATAGTCGTGACGCTGCTGCTGCTGCTGTTGTTGTTGAGATCGATTTGTTAATTCAATTAAAACGAGATATGATTTCAAATCACGCACATACACACCAGCAGAACTGAATTCACAGTCACTTCACTCCCAGTAAAAAAAAAAAAAAAAGAAAAAAAATCATCTATTCACAAGGCGGGCAAATTATGTATGATATGTAAGTCAGTGGCGACAGTTCATGATCTTATCGATCAGCACCAGTCCGGCGCTCTTGTAGGAGAAAATGAGTGTGGGGCTGAGCGCTGCTCTTCTTGTGTGTGCAGCCCTGAAGGTCTCCATGCACCACCTGTTCCTCCCAAGCACACGAGTCGCCTGGCGCTCAACCCCGCTCCTCCTCTTTCCGGTGTTCTTCCTCGCAGCCCGATGATCGATTAAAACAATATTTCTGATGTTCATGTTGTTTACGCCTGTCCTCGGCCATCCCTGAATGTCAACACTCTGGAGGATGGTTGCCTCGGGAAAGGATAATCCTGTTCCAAAGCCAGACCGTATGCCCGTTCAAATCACCCTCCACCAAGGCCACTCTGATGTATGCATTATGCCCACTTCATCCCACATGACATTCAAAGTCACTTTGGGAGCACAAGCGTGCACTTTTAATAAGATTTCTCCAATGCATTATATGGATGAGTTTTCCTTATTGGCCACTCACCTAAACCATGTTCATGCCTCCAGCTGCGTCGATATGTGATACCTGTGGACCGAAGCAAGACAGTACAAGAGTAAGAAAATGGGATTAGTGTCGTTAACAAAACAGAAGTAGGTATAGTGTATCATCAGCCGTGTCACTCAAGGAGAGCAGTTTAAAACACTGACTGAAAAGCCCATTCTGAGAACCGACAAAAGCTTTTTGTAGGAGAACTGGAGGTAAAATTAATTACTTAACTGTGAGAAGTCCTTCAAAATGCCGCACTAAGTTTGTTCAAACTGAGTTGCGCTGTAAACAGCACACGGAGGTCAGCGCACACGTCTAACTTTTAAATTAAATTGTGACTTAATTTGACAAACAAACCCCATCTCAAGGCCCACTTACTGGCTATTGTCTGGAGCTTTAACCCCATCACACAAACTTCATCAACGTCATATGGGTTCGGTTCGGAAACAAAGCCGGGATGTGCAAAAAAGACCTCTTTAAAAACACCAAGTTAAATAATAATGATAAGGAGATGAAGAACAACAACAACACCATAATAAATTGGCTCTTGCTGAACTGTTCAATATTTCCCTCCTCATTGACCTGCTGCAATTAATCTTGATAGTGAAGTTTCTCTTTGTGTAAAAGTTTTATTTTATCCGTGTGCTCTCTATATCTGCAAAAATAAATAAATAGATAAATAAATAAAATAAAATAAAAAGTTTCAAGGCACTCAGGCATAAAAGCAGCAGAGTTATGGAAGAGTTGCATTGTGGTTGGACAGCACTGCTCACTAGAATTCCCAGCTGGATCAATATTAAACAATCAACAGTCATCATCAGCTTCCCCCACTGAGTTTATTCAGCATGTATATAAGAAATCAAAGGTGTTAAACTGCTTCAGCATTTTAAAATTAACATTAAGTTTATAGTTAAGCTGATTATATTACATTTTGAACCTACAGAGAATTACTTTGTGACTACAGCGCTACAGTGATTTTTTTTTTTTGCCTCTTTCAGCTCTTTGTTTTGGTTTTCTGGCTTCACTCTCACTGCTCATTGCGTCGCCTTTGTCAGCAATAAGCACCTAATTTCCGTGAAATAACTCTAAAAAACTAACTTTACATTTGCCGCACCAGCCAACAAGTCATCTTCCGACAAAGTTACCGACTGGCTGTTGAATACACTGGAGCTTGTAGCAGCTAGAGATCCATACAGTTCCCTTGGGAGGTGGTGGAGACCAAAAGCGGAGCTTGAAGGAGAAATAAATACTGGACTTAATTTCATCAGGTGACCAGAAAACCCTAAAAAGGCTACCTCTAATTAATGCTAATGCCCTGCTAACAAGTTTGTAATCAACTTAAAGCGTGATAATATGTCTGTGCAGTATCCACAGATTGTCTTCTATTGCTGCCAAGTGCCAAATAAAAAGAATTATGGCTGAGTTTAAATAACATCTCTCAACAGTGAAATGATTTTCAGCTTGCTGGTAGTCCATCACACTAATACAGTAATAATGATCGGTGTATAATGATCACATTATACTCCAAAACACAGTTTAGACAAAAAAACGAACCTACTGCACCCTCGGCTGAGTGTTGGAACAGCTTCAAAAACTTCCACAGATCTCTATAACGAACGGTCTGCTGAATGGTTTTACATCAACCTGATGCTGCACCGCCTGGATGAATGGGATTAATATACACAGACAAGACTGCTGTAGCTGTATAGACCTTGAGTCATTTCCCCCACGCCTCTACACAATATAAGGTTTTTGCGGTAATCTTTTATCCCCAGTATGTATTTTCACAGCGATTTAAAAAGTAGTTTGTGTTTTGTTTGCTTTAACAGAAATGCACAATACGCGAATGGATAGTGGTTTCGCTATTATGTTAAAGCCCAGGAGGCTCCCAAGTGTTGTAACGCTGTCACAAATTCAATCCAGATTTTTATCATAAACAGCAAAACACAAACATTTTCTTCTTCTTTTTTTTTTTTTTCTCGCAGCAGAGCAGCAGAAGACTTTGGGGGGGGAAGGATGTAATCAGGCTTGGCTCCGTGATCCCTAAAAAAAAAACATAAAGTTCATAAAGATTTAGTGCCTCTGCCATAAATTTAGTTTGACTACTACTCTGAAATCCCTCTTTGAGCTCGGTTTGTGGTCGAGAAAAGATTTGATTTGTTTCGGATAGATGATGTATATGGCTGTTGGCATCAGTTAGTAAAGCGTACCTAATGGATGATTTGCAGCACTGCCTTTTTTTTTTTTTTTTCCTCCACAGCCCGAGTCCTGTGACACGGAATTGCACCGTAATTATGGATTTAAGGGCAGATCAAAATATGTCACGTTAGCTCATGACTAATTCATGTGGATTGTACTGCATCGGTTGGAACAGATGTTTTGTGCTTTGAGAATTATTTCTTTAGGCATTTCGGATACCTCCAGGGACTCACTCTGAATATCTGGGGAATTTTGTATTTTGTATTTTCATGTACACTTCAGTGGATTAGCGTAGGTTTACTCTGATATCTATTCAGAAGGTGCTTTTTCATCTGTATCCTCTAGCAGATGATTATATCCTGCCTCCGTAGTTGTTAGACACTGTTGCCTTTAGTGTCGGCGTGGTAGTTTTGTGTGTCGTCAGGGAGCCTTATACAGCGCGTGGGATGACTTGACACTATTGGCGGGCACGGTGCTCGTCGGTGCGCGGTGCAGCCAGGTCGTGCTGTTTAACATCCATCATTTCGCTGAGCACTACATTATCATAATACTTAGTGTCAGTGCCAGAACGCATGCATTGTTCAGACATGCTGAATGTTGGCGGGGGGCAAATCTTTTGCTTGAGTAGCGTTATCTATCAATCCGTCTCTGATGCTGAGAGGAGGGACTCTGAGCTGCACCACACAGCCAGGAAGAAGAGATACAAAGAGTTGTTAAATATCCTCATCCATTCTCCTCTCCTCGGTAGGTCCATGCAGTGTAATTGGCTATAAATAGCCTGCCAAATTGACATAAAAACCCCTCTCAGGCATTAAAATGTCAAAAGTAAACCACAGTAGGGCACTAATATCTAATTGCAAATGACTCATAGAATGTTACAACAAATCTTTGGAAGTGTCTTTTCAACTCGTGGACGGTTTTGTGGTTCCGTGTGAAATTTAATTCTGTTGCTATTTATATGAAATAGTTTGAGACTTTTTTTCTAAACAGGGTGCGAGGAGTTACAGATCCACGCTTGTATTCGTTTTTTTTTTGTTTTTTTTTTCATCTGTAGAGGAAGTGTTGGGACAGTGATTGACAGTTAGCGTGCGTTGAGTGACAGGTGTAGCTTAAGTCTACAGGTGACCTCTTTGATCATTAGAAAGAGGGCCGCGTGTGAAGCACACAGATAAACCCACTCTGAGCGGCACCGCTCCAAATGTAGATGGATTGGATCGGGCGGAAGATAGAACGACACTCGGCAGGTAATAGTGTGGTTAACAAAGAAACATGAAGCGGGCGTTTTGAGTGCTCACATCATATTTGGCTCAGTACCCATGAGAGGGTCAGGCTGTCGCATTCAGCAGCATCCAGTTGTTTTACATAATTTATTATTATTTCTTTTTTTTTTTTTTTTTGTTGCTTTTTCAGGAAATTAATTTGCATTCTTTCCCCACTTTAATGAACATTCTTGGATCAGACGTGCGAGGGGGACTGAAGGAGAGCAAATTGCTCATGATTCATGAATTCGGTGCTAATGAATTGAAATTTTATACAAATTTGTTCTGGAGTTATTTCAATTACAGGTATCTGATGCCTTAAAAAAAGCACAATTTAGTCTTAATGCCTGGATGCATGCAATTGTGAACGTGGGCTAATTTCCATTTAAAAAACAAACTGTTTGAAGAAGCGTTACAGGGGGGAAAGTTCTTTAAGTAATTACCCGAAACGTGTCTGGCAAACGCAAACGCAAAGGCGCATTTCAAATTTCCTGCTTTCTCTTTGAACTAGTTTGCAGGGTTTACTTTTTCATTTGCTTTAAATATAATTTGTTGAACTTTTGTCCCCTCGCTGAAATTATAGTGTGGTAAATTGTCTTTGATTACCAAAGTATTATTTTCACCCCACTTAACCTGCTCATCACAGGGAAGCCACCAGTCCCTTCTGTAGAACCAGCACCAGAGCTTAGCCTTTATTTTGTCCGTGTTCTTCCGCTCTTCTTCTTCTTCTTCTTTCCTTTTAAAAAAGCATCTTCTCTCCTCCGGTCTTTGGTTCACATTTGCTTTATTCAAACCTTTGATTTACAAAGGGGGATGTTGAAACGTTTTCTGACTTATTTACTTAAAAAAAAAACAGCTGTAGGCTACATTTTTAAGCACCAGTCCAATAACGGCGCAGAGGCATTAAAAGGCGAGACCAGAGTTTTCTCATCTTTTTATCCTTTTAACTACAAATGGTCTGCTAAAAGTTTGTACATGCATATTGAACATCACGTCTTTTTTGTGGTAATCAAACAGTTTTTTTTTTCCATTCTGCTGCAGGACCACAAACCTGTGAAGGCCGTATGTTTTATTTTTTAAAGGTTCATTCACACGATTTCATAATACAACCACAGGGACAACAATATGGGATAACTTACAAGTATGAATGTAATCCCATGCCAATTAGTCAACTTAAAACTTTAAGCTGACAGCCCCAACCTGCTACCAGCTGCTACCTCCTTGTTACCTCCCCTTGAACATATCACCGTACCTCTCCTCGTGTTCTCCGAGCTGAACGCTCATCTGCTCCACAACTGGCTCTCTCAATCACTGACTTGCTTTGAGCTTAAGACGTCCCCTGAGCCGGGCTAAAGTCCTGCAGATCTTCCACCATCGCGAAGAAGCCGAAAAGCAGCCACGCAGCTGGCTGGAAACATTAAAGGCTACCAGGCATCAAAGCCCAGTTTAACAAGTCATTTGAACTAATGGTATCAAACGCCATTTTTTTCTTGAAGCGACGAGACAAATGTGCCGTGAGGGGAAATCGCTTCACTTGGTCTTGATGCTGTTTCTCTTCCTTTGAGGATGCTCCTGGACAAGCTGGATACCATTTAATGAAGTATAAAAAAGACAGTTACGGCAGAAAAACTGTAGGTTCTGCACTGGGACATTCTTAAAGGTGCAATATGTAAGAATTAGGTGGGAATTCTTTGTTAATATCAACAGAATAAGAAGAAATTATAATTTCAACATAAAGTTGTTTATGTATTTTACTACAGAGATAAATAAACACCTAGCTAACAGCAGCTACGGTACAATTAGCAGGAGTTAGCAGCTCCTCTGGTGATGTGCTGCCCCCTATTTGTTTAAAGTATGACTTCGACAGGTGGCCGGGTCTTACTTATGCACCTTTAAAGTACAAGTACAGGAGTATTTGACTATTGCAAAAAAATAGTTAGAAATGTGAAGTACTTTAAATCTAGTGTAAATATACTTTGTTACTTCCGGTGACTGAAACAAAACACATTTTGAAGTGAGGAGAAAAGTTGAACAGATAAAACAAATTAACCTATTTCCTGAAATAATAAAATTATGAATTAAAAATGTCACTATTTCATTCTGACACTTTCTGCAGTGTATGTTTCATGGAGGGAGCTGTGAGTCTAAAGCTACTTCGAGAAGAGGACAATGGTCAAATAAAACCTTACTGTTAAACTTCACCATGTGAGTTTCACAAGACGTTTTAAAACTCAAACTACAGTAAATCATGTGGTGAAGTCTTGTCACACTGTACGCTGAACTTCTTGGCAGAATGCAGCAAAGCAGCACAACGAAAAATGGCACAAATAAACAACAACAAAAAAAAAAGGTTAGGGCAGTGACAGAAGAGTGTCAGCGACAGCCTACGATTCCCATAAGCCTTCCAGACCGTGTGCCCTCCCCCTCCACTCCCCACCGGGAGGCCTCGGCTCACGTCCCACAGTTTTGTAATGTCACAAAGGATGAAGAGTGTTTCCCCCCCGGGCTTCCAAACTTTTCTGCTTTGCTGTGTGGCATGCTGTTTCATCAGTGTCGTTTAGGTGATTTTTCCTCTTGACTAACTGTCTAGTTGTGGAGGTGGGTGAAGGTTGTCGTGAAAAGGGAGCTCTCTCTTGGCCGGGCGCCAGAGTGTGTTGCTGGGTTTTTCGGGGGCGATGGGTGCTATGTGCTGCATGCCGGGTATCATCTGTACGTGTGTGTGTGTGTGTGTGTGTGTGTGTGTGTGTGTTTGAGTGTGTGAGTCTCTTCCTCTCCCATGGGAATCCTTGGCAGCAGGTGTGACATGTAGTAATGGGAAATTATGCTGCACAGTGCAAAACCTCTTCTGAACGGGGTCACCCACTGTCAGCTCTGCCAAGTGCGTAACAGAGCAAGCACACGCCCTTTAATGAAAGCTGTCACATTAAAAGTTAGGGGCTTGTTTGTTGATGCATATTCATTCTGTTTTTTGTTTTTTTTTCTGGGAATTGTTTTTCAACTTGAATAAAAGTCTCCAGATGTGTGTGTGTGTGTGTGTGTGTGTGTGTGTGTGTGTGTGTGTGTGAGGGTTTCAGCTCCTCATTAAAAGGTTACCTGACGTGCTCTTGTTTAAAGGAGCGCTACGTAGTTTTGGGGAAGAAAGAGAAAGACCTTCGTCGACTGATTTATTCTTTATGCGCAGACAAACTGTCGTTGTTTTCATGACTGAATAAACTGAATTATTTCCTCTGGGAATAACTTGTTTATTCAGTTAAACATTTCTGATTTCTGTATTTTTACCTAATTCATATCGTAAATATCAAAATCACAAGTTTGAATTTCATCTCCAAAAACTACATAGTGCCCCTTTAAGTTCTGTTTCCTTCCATTTTATCTGCTTTATCTTTTCTTACAGTTTCATTATTTAACTAAACTCCCTTTTTATTATTCATACTTTTTTATACTTCAGTTTCTTATTCATGTGTCTCGATGTCGAGGATGTGCAGTCTGTTTTTTTTAATTTTTTTTTATGAAGTCTCTCCAGCAAAGTGTTTTTTTCCTCAAGTTTAAATAAAAGGTTGAATAAATGAATGAAAGGCTTTTTCCTCCTTGGTTCAATAACTATGAAAGTGATCATTCATCAGAAAGCAGTATGCCGTTTCTGGGATGACTAAGCATTTTCCTTCACCACTCCCTTTAAACTTCAGGAACACTCCAGTTTGTCGAACACACTTTTGCTGTCTCATCACGCTCACTACGTTTTACTATATTAAACTGAACGGGGGAACAAAATGACAGACAACAATGTGGCTACCCCCTTTTATTCTCGTAAACAGTGAACATATGCATGAGCTGAGTAATTCTAATCTGAAGGGGTTGTAATATATTGAAAAAAACAATCAAAATGTGTACAAATTTGAATCTTATTTCTTGACCAGCATGTTATTTTCTCTGAGGGTACAAAGCTATTAACTTCAGAGAGCCATATTCATTGTCAGCGTAGTATATGAATTCCATTTTTATTTTTAATATATTACATGCTTTTTTGGTGATGGCTTGTAAAAACTCTAGTAATTCTTGTGCATTATATCCGGTGTAGACTGGAATTACCTCCGCGAAATCACAAAATCTCCAGGTCCATTCAAGGAGGGCACAGTGTGGTTTTTGGAAGTCGGCCGCAGGAATTCTTAATCGCCGACCAAACATCGATGGAGAGGCGTTAGGCTGGCCTCACATGGTGCATTTAGAGTAGACTTTTAATGGCGGAGTTATCCGATGAGAGTTCACGTTGTGCAGTCCAAACGGGCTTACATAAAGATGATGGAGAAAGTTATAGTTCCTTTAATCTGCTATATGGATTGTGCTTTTACAGTCGGCGCTTTAACATTTTGAACATTGTATTTGATGGATACTAAATGCAGAAATCCCTAGATCATCAAAATGACATATTTATGATTTTATATTCTCCAGTTTTTATGTTTTGTGGCCTACTATAAACTCCTTAAGACTACTTAGCATCATAAAAAGCACAACATAAAGCCATTAATTCTCTGTCGCTGCAACACTTTCTCTTTTCTTGCTGTTATAAATGGTGGTGTGTCGCTGTGAAGCCATTGTCTGGCGGAATAAGCTCTATCTCTCTTTCTGTCTCCCTCTCACTGCAGGATGTGCCTTTCTAACATACTGTGCCAGAGAGTCAGCACTGAAGGCCCAGAGCGCCCTCCATGAACAGAAGACTCTGCCAGGGGTAAGTGCCCCCGATCTGCCCTCTGTCATAGGCTAAAGCCCCCGGGGCAGCCAGCCCGGCATGGGAACACCTACATTAACATAGGAATTATCTCACACATGTGCACACACACACACACACACACACACACACACACACACACACACACGGGAAGGCACATGGGGACACGGTATACATTAAGACACACATACAGAAACATGGAGATGGAAACAGATGGAGCGAGTCGCTCAGACTTTCTCAGACTTTTTCCTGCTCGCGCTCACACACACTCTTATCCTGCTCACTCACCTACACACACACACACACACACATGCACACACACGAGCAGACATACTAAAAGAGCGCGAGTGGCCTATCTCACCTTGCAGTGTCTTATTACACTAATCACCCCGGCGGAGATATTTGATAAGCGCTCCTTCATAACAGCCCGTGCCGTCCTTCCCCTGTCCTCTCACAATATGGCTGCCGCAGACACTAATTGCCTTGAGGAATCCCACTCTCATTATCACATATAATCAAACAGTAAGTATAAACAATCATTTTTAGCATGTATATCAACATCTGGTGTTTTTGTTTTAATCCTCTCCCATTTTTTTTTTCTTTCTTTACTTTCCTCGCCGTCTTCTATCGGTTTTTTTTTTTTTTTTTCGCCTTAGGTGGCTGGGTAACTTTTTTCAATTAAAATAATGGCCTCTTCAAACGACACAGGTAAAACGTACGCGGTAGTGGGCTCTTAAGCCCACCCAGGAGGAGACCCTCAGTCGGGGATGAGCTTGAGCTCGTGGTGTCTATCTGTACTTGATGTGTGTGAGGGGGGCGATTCGACTCTCACATCAGGGGAATTATCGAGGTGTGATTGAATTATGCCTGCGGGTCCCTAAGAAGGAGAAGCTGTTCTAGTACCAGGGCTCCTCGCCGCCCCTCCTCCTTTTTTCCTTTTCACCACATACCAAGACACCCTCTCAGGTAGGGGCTTTAATCAGAGCCTTAGGAGATCCATCCCGATCTCCAGGGAGGGAGAGGGGGGGCAGAGAGACCGGGAGCGTAGAGACAGGAAGTAGGAGAGGAAGAAAATGGGGATAGGGATTGGTTTGACAAAGTGGGGCAGAGGTGGTTGATTGTCTGGAGGGGGGGGTTATATTGTTCCTCACTCTTGGGTTAATCAGTTGTTTGTACTTCACTGCATTTCGTTGGTACTTCACTGAACGTTAGGCACATCGGCACACTGCAGAGAAAGAGCCCCTGAGAGACGGGGCTCCCTGGCTCGTTACCGCCTCCCGCAGCTTCATAATGAGATGATTGTCGCGATGGTCCTGGATAGGTGTTCCTGTCTTTATTGCCCTCATGGAGGGACATTCTTGTTTGTCTTCCATCTAGAAAGAGGTTAATGGCATGTTCTGTGGGGTTTGGGTAAACATTTCCCCTGTACAGCTCACAGCGGGGGGTCAGTGCTGCAATCTCAGGCTGAGCGCGGCCTGCATACAGAGGGCTAATAAAGATGTTCTGCTTTCTGTGCTCGTGTGTGTGTGTGTGTGTGTGTGTGTGTTGATGCGTGTATGAGAGAGAGAGAGAGAGAGAGAGAGAGAGAGAGAGAGAGAGAGAGAGTTGGAGTGAGACAGACACGGACACAGGCCGAGAGAGGTGACACTTCTGGACAAGCCTCATTGTCATTGTCAAGGCCTGACGGTTCGAGACGCTCTGTCGTATAATGTTGCCCTCTCAGTCGCTCGTCCACACGGCGCTACAGACATGATTGTGCAGTCCGCTTGTGGGCTGTGTGACTGTCAGGCCACCCTAAATGCACATATTTTTTTTTGTTCCAGTAAGAAGTCTGGCATTTAACAAAAAATAAATAAATTAATAAATAAAGTCCTTCTGATACAAGAAACCAAAACAAGATGGAAATCTGCGGTGAGCAAAACAATACTTAAAAATGAATGTGAAGGAGGTAAATATCATTTGCTCAGGCTGCTTCACAGTTATGTCATACAAGGTTAAATGCAAATTAGAGTATGTCTGCGCTTTAAAGGAGCTCTGATCATCCTCCGAGCGCGTTTATCCTTTTCCCTATATACATGACGTTACATCAAACTATTCTGTCAATCCATATTACCAGGGTGAAGTCCTTGTATGGCTCCCACGTGAAGTCTGCGTACCTTTCATTAAAGCTCAGGAGCACAAAGAACGCTGGATTTTTTACTTATTTAGCTCTCAGCTTTGATCCAGCAATTTACAAAGGTTTCTTCAAAACAGAGCCTGTAGATGTGGGCGGCACTTGAAAAACAAAGCAACTCTAAAATGAAGAGGCTTAGTGGGGGGGTGGGGGGAAAGCTGCGTGCACGTGAGTGTGATGAACTTTTGTCTTGCAGAGGTTTCCGAGAGCTTCATTCTTGTCCCGTGCTCCCAGTTTTGTCGCTAGTCTGCCCCGTTAGAGCCTCCTGCAGCTCGGTCGGTTGAGTGAAAGAGACAACAGACCGGCAGAAAGCACTGTAGTAAGTGTCATTAGCACTAGAGATGAACGGGATCAATGGAGAGTTCAAGGGCGACAGAACAGGTGAAGCAGTGACTGTGAGCACTGATTTTCATTCAACATAATGCTGCATAATTTGACCATGAACATTAAAATAACAACACGTAATGCTAATTGATGTGATTGCTAAAAAACAGCAGGTTGCACAGAGGTTCTAGGTAGCTAGCTAGTATAAATATAACTTTTTTGCAACAGCACGATAAGCAGTTGTTGCCAGTCCATTCTCACTCCCGATGCAGTAAATACAGCAGCTTGGTTAGTGGCCCCAAGGGGTAACCCTCTAGCATCGTTTCTGGAGGCGCCCCTCGAGCGATGCAGCGTGGAACGGGAGACAAGTCCACATTAGGGGTTGACTGGACTGGTCGAAGCAGCTGGATGGGTCAAACACAGGACTAACACCCAGGAGAACCCAGTCCGAATACTGTCTGCGACCAAAAGTCAAAGCTGACTTGTAACTCAAATAATCGACAGGTAAGTTACATAACTGGACTTAGGTACTTATTTTTACCTGAGTTGATGATGTTTCCCTGAGCCTCACCAAAGTCATGACAAGTGAAACTTTTATTCTGAAAGTGAAACCAAATGCTGCATATTCAGCATTGCCTTGCACATTCTATGATGACAGAGTGGCAGGTAGAAAGTGATAGTTTGAAGCTTGGGGCAATCAGAGCAGGCGTGTTTGATGAGATGGGAGTGAACATATGTTGTTGTTGTTGTGTATTATAACAGCACAGATTTACAGAGAAGAATAACTAATTTGTGAGCTCAGAGTATTAATGCGAAAGTAAAAAAAAAAAAACTGTCTAATTACCTCCTCCTCTAGTCTGGCTACCTGCGTAAAGTTGTGAATTACAGCTTTGAAATTACAGACTAAAATCAGGTTAAGGTTGTCATCGCTGATTATGATTAGATCTTGTAGTTTAGTTTTTCAGTATATGTTTTCTCCTCATCAGCCCAGATCATCACAGTCTGAGGGAACATCTACATGCCCAGCCACGCCAGCATCTCAGCCACAGTTCTGTATTTCTACTTATATCCTTCATGTAATACATTCGTTGTTACAAAGCGTCTTTGTCTCACTTCTCCCGCGCAGTGCCGGCATTTTCACATTCGCACACTGTGTGCATTTCACAGAAGGGGGAGACTATAGGCTTAGCAGCGAGACAGCGAGGAGCCACAGATATTTGCGCGTGTGGTCTCCACAGGAAGCTCCGACTCTTACATCATCTCCAGATTGGCTGTGAATCTTACATTTTCCATAATTCACATCCCTTTATTTACTAAGTCTTGTGCTGTGCAAAGCGCATCTGAATTGCCACCAGGGAATCTGGCTCTGTTCCGTTGCGTGGCTGAAGAAGCGAGCTTTGTTTACATTGTTTGATTAATTGCATATAAAGAGCGTAATGAGCTCTTGATGTCCTGTGCATCGGATCCTGCTGCTACAGTTTGTACAGTAAATGTAATCAGAGAGTCAGCCTCTCGCCCTTGGTGAGCTCATGGCGCCGTTGTGTTTACGTGCGCATTCAGCATATTCCCCCGATGTAGGGCAGCGTGGTACCGCGTGTGGACAGGTTAGGTCATGCCAGTGAATGATTTTCTCCCCAGATCTGATTAATTCCCGGGACATTTACATGCAAGACTTGGGGCAAATAGCACTTTATGAACAATGCATTACATTTCCGCTCCACCTCGAGACAATCTGTATAGCTTGCAGGTAAGGTGTTGATCAATTCTTAATGACCAAATACTTTTCTCTGAATAAATATATATTTTTTTGGGGGGAGAACGCTGCCTGGCAATAAAGACAAGCGAGACAGTTTGAATAATATTTGCAATTGCTGCACAGAAATGTTTGTGTGTGTGTGTGTGTGTGTGTGTGTGTGTGTGTGTGTTTGCCAAATAGCCTCACAACACGCTGCTATCGGAGCTGCAAACCCTTCAAATGAGTCCTTCTCTCTCTCTCTCTCTCTCTCTCTCTCTCTCTCTGTTCAGGGCCACGCCACTTTCTCCTCTCAGGCCAATTAGCTCCTGGTGCTCACATGTAACAGGCATGCTAATTGGGTGCTACTGAAGCTCGAAAGCCAATTAAAAATGTCTAGGAAAAAAAAAAAAAAGATCCAGCTTCTCTTTGTCTCTCATTCACTGGTGCTCTCTTCTTCTTTTCCTCTTCCCCTCCCCCCCACCGACACCTTCTCTGGCCTAATCATACCTCTACCACTTTCACCCCCCCCCACTGTCTTTTTCCACACTTTCTCTGCGGAATGTGCCGAGTGTGGGGTTGGCAGCCCGACCATATACTTGTCGTTTTACGCAGAGGCTTTTTCTGCGGCGGGATCGACATTTCTCTGGTTTCTGAGTGAGAGGGGAACCGGCGGCACCTGACCCCTGTATTGATGACGAGGAGGCAGCCGAGCGCAACAGTGAAAGAGATAGGAAAGAGAAAGAAAAAAGAAAAAGAAAGAAAAAAAAAACGCACCAAGGCGTTCTTTCTGAAGTGTTTCTCTTCAAATTTGAAAGGGTAAGCTCGAGGGTATCGGCTTCCACCAAAGTGACGAGGGAAATGTTTGGGTTGTTCGCAGTTTTTTTTATTCATTTTTTTTTTTATTCTTTCTTCTTCTTCTTCTTCTTCCTCTGTGCATGAAAAGTGCAGAAAATTGACTTCAGCGCGTGTCACACAAAAATGGGTCAGGGGGAAGATTGTGCAATACCAGTATTATGTGTCACTAAGCACACTGCCATGGACCAATGCATCCGTGTTCTTGACACTCTCTCCTCGCATCACACCACAGATGCGGCCACCGTAGACCTGCCATATGTCTGTGTCTGTGTCTCGCTGCACGCTGAGAATAAGCAACCACCAATTTTTATTTTTTTTTTCTCTCCCTCACCCCCCCGTCATTTTTACACATGCCTCAGATCAGGCAGTGAGCATGAACGCATAACCAAAAGAAAAAGTTGAATTTGTATAAGTGTTTCTCCAACAGTTATTCCAGTCTTTATTAAAAGCAGACTTTTGTTTGCAGGAAAGTGACTTCTCCGGGGAGATTGCGAGGCGTTGAAAGATGCAGGCTCACACACGCACACGAATAAACACACTCGCACCTTCGGCTGCATGCCCTGATATGTGACATCTGCACTAACATGCCATATCCTTCCATAATATCCATTTATCTCCAAACTATGATAATTGAAATATTCTGTAGAAAATGAGCGGTGAGGAGTATTCCAGGTGAGAGTTTCGTACGATGTCGCATTAGGACGTCTTATCAGAGGACATACTGAGCCCCTCTCCAGCGGGTCCACTCCTGGAAGACGTGCTGCAGTTTAAACTAATTACTCAGGCCACACAGGGCCTTTACCCATTCTTTTAAGGGACAAATTGCGTTCTGTTGCCGATCAATTTGTCCTCTGTGCCAGATTTGTCAACCTCCAGTGCCCCTGAGCGGTTGCCATTATGAAGCAAAAAAAAAAAGAGGCCTGGGCACTGGACGTGAGACCTCTGCAAAGGCTCCCCCTGCTCTCCTCATCATCAATTACGTCTATATCATTTTCTTTCTGCTGCCCGCTTTAGAAAAGAAATTAAAAAGGGCCATTGTTTTTCTAATCCCCCTGGGATGAAAGCATTTACTACGCTGCTGCACCGCGCACGGCCATCCTGCCGATTAGGGAGTGAATGGAATCACAATCGAGGGATGCACTCGGCATTGTCTCCTATTATGTTGCTGGTGGCCCTGAATATTGTGCAAAAATTAATTTTGTTCCATCTGATGGGATTTTCAACCTTGGAGAGTACGAAATGTTAATCCTGGCAGGCAGGCGGGTGGCCATCGTGGAATGCCTGGCTGTTTTACTGGCGAATGTGGACAGGGCACAAACATAGTTGATTGTGCGAGAGCCCTTAACCAGCCCATAAAGATGGCAGGCCAGAGGCGCTGGACAAATGAGCAGGAGAGATAGTGCTTTTTAAAGGCCGCAGGGCAGGAGAGTTGTGGTGGATGGCAGCAACCAGGTCTATTTGTCCTCTTGATCTTGAACATATACTGCAATACAGTATAACAGGCTGGAGCCCGGGTTGTTCAGGTGAAGAATCTCAGCTTCTACATTTATTGAAAGACGGGTTCATGAACAATGTTGCAGTCACCAAAATAAGGAAAAGCGAGTCTTGACTTGACTTTTTCCAAGTGCATTTTACTCCTGAAGGTAAAATGTATCCATGAGATGAGGGTCTCTGCCTCTCACCTGTCTGATATTTCATTCAAAACAAAACGAGTCAAAAACAGGAAAACGACTGTGTGTTTTCCTCTTTCTTCTTTTGGCCCGGGCTAATCAGACAAAACAAAAATTCTCAAACCAAAAAAATAAGAAAAAAAAAATTTGTGTTGTGTTATTGTGTTATTTGTGTTTTTATGTTATTCTGTTTTGTGCTGTGTTCCTCCGCTGAACACTGAAACTGCAGCGTGCACGGGAACACACACAGTCGTATTTGTGTCGCGGTAAACACCTCACTGCACATACAGGCAACATGCAACGAAGAAGAAATAATAATGTGCGAAGTTGCTGCTACTGATTCTTCAGCATGACACTGATTAACCTCTTGTAGCCTGTAACTATATATTGCTGATATAAAAATGTCTGTATGATTATTGTGCAGGTTGTCTGGTAACAACAATCACTAATCGTAGACGGAAAATCATTAAAACGTCCAACAATATTTCATATTTTGCATCACGTTAAGCGCTGAACGCTGTCAATAGGACATGTGTTTTTGTTTCCTTGTTTATTTGATGATTATTGATTCACCCGAAAACAGAAAAAAAAACAAAAAAAAAAAGCGCTGTCTTTTTTTTTTTACCGATGATACGCGGAACAGATTAGAAAGACCCTCCCATAGGTCACAGGTTTTTATTGACAGAATGAGAAACCTTTACAGAGTATGATTGCCCGTGTTATAAAATATTGAAAGATGTATCGCAGGTAATGATCGTGGAAAAGATGAGTGTCAGCCTCAGTGGATGCGTTTTGTTTTAATACGCCCTGAAAGCCGGTAAGCCGAGCAGCTCCTTCACACCCTTCCACCTCGTCGACACATTCACTATCTTTCCCTCGCTGACAGGTGGAGTCAGACTCCGCCGTGCATGCTCTCCTGTGCTAATTTATCCACTTCTTTAGCTGTAATGAGGCAGAACTGGTAAATGTGGGGACAGCATTGTTAACATTGCTGCTTCACTGGGGAAGAGGAGAAGGCTGACAAATAGTGGAGAGGGATGGAAATGAGGCCTGGGTGCTGTCACACCTCCAAGACTGATGCTTTTAGTCTCTTCCAGAGGCTGGATTGCTGTCTCGTGGTTTGGCGGCACGCTGGAATATGTCATTTCTTCAACCAATTAAACATCAAAGTTTCCGCTGCATCAAGATCAGGCTGTTTGGCAAAAACAACTGGAAGGAAAAATCAAAAACAAACCAAAAATGACTATTTGAGGA
Source organism: Acanthopagrus latus (assembly GCF_904848185.1). Taxonomy (NCBI): domain Eukaryota; kingdom Metazoa; phylum Chordata; class Actinopteri; order Spariformes; family Sparidae; genus Acanthopagrus; species Acanthopagrus latus. Next base: position 29,970,075 of record NC_051042.1, read on the forward strand.
TGGGATTTTTTATTTGTTTTTCGTCTCAAAATCATCAAATCAAAATCCTTTTTTTTTTTTGGCTAATTAACTTCCCATCCTGTTCAATTTGGAAAGATCAATTTGAGAGGATCAAGGTGTAAATCTAGCTTTTTTGTAGAGTGACGTTCAAAGGATGCCTCTGTCTAGTTTCAGACAATCTGATGTCTCAATGGAAACAGGTGTTGACACCCCACAATGAGCTGGCAACAGAAAGAGGTGACAGCTGCGTCGAAAACTGAACAATTGTTGGAGTCATTTTCCTTATCCCCATGATGAATTTGTCCTTTCCTTTCCTTTCCTTTCCTTTCCTTTCCTTTCTCTCATTCTCCTTCCTGTCAGGTAAGTTAGCAGCCTTTGATCGTAATTCACAACTCATTCTCCGCAATCACAGAAGACACTGAGGCAATCTGCACGTATTTGTTCGGAGACAAAACAAGGGGTGAAGAAAAACATGATGTTGCTGAGTTCAGCAAATCACTCTCGCAGTCCAACTTATCAAACACTGCAGTTAATCACACGTGGAGCGGTTTACAAAAAAACTTGTGCTGATTTGAAAAAACACACACCGGTGTGTGAGACACACGCTGAGGACCTTGAAGGCACATTTTCAGGACTTGCAAAAAAAAAAAAAATGTGTCATAGGACGTCTGATATATTTGGGAAGGGATGGAGTCATAGAACAAGGAGAGCAAAAGAGGAGAGAGATAAACTGATGAGTCATCATGAGAGAGAGAGAGAGAGAGAGAGAGAGAGAGGGAGCACAGGAGGAGATGCATTCTTGCATAATTAACACCCGAGCATCACCAGGACAAACTCCTCCATCAGCGTGTCCAAAGGATTAACTACGCCACGCGCCTCTTATCTCCCCCATTTCGTTTAAGAAAAGAAAATGACCTTGCGCTTGTTTACATGCTGATTAAAGACAGGAGGGAGAGAAGGAGACAGCGAGAAAGTCAAACTGTAATCAGAAGAGTTTGTTAAGGGAAGTATTTTCGGCGCCGGTGCCTTCTCAGCAGATACGGCGAGCCGCTGCCAGACTGTGTCACAGGAGCAACGCAGAGAGAGAGAGAGAGAGAGAAAAAACCCTCAACCACCTGATGTAGCAGCTAACGAGCAATGAGTGGGCTGGGACAAAAAGAGTGTGCGTGCGTGCATGTGTGTGTGTGCGCGTGTGTTTGTTTGTGAAGGTGGTGTGTGATAAAAAGTGTGTTTGGTGTGTGGGTGGATCCATTAGTTAGTCTGCCTGTTTTTTTTTTTATTGCACTGGGAATAACTGCTGTTTCTTGGCTCATATGAGTCAGTCTATATACTATACTATATGTGTGTGTGCGAGTGCCATGTGTGTAGTGTGTGTATGATGTGTGTGTGTGTGTGTATGTGTGTGATGTGCGTGCTCTTGTAGTTTCTTCGTGGAGGAACTGGTGTGAATTTAAGACCTGTGAAGTAAGAGCTTTTGTGCAGACTCATTTTAGCTTCTTCAAGAGGGCAGTTTGGAGTTTTTTTTTCCCCCTCCAGTTTGCGATGAAAGGAGCTCCGTGTTCAGTGTTTTTTTTACATTGCTGCCTGTAATTGTAGTAAGTGTAATTTGTTGGTTAAAAAGAAAAAAAAAAAAAAATCACTGCAAAGAGCTAAATCAGGAGAGACTCGCATCTAGAGTACCCCCGAGATACCGCTGTGGTAAATAGTCCAAACATGAAGGCCACACTTCTCACACTACCTTTCCTCCTCTGCTGTTTGTTTCTTCCCCCCCTCTCCTCTAAAAAGTTGTCTCTTCTCTTTACTATGGGAGATAACTTTGTTTTATCATTTAGCACTGGACTGGCTGCACCTCTTTGTGCCATAAAAACCCCTTTGTGCAGTAAAGCGATAAAAACAGAGTACCCACAAAAAATCTCAGTGGAAAAAAGACTCAATGTGAAATGCAGCATGTACGGGAATCAGAGGGTCTCAAAGGCCAGTAGAAAGAGGTCATGGTTAATATGCTGCGATCAGTGGTAAATGAAAGGATATGTTGATATTTATCAAGTCTGTGCCTAAAGGAGACATATTATACTCATTTTTGGGTTCATAATTTAATTTTGAGTCCCTATTAGAATAGCTTTACATGCTTTAGTGCTCATTAAACCCACTCTATCCCCCCCTCTGCCTGAAACGCTCTGTTATAGCTCCTGTCTCTTTGAGGCCCCGCCTCCCAGACACTCAGTCTGCCCTGATTGGTCGGCTCACACTTGCCTGAGACAGCACTGCTAACAACAACAACAGAGCAGCAGATAGCTTGATTCCTATGTGCTGAATTAAACCGTGAATGCAAGTGTGTGACTCAGGAGCAGTGTTTTCTGATAGGAGCCTCTGTCGGTTTGGACTTGGACTTTTTAAACTTTTAATATCTTTTACGCACAAGAACATATATGACACACTTAGAGAAGGAGAAAATCGCAAAAAAGCTTGGCCTCCTTTAAACATTTGAACATGGAGAGCTGGAATTATTCCTCATGTATTATTCCGGCCTTGGAGAGCTCCTCTCCTACATCTAAATCAAGCGGGGCATCTTTCTAAGCTTTTAAGTATGAAATCCTCCTTTTGTGTTGCTATTTGTACAACTACAAAGGGAGGACTTTGTTCGAAAAACAGCTGTTTTGAAGATCCACACTTTGGTTGATTAACTGTGACTTCTGAAGTCTCCTGTTAGCTTCAGCTGAACTTCAGGATTCACCCGTCTCTGTCTTTCTTCCTTCCTTTTCTTTCTTTGTCTTCCTCTCTGTCTCTCTCATTGCGTAGCCTTCATTGCTGTCATCTCTCCTCCTTTCCCTCGTGTCACTACAATATTGGTCCTTTATCCTCTGCAGACTGTGACTCACACAAGCAGGGAGAGAAAAAAAGAAAGAGAAAATGGTGATGTGTTGTAAACATACAGCATATCAATCCCTCTGCTGGTTTTTATCCTTCTTTCCCTCACATTATGTTTGTCCTACTTTTCCAAAGGGCCTATTGGACATCTACTGGGGACTATTTGAATTACAGCAATGGGGACAGACTGTTTGCTTGATAGGAACAAGTATTGCATCAGCCTCACTTCAGGCTTTTTTTTTTCTTTCTTTCTTTTTTTTTTTTACCATTTCATGCCAGGGCTTTCTATTCCAAACAGAGATGTATCTAAAAATCAGACGCAGCTCATTGACTTACTCGTTAATAGTTACAGTAATGTGACGCAAAGCGCACATCTTTGAAGAGGGATCAGTCGAGCAGTCGAGAATGAAGTGGAGCTTCTTGCTTTATGCTGTTTTTACTGTACTGCGTTACAGTTTGTGTCTTATACTGTGTTTACTTGTATATATTATTACAGAAGTTTGTCTTTGTATTGTCTTTTGAATTTGCTGTTGAGTTTTATGCATTTTACAGGCCTATCTAGGGACGGGCATTGCAAAACTTAAGGCTATAAATGCTGCAGTGTTTGGCATCAGTTTATGCGACACACTCTCTGTCCCTATACAAATAAAACTAAGAGTGCGATATGTGAGAATTTTGTTTAAAACTTTAAACAATGAAAGATTATCAACAGAATGTGAAGTGCAAACATTATTTCAAAGATGTCTATGTATTGTGTTGCAGTTTGGATGCTAAGAAGGAAACTCTGGACTACTTTATGATACCTCAAGAGGAGATGGTCTGATAAAACAAGACCAACACTCACCTGGTGCTCCAAGTCACCTAACACAACTCCCTAACTGCACCGCTAACTGAGCTCACTGGCTAACAGGCGCTACAGTTAGCAGCAGTTACAGGTTGCTCTGGTGAGACGCTGCCCTCTGTTTGTTCAGAGCGTGAATTCAACAAATTGCAGAGTTCTTACATATTGCACCTTTAAATAAATACAGTTTGTGAGTGTATTTGTTTTTGTTTGTTACATTTTAGCAAAAGGTTCGGGAACGTTGGTCATGCAAGGTAAAAAATTAAAAATTTAAAAAATGCGCTCACACCACCAAGGCTCAGTCATCAAACTAGACAAGAGATTCAGAGCAATCTCGGTTATTCTGAAGTTGCAGCTGATGTTTATAATTCTTCATCTACAAACTTCAAAGTCCTTCTGAGATGCCCATTATAAAGCTGAAGCTGATGTTTGTAAGCATTTGCGGTTGCTAAATAAAAGGTTTAGTGAGCATTTCTTCGTTTATTCACAGTGAAATAACTATAAACTTGAGTTTATTTAACAATAAATTGAACATTTAATCAAGATTATTTGGTGGTTATGAAAAGACACAATTTATCAACTTCTTATTTGTAATTTAAAAACTACAAGATAAAACAATGAATTCATGTCTTGAGTTATACAGTATTTGAAAATATTGCACCTATAAGAGCTAAACTCTCAATTTAAACCTCTGTATCATATAAATTCAATTTATAAATATGTACGTTCCCTTATTTTACTCCATTGGTGATGTAGGATATAAGGTGCAGCCGTACCTGTAAATACCAGCCACCCGTGTAACATTTCCTCCTCACAGACAGGCGGGATAGTAAGACGGAAGGAACCTGAGAGCGAACAAGGTGGCGGTACGGAGGAGTGAAAGGTGAAATGAGGGTGCACGGGCCCCCGCTAGTTTCCGTACAGTCAGACCCGCCACCGCAGAGGAAGGCTCTGACAGTGAGGTGTCAGAAATAGCACCAAGGCTAACACCTCACCTCTTGCTTATTAATGCATCGCCCTCATAGCTGCCTCCCGATCACACACACACACACACACACAGTGCAGTGCCACAAGCAATGTAACACACATCAACAAACTTTCGCATAGTACAGTCACACACAAGGCCGGCGAGCACATATCTTAGCTACAACACACACCTGTACGGGGACACACACACATACTCTACATTGTCAGATCAATATTGCATTACTGCAGTATGTTCTCTTCAGAGAGGTTACAGTGATAGGTGAGGGGTGTGGGTAAAAACTGTCTCTTCTGTCTGTACAGTGGCCAGACACACGGGGCAGATCTGAGGAGACTTCACAGCTCTGACAGCCAGTTTCACCTTCTGGCTTCAATGCTGTCGCTCCTCGGTCTCCTCCAAGAACTCTACCCGGGGCCTATGATCATCTATACAGCATCTGTAAGGTTTAGAGAGGTGTGTGTGTGTGTGTGTAGGTGTGTGTGTGTGTGTGTGTGTGTGTGTGTGTGCTGGTGGCGGATATTCCTTTAGATATTGCTCGGCCTCAGACAGCAGAAAGCCCTTTCGTACGTTGGATGACTATGGATTTTGTATTTTCTGTTATTTACCACTAAACCTACAGTCGATTTAGTTAATTTTTTTTTTTTTTTTTATTTAAAGTTTGGTTTATTTGGATTAAGATTAGTTATTTGAATAATTCAATGTAAAGTTTTGATGGTTTCGTCCTGCTTTGTGCGAATTAGTTAGAAAACTTCCGCGAGTGCATTTTTTTTTTTTTTTTAGTGCCCGTCCAGGTTTGCGCACGCACACGCGAGGACCTGGGGGAGTGGAGTCCTTGATGCCGACTGAAGCCCCAGCTTTTCCATTTAAACTGTATCATTAAAACGGGCAGAGAGGCGAGGGAGACGGCCCCTCCACACCTCATAAAGTGTGAGTGCCATGCCAGGCGAAGTGCCACGCACCGCTGCGTTTACGGCGAGCCAAACGCACTTTTTTTTTTTTTTTTTTTACACACCTTGTCCTCTCCCTCCCTCCCTCTGTCTCTCAAATCACTTTCACAGCTATCTGTTTATATCATATTACTCACTCCCTGCCTTTTCCTACTTTTTCTGGTTTTGCCCCTGCTAAGTATTGACCGGCATTTCAACTGCCCCCCCTCCCATTCAGATGCCTCACTCTCTCTCTCTCTCTCTCTCTCTCTCTATCTCTTTTTTTTATGTCAAATTTTTCCAACAAGGAGTTGGAGCGTAACATTGAAAGGGTATAATCAATGGAAAAGCACCACTTAGGGAACCCATTTGATGCATACTGTAGGGCAGAGTTGATTCAAGGGTGTGGATTGAGTCAAGCCTCATTTCGTATCCTCCCCAATTAGTCATCCAGCTTGTGCCCTCTGTAACCCCCTTTTCTGGAGAAGCACGGGGCCAGACGGGCTCTCGTTTCACACTAAACTATGGATGAGTTAATTTTTTTTTCTTGCCCTCTCAATCCCGGCGCTTTTTCCTGCAAGAAGATAGAGCCATTTCTATTTTTTTTTTCACTCCCTCTCTTCTCCCTCCCCCTCGTCCTGCTTCTCACCTTTTTCTGTGATAAGCCAAGGCAGACTCCCCTCTCTCCCCTAACCTCTACATCTCCTTCTCCACCTCCTCCTTCACTCCCTCTCGCTCGCACCTCTCCAACTTTTTCCACCCGTCCGCCCATTTTCCCTCCACTATAAATCTCTACCCAAATCCTACTTAAACCCGCATCAGCAGCTGTCCTTAAAACTCCATTATCTACAATTACTTCAGCATTAGGGAGCCGGAGCACACCTGCCCCCACATAAAAGTGCCCTCGCCTAAAAATATTAAACCTGCCCAAAAGGGATTTGTGGTGTTTTTTTTCCCCCTCCTTTTTTGTTGTACCTGCGGTGAGGCTTTGAACAAAAAAAAAAAATAAATAAAAAATGCCGTCAGTCTGGATTCATGCTCCTGATTACTGGGTGGGTGTGTGGATGTGGGCCGCGTGCACAGTATTTAGATGGGTGGGTTTCCCAGCGTGATCACAGGTGGGAGGTCACTGGCCCATGCCTGATTGGAGGAGAGTGCCGACGGGCAGGAGCGCGTGTGGTCATTTGCATGTGAGCTACTGACATCGCTACAGTGGTTTTTTGTGGCTTTTTTTGTCCTTTTTTTTCGGGGGTTTCTGCTATAGCAAAGCAATAATGACACATATCAAGCCACTATGGACACAAGATGTCTCCTCAGGTGAGGTGTTGGAGCCTCTCTGTGAGTATTAGTCAGGAAACAATCTAAATGTACTGATGATGCAGTTAGGCGCCGAACAAAAAAATGTTCATTATGTTAAAAAAAAAAAAAAAAAAGGCCTAACTCAACTTAATTATGATGATGAAGGTTCTCAGTCATCCAGTTCATGGTAATTCTGAGCGGAAGAAACTTAGAATCGACTTAATTATAGAACAACCTTCACTGAACGCTCTTTTGAGACTGAATTAACCCAAGTGTCCCTCATCAAAATATTTAATACATCAATAAAAGTTATAGTTAATTCATCTGGTTTCTCATTAAAGGCCAGGATTAAAGGGTCATCATTACTGTGAGACATGACGATGGCGAGGTTAAAGTCTGTTATGTTGTATTTGCTGCAACAAGTATATATATATAAATATTTTTATGGTTATTATGTTGGGTATTGTTTTATGAATAAAACTGACAAACTTGTTTTCACTGGTGAGCTCGCATTATACGTGCGGTCAATGGTGATTGCGAGAGGAGCGTCTGTTTGCCGCACTGCTGAATCATTGCTGCTCTTTGGCTCCGTTTCCCTCGAGGAAAATTCTAATCAAAATCAGATTTCACCCTTGTTTTTGCTACGAGCAGGTTACAAGAACTGATCTGGTAATTAGGCTTGTAAGGACGTAGAGTTTAGTGGTCAAACATGCTAATCAGGCTCCGACAAAAAGGAAACGGGTTCGGGTGTTTGTGGTCACCGTGCCGGGGAGAAATCACACAAAATATGCTGGTGTTGATGATCCTAATAATGGTCCTTGTGTGTACTTGTGTGTGTGTGAGAAATGCTGCAGGCTGGGGGGTGTAGGGTGAGGAGGGGTGGGGGAGCACAGTGCGAGTGTTGGTGACATACACATAGGGAGGCCGGGTCGGCGGGGGCGAGGAGGAGGAGGGTGGTCGAGCGGACTCAGCTGTAGGTAGCCTGATCTGCTCTGATTGACAGTGATGGCAGATAAGGTGCTTGTGGAGAAGGGAATGTGAGCAGAGCTGCAGGCAGAGATAAGGGCCAAGATTAGCGCCCTGCCACGTCACACACAGAGAGGCAGAGAGGCCGAGTCCAGCGGAGAGTGAAAGATTGAGATGTTGACGCCGAAAGGTATTGGCTACAGTGAATACAATGGGCAACCAAGAGTAAAGACTGAGTTTATTGTATGTATGTGTCTGAAAGAAGACTCTCTCTCTCTCTCTGTGTGTGTGTGTGTGTGTGTGGTTCATCAGACCGTGTCCCAGGTAGCATGCACTCACACCCTGTTGAGTGGAGGCAGCTCAGTTGGGTGGGGGGGCTTCAAGGAGGAGGGCAACTAATCAGCTCATAATCCAAGCGGCTGCCGTTTCCAGGGCAACGCTGCCGTACGTTCATGCGTGGCAAACAAATACACCCCCCCCCCACCTTTTTTTCCCCTGTCTCCCTCTTTACGTTTCTCTCTCCCACCTCTTTTCTCGTCCTCCTTTGCTTTCGTCCTCTCAACCCCGTTCTTTCACCTCTAATTCTTTCCTTCCCTTCCTCCTCTCCTCTAAAAGTCTCAGTCCCCTCCACCTAACCCCCATGAAAATAGACTCGTATATCTCCCTCTCCTGCTAATTTCACTCTCCTCCTCACTGTCAGCACAACATCCATCCGTTCTCCTCTCTACGTCTTTACTCTTTCACTCTAGAAGTCCAGTGCTTTATATTCTCACTTCCTGTCTCTTTAATTTTGGCCTCCTCCCGTTTCCTCCCCCCACCCCGTCAACACAGACCCCCCGTCATCCCTCTGCTTTGCCTCTGCTTTTCACTTTTTTAATTTCTCCCCCTCCTTTCCCTCACTCTCTCTCTTTTTTTATTTCATCTCTTCCTCCCTTTTTTTTTCCTGTAAACACTCTTGTCTTCACCCCTCCTCCCTCCCCTCGTGCCAGGGGGTCCAAGGTTGGTGTATTTGTGCAGTGATGTTGGAGGCCTTGATGATCACTCTCTAGGAGATGATTATGTGGTCAGGGCCCTGCAGCCTCCTCTCCTGCCCTGCACTGCTGGAGCTCTGCTCTGCTTCTGTGTGTCTCAGTGTGGGGGTGTGTGTGTGTGTGTGTGTGTGTGTGTGTGCCTGGAAGTGCACACCATGTGGATATATGATCATGTGCTTATTTGTGTGTGTGTGTGTGTGTGAACACTTGTGCATGAATGTATAGTTCATCATCCTCTCATTAATCCACTAATATATGCCGCTAATTAATACGCATGTAAAGACTTTTGTATTACTTGCCATAAAAAAAGCACGTCTCCTGCAGACCTTAAAGAATGCATGCATATTTCATGTATTAAACATGTTTAATTTCACAGAATGGGGATTTAAATATTGATGAACGGTGCTCATTCTGCACATCATTTTCTGAAGAGGTCGTCTGTGCGTCGGTTTGCCTGTTGAGTGTGCGTGCAGCCTCTTTGTCTAAGTCTGCGTCGGCCACATGTCTTTCCCCTCGCCGTCTGTCTGCCGCGGAGCTGAGCTCTCCTCTGGAGCAGCCATGTAAATAACACATAACTGTAAATAAACAACACGTAACAGTAGCACTCGCTGGCTCTGTTTGCTCCCTTGCTGCTGTCTCTTTCACTATCTTGTTCTCTCCTTCTTTTGACCTCTATCTGTATTGTTTTTTTTCCTTCTTCAGTCTCCCTCCAAACTGCCGAGCCCCACCCCAAAAGCAAACACAGATGCCCGGAGCCCCTGGCACTTTGACTAGCTGCTATATTTTTACCAGAGCGGGGCTGTCTGATTGCTCTGGTGTAAGTGCGAGAGAACTGCCGGTCATGGTGTTCCAGCCTGCCAAATCACCCTCTATCTCTCTCACTCACCGCTGGAGCAATGGCCTGACTGCGCTCATCGCTTTCACCTAGGAGCACAAGCAGAGGTTGGGCTGCGCCTCCATGCCACAGAGACAATCGATTGCTTTCATAAAATAAAATGGTGGACATGAAAGGAGCTTGATAAATGACGGGCTATTTGGCCCTAATTGCAACCCTTTAAAATGTCTCGGTGATGATTTGAGCAGGCTTCGACTGAAGTTACCGAGATCAAAGTGAAGAGAGAAAGATTAAAACGCACTGACTGGCTGCGTCTTAACTGCATGTCTCCGACTCGTGACCCCGCATGGCCTCCAGCTCGGAGGAGCGACCGCTATTCTGCACCTTACAGCCAAATAAATCAAAGTCTCCACAGAAAGCTGTCTTATCATGAGTTACGCCAGTTCCTGGATCCTGTTGCAGTTAATCATCATCCCTCAACCTCAGCCTCATTACGGCTTACTAGCTCTGAATAAACATAGAAGGATGGTAGTCGAAGGAAAAAGTGAGAGTCGGGGCTGTTGGAAACTCATAAGCAGCGCATTTAGGGGAGGCAATCAAAAGGAAGCATTTAAGTGTCAAACACATGCGTTGCAAACACAAGCAAGCCAAGAGAACAAATATTAATAAAGACCGATGACAGAAAAAAAAAACGGGTGTATGATTGGTAGAATCGAGAGGTGGTGTGTGTGTGTGTGTGTGTGTTGGGGGGGTGATGGAGATAAATGGGGTTAGATCAAAAGGAGCCATTAGGACGATGGAGGGGAGCAAAAGAGGTGGGGGGGGGGGGAGCGGAGAGGAGAGCGGGGAGCCGGTGCTGGTCTGCCAGGCATCCCCTGAGCCGACTCAGAGACGATGTTTAATCAGGCCTGTGAACCTACGAGACTGAGGTCACCCCGGCACACTCATTAGACCTGATGGGAGCACTGTACCACGACAGATGAGTGCAATCTTTACTCCGTTCATCCATCTCTCAAAACACACACATATAATCACCTCGCACACCCCTCGCGTGGCCCTCCTCGTCCTCTCCTGCCCCCCGAATGCCTCGTCTCTTCACCCCTGTTATTTGTGTCTACGTGTGTGCACGCAAGGACGCGGATATACACATACTTACACATCGCGCACGCGTGCGTTGGCCTCCTCTTTGTGGCTTCGGCTGTTACACGGCGCACGTAAGCTATAGTTGGACGAGAGCCAAGGATCTCCAGGAAAGATGAGCCTCAGAACTGATAAAGTGGACAAAGGGAAATGACTCTGTAATGGATGGCAGGAGGCTTGTAGGGAACAAATAAATACAAGACTCCAAATGTGCCATCGGATTAATAGCAGTCAGTCGTCCAAAAGCTTCATTTGCCACAGCTCACCCTTAAATACATTCATAAGAAAAAAAAAAAAAAAAAAGAAAGAAAGAAAAAAAGCGCAATGCTTAATCAATGCTGTCTGCCACCTGGACATGACGGTTACTCCTCTCGGACCAAACGTGTTTTAAAGTCGGGGGGAGTTGATAAGGGTTGGCTGGGGGGGATGTTTGCTGAAGCTAAGCACACAGTCCTGTATGCTTCCCTCCACCTACATTAAGGAGCAGAGATTTATTACCATGCAAATGACAATCCACGGCGCATGCCAAGGAGTTAATTACATGCCAACCTATCAGAGGAGTTACATGACAAAATAGATTTGGCATTGGCAGATTAGGATGGAATCAGGAGGAGGAAGAGCAAGAAGGGAAAAAAAAAAAGAGAGAGGAGAAAAGGTGTTTGCATTGGTGCTGTGTCAATTCCAGTTGAGAGCGTTCCAGTTGTCGGTCACAACATTTTCAGAGATTGTCTGGACACACACAAACAGCCCCAGAAAAATAAACATCAGACAGGTTAGCCTGCAGTATTGTTATTGCATCCAGTATTACAAAGAAAGACAATAAGTATATTGTCTGTCTTTTATTGCCTCTGTTGCCTCTCCTCTCACTCCACCAGCCCGCCAGTTGGAAATATCCAAACTGTTTATATTACAGCACTTCTTTTGCTGAATGTTGGTTATTGAAACTGGCAAGGATGAGAACTGTCAATATAATGAGACAATATTCACACCCCGTGCACTCGGTATACAATACAGAGAAAACAGCGTTGCGCAGACATCCCAGAGCAAACAAGGATTTCATCGCCATTGTGCAGAAAGGAAACTTACCTCTGCAAAAGAAAAGAGAAGAGGGGGAATAAAGAGTACTTTATATTTCTCTTACGGGAAGAGCGGAGAATGTCCTATAAATCCTGATCGTGACAGCCGTGTAAATATTTATGTTCACAAGCCAGACTGAGACTAACAGCAGAGGACATTGTGACTGGGGAACTGGGAATGTAGCCTACCCTGCTCGGCGCATTAACTCAATATTCATCTTCCTCCCTCGCTCTATTTCTCCCAGTATCTTCCCCGCTGCAGACCACACATGTATATTCATTACTGACCTCTGACTGTCTCGACTGTGGAAGCCGTGAGCCCTGAAGGCCGGTGTGACGGCACCGTGAAGCCCGTCACGAGCGCGCAACGTCGGCTCAATGAGAGGCTTTTGTGTGTCGCAGAAAATGAGAGGTAATGAATGCGGATGCAAGTGTGAGCTGTCTGGAGCGGCCATTTGTATCTCTGTTTGCTTCACTGTCGTTCTGCCAGCTCTCCTTACGGCAAGTGATTTGTGCTGTGGGTGGACGGAGGAGGGAGGTGACGACATGGGAGAGGACATGACTCGGTAGGCTGCTGGGGACGCTGGTGGGGAATCTTCCAGTGGATACTCCGGGGTCGGCGGGCGACAGAGAGGGTGGCAGTTGGCGTCAAAGCCGCTTTTGTCTCATCTTTGTTTCAAAGTGTGCAGATAGGTATCCTGGAGGATAGGACAGCGGCTTTGTGAGGATTAAAACGTATAATTTACAAGCAGTTGTAATGGTGTTGATATAAGGAGAGGGAGATGTCTGGAAGGCTTGTGTGAGGGGCTGGGTAAAGTCTGAAAGGATCTGATAACAGTGCCAACATAATACCTGGGTTTCTGTACCGATGACATATTCTTTTGACACTTCACATAGAAAAATAAAGATGTGTTTTATCTAGGGCCCACGACTTTGTCCAGGAAAGGCACAATATTTGAGGATTGCTGTTAAATTATATACCTAAATGATGCACTCTTTGTCCCCAGAGGATGAATCCTATTGAATGATCCCCTGACTTTTCCTCAACCACCACCAGCAGGCAGACATTGGTGTTTTTTACTATTTAAAATATACAATGAATTGCCATAAAATTAACACATTCATGTTCCCCTCAGGATGAACCCTACATATGTGGGGGTTCACTTTTTTCAAGCAGCAAAATTTTAATTGGCCTGATAATTTTGTTTTTGACTAAATAACAGCAGCCTCAGCTGTACTATGTGTTTGGTGCTACTTAATGAACATTGAACACACTGTTGTAAGGTGGTGCAGTAAACATCAGACCTTGTAAACATCAGCATATTAGCATTGGCTGCATCTGATATTTCCCGCTAACGTGCTGTTAGGTATGCTTAAAAACAACGTGAGAGTTTTGAGTATGTCTGAAATACTACGTGAACAGCATACTATTTCTTGTACAGGACACTACACCAGCATACATATCCCATAATGCATCGCAGAAGTGACGACCACGGTGTTAACATAACAACAGACAATGGCGGACAGCGACGATGGCAGCGCCTGCATAACATCAACAACACTTAAATAAGTGTTAGTACAAGGTGTCACTTTGTTAGGGTGATACATTATTTATTTTATTCTGTTTACTCATACAAAAGTATGTTGAATGACAGCACCTATTGAATATGCAGCGCACAGCAGGCTGTTTCCGATATACTGATTGTCATGTGTTGTGTGCATGTTGGCATGCAGACGGCGAGCATGGCTGCACACTCTTTGTGCTTTGCTTAAGAAATACGGGCAAAAATCTTAAAAGCACAGTTGCATTGTATAAAAAACTTTGTCTGAATTAAATACAAATCCAAAATCCAGCATAATTATCATTCACATCAGGAAAAAAATCTTATCAAAGAACAAGTGAGCCGAGACAAGAATTCTGAAAAAGCAACTTTTTGGTCAGTACACAAAAACATTACAAACCCAGCCCTGTATGTGTGTGTGTGTGTGTGTGTGTGTGTGTGTGTGTGTGTGTGTCCTTCTGTGTCTTAGTGCAAACATTATTTCTTCATTACCAAGGCAGGAATTTTGATAACAATCCAGTACGTATAGTTAGTGTTGGCAGGATGTTTGTGCCTTGTGTGTGTGTGTGTGTGTGTGTGTGTGTGTGTGTGTGTGTGTGTGTGTGTGTGTGTGTGTGTGTGTGTGTGTGTGTGCGTGGGAGAGAGAGAGTACGTCTATATGTGTGTGGGAGATGAGGGGACTGCTGTGGCCGCTGGGAGACAGGGGGTCTAACGAGGATGTATGGCTGTTTCAAAATCCATCTGCAGACATTTTTCTACCGTCATTCACTCCTTCTGTCTCCCCACAACACACCTCATCCCACCTCTCTCCACACACACACAAACACACAAACACACACACACACACACACACTCCAACAACAATCCTCTGTGTGCCATTACGTCCACTATTACAGCATTCTCCCAGAGCTGACAAATCGGAGGCGTGCTTGGAATCCAGAGCTGCAGTGGCCCGAGCCTCGTCTTAGCCCCTGTAATGGAGGTAAAACCTTTATCAGTCTCCTAAGCTGCCCGGGTCCTATCTCTGCCTTACCTCCAGGTTATTTAGATCCACTTTGGCTTCAGAAAAATCCAAGCATGGGAAAGGTCTCACTATCGTCTCATTTCTTTTTTCTTGCAGCAGATTAATTAGCAGATAGTCTAATTTTCATTTAAGAAAGGGGGATGTATGTAATGATTGAGCTTCGGCATAGGTCTCGGTGCTCAGAATAATAGTAAAAGGTATAACGATAAGACACGTACAGCCAAAGACACTCTGAGGGATCTTATAGGAGAGTATTTAAACAAAACGTTATGGAGCTGCTTCAGAGTAAAAGCAGATTTTGCCTTAAAACAGGTCATCTTTATTTTTGGAGTGTCTGAGTTTCCTTCTATTTACATCTTTCGGTGCAGCATTTAAATTGGCTTTTCTCGCGGTGTTGCAGGTGTTTTTCAACTGATGCGAGAGAAAAAAAAAAATCAATGATTGACAGCCTATTTGTTGTCGAATGATTGCAATCCCCATACATTCAATATATCACTCTCTGAGCTTGTGTACGAGTCGGAATATACGTCTGCATTTATTTTCAGTTTTCTTGGATTGCTCCTGAATTGGAATAGCTGTACAATAACACCCCCTCAATGTGCAGCACGTTTTTTTTTTTTGGTTTTTTGTTTTTTGCTAAAATTATTTGGATGGAGGAAAATCTTTAAACCATTTTTCAAATCATCAGCTGCACCCTCCCCCCACACACACACACACACACACACACACACACGCTTCTGTGAAGCTCCTTTAGTACCTGATGCCATTTTTAGGATCGGCAGGAACAACACTTGGCAGCCGAGCCCTGTTCTCTCATTTCACCCACGGAGTTAAATAGGAAAATTAGAGCGGAGTGCAAACTGTTTAAGTCATTCATGTCAGTGTTTGAGCAGATTTCGTGGTGTTTTCAGGCAGGTTTGACAGCTCAGACACTTGTTGATGTGCGCTCATTTAGTCAGCTGTTTAGTTGTCCCCGACGCAGCGTGGACTGATTTGGAGAAGTGAAACAAAAGCTTTCTTAATGCACATTTACATGTAATTTATGTTTTTTTTCTTTGCTTTATGCAGTGTGAAAGTTAAGTAAAGCCAATTTACTTATCTCGTAGCATAAGCTGTTTTCACCCACCTTCATATCTGCCTCCCAAATACCTTATGCAAACGTGAATTGACAGACTATTACTATGTAAACAGAATTTACACAGACTGCAACACTGACAGCAAATTGGATAAAGCGCTTACTTGACCCGGCTTCACAGCTCCTGCCGCGTATCCCAACTATATTTTGGGTGCTTAAAAATTAAGCCACGGCTGTTTTTATTAATTTACTTAGATGTGAGAGTATAATGTTTGTGGTAATGCTCGTCTCTATCAACATAATTCCAATAAGTACATGTTTTTTTATAAGTAAGTGCAAAATATCTGAAGCTTGAAAATTAAATGTGTTTTGATCGATCACATATTTGACTGATTTAATCCCCAGGTAGCACCGGGCCAGTTTCCACAGAACGAGCAGAAACTCGGCGAACAAAAACAGACCCATGCTGCACCGATGTACACTACATACCAGAGGACACACAACACTGCACGCACACAATGAATACTTTATTTTGGGAATGTATTTCAACAACCCAAGTGGCACTTGGAAATAGAGAGGATTATATGAAAGGTCTGTAGTTGTTTACCTGTTCACTTGATATAGCTGAAAATATCTGCAAATTAAATTTCACAGTCTGCACTTAAACCTCAGCTAATCCAAATATTGAGCTGAGGAGCGCATTTTAATTAAAACACTGGGATCACAGTACAGAACTAGTCTGATTCCGGTGAAAGGTATAAAAAAATAAAATAAAAAAACAAATCACACTGGAAGACAACGACATCCACATCAGACGGAGCGTCCTCCGAATCAATAAGCAGCGAGACGGGCTGATTTGCATCTACTGTACAAACACAATCGGTCTCTTTTACTGTTTGGGAAGAGGAGTGCCGCGCCTCTCATTACTCATAATAATGCAAGTTAGCATATTTTATCAGCCAAAACAATGCAATCCGATTAAAAACAAATTATGACAGCGCTGTTTGTTCGGAGGACTAAGACATTAGGCCAACTTATTCAGCTCAATTACTGTACGACTTGTCTGGCTTAACGAATGAAATTGTCGGAGACCAAAAACTGTCGGTATTTGAGATGAATAACTCGCACGGGACTAATTTGTCATATTGAGTTTCTTCACCACGCAGTGATCTTCTCGTCTAACCAAAAAGTCAGCATGCACCGATTAATGACGAGTTTTTTATTCCAGATGTAAAGTAATAAAAAACGGAAATGCAGAGACGTGACGTGTGAAGGTGATTTATGGTCACACATTGCACTGTTTTGGTGCAACACCTTCGCCTCACTGCCAGTGGTAATAGGTACCCAGCTGCACCTTAGCTGGGTGATGTCATTGTCACCGATGGGTCCCGGGGTCAGCTTGTTGTGTCGGCCTCGCAACTCTTCTGTCTTCTCCCTCCTTATCTGCTCTCCCAGGTAGCTGTCTAATCCACCTTCCTCTGCATGTCTGCTTGCCTCAAACTTCTTTGTTCCTCTTCTCCTCTCTTTGATCCAAATAGTGGACAAAGATAGACGGAATAACAACAGCTCTACTCGCTCTTTGGGCAAATGTCAGCGTGGAGAGGCAGCACACCTTGCCTGATATTACAGTTTTCACCAGATCTCCCCTCGCCTTTTTACTCCCTCTGCTCTTCTTTCATCTCCTCCTCCTCCTCCTCCTCCTCCTCCTCCTCCTCCTCCTTTTTCCACCAGACAGTTTAGATTCATTTCTCTCTGATGGCTCCATCTGAACCTGGTGGGGTATGGGAGGGCAACAACAGAAACAATAGCGGAGGGCTTTCCTGAGGTCTTTCACAGATGCCAGGTTGAATCAAACAATATCAGCATGCAAGTGAATCACCCCGGACGATAATGTAATATTTGTCACGCGCAGTTCTTGTCTTCACATAGACATATCCCTGCACACCACACAGGCGCACACACACACACACACACACACACACACACGCTCAGCCTCTCAAGCCCCTAAGCTTCTTGCACCCCTGATGGGAGACAGTGCCTTGCTGGTAGTGGTGATAAAGCATTTCCAGGCTGTTCTGCCCAGCCCTAACCTCCTGCCTGTGTCTCTTCCTGCTCCACAAACCCAAGCCCCTGCTGGTTAAACCTATCGATCCCCACAGCCACACAGCTACACCCAAGACAAAGCCTCTCTCTTCCCTGCTCTCTCTCTCTCCCTGAGTCAGAGACAAAGCTGAATTTTCTTCCATGTTTATTCCCTCTGGTGTGTCAGCACTGTGGATTTGAAAGATTTCCTGTTCTGATGTCAGCGTGCGAGCATGCGTGTCTTGTGTCGATCATCAGTACGGGTCCGACACATTTTTTTCACGAATGCATATGTTTGCTTGCGCACATGCGTGTCAGTTTATGATGGAGGGCCGGGTCCACGTCCATGCCCTCAAAGTCAGCTTGCAATTAAAAGGCGGGGGGGAATGACTGTGTTAAAATGGCACTTAAGGAGCCCGGAGCTCAGCTGGCTAGACCCATTTCTGTTAGAGTGGCCGCTGACGACTCCCAATTCTCTCAACCAATTATCTGAGCACTCATCTATGCACAGCGGGGCCACTCCCCTCCCTTGACCAATCAGAGACCTGAGTGCCCGAGGTTAGTCACCGTGGCAAATCAGTCCGGAGCCCCGAAACAAAGTCAACAACAGTCTGGTGGAGAAAAATGTGAAATCTGGGGTGTTGTAATGTCAGCAATGTTATCACACAAGCATCGTTGAAAAAACAACATTCCAACTTTGCAAAAACAAATTATTGCAGACTCAACTTGATGGGTGGTGCAAATTTAAAAGTGACTCCAATACAAAGTGGCTCCTCTGCAGAGTCGCTGTCGTCCCCTGAAAAGTCTTCATCTTTTCCTGGGGTCAAGAGTCCCGGTTGGAGCCACTGTACATCACCTCAGTGTTGTACGTATTCCAGATATATCCACCTGTCTCGGCCCGGTAATGATACTTCAGAGCTGCTGAGAACAGAAGACCTCCTCCTTCCCCCCAACAAATCCAAAGCTCCTGTGCTAGCTAGCGGTGTAGCTGCACGGCTAACCGAGTCAACCATCTGCTACAGTTAAGCTCAGTTCACACCACCAGATTTCAGCCCTGATCTTTCACTCGCCCATGTTTTTTTGGAGATCGCTGTTAAAAGAAAACCCAGATCAGGGGCAAACTGGCACGCACTCCTGTGCAGGACAGTTGGTATGTGTGAAATGTTTAGAGCTGTTTTTTGGGGGAGCCAGGAATGAGCCGAGGCCGATGAGGATCGACACTGCTCTCCGCTCTCCTTCTCCCCCCTGCTGTAATTCCACCATAGCTCTCTGAACCCAGCTTTATCAGGCACTTATGTATATGAGGCAGAAATAACAATAGCCTGAAGGCTCTATCAGAAAATGGACACACATGCATTTCAACACCTGTAACAGTGTCGTCCTTGCTGAACGAGCAGTTATACGTATGTTTTCCCTTGTTGCCGGTGCATCCTAATCCATACTCTAACCTGCATTTGTTTCTTTTTCTTCCACATCTTTTTGCTGCAAATCAGTGTACAAACAACTCAGACCCCCCGTCGCTGATCAGTCATGTAGCGTGCAAACCACAATGACCATAAGTCTCCAGACTTCAAGGCACAAAGTTGCGTAGCGTGGACCGGACAGCGATGTGACAACTTTGAAAGTCCTGCTGTGTGACCAAGCCATTAGCAGCAGTTATTGACTTCAGTGTTACAAGAGAAAGGGTCTGTGTTGAAAATCAGCCCCCCGATACTTTCATCTAGTCCCTAACGAAAGGGTTTAGCTCCTGAATCGAGTGTGAGCTTTTTTTTTTTTTTCCTGTGAAGGGCTAATGAAAACTCGGTCAACTGAAACTTTTCCAGTTCACCAAACTAGATCTACCATAAAAAGTAAAACTGGAAATTGATGTGGTACAGGAGGTTGAACTGAAAATGGAACCAGAACAAGAGCTGGAACTAGGAAAGTAGAACAACAACTGGATTTTACAAATTAACCAGAATGAAACTAGAGGTAGAAATACTGTAATCACCATGGGACGTACAAGCAAACTAGAACTGGAATTTAAACAAAAATGGAAATAAAATCACTACGGGAGGAACAGAAACATTAACTAGTAATGAAACTACAAGTTTACAAGTTAAACTAGAACTAAGACTGCTTCTACGATGCAGAACTACTTAAATAGAACAAGAACTAGATTGTATGCCGGTAAATTACAATAAAATGTCTCCTTTTTTCAGTTGAATACTGAAGAATTCAGTGTTTTGGACCACTGGATGTGTTCACTGAGGCTCAGTCAAACTAAAAACACAGAGGAAACAGATTGTGTGTTTTATCAAAGTAGATGTTTTATGAGCACTTCCTTTGTTAGAGATGGATTACATCCTAGAGAAAGTAGCCGCATGATTGATTGAGGTGTTATTAGTACAGTGGCTCGTATGTCCAGTCTCACACAGAGGTGGTGGTTCTAAATGTAAATTACTGAGAGATGATAGACTCCAGCTATGGAGAAAACGAAAAACAAAAAACGGGTTGGAGTTCACAGCTGAGAGCCCATGGCGAGCTGTCAGATCAATATGAAGCTTCCACATCATCTCCTTGCTTATAGCATGTGAGAAACACACCCACTCGTATGCAGAGAGCGTGTGTGTAAGCGCTCACATGCGCCGTACACTGTCATGCAAATCCTGAAACATTTGAGGGGTTATTTCCACATTATATCTAGGGCATCCATTTTATTGGAGGCCTGGAATTAAAACTTCATCCACTGGCGAAGAGGGTTCTGTGAGTGGCAATAATTGAGGGAATATTGCCTGTCTCGAAGAGCGAGCCACGCTTTTACGTGAGGGCCCAGAAAGTCATTTCATTTTTCTGCCCATTACTTTTTTCCTTCTTCGTCTTCTTTTTTTCTTCTTCTTCTTTTTTTTCTCCTTTTTTTTAATCAAAGCGATGTTGAGCTGGTGCTTTGAGACTGGGGGATAGAGATGGAACATGTGTGGCGGCGGCAGCGGCGGCGGGGCAGATGGGGAAGAAACGAGGGGGGGAGGAAAAAAAAAGGCACGGAGAGATGAGTAGGACTGATGTGACCGAGGGAATTACCTGAAAGAAAGATGGGGAAAAGAGCGGGGAGGGGGACGTTGATGGGAGTGAGCGGGTGCCAGCATCAGAAGAAGATGGGGCGAGAGTGATATATATGTCAGAGTTGTGTGTGTGTGTGTGTGTGTGTGTGTGTGTGTGTGAGAGACTCTGTGACACTCTCCCCATCTCATCCCACCCAACATGCCTCGCCCTGCTCTCTCCACTCCTTTCCCATCCACTTTCACCCCTTCCTCTCCTCCTCTCTCGCCCCTTCCCCCCCCACCCCCCCCACCCCACCCCCCCACTGTTTACGCTGACAGTAATTTGACAGGCCTGGGGTTGACAGACTTGAAGCCGGCAGGGTAAGCGATTGTCAGGCCTGGCGTTGTTGGGCAGCTGCTGACTGGCTGAGGAGCTGGCAGTGAGATCGGGGAAAGCTGCGACTGGCCAGGGGGATTGATGGGGAGGCGAGGGAGAGCTGTCGCTACAGTGATGCGATGGAGTGGGATAGACGGCCCTTGAGAGGCCCAGAGGGGGGTTGGGGGGGGTGTTTGCAGTGCAACCTCAGCTCAGCCCCAAGACGTGCCACCTCTTTGATTACTACTCTGCAATCTTCTACAGACAGGAGCGAGACACCTCTCATACCTCGGCCTTCACGCAAATACTTTTCCCATCAGTCATCAGACTGCACAGGCATATGGACAGTTGCAGTTTTCTTATTTAGTTATTTATTTATTTTTGACCACACATCCGAGCCCGGGCTGGATTGAGTAGATACTATCTATCCAGGCGTAACGACAGACAACCTCACCATGAAAATACAGAAGGAAAAAAAAGTGGATTGTTTCAGCAGCTTGTATCCGCTAAGCCCCGTTAGTCACACCCAGTTAAGACTATCTGGAGAACAAATAAATCAATTAAAATGAAGAAAACAAGCAACAACAACAAAAACATTTTTGTGCCAGTGAAGGAAGAGATAAATAAAGTCAGGTTTTTTTTTTTGATGGAGTTGAAAGGCAAAGCGAGGTGTGGGGAGTGGAGTGCCAGCTGGACTTGGTGCTGGGGAGTCCCCCGAAGGGTTCGCACGTACTTATGTAACCCGTTGAGATACAGCCAGGTGGGCACACACACACACACACACACACACACACACACACACGCATACGCAAACATACGCACACGTACGTACATACACGGGACACAGCGGATAATCTGCGGGGTCCAAGCGTTACTCATACACATTCATGCGGACTCACACTAGTAGCATACACAATGCAGCAGATGCCAACCTGGCTTGACTTCACGAGTGGACAAACAATCTAAACACACACAGAAACACACACACATGCATATTATATACACATACACGCGCACACACACACACGGCCACTCTTGGCAACCTCAGCAACCCAGAGGAAATCAGCATTACTTAGGATTAAAACAAAGGGGCCTAAAGCTTTGACGTGATGCGCATGTTTTCTCATCCATCCTAATCTCTTTTTCTTTCTCTGGCAGTCTGCAATCTTTATGGCTTCCTTCTCTCTCTCTCCCTCTCTCTGTCCTCGCCTCATCCCAAACTAGCACTAGTTGTTGGATGGAGCGAGAGGACAGGGCTCAACTTGTTTTTCCCCGTTGACGTCAATGTGTTTGTAAAATCGTGCCACGAGGTTTTTAGTCGAGATTCAAAAAGACTGTGGCGCATAAAACTCACTCAGAACTAAACTATGTAAGCTTTCACTTCAAATAAGGAAAAAAAAAAAAAAACCCAAGCACACAGTTACGTGGTTTTTATCCGCCATCAGCAATAACCTAGTACGGCTGTACCTGTGGACACATCAGAGGGGTTTATGGGATCTTTATTCCTGATTGCACCCTTGTGAGCTGACAACGGCATAAATCTCAGCGGTGCTTTAAGCAGCAGCATATGCAGCTATGAAATGCTCAGGGAGGTTGTTACAGTGAAAAAGAGGGAGAGGAAAAATCTCCCTTACATCAGTTCAGCCTACGTGCTTCTCCGGAGACTCTCCCCCAGCTTCTACACTGCAAAAAAAAAAAAAAAAAAAGTCTATATGAAATATTATTGAACTGCATTTGATCATTAAATCTTATCGATGTTGAAATGAGTGAACCAATTGGGTTGCAGGGTGACATAACTCTAAACTTCCAATGCAATCACTTCAGTGGGTTCAAGGATTTTATCCAGTTAAAAACTGACAGGCTGATCATCATCAAATCGATTATTAGATTGGAATTACATTGAACTTTCTTTCTGCCCCGTCAGAAAGTTTAAAATTGTTATGTAGAGTCGTTCCATTTATTCACGGACGTAATTTAATGGAGCGTTTATTTGAAGGAAGGCTGTTTGCTTTTGTAACCACTCTCATCTCTGCTATAGACCAAACAGCCATTATAGACAGACAGTCGCATCCTCATATCAAAAAAGCTAATCAGGTCGATTGTCAGCGACTCCCAAAATGGCTAATATGACTCTTCTCAAGACACCATGACCCGGACGTCATTGCCGTACGATCACAGATTGGTTAGGTTTAGGAAAACATCATGGTTTGGGGTTAAAATAGCTTCTTCTGTAACTTTTGGTACAAATTTACCTACGTTACCAAAGTAATTTCGGTTATAGTATGACGTAGCAGCTGCTGAATCAAAGTCCTTTACTTGTTTAACCCGGTAGTCCATCCCCAGCCTCCTGGACTTTCTTTTCTGCCTGCAACTTCCTTGTTTTTGAGCCATAATAACTACTACGGACTCTAAAGGGTCACCGCCGAACAACAAATGTAACTATGGGTCGCAAAGTCGCTGTTTTCACTCTCACTTCATCTGTTTAGTTGCAACAATTTGTGCAAACTGATCATTGAAAAGCCAAACGGTTCTCCAGTCATGTAGTGCCATCAAAATCCATTTAAATACTGTATTAAAATGACATTTCTTAGTAAATTTACAATGACAAGTTACTGTAGCTAATGCTTAATAAATAATCATGACTGGCACATGAAGTGTGGTTCGTATTTAAAATTAGGTTGAAGAACTCATCTGCCCTTTGCTTTTAGGACAACAACGCTGTGTTGATTGTGCTGTGATGAGTCACTCGTTAGGGAGGACATTTGCTGCGGCGTACAGACTGACGCTAGTCAACACCGTCATCACTTTGGCTTGTCCCAACCTGCACCTGCTGCTCCTTCACTAAACAGAGCTGAAACCTATTCCCATCCCTGTCTCTTAATCAACACTGAAACGTCAAGTAAGGCTAACTCATTTTGGCAGAGGTGCCAGGGCCCCATGTTAACATCCTCCCCAGTGTTCAATTGAGCAGAATTCCTCAGGCCTTTATCCCTCCCTTACCTCGCCACGTCTCCTCGCTTTGCAAACCAAAAGCATTTTCTCATATAAGCCTGTCATGAGAGCACGGGGGAAACAAAAGGTAGAAAGGGACTATGGATTTTGAAGAGTTTGCAACAGAAATTAAGGGAGAACCAAAAAAATCAGCTTGGATTTAAGGTGGTTCTTCCAGCAAGATTGCTATATCTTTCGGGAGGGAAATGGAGACATGATCGCACTAGAAATGGTGAAACGAATTATACATTATTTAATTAAATCTCCATATATTCGTTCTTGCTCATCTATCGGACGGTCTCTCCTCGCAGTGGTGTTTCTTTAACGAGGACTTTTCTGTAATGGACCCTTAACGAGGAGTGAGCCTCCCTGCCTGGCCCAGCATCTGTGCTCTGCCTTGCTGGGTAGATTACGGCGTGCTTCAGCCAAAGTGCCCATCACCACTCCCTTGCAGCCTGTTACTCCATCCCTAATCCAGCCTGCCGAGATGCTGCACTTTCTCGACTCTCAGGCCATATGCTCACCCAAAGATCAACTGAGATGGGAGGGTGAAGAGGCACAGCTTGAGCCGGCTGCTTTCTGACTTTAGGGTGCAAGCTTTTTTTCCAGGGTGAGTGAGCTCTTCTTCGCTTTCCTGGTGAATCTCTCTCGGTGAGGGGAGAGAAGGAAGGCGAAGGCTGTTAATTCATGGCAGCAGATGGAGACGTCAACTCTTATTGTTCTCCTGTGCGAAGTCTGAACAGGACTGGTAAGCCACTGTCGCTAATCACAGCCCTGCACACGGTCCCAAGTTGATACGGTGATTACTGGGGATATGGAGATGTCTGACATTATGGATCCTGCATGCTGGGAGACCAGACTGGGCTTGGGGCTTCAGGGAGCCTACTGGGAAGCAAGGCTGCTCTGGGGCCCCCGCATAACCTGGACTGCGGAGCCTGCTCCTATGGAGGGCAGCGGGGGAGAGGCTGCCATGGACCCACCAGTGAGCTATGACCTTTCAATAGCCTCTGTCTGATCTGGTGTACTGGTGAGATGTACAGCCCTTGGAGGAACAGCAGAGGAGGGGAGGGGCAGGAACAAAGGTAGAGATGGAACAGGTACGGAGAACGAGCTGAGGATGATGAAACCAGGCAGATAATAGCAATTGACCAACGTATAGGTCGCTGTAGCACAGAGAAAAAACAATATGCTAGTGATTGCCTAGTCTATATATTTTATAGAGGAAATACATTTTATGGGGAAAAAGAGGTTATCCAGCCCAGGGATAGTTAGTTAGCATGCTAACTTCAGCAGATATCACTGCAACAGATACATAGAAGCTTTTGACGTAAAGTCAGAACTTATATTTCTTCACATCCTGTAGATTTAATTTAATTTTTTAAAACTAAAATGTGTACATATTGGACCTTTAACCGTCCTGTTGCAGCTTAGTTCATACTGATGAGGTAAATCTAATCTAATCTCTAAAAGGGGATCATGAATATACAGTTTCATCTTAAAAGAAAAAGCTGGGCACTGTAGCTTTTGAAGAAAATACACATTTGGTGCTCTCACACGTAAATCCAGCAGCAGGATGGCGTACGAGACATGAATTTGAAACCACAGTGGACTTTTTCATTGTAATGACGGAACATGACATGCAAAGCAAAGGTGATGCTTCGACAACAACGCAGGTCTTTCAGTGAAACAGAAATACACTTGGATTCATCTGGGACTGGGATTTGTTGCTGATTAAAAACATTACTGAACATCGCCCGTGCACAACATAATGAAATGCGCTGTATCTGAAGCACTATGCAGCTTTTTTTCCACAAATCTAAATACAGATTTGCAAGGATGCACACTGGAATCAGCTGTTTGAAGTTGAATTGTATCGACTCTTCTATTGTCGTTAGAGAACAAATTTCAGCTCTTGTGAAATCGTCGCCACTCATCTTGTGCTCAGCATCCTTGCCTTACACTGGGGTGACTGAGTTTGAGTACCTAGCACAGCCTATTAGCTCTTTGCGGCTCACTATTTGTTTGTCTCTAAATAAACAGGACACTCTGACTGGGAGGTCAGACCTGGGAATGCAGGCAGTGTCAGCTTCCATTACAGCTCCCCTCTCCTTTGCTGCACAGCCACTCGGTTACCTGGCCCGTATCCCTTTCTTAGGGAGAAATTCTCACTTCTTTGTCTCTCTCTCCCCCATCAAGTCCCTCCCTTTACTCTTTCCGACGTTCTTTCTTCCTCCGTTTTTATCTCGCTCTGTTCATCAAGTCATGTTGAGATGAAGAAATCCTCAGATGATTGCAGCACTTGCGTTGGAGGAGAGCATTCAAAAGTGTGTGTGCGGGTGGGGGTGGGCTGGGGGTGTATATGTGGAACATTTTTAAAGATTGAAAGGTCAGGATGGTAAATTGCCTCTCTGTACATGAGTCTCACTAGTCCTTTGACTATAATGTGTAGGATTAATCCATTCTTTTGCCCTTTGTGCTCACAGCGAGCAAGAGACTGTGTTATATGTGATGGACTGATTTTTGGAACAGTCTGTGAATGTTTTCCCCTCCCTCCTAAGTGCTCTCTCAAAGAGTAGGCTTTTCAAAGCTGAAGCAAAGAGAGATACTGCTTTGAAAAGGGCTTTTAAAGAAAAAAAAGGTGAAATGAAAGTCTGTGTTTATGTCAGCGTTTGATTTTTTTTTTTTTTTTCATAAGAGAAAAATATCAGTTCTGAAATACGGCTGTAAATGTATTCGAATACCATAGAGATGCATATGGATGGGTCTCTTTTCTGCAGATGCTCCTGCATATGTTTTTTTTTTTTTTTTTTTTTCCCTCTCACTTTCCTGCGAACGACCGAGGCTGATATCTGTGGTGGGCTTCATTTTCATATAATTGAATCGAGGCCCTTCCCACTGCGAGGCAGGATTTGGTTAAGCTGAAAGTCCTCCTTGACTGCTGTTACCTCTGTGCAGATTCGGTTACAGCTGTTACCACAGCAGCAGCCTGCCAGGGCCTGTCTCCGCGGATACCTCCCCTAATTACTGTGTTTATTGGAAATTAAAGATATACCAGCTAATGAAACGCGGCAAACATTACCGCCGATGCAATGTCATTAATTCTAGCCTGGCTCCCATCTCCCATGTGAGGCAGAGGCGGAAAGAGGTGCTGCATATTAGCATAAATATGAATTTTAGTCAGCTGGAAAGTACTTGAATGAAGAAAAAAAATAATGAAAAAGGTGTGTTTTCATTTCCCTCTTTATTTTCAGGATCAGGATAAATAAATAGATGATGGTGGACTGGGCAGAGGAAAAGGAAGTGGCTGCAGATAACATTGTGAGCTTCTCTTTGTATACGGCCACTGAGCTGTATGGATGTCTGTCGGGAGGAGGATATGGAGGAGGGTACGGGATAACCGCCCGCTATATCAAACCAAAGCCTGTAAAAGAACCTTCTTGGCGCATGCGCGAGTGGCGACAGGGTCACTGCACGTTTTCCTACCTGTATTGTTTGGTTGTTTAAATGTGTTATTTACGTTGTTGATTAATTAAACCCTAAACCGATAACGTGTTGACCTTGACCAGCCGGTCCATCATGACAGTGCCACGTTTTGTTTTAAAGAGTACACGTCGTTGGACAATTTAGCAATAATAAATATTCAATGTCTAGTTAGCATTTCAAAATAAACCTTGCTGAGCAACAATCAGATGATGCTCACAGTTTGATCAGGCTTTTGCAACAAAACTAATTGGTTAGGTTAAGGAAAAGATCACAATTTGGGAAACAATCAACACCGATTGGTTTCACACAGGAAATGACCCCCAACCTCTGTGTGAAAGTATATTTGACACATACATCCCGACATGCTCCCCACATAGACTTTATCAACCTTTATAGTATGCTTGTCTTTTAATCTCGTCATTATCGTCCCTTGCTGGTACTACACCGTCATAAAAGTGTGTTCTAGACTTTCCAAAACGTGACATTAACATGATATCCTCTTGTGGATTGGCACATCTATTACATGCTTTGGTGTGGGCTTTGGACTGAGACATCTGTGCTTGCATCCACCAGTTGTGCCAGTTAACCCAACCCCCCTCTCCAAGGCAGCCAAGAACACATATAGGCTGGAGTGCATATATCATAAACACCCTGGGGTCCCAGGAGATGGCATAGAGCTGCTGCCTGCTTGGGTATTGGTAACGTGCTAGCACTTTAACAAGTCTATATTTATGCCTGTCAGCTTCACAGCACAATGTTTTTTTCCTTCGGCTGCTTGGGTATATTTTGCATGTGATAATTCCCTTTATGGTAACTTTTGCATTTTGCTGTCTCGACTGTTGACAATTTTAATCTTTAAAGTCTTTAAATTCAAATTCAAGAGCCGTGAATGAGTGTTGGTGGCTCATATTTTGACTTCAGTTCTTTGTGTTGTGTTGTCCAGAGCGGAACATGCAGTCTGAAAGTGTGAGCATCTACTGTGTGGGTCTAAGCTACTGCTTGCTGTTGACTGTCATGCCCACTGCCTTGTAGCCCCTGTTTAATTCCCAGCCTGGATCCTTTACAGCACTGTTTTAGTGCTCTATCCAATTGATGTTGATGCTCCTATGGCTTGGTCTGACAAGGCTATCGACCTCCTGCTCCAATGCACTGCATCTTCCCTGATTTGGAAGTCGTTAAACTGCTATCTGCATTAGCAGAACCCTGTTTTTTGTGTTCGGAGGAGTAAATAGTACAATAATCAACGACACAGACATGCAGTGAGGCGGGGTGTAGATAAACTGAAAAAAAAAAAAGACATTAGATGGTTACAGCCTTATTCTCTCCTGAATGATCTAATTTCTGTCTTGTTTTTTTGGATAATGATGTTTATAGACTCTGCATTTTCTGCAATCAAGGGACAGAGCATATGAAGAATCAACAGTTGAGAGCTTTTAGCATTTCTAGCTAATTAGCCGACGAGGACCCATCATGCCCCATATCTATTTAATGTGTGTCCTCCTGCCCACCCGCCTTTTACTCTCAGGGACTTTGAAATGACAGGCTTTTTAGTTTCCACCACTCCCGTCCATTTGCAGTAAAGCTTGTTCATTCACGGGTCAGCATGGGTCACCAGACGGGCCCCTCACATGCACTCATACGTATGCAAGACTTACACACACATCCGCACTTTGGGGAATATTAGGTATAAGGGCAAGGTTGTTACTGTAGGCAGCACATTAACAAGATGTTCCACTTCCCTCTCTCTGGCTTAGCTGTTTGTATGAAAACAGCCCCAGTGCTCCCCCGTTCACGCTCTACCCTCTCTTTCCACCTAAGGCTGCCTCATTTTTCTCTGCTACTCCTCACATGTTTTCATTTGCGTGTTGCTACAAAGAGAAAGAGGAAAAAAAGCCAGGTTTGTGCCAGAGGAGCATCAAAGACGCGAGGAGAGAGGAGAAGAAAGCAGGAAAGTGTTTTTAGTTTTCCTGTGTTTTTTTTTTTGTTCTTTTTCTCTGTCTGCTTCTGAATAGTGCCTCCCCAGAGATCAGGGCTGCTAGAGTGTCATTCAGAGTGGACACAGGAACTCTGGGGACTCTCCCTTTACTTCCAGGAAAAAAAAAACTTGTGAAGAACTTTTTTTTTTTTTAATCAGAGAATTCATCCTTTTCTCTTGCCTTTGTTTATTATTTTGAAAACGTGCAGACGGTGGTGTAAAGAGGAGAGATCAGAGGACGTGGGAGGCGAAGAAGCAAGATGTTTTTGTGCTATAAAGATACCGTCTCCTCGCAGAGAGTTCAAGGATATGCATCAGAGGCGGTATCATGTTGGGCTCTTTGTTGTCTATTTGACGCTTCACAGCTAATTACGCTCCCCGTAGAAAGTTATAGTCTCTCTGCGTCTTTAAACAGTAAACACAACCATCCTGTCTGTACATCGCTGTAAGCTAGCCTCCCCGCCGTGACTTGGGGGGATTCCTCGCCTATCAGTTTTGTCCTACACACATTTCCTTGTGTGCAAATGTCCTCTGCACACCTTGGAGCTGCACTGTAATATGATTAACGCAGAAGTCGTCCCAGCAGTGGCCCATGCTCCCGCGCTCTGTGCCTGCCCTTTGGACTGTCTGCAGCTGCAGTGATGAAACCAAACACATTTATCAGCGCCGCTGATATTAAACTGCACCAATTTCATCATCCCACTGCCGGGCACCACACCCTGAAAAAAATAAAAATAATAACAGCGGAATCCAATTTGATAAAGCAATAATTGGATTTACAAACATCTGAGGAGAGATGTGATCCCAGATTATTTATTTAATGAAGTCTTGTGATATTGGCCATATGTAAATTGTTAACCATGGGAAGTGTTTTTAATAAATCCCCTGGTACATTTGCGGGGAAGTGGTGAAAGGAATACATTATTAAGGGTTTTGTGTTGGTGAGGCAATGCTCGTGTGGACTGTCAGTGATGTTGGCAGTTTGATAAAATTATCTAACTGACTGATGGTTATGAAGGATGGCCCACGTGAATAGGAAGCCGAGGGGCTGAAACTTGGGTCTGTTTAAACGCTCCCAGTCAGTCTGCTCATGAGTGCAAGCTCTCAATAAATAAGCAGGCCAGGCCAGCCATCGTGACAGCTCTCCGAGGTAAAGATGGGCAGAGGCATGTAGAAAATGTCCTTTTCCCCTCCATCCATCTTTGCCACTTCTTCACTGTTTAATCCCTCTATCTCATCTGGGAGGAGTTGAGATTGCGCAGCTCCTTCATTCTTATAACTTAACTCCCAATGAAACTTGTCCCCGGTGACTGTCGGCTCCTCACAGGCTTTGATTAAAGCCATTCTGCCTTGGGATAGCCTGCGTCTATATGATGGCGGCTCATTCTAAGGCAGGCCTATAATGGCATGAGGACTGTGGACCGTATGGGGCCTCTCACTGCAGAATGCATTAATCGCCCTGATGACAGAAAACATAGACGCTTCGCGCAGTTTGACTTGTGCGAGTGGCCTAGAGGGACTTCTCACACGCCCTCGATGGCATGCTGTCTTGGAGCTCAGAGGTTCGTCAAAGAGCTGGAAAGTGAAATTTTAATGAGGTACAGTATGCATTACCCCCCGGTGTGATTTTTCCATGTGATTTTAAAAGTGGATGCCTGTGGATGCTGTCATTGGAATTAACAGCAGTGCAGAGAGCTCAAGTGCTCAAAACAGCGTCTGACCTCTGTGTAATGGCGCGACGGGACCGGAATTCTGTCCTTTCTCCGATTCCTCCCTACGACTCTCATCCAATCTCCCAGCAGGTCGACGGATGATGGACAGACAGGCGCATCCGTCCATTTTCGTCACCTTGCTGTGGTAACCTCGCTGCCATCCTCTCCGGCTGTATATTCGCAGTGTGACCTATTTTTATCAACACATCCCTAGGCCAGATGCGGCACCGCTCTGAGGGACATGGAAGGAAGATCGGCTGTTTACCAAGCCTCCGTCCCCTCCACGTCTTTAGTAGAGGTCGCAACAGCATGGTCCCTCTCTTTCCAACACACAAACAAGGACACATTTATACATGCTGGAGAACCAAGACGCACAGCTCCCCATGAATTAAGATGCAGACGAGCGCTTCTTTATTATTTCTGAACATGAATCTCTTACTAAGCAAGCCTTTTTTTCTGCTCATAAGCTGAAAATGGCATAACACAAATTAAACTGTTACAGTTCATCAACCTCTGTAGCCACAACCTTAGTCTGTTTTGATGGGTAAGTACCACAATGTAAAAGTGTGCCTTTAGAAAATACTGTGACGCTTATATTCGGATCTCACAGTGAGATTCTTCCCATTTAGCAAATGCAGGCGAGTCAAGTGATTAGCCTCTCTTCATGCTCAACTTACTTATACATTCCCAACAGATCTTGTTAATTTGTGGTTACCAATTTCCCACTTTGTAGAAGATTTGTAATTCTAAGAAATCTCGAACAAAAAACATTTATATCTGAGAGGCGAAATATTATTTATTTTTTTCGTCATCCTCTCCCGCCACACGGAACCCGGCCCTGTGGTCCAGCGCCTCAGTGCCGAGACCGAAGCCGGCGCGGAGACAGGCAGAGGGATGAGTCTCACTTTGTTAACAGTCCCTGGCTACAGCACAGCCCCTGTCGCCTGCTTTTGGAGGGTGATTTTTCAGCCTCCAGGTGTTTACCTGCAGGATACGCATCCCTCCTGAGAAACACATCAGTGTCACACACTAGCTGTGGGCAGGCACATCGCTCAGTGCTGAGTGAGCGAGTGAGCAAGACGGCGAGGGTGGGGCTGGCGGTGGCAAACAAACAGAGAATCGAGGGCAGCGCTGCTTTGTGTGCAGCCCTGCTGGAGCTCAGACTCATTAGGTATGAAGCCATCTCGGAGCAGGCATCTGTATCCTGTGAGAGATCCCACCAGAGACTGCACTGAGAGAGCCATCAGATCTTCTACAGCAGGCCCCTTTGAACACAAACTACCAGCCCCCCCTTCCCTTCCCTCATTCCAGCTCCCATCTAAACACAGAGACAGGATGGAAATTTAATGAGAATTCTGTGCTGCTTAAGCCTGCTGCAGCTGCTGCATGGAGCAGAGATAGGAATGTTTTGTTCACTTATTTTGCCCTCCGTGTGCAGGCTGCGGGGTGAAAGTTGCAAATGGAAGGGGGAATAATAGATGAGTATCTGCTTGCATCTGATGAAAGGTCTAAGTGATACAAATGTGTCCCATTTCAGTGATCCATCCAGCCCTGTGTCATCGCGGTGATTTGTGGGAAAGGTCGTGCAAGAAATGACTTTGGCTGAGGAGGCGAATCCCCTGTTTATGTTTGTTGTGCCTGGTGCGGCGGCCCACAGAGCGATGGGCTGGGGAGATGGGCGTCTGGTGCAGGTGGTGTTTTTGGAGGATAGGGCTGATATATCATTTGCCAAGGTCGTACTCAATTAGGCTATTTGTTGAGCATAGCTGCATGAGGTTGGTTTAATCAACCGAGGAATGGAGACAACAACGACAAAAGAGGAAATAAATTAGGCATGGCCAGGCCACACTCTCAGGCACGCAGCAGCATGCTGGAGAAATGCTCCATTTAGCCGGCCATCTCCTTTCCCAGAGAACCCACTGTCCTCACACTAACAGGAACACACACACACACACACACACACACACACACACACGTACCACACACAGGCACAGGCACACACACCTTTCATTTCTTCTGTGACTTTCCAATGCGATCGAAACAAGCTCTTTGAATCACGACAGGCTCCACACAAAAGGTCAATTATACCAGATGGGCACATTTAGTAAATAAATTTAAAAAAGATTTGGGGAGAAAAGTGGGAGTGACTAGGCCGTAATGTGTGGCATACATCAAACAAAGTGGCACTGCCATGACAAAGAAACAACATTTGTTTACCCTGATTAATCCAAGACCTTGAGGGGTGCTGAAGCACCTGTGTAAGTGGGTACAGCCCTGGAGGAGAGGAGTCAGACTGTGTTAATAGTGGAGCAATCAGCGGCCATTCAGGTTAATGGGCTTTCAGCAAGTCGGCCCTGGCTAATGTGTGATTTGGAGGGTCAGCCCATAGCTCAGCAGCAAACACCGGTCACATTCACCCTCGCCACACGTTGCCAGTGCCGGCTTTAGCTTTTTTCCACCACACCCTCAGGCTCCTCCTGCTTATGACAGTAAATATTTGATTAAATAAATGAAGGTTGATTAGCTCTCGAATGCCCGCCAATGAACTGTGTTGTGCTCAGGTGCGGGCGGCTTCGGGTTTCAGTTTCTTTACTAAGGGACCGTCTCTAAATTAAGGTCTCCGCTGTCATCTGTTCGAGCTGTAAACTAAGTTAAAGGGTGAGGGGGAGGATTGGAGGGCAGCGGCAGATGATTCATTTGATTGTACAGAAGCTCCACAGATAATGTGACAGCTCTGCTACAAAGATAAGGAGTAATGCATCGATCCCGTCGCCGAATTTCCTCGCACATACCTGTACCTTTTCTTTCTGCCTCTCTCTCACCGCCTCGCTCTTCCTCACTTTGCTTTCTGCGAGACCTCTTAAGCTGTGACATTTCCGTTTCCCTGGAGACAGAGCGTGCCAGGCGGTTGCTATAGCAACTCCCTGCTCTTTAAGGCCCGCACAGCATTAGCCCCCCCAACCCCTCTACCCCATACCAGGGATGGGGAGGGAAAGGGAAGGGGGGGTGGCTCCAGAGAGAAAGCACACCTGCTGGCTTCCTGCTAATTGGCTATTTCTCTTTCGCACTACTTCCCCGTTTCTGCTTTAACTTTTTACCCCCTCCCTGGATTGACTCTCTCCTTTTTTTTTTTTTTCTCTACCTCTGTATTGCTCCCCCTCCACTGTGGATATGCTTTTTCACTTTCACTTCCTTTAACTCTTCCTTGCACTCTCTCTGAAATCCACTCTGGGCTTCTTCTTCTCCTTCTTCCTGTAGAGCCCGACCACAAATCTAGCCTCCAGCATCTGGCATTTATCTTCATCTGACCCTGTCAGCTCCTTCTTCCTCTACCTCTTTATTTCATCGTCTAGTGCAACTCTTTTATACTGTCATCCTAAGGCCCTGTCACTGTGGTTCTGACCCTTGCATGTACCGTACTTATTACCGGTTACTTGTCATGTTGGTGATATAACAATTTAAGTTTACTCTGATAGGTGGCCCTGGCTAAGAGCGGCAGGCAAATGTAAAAGGTTAAATGTAATCCTTTGTCCTTCCACCCAAGCATCCTCTTAACATCTGAAGACGGGGATAAATCTCCCTCGCATGCACATCGTGGTGCATTTCACCTTCATTCAAGCTCAGTCACGGCGTGGGTGAGTGTAAATTACCGGTGGGGGTGTGTATTAGGGCTACGGTTAGTTGGTTAGGCCCATCTCCTACTGGTGACTGATCCTCTCATTCTCGTGAGACGTCCATAGATTAGAAATCATCATCTCCCGTGTCTCTGTCCTCATCCTCGTGGATCTCTCTCTATGCACACCTCCATTTGGCAAACCGCACAGCCAGTATTTCTCATCTTTCTCCGCACGCCGTGCTGCCTGAATGCACCCACTGATTGAATGACATGTTTGCAAAGTGATGTTTATGGTGTGCAATGCATTGTTTGTCCTGCTCTGACCGTTACGTTCTCTTGTTTCTGTACAACATCTGACTGAGCACATTTGTAACTCTGCAAGCTGATATCCTAAAGTAAAAGGTGCGGCGTGATAGTCGGTGCATACAGAGATGCAGATTCTCATTTCTGTGCAGGAGTCTGTTTTTTAATGCAAGGCTCAGGGTGTTTTCTTCAGCGGCACTTGTCACGAGGAGGCTTGACAGGTGGCCAGACCAGCCTGTCACCCTGCAGACTGGTGACATTTGAGCGATATGAAAATGACTTTGCGTGCACGACGCCGGGGGTTCAGCGATTCCTATTCAATTAAGTCCATGAACAAACCTTCTGTGTTTTCCTGCTGATAAAGTCATAGCTATTGACTTGTGAGCAACGCGAGCGACGATTATGAAATCTGTTTGCTGCCACACAATGAATGCTGAGCAGCCTGCTTGTCTGTTTGCCAGGAAGGAGGCCAATAGATGGTTATATCAGTGAAATGGGAAAAGGGGAGATAAAACAATAATAACAAAATCTAAAGGCTAAAACCCGACCAGTACTGCTATAAATGCCACATTCTGGCTGGAGGATATTGGCTGTCATATTCTTTGTAAAGGTATATTTTTCCTGCTGGTAGTTTCTTCTCATCATATATGTTGCCTTGGGCACATTTGATTCAATGGGACTCATTAGTGCCGAGCTGTTCGCTCCCATAATGGCAAATTTTGGTGGGCAGTAAATAGATTCGAAACAAAAAGGCCAGAATGTGGACACAAAATGCCCTGTGACCTTTTTTTTTTTTTTTTTTCCGGTTTCTGTCTGCCCGAGCCCGGTCCACCTGGCCCATTTAGCTCCAGCACCTGGAGCTCACGATTACACTATTGATCCATTGACTTGCTGGGCTTCATCTGTCCAACCCATCCACCTTTGAGCACTTCAATTATCAGAGCCATCACAGCCACACTGCTGCGAGTGGCAGCTTGTCCAACACTGTAATCTGTCAGGGAATGAGATCCCGACCGCAACGTCATAGCGCCAGACGCTCCCCCATAAGTCACCTTGATCATGAAGGGCCGTCAGCGGCTGACAGGGTTGTGAAAGGGCCCAACTAGCCTTAGAGATCACTTCAGCTCAGCTTCAGCTTAGCTGCACAATCTACCCAACCCTACAGGTGCAGATTTTAGAGTCTTAGATTCCATGTTGCCAACCTCAAAGGTGTCACGGACAGTAATGTGGTTCATAAGGTTTGAAATGTGGTCTGGTAGCTCGGTTTGGGCGTGTTTTCTGTCACAATGTTTTTCGTTTGTTGGGCTCATTGGAAACCTTGCGTTGGTAACTGAAGACTAAATAAAAATATTTAAGATAAAACTGTAACATTTTATAATAATTATCATTACAGGGGTGATATGTAGTTTTGGAGAATACATTTAAACTCAGAATTTTAATATTTACAACATTTATGAGGTAATAATAAATATTTATAATTTCCATAACTGAATAAATAAGCCTTCCTCGGGGATAAATAATAAAATATCTGTGTGAAGATAGAAAGGTGGCAGGGTCTGCCAATTATAAACAAAATAAAACAGTATGAAATAGATAATTTGGTCATAAAGAAAAGAAAGTTTGTGTATTTAGTTTGTTTAAGCATGAAAATCAATGATTTTTCTCGTCTGATTAAAAATGCATTCCCCAAAACGACACAGTGTTCCTCTGATGAATTGTATATATTACATTAAGCACACTGGGTTGCAGGTTATGACTTTATAATGGTCGTCAAAATAATATTTATCGATTCATTTAAACACTGCGAACATCATGAAACTTAATAATTATTTGACTGTTGACAATGAAATGCTTGATCCACCATTTATTAACTATTAAGCTTTAATTTACTGTATGTGCAACAGTTATTAATGGTTGATGTAAAGTGTTACCAATGAAACATTATCATTACTATTTCATTCAAAGCTAACATGTATCTTAAAAGTACACTTTTCACTAACGTTTATGGTACATGAGCTGATCAGTTACTTTAATTTCAAAAAGTAATAATTGTTTGTGGAAATGATTCCTAATATTGTATGGAGAACCTTTTATGTCAACTATGTAAAGCTATATTCTCTATAACTGCTCTGTATTCATAGGTCGAAAAAATTTACAGTTTGCACTCCACACAGAAAATTCAGACATATACAGACACAGTAAATGATCCACATACAGTACAGCCTCTCTGTGAAAATATTATGGATTTTGCCTCAAGTATACAAAGCAATTTTCACGAACAGCCGATGAATGTT
This sequence comes from Acanthopagrus latus, assembly GCF_904848185.1. Classification (NCBI taxonomy): domain Eukaryota; kingdom Metazoa; phylum Chordata; class Actinopteri; order Spariformes; family Sparidae; genus Acanthopagrus; species Acanthopagrus latus. The sequence goes on from NC_051042.1 coordinate 30,007,555, forward strand.
TTCTCTGCAAGTAATTGTTAAAGTGGTTGCCAAACCATTTGCACCTGCTTTGTTTGACACTAAATATGTCCTGGTTCCGCTCCGGGTTTTTTTTTTTTTTTTTTTCTCTTGGTGGAAAACAGAGTTATAAGCCAGGACAGATTTGGCTCTGAACATGTACAAAACCTGTGAAAAAAAAGGTTTGCCAAAGACCGACAGCCTATCACCAGTGTCATATCGAAGGTAATTTATTTAGTGCTGCCAAAGAGCCTATGGTTACTGAAACAACGTCCAATCATTTCCCAGCAAGGTTTCATCTTCATGCAACAATATATTTAATTGGAGAAAAGAAAAGAAAAGAAACGAAAAGAAAAGAAAAGAAAAGAAAAGGTGACACATTTCACCAATCAACAGAGGAGCAGACGAGGTAATGCATCACATCCACACTGGTGACAACAAAAGGTAAAACCAGACAAAAACCAACAGGAACCAGCTGAAGAGGCACACAGTCCATGCTCTTAATTCAGCGCTTGTCTTTGTGACCCGTATGTTTACATATGAGTTTCACACAATTACTCTCATGCATATTCAGAACGGCTGATCACTACGAGGAAAACATAAGCGTACGCATCACGACCAACTTCTTAAACAACTGTAAACAACAGGCAACGCATTAGACCCCTCTGGTTTTTCATGAGGGACGGCAGACGTGATACCACAAGGACAGGTTTTCACAAGCAGTCTGTCCAGCCTAAACTAGCTGGCCGGCGGGGGACAGGATATTGATCTGAGATCCAGTCTGAGCTGGGTGAAACAGCACGGCCATACCACCGCCCACGCCAACACATAGCCGCTCTATAAAAAGATCGGATTCCTGGGGAAGTAAGGCTGTGTGTGTGTGTGTGTGTGTGTGTGTGTGTGTGTGTGTGTGTGTGTGTGAGAGAACGAACGACTGAAAGAAAGACAGAAAGAAAGAGAGGGAGAGAGATTGTGTGCATGTGTGATGGTGTGAGAAGTGGAAAGAAAGTGTTTGTGTGTGTGTTTGTGTGTGTGTGTGTGCATGCATGTACATGTACGTGTTTGTGTGTGTTTGAACGCCCCCCTGCCGCCGTGACTCTTGCTGACAGCCTCGGGGTGGAGGGTTTGTGACTCAGAGCTGCAGTAATGGACAGAGCTAAGCTGGAAGCGAGGCCAAATGGACTGCATTCAAGGCAGAAATTAGTCACCACACGTCTCTTTTTGAACACAACACAATAGTGCTACTACTTTTTTTTTCACACAAAAAATGAGTAATGCCTGTGGTAAATCTGCAAAGTACAGTTTATCCAGTGGAGGTTTCAACTACCTATTGACCCGAGATGGATTTGTAAAAAAGAAAAAAAAAAAAAAGAAAAGAAAGTTGTTTGTTCGGATATTGGAGGAGAGGAAATATAGAAGCTTGTTCCCGATAGGTGGAAGGACGTCTCACCTATCATCACACTGCTGGCTGAGTGTTATTTTCTCAATCTTTCTCCATCTGGGATGTCACAGATTTCCCTGGGAGGAAGCTCCATTAGATACTTTTTTTTTGTTGTGTGGTTTTCGCTTTGATTTGAATTCCGATCAAGCCACATTCACTCTGCTGAGATTATACTAACTAGAAAATACAACATTTTTCCCCGAGTGCATTGCTTCGTTGAAACTTTGGCCCATTCATTTGTTTCATCTACATAATGTCACTGAGCTGTAATTACCATAACAAAGATTTGATGTCCTCCGGTGACATTGCTCGGAGTACAAATTCAAACTCAATAGCTCTCAAATAACGTCTAATATAAATGAGAATTGGCTGGGATGTTGACAGCTTGATGATATGTAGCAGATAAGGTGGAAAATACACTGGATTAGAGCTATAATCATAGCAAAGTGCCTCTTAAAGAAGCTGAGAATTGACAGACTCATCTTTACCCTGTAATTCCAGTTAGCCGTATCCCTCTCTGAAGAAAAAAAAAAAGAATTGAGTGTTTGAGTTTTTTTGTTGCTTCTTGATCCTCAGTGTACATTGATCACACTGACTGTAAAAGTTTTCTTTTATAGATTCTCCAAAGTGGCTTGTTAGTGTTTTTAGAACTTCAGTGGATTTGTAATCAAAAGTGGATTACAGACCATAATAATCATTTTTCACATACACAAAGGTTACGGAGCAGCTCCTTTAAATGTGAGTGTGAACAAGATAACCAAGATACATTTGTACATTGCGTTTTATGAGTTAATGGTATTTTCGGACAGCCATGTTGCTAAAAAGGTATGGAGAAACATTTTTTTATGTTTTTTGTTTGCCATGCATTGAACATGGAATAATCTTAATACAGGACATTATTTGCAAAACTGACCACAATGACTCAAAGCTTTAATCCAAATATTAAACACTCAGTTATTGTATAGTAGTATATGTAGAGAAACAGTATATAGTGAATGTAATTACTGCCCACTGCTACCAAGAGGACAAACACCTACTCCCTGCATAAGTTCATGGAGACATTCTGTGGCTAAAAACTCAATTTCACCGAAGGTTAAAAAACATACGATAAATGCCAGAGACAGAAAGAAAAATAACCAAGTCAATGTCAAGAGATCAAGTAATTCCTTTAAGTCGTAAAGCTCGAGCGACAAGGCTAAGAAAGGAATTATCAAGATGAGCCTGGCCCTACTCTGCCCCTGTCGTGCTTAAACAGGCACTTTGCTGTGAAAACTGCTCTAAGCCACTGTATTTTCTACCTTATCTCCCACGTATCATAAAACTGTCAACATTCTACCCATTTTCATTTATATTGGATTTTATTTGAGAGCCGCTGAATTTGAATTTTTGTTCTGCAAGGGTTCAAAGTCTTTGTTATGGTAAATTCCATCTCAGTGAAATTACAAAGGAGGGGAGCACGGTGGCGCAGGGGTTGGCACGGTCGCCTCTCGGCAAAAGACGGTGCCCCTTTCCTTTCTGTGTGGCACTTGTACGTTGTCATTGTGTTTGCAATGTGCACTTCGGGGTACTCTGGCTGACGCCGACGTGCAATTGTCAACCGTGTTTGGATTGGCTGTGTGCTTTCCTGCCTTTTTTCGATATGATTCATTCCCTTTGGGACCCTGAATTGAAACAGCAGCATTACTTTTTTTGTTTCCTTTCACCGTGTTCCGAACAGTGCTGTCTTGTCTTGGATCTGAGTGAGGGCTGACAACCACTTGTCCTTCCTGTGCCAAGCCCCGTGCCCTTGCCCTGCCCGGTGCTGTGCCCCGCTCAGGTGTTGCAACAGATTGTCCTCGTTGTGTCACAGGAGAAAGACTCCGTCGTGCTCTTCTCTTTCAAAGTAATGCAGGGATTAGTATCTGTGCATCCTCTCCAGCCTTTTTATCCAGAGCTAACACCTTTACCATGACACCAGCCACACAAAACTGACACCGGCTGAGCCTTGTAGCACACACGCGTGCAGCGCGTTCCACAACATGGGCACTCTGACTGCGCCTGGGTGTCAACACTACCCAACTCAATTACTTTAGTCTGTAGCGCACCACTAATCCCCACCCCGACCCCTCCTCTACCCCGCCACCATTATTCCTGTACATCAACAGATTTGCATGTACTTTCACGCCACTATTTAGTTTGCTGTTTATTTTTAGAAGCCTACGCCTAATTAGGGGGAGCTGGTGTAGAACACAAGCATAAACGGCAACATTAGTGCTGGAGCTAATGAGAGAAGATATTGTGGGTAAAGCTCAGTAATTTCATCCTGTACTCTATTATTATTCTTTCATTATCATCTCAGCGGATGGCTGACCTCTCTACCTCTCTTGCTCTCACACTCTTTATCTCCCGCTCTTGCTCTTGGCAGAGTTGGGCTCCCTCTTCTCCCAAATGAGCGGCTGTTCAGGTATATATAGTAGCATGTAAACATACACGCGTGTTTGCTCGTGTTGGCATGTTCGTGTGCATCCTTGTGCGAGACAGGCCCTTCTGACAAAGTGCAAACAACAATGAGCCACGGGGAGTGATGTGAGAAAACCACTGAGTCGTCCACTGCACACCTATTTGTCATACCAGCCATTATATACAGGCCCTCATCTCCAGTCACCCTCCCCCATTGTTATCCTCATTGGGAAAAGAAGACACAGCAGAGAGAATCAAAAGTAATCAGTGTACGTCAGGGACGCTTCATAAACCTTATGCCTGTGTTGCGGCAACGATTTTTCCCCAATCATTGGCTGATTTACGTCTCTCTGATTTTATTTTTTACCGTGATAACACTCATCAGTTACCATAATGCACCTGGGCATGCTCCATGCAGAGGCTGATGATTTTTTTGGTGCGGGGCTGGTGCGATTAGATGGAGTGGTAGGGTGAGGTGGAATGGAGAGGTATTACGCAAATTATCCGTCACACTGGCAATGTGTCCACGGAGGCAGAGCAGGGGATGCATTGCTCTGGGCAGTCAGCTGTGCTGGGCTCGATGTGAGCCAGACTTGTCATGGGCTCATTATCTTTATCAATTTGCTCTTACCATGGGGACAGTGGCGAGTAGACAGTGTTTTAGAAGACAAATCACTCACAAGTAAAATATGCTGGCGCCTCTATTAGTATGTAAATACATGCATTAACTCTTAGATATTTTCTTGCCTTCTGCAATTTTGCCTCATGCAGAGATGAAAGAAACCTCAGATGCATTTTCATTGTCATTGTGTCCAATTTGGCGCCAGCTCGAGAGTTGTTGTTCAGAAAACTTTGTCCAATCAATGTCATTTTCATCTGTTTAGCAGTACTTTATTTCTCGATGACAGCGGTTGTACCCAAAAAACAGAGAGGAGGAAAAAGTTTTCACCGAATAATCTCCTGTGCAACAGAAGATGGCCTGTGAGTTGTCATCGGTTACCTGGTCAGTGGTGGCAGGAAGCTGTAGGGCTGTGTGCCGTCACGCCTGTCTCCCCACCGGCCCTCTCGGGCTGGAGCCCCTCTGTGCTCCTCTGCCTAATCAGGCTGCTCAGTATGCAGAACAACCTCCCTGACGGCCCCAGCGCTCAGCCCCCAGTCGCTGACCTCCCCTAAAGCTATGGAGCCGAGCTGGGCTGAGCTGTGCCCAGTCAGCCGCTGCCAGATGTCAGATGGGATGGATGGCAGAGATAGTTATGCAGAGGAGGAACAAGCAAGCCTGGATCAGGTAGCTTTGGCAAATACTTTTTTTTTTACAGTTTGCCTACCGGGGAGCCAGATGGGTGTTAGTTGTTTGCCATATAAGACAACAAATGAGTGTCAGAATGTGGAAACATCCGCAGGAAATTGTCTGAAAAGCAGCCGATAAATCACCACATTTACTGAAGCTCTGCGTTTATATACAGAACTTTATATACAAATGTCCCTAGAGTGAGAATAATTGGATTAAGCTAGCAAACTGTTTTTCAAGTAGTTAAAACCAGCACCGCCGCCAACAGCTACAGCAATAAAATCCTTTTAAATTATTAATATCTAATATATAATAATATTCACCTCACAGAGCCAATTTTCTGCAAAACAAGTAGTATTATTTGGTACATTTCGGATATTCAGCCATGAAAATGTTGGTATTTTGACTGAAATTTAGATTTTAAAAACTGGAATATCTTTTTTTAAAACTAGAAATGGGATATCTTTAGATCTTGTCTTGTTGAAAAGAGATCTGAGTACGTCTTGCACCACCGATCACCTATGTTCTTTAAAATACTTCAACAGTGAGCCGTTGCACAGAGACTTCAAATAACTGAGCTAGGGTCCAAGTTAAACTAAAATTCAAGAGACGTAAAAGTCTTCTTCTTTTTTTGCTGAAACTAAAACATACACAATTAATGAAATATTCTGTTTAATGACTGAATGAAAACTCACATTATTCCCAGTTAACACTGGGAAGCAAATGTGGTTCACAGCTACGGAAGCAGCGGGAGTCCTTTTATTTAAAAAAAAAACAAAAAAAACAGAAGATGGACTGCAAGATGGGATGAGCAGCACTAGCCACCATAACCCGAACAGAGATAATTGCAGACCAAATCTAAAATGGAAAATACGAATTATAAAACAGAATACTCACAAGCAAGCACGTGTGTTAAAGATAATGAAGGCAGTTGTACTACTGTGCATTAGTGAATTGCATGAGCTGCAGTCAGAACTGACTTGACTCTTTATTTCTGTGTAGTTGTGAGCTGGTGCTATTGATTATCATAGACTTGCAGATTTGTTTGTATCTCTGTAGTCATGTTAGCCCCACAGTGCTGGCTGAAATTATATTGTTCTGTTATTTCTAGTTGTTTCACTCGTCTCAGTGGAACAGCCGCTTTTTCGGAGACTTATCTCAGAAGGTGTGGTCAAAGTCAACAAAATCCAAAATCCTACTCCCAGGCGAGGGGATTCAGCTGATGAACACAGCCTTCAGTACCTAACGCTCCTCTGAAAGACAGAGTGTGCTTTTAAGAATTACGCCGGTTGGTTGGATATCCGACTCAAGTAATGACACACGGGTCACATTACTTGTGCACATATTGAACATGCACAGTCCCTATCATTCACACTCCCCTAATGAAGATAAGGCTGATGTAATCCGAAGCAACACAACACACATAACCACATACTGATGTTCACACACTTGCTATATGTCAGCCAATTTCACCAGAAAATCACATTAAAAAAAAAAAAAAAACACACACACACACACACAAAAAAGTCTCCTCTCTGGGAATTCAGAAGTAGATTTCCTTGTCTGCCTCTCAACATGTCACACTTTAAAAGGAGTCTGGGTATTGATCTCTAGGAAGAGAGTCTGTCAGACTTGCCGTGTGCCTGCCCCCGGCTCCCGGCTCAGCCAGAGCCCAGAGAGGATGTTATCCCCCGGGGCTGATTAGAGGCATTTCGCTGGGAGACTCCCAGGTCACTCTTTAAGCTCCTTCCCCCCTCCTGCAAGCCTGCCATGTCAGACACCGGAGACTCGGGGAGATGACGCCTGAGGAAAATGACATATTTCTTATAGCGGTTACCTTCCAGTGACTCCTGTTTTTAGCCATTTTGTGTGCGTGTGTTACAGAGAGGTCTGAATTAATTACTGCTGTTAGTCTCAGGTTTCCTGTGTGTGAGTGTGTGTGTGTGTGTTTATGTGTAATCTTTCACCCGTCGGTACTCATTGTAACCGCTGTGCTCTGATTGATCACATGGTCTGATTCTGTCAACATGGCTACCAACCCAAGTCACTGCTGCGAGCAAGAGAAAGGTAGAGAAGGAGAAGGAATAATCTGTTTTCATTGATATTACAGCGTTTTGGGGAAATTTGACAATGTTATACGGATGAAAAATGCTTACTTTTGGAAGAATTTGCTATCATCAAAGCAGCCTCTGAAGTCTATTTCATGTTTCACAGGCGAAATGTAATCTATAGGAGAAAGAGAGAGGGAGAAAGCAGATTGGGAGAATGGTGTTGATATAACGCGTGTTAGAAAGAGGGATGAGTTATAGGTGTGAGATGAGAGAGAGAGGGAGGGGGTGGGAAACAGAACGAGGAAGGCACAGAAAAAGCATCTTGGCATTTCTGAAACTCTCAGGATAAGTTGCTCACATTTGTCTGCGTCTTTCAACCGAGCAAACACGAACAGAGCAGAACTTAGGTAGCCACAAAAAGTTATCTTGTACAATCTGTTTATTCAGGCAAGAAAAGAGAAAATAATTCTTGTTTAACGTTGCCTAATCATAGCAATACAAACTGTGGACCAATAAGAACCGTTTCTGTGCAGCTTCATCTTCAAGTTGCAGCAGATCAAGATAAGAGCATCTGTGTTGCAATGAGTGTCAGTACCACGATGAAAATGGAGTATTACAAAATAACTTCATTATGTTTAGAAAAGTTAACTTAATGTTAAATATCCAATGGAAGTTAAGTGCTTTACATAAAATAAGATAAATTAGAGGTTTGTGGGATTATGTTATGTAATGATAATTTATGTGTGAAAAAGTCTGTATGTTTTAGTTTCACAAACAGTCAACTGGGTAAAAGTATGTCTTTGTAAATTGTGCAGTGTTAGATTACATTCATTTACAATATGTAACTTTAGGTGATTACATAACTACAACAACTACCAGTGGCTCATAATAAAAGCTCACTTATGCTCGCTTTACATACGAAAATAGATGTGTCCATTTGTGTCCAACGATAAAAGTGTCACTTCCCACGTATTTTCGTATATGCGTCCTTTACTTTAGGATCGTTGTTAAGCAATGCAATCAATAGAGGGCGCCGCCTAGAGGCATTGGTCCTGCACGGACCTCCACTTTTCCTCTGTCACCATCCAGTCGTTCTGTAGCAACCATCTGTCTCTGTGTGAGGTGAAATAATTTCATACATACTTGCATCAACTCGCATAACCTCTCCTCACAAAGTTCTGCCACTTTTTCATTTTAAAACCTCTACACTGCCACACTGCCCCCCCACGACTACCAGAGGTACTTCTCCCTTGGTCCGTGTCTGTTAGCTTTCAGAAAACAAGCTGAAATATGGACAAAATGAACGGACAGGAGGCTCCGCCTGTATCAGTATGCATATCTAACGTTAAGCATAAATGAGCCTTAAGCTGCTTTTAAAGACAACCTGTGAGGCTGTTCACAGAGGACAGTACGACTATCCTGACACCGTGTTACATGAATAATTCGTGTCAAATTTCATTGAGATGTTGTTGCCATTCTGTACTGAATTCTAAATCGTCTCGTGCAGCTTCAAAGCCATAGGAAAGACACCGCGCATTGAAGGGAGTTTGTAACTGAATAAGTCTTGATGGAGCCTCCATCAGAGGCCCCGAGGTTGTGGTGCCATGCCTTCTGTCTCTCAGCAGGTCAAAGCAGGGACAGGCCGTCTACCCGGGGGGCAGACTGACCTTTACCTTATTGAGTTAAGCATGATGAGATTACCGAACAACCTGAACTGCCAGGCCCATTACCACCCTGTTCTCCATTAGTGACCTCTGGCTGGGACTAAATGTATACAGTACGTGCATCCGGACTACACAAAGACACACATCCACACTCGCAAAAAGGCAAGGTTACATGTAATGAACCAGACACATGTACACACAAACACGAGCATAACCAGGCATGACCACTCAACACATGCAGCTACACGGGCACACACTTTGTTTTTGTCCTTTAGACTGTATCTTCCGCATTTATTAAAGGTTGAAGTGCACACATACATGTATGTATTTATGTATTTATGTGCCCGTGTAGGTGAATGTTTAGTTTAGTATGAGTACAAGTCTGTATTTAATGTGCAGCAGAGCCGGCCCGGGGGGCGAGCATGCTCTCTCCTTCTTTCGCCTTGTCGCGTTTGTCTGTTCCTATCTGCCTCACAGCCTCCTCTGCCTCCCCCACACTCTGCCTGGGGAGTGATTAAATCAGTGTACGCCTGTCCACAATCCAAAGAGATTGGCATACACACGCCAAGCGCACACACACACACACACACGCACGCACACACACACACACACACACACACACACACACACACACCACAAACAGCGGCACAGTCACCTAAACAGACACTCGCTTGCACACAGTGAAACAGTACAAGACCCGAAAATACGGACGCATATATTTACCTACATCGCTCAGACAAGCATCTCAACACAAAACCCCTCAAATATTTGTTCAGTCTTAAACATGGTCTGCCACAAGATCACAGTCTCTAAGCCTGTCACATTTAGAGCCAGTATGGCAGCTAACTTGCTGCTTTTACAGCCGTGTGTGTGTGTGTGTGTGTGTGTGTGTGTGTGCAGAGCCATAATTAAACATGTCCATATTAAGTCATGTATGATCTGTCCATGTATATCTTTCCTGCAGTTGGGAGGATCTCAAACAGGTTTATGTATGCGTGTCAGCATGTGATAGATATATTCCATCTGTATATCTGCGCTCTGTGATCACACAGCACCATTTTGCCTCCTTTGTGTGCCTGGTTGAAAGTGTCTCGATAACCTACTGTATGTGTGTATGTATGTGTGTGTGTGTGTGAGTGTGTGTGGCGGAGCATCCTAATGTATGTGTATTTCCACGTGTGCTTTTTTCTTACAGGAGGGTTCACCCGTGTGTGTTTTGCGGCGCAAGCGTGAGCATGTGTGTGTGTGTGTGTGTGTGTGTGTGGCAAGGCGTCCTTATGATAAGTGACTCCCAGGCTGATTAAAGAGAACTCTTTTCTCTCCATAATGAACACAGGAGATCCATCAGCCATTGCCTTTGAGGAAAGCCTGGCGCGTCAGCAGCTAAAGTGCCTGTGATCTCTCGGATTTCAACCAACGTTGATTAACTTGGCAGCATATTAAGTGGAAAGGTATTGAGCTGGCTGGAACAGCAAAAAAAAAAAAAAAAAAAAAAAAAAAAACACATCACCGAGAGTTTGTCTGCGCTGGTATGAAGTCGTATTTGCATATCCGAGTTGAGTTAAAGTGCTTATGTTTGGGAATCAGTGCAAATATGATTAGAGTTTTTCGGGTCAGCCGAGTGGGTCAGAGTATTATCAGGCTTATGTCTGTTCAGGTCTAATGAAGCAGAGGGAATGTGTACTTACATTCGCACGGAGTTGCACAGAGTTTTGCATGTTTAACAGCACATTTACAAATGTCTTGCATTTTGTAGTTTTTAAGGTTACAAACACTGTACTGAATTACAGGATATATGGGCTTACATTTGGAATGAAAGATACAACCATCATCAAGTGCAAGTAAATCCCACTGGGTTAAATGATGCAGTATGAGCTTAGTGCTTATAAGGATTCAAAAAAAACATGTTGTTTGGGGCATTACAGAAAACTCCAATATTCCAGCTTCCTCTAGATATGCTCTGATGAAAGGTAAATTTGAGATTGCGTACATTCATTACGATTAGAATTCTGCAGAGCAATACTTTGTCTACACAGAGGGCTCAAAACAAAAACAGAACGATTTCATTAAAAGTCTCCCATCACATGGCTGCTCACATCCAACTGTGGACAAGTCAGGGGGGAATAAATAGCTCAGTATAATTAAACATTGCGCTCATCAGTGCAAAATGAAAAAGTTCTTACATAGGCGAGAAGCGATGTCACTCATAGGAAAATTAGGCAATCTGTGGTAATTAAAGAGGGTCTGGTTTCCTTTAATCTTGGGTTAAGGGCCTGTGAAGCAGCACTTAGGGGGCTTCAGCTCAAACTGCCCTCCAAAGGGGAAACTATGACATGGATTTCTGATCTCTCTCTTCACTCTCACAACACTCAAATAATTCACAAATAATTTTGAACAAAAAAAAAAAAGGTCTGCCTGACTCCAGTACCGGCTTAAACCAAACCTTTTGCTCGTTCTGTGTCTGAAGAGAATCAGAAAAAACTGCGGGAACAAAACATGTTAAGAACTTAATCTTGTGCCTGGAAAACAAATAGTTTTTGCCTTCAGGGAAATACAGTGGTTTTCTATCAAACAACTGCTTCTGGATAGTTATCCTGCTCGGCTCGGTTTGATCTCCTTTATCTTCACCGTGACAAAGGCCAGTCAGGTAGAACAGTTCTGGATGTGTCTGACGGTCCCCAGACTTCTGGAGGGGTGATGCTATGAGTTAAAAAAATACAGGGAGGGCAAATTGGGATTCAGTGTAAGTGTTCAAAGGTAAACTTCAATAAGGCAGCGTGGGGACTAGTCCTCCTCTTTTATCATTTATTGGCCAGTGCTCTCACAGCCTGCTGGGAGTTGTCCCACTTATTCCACCATACACACCCTGCCACGTAGGTGAACCCTGCTAATATGGGATAGGCCCCTGCCTCTCCTGCAGCCTGCCGCCTGATCTGATATCAGGCCAGTGGGAAGGTTTGCTCGCATTTCCACTCCAACTACATTTCCCAGAAGGTCTTACTCTTGGCTATGCTGAACCCGGGGGCACGTTGATAGAGGAAAGGTCCTCGAATCTGATTCGGAACTAAGTGGAAAAACATGAGGAATGAATCGGCCTTTGTGCGCGCTCATATTTCATCTCTGAACACGTCAACTGTAGCAGGCTGTCCTATTTTGAAGTCGGGTTGCGAGAGAATTCTTAAGAAGTAGACGCATTCAAATGTCTCCAAGTCAATTTCATCCTCCTTTTCCTCTAGTCAGTCATGGATTGTCGCTCCCCTACCATCGTGGGTAATTTGTTTCCTCATGTTTACAACATCAGACATGGCTTTTGATTATGAATTTTGTGTTTGCAAATGAACTCATCATTTCAGCTGCAGATGACATTAAACTGAGCCCTTAGTCTGGTGAAATGGACCTAGATGTTGAGCACTTTTGATCGCTCTACAAAGTGACTGACTCCGTCTGACCTCTGGGAGGAGGGGTGAATATTGTCATGTTGTATAGCGCACATCCAAATCTCCTTTCCTTTTCAGTCCCTTTTTGATAGGCCTGAGTTTGCCTTTGTTGTGTGGTATTCCACTGACACTCTCACCCTGGATTAAAATCTTAATTAACTTGAGTGTCAGTCCACCCTCCTATAGTTGAAAAGGCAAAAAGGGGAAGAACTAGGGAGGAGAGGGGGCAGTGGTACATGGGATCATGGGCCACTCAGTAGTCTCCTGGAGGGGGCACCATTAGTGTGGCTGGCACTGTTGCTATATATGCTTCTGTATGCTGTGTCCCTCCTCCTCTCATCTCACTTTGTCTCTCAGTTTGTTTCTGCCTGTCTCCGTGATGAGCCCTCATCAAGGAGAGGTTAGGCTATGAGAGAGGGGAAGATGCAGTAGAGCAGGCTTTGGTCAGACACAAAAACAGCAGATCTCTCTCAGGATATGACCTCATGTCGTGAGGCTGACATGGTCAGAAAAATAAAACATTTCCTGCAGTTTTACTTGGGAGGGTGGGTGGAGAGAGAGAGAGAACATGAACGCTAGCCATCAGTCGTCGCCACGGCCGTAGGCTCTGGCCAGTCGGCATGGTCTGATCGTGTGGGTCACCTTCGTGACAGAAATGACACGCCTGATCAAAGGCTGGCCATTTGCCGCTGGGATGCTTCAGTCTTTGCGCCCAGCTGTGCCCGCCTGCTTGTCTGACCTTGGTCTCGCATCGTGAGGGTTTGTGTGGCAAATAATGGCTAATCTGGCCCCAGCCAGCGCTCCTTTGGTGTCCCCTTCATCCCTCGTTTCATCTTGGCATCCTGTTTCACAAGGCTATATGAGCTCCGGGCCTTTCCGGGGTGCCCTGATGAGGCTGTGTAAGCACGGCTGATTGGAGGATGGACACTCATCTCAGAGGTGGCCAAGATGGGCGGTGGGTGGTGTTTGGGTAAGAGGCAGCATGGATGACAAATTATGTCTCTGTCAATCATAAGCTGTTAATGACAAGACGACAGCTTGACTCAGCCTGAGTCCCAACTCTGTCTCTGCTTCTGCAGAAGAGCTGCATGAAGGGCTTTGCCTGAAGGGGGCGCTACACTGGGCTCTCAAGCTGAGCCGTCTGTACAGCAGCCATCTGCCCATGACGGCTGGACCTGCCATAGACATTAGCAACATCGCTGCCACTTTGACAACTCTCACACCAGCTGCCTTTATCTCAGCAGCTTTGTTTCTTTGTCAGTGTGAAATACCATTTGAATTCCAAATGGAGCATAAACAACCCATAATCTGAGTACAGAGAATGTGTTTTTTTTTTCCCCTACCCTAGTATGACAGAGCTTTTATGTGCTGAGGCTATTCTATCAGCATCCTATGAAAGCCCCAATGTTTTTTCTCCTCTAAGCCCTCAGCAAGTGATCCAATGGGCCTCCCACTGTAAATGGCAAATGTCTCTTCCCATGTAAAGCGCTCATTGCTCTTTATTGAGGATCATTGCGCTGGCAGTATCTTTTCAGCCAAACATCAGCGTTACCATTCAAATGCTGAAATTAATTCTGCAGCCAGGGTAAAAAGGTGAACAGTCATAACAGTGAACTCTCTCTCGCTCTTCTCTCTCTCTCCATTCCCCCCTTTTATATAGCCGAGAGCAGTTTTTTTGCTTCCTTTTCCTTTTTTTTTTTAATGCTGGGCGAGAATGTCTTTGCATCTGAAATGTGCATTAATGCACCGCTAAGGTCAACTCGGCTCATTTAAAAAACAAAGCATTCGGTGAGTTGTAGGTCCACAGGTCTGCTGGCGCACAGGAAAGATTTATTGTCTGCCCTGTACTTGTGCTGCCGTTCCTCGTTACCAGCCAACTCTGACCCCTTCCCTCCGACACCGCGGAGACACTTAATCGCAACGGACAACTTCTGTATGAATACATTTTAGTCATTGTGGAGCACCATGGCGCCCGGACTTGTGCCCTGGCATGGGCTGACACCACACACAGCCGGGAGGGTTGGAGGAAGAGAGGGACGGAGGGAAAGGGAGAGACATCTGCTCTGGTCACCCACCCTGCTATGCCCTATTGTACAGGGACCCGCTGCATCCCTGTGGTTTACTCCACTCTCCTCCCTGTATGCATGAGTGTGTGTGCTGTTGGAGGAGAGTGGAGATGGAGGGTGGGCTGGAGAGCACACGGGAGTAAGGGGATGCTTTGCCATATGGCCGATTCCCCGCTTGGGCTGAGAGAGAGAAGCAGAGAGAGTGTGGGCACGAGAGACGAGCAGAGAAGGCAGTGTGAAAAATGCCTGTTTTATACAAGCCATTTAATCTTTCGCTGCTCGGGATCTTATTTTCCTTAAATTTCGAGAGAAAAACCACCATTGTTGTGAGATGATCTGACTTGATTCCAATGTAATCCAACTTTTTTTCCTCCTCTGGATAAGCTGACATTATCCTGCCACATTTCAATATGTAACAATATGAGCTCCTGCAAGTTCTTGCAATCATATTAAACTAATTGGTAAACAATTGAAACACACTCAATCGGGAGAAAAACCAGTGGGGATTTTTTTTTTTTTTTTAAACATGGCACAGCAGTTAAATTGAATTGTTAATAGGATTATTTTTTTGCAGTGTGGGCACGAGAGGCAAGCAGAGGGCGGGAGCCACAAAAAGACCTTTTATCTTGCCATCTCCTCCTCTCTTCAAGAACGTGCCTGGAAGATGTAATGCCAACCAAAAACCCTGCCTCTCTATGTAGGCCAACAGCAAAGAAATGGAGCTCTGGGGACAGGGACTCTGAAGATTTGAACTTTTTAAAATATATTGATGTTCCTTGTATGATACAATAATATATGATAATACAACCACAGGGGCTGAATTGTCCTTAATAGTTTACCAGGCAGCTTATCAAGGCATTTTCTGATTTTTAACAGGTGTTAGCAACAGACACAGACCAAGAGAATAGACAATGCGAGACATGGAAATAACATGACAGCAGAAAATGCACCGCTAAAAGCACAGATGAGTAGTCTAGCTCCCACTGGAGAATAGTCCAGGGAAGTCTAGCTTGCAATTTATGTCAAGAGAAAAAGCAGCAGAAACTCACTGCCTGTTGATTTGTTTGGATTGAGGTTGTTATAATGATGTCATCTCAGCACTGACCGCAAGCTAGCTTCCGTCCAAGGTAACCGCCAATCCAGTCGGCCAAATGTCCCTCATGAAAACGGTCACTCGTTAAACCAAAACGCCCTTGAAAGCCAGAACAAACTTTTAAAACAGGCCTTGTTGAACTAAAAGATTCAGCAACCCAGATAACAAAAATGCTACCAGACATGTTCAACTCGTCAACATCCTACGTGAAATGATGGCACTTGGAAGTTCCACTCCTGTTTGCCACATTAAAGCCACGAACAGGTTGTATTATGGTCGAATAAATCAGGGCTGGGCCAGATCCAGCCAGAACAGAAATGGAACACCAGGATAGAAATTAACTTCACCATCTCTTCCTCTAAACCCATGAAGCTCAAGGTAATGGCTTTAACTAAAGTCAGGAAGAAATAGGTCGAGGTAGAAATAAATGGTCACATAAAGTAGTGGCAGGATCGCTGGACAAGGAGCTGGTCTGTGTTGAAGGAATGACTTCCAACATAATAGTTTCAAGAGGGCTCTTTGGGCCACAGTATATTCTCCTTTAAGGACATTAAGCCGGTGAAAACATTCTCCAGAGGAGTGTTTCGTCTTTTGGACTTGGTACAGATCAAAATAATGGTATCAGACAGTGCTCCCGTTCAAAAAGAACGATGAATTCTGCTATGGTACATTCTAAACTTCACTCAGTGGTACTTGTTTGCAGCGTTTTTTTTTACCAGTCACATGTCAGCAGAGCAGATGATTCCTTTACCCACAATGACATTAGGCAGCTTAGCTTTGGCTTTCCATCGTAATTACTGAGCAGCAAAAGCAGAGCAAGACAGCAAAGCAGCCCTTCCTATTGCTCATGCTGTATGATCTGCAGCATTTGAGGTTAAAGTTAATATTACTGAGTGACATATTTCATCATTTGAATAAACTTGACGAGAAGTTGCAGGGCAGCGTTGGAAGTATCTTAAAGAACTCATTGCTTTTCAAAAAATAGTGATGATGGGCGCTTTAGGAGGGGCTGAAAATCAACTGCCTCTTGATTTGAAAATTTCAGCATCCCCAACGAGATGATGAGGCTGTTAAAGGACCCGTTCCCCGTCGATGTCGGTGGGGAATTTGCTGTGACAGCAGAGCTGCTGATTCCCTCACTTGATGAGGCTCACGACTTTAAATAATTGACATTCAGTCATCAGATAGCTTCAAAATCACTCTCTGCAGCTGCAGCAGGGTCTGAACAGCTCTGGATCAATGAAATCAGCAAAGAGAGACATTGTGGTACACGGGGAGGGTTACGTTTATCTAAATGTACACATTGTTTCATCCAATTCCTCACGATTAGAAGGTTATGTATAGAACTTCATAAGTTGTAGCCTATTTGTTAATTAAAATTGTGTTTTGGTACATTCGTTGTTGACATGAACAACCTAGTTCATGATTATATAGTCAGTCATTCAGTTTTTTAAGATGATACGTTTAAGAAATAATAAGTATATACTTATACTTACACTGGCCTTGATCAAGATTTCATAGTGCAAATGTAGTAAGTTATCATGTTGGGATTTTTCCTTTTCTTTGTGTGGGCAAATTATATTAATCCAAATAAACAAACCACCACTGACAAGAAAACCTCGCTCACATCTTACACTGAACATGTATGTTCAATGTGCTTGAAACAAATGTAGTCAAATATCAGAGTTACTTATTTTAAAGGTCTACTTCTAGTAGACATTTTAGGCACAATGCTGATCCACTTACCCAGACAAGTGCATCCTAACCTGACATCATGACATGTAACTTTTGACACTGCTGTGTACTGAAAATATCCTGACTTTAGAATGATCAGAAGTGAAGGACAGACACATAAAAGATTTTTTTTTTTCTTTTCTGGGAGCAGCAAGGTGAGAAAAGAGACAAGGGGATTCAGTTGGGAGAAAGACGGGAGACATTCAAAGAGGGAGAAGCCAATGATGCTGCTCATGCATCGGGATCGCCACGCCCACTGAGCAGCCCGGGGCTCTGGAGTGAAGGAAGGATTTCATCTGTTTTATCTCCTCTGTCTTCTTTTTTTAGGTTACACAGAGCACGTCCCTTTTTTTTCTTTCTCCCCCCTTTTCCTTGCTTCAGCGAGGCAAAGATCTTAATCGCCTCTGACCGTAATCTACCAGAGTGGAACGCTTTTCTTCAATAGACAAAAAAGGAGCTTATAGATGCTGCACCCTGCAAGGGTATAACATCACAGGGTTATCCCCTGGCAAAAGGGGAGGGATGTGTAGTGTGTGTTTGTGTGTGTGTGTGTTTTGTTCAATCGCAGTGACTTGGCGGACAGTGACAGGCGAGGGGAAAGAGAGAAAGAGGGAAATGTCACAACTTCATAAAACTTCTCTTTTGTCATCAGTTTCTTTTTGTACTTCAGGGAGGAAACAATCAGTTGCATACGTAGGATCATTAACAATCATCGTTCCCTTTTAGTAATGGTGAGCTTGTGAAATGCACCTTATGTTGCCACTTGCAGCCAAGCGGAGATGCTGCGACACACAGGGCAACTGCATTAGCAACCCCCCCAAAAAAAGTTGTGGATGATTTTATAGGACGCCTTTGTTGACATTTCTTCAGGCGATACCGATGGATGACAGCGGCGCGATACACAGCCGAGTGTCTACCTCTAAAAGCCAAATATTTGTTTTGTTTTAATCTCTTTGCAGTCTGATGGGTTGACATGTGACAGTTTAGAGCGTTTGAAAAGTCAACTTATTTTCTTTACAGTTGACAATTTAGTATCTTTTTTTTTTTTTTTTGTACCCCGTCTTCTGGCATCTGATTCTTCCTTATGTGGAAAAAAAAAAAAAAAAAAAAAAACATCCATCTGGTGCTCGGAGCAGACTAAAACTGACACTATATGTTATTTGCAAAGCGAACTGCAATCACAGAGAGATCGTTTTTGTTGCCACTGCCAATCCCCCTTAAAGTTCCTCTCTCTGCCTGCCGCTGTGTCCTCGCTCCTCTCCCTTTTTTCTTCTCTCTCTTCGTCTATTATTTTACTTTTCGACATGCCTTGTTTTTTTTGTTTTTTTATTCCTCTCTTTCTATCCGTCGCCTCATTTTATTCTCGTTGCCGTTGTCACTTTCTCCCTCTCTGTCTTGGTCTTTTCCTGTTCTTTTGTTTCGTTTGTCACTTCTTCTCTCTGCAGCTTTTTTTTTTTGTCATTTCTTTCTTGGTTCTTGTCTTTTCGCACACCGTCACACACACTGACACACACACACACACACACACACAAATACAGACATAAATAAATCCCCTTTCTGTGAAGTCCCTAAAGTCAGAGAGAGAATATGATTTCCAAAATCCACAAAAAAAATAAGTCACTTGCACAGAATATTCACAGTGCATTATTTCACTTGAGAAGTAACACTCGCCCACCTAGCCTCGAGCCGGAAGCTGGCACATCAGACTTTCCAAGGATTCATCTGAGGTTTAGGCACAGTATTTAGGCAGAGGTGTACATAATATGTGGCTCCGGTGGTTCTGTGAAGCGGCGCTGTTACATGGTGAGGAGAGAATTTTATCCCAAGAGCTTTGTGTAATCCTTATCTCAGTATACATATTGTCTCTTTACTGGGGTGTTTCAGTTTGCCGGCCTCTCCTGAACGCTGATGTGACTAAGCGGCGGATAATTCAGTGTGTATTTTTATGGTATAGTCTCCAATATTAAAAATGTGAAGGTTACTTAACTTAGTATCAGGAGTGTGTTTGTACCTGTCCTGCTGTTTGTCTTTTTTTTTTTCCTTGGAGAAACAACAAGTTTTATCATTCCTTTGCATTTGATAGCAACACGTCGTCACATTCGTTTTGGCCAACGTTGAACCGGACACCGCGATGACGAGCCTCGCTGTGATACTGCCCCCCGCTAAGCGCTCGTGTTGTCCGTGTCTCTGTGAACACTGTGGTTCGGCAAATTGGATAGAATCTTATCAGGCGTAAATAATGGCAGCTATCTGTAAATAGCGTTGGAGCAGGGGAGCAACAGATGCTGCTCCTGGTGAAGGAGAAAAGCCTTCTCTCCTCCACTGAGCCTGCTCCCCGCACGCTACCACTCACGTATTTGGCTCCCATTTACACTGATCTATATTAATTCCTTGCAAAAAAAAAAAAAAAAAAAGGGATGAATAAGGAAGTTGATTAAGGAAATGAAAATCTATTATGCTGAGCCGAAGCTCAATGTGTTCCAGTCTGTTTCACACTCTGGGATTTTTAAACCTTAATGGCTATCCATTTAGTCACAGATCAGCGAAGCAAAGCTGAGGTACAATGTTTATTTATCCATCTACTTTTTCTTTTTTTTTAAAACATTTAACCTATGGCCGTAAGCATAGAAAACTTATCAGCTGCCAGCTATCGAAACACTGACGCCACATCCCAAGTCCTAACCTCTCGTGTAGGTATAGCTTCTCCGTAGTTGGACAGTAATGGACAGTAACAACATGTAACATGTGTAATAACACTAAAAAATAAGTTTGGGGATTTTCTTTAAACATCGTTATTTAACTGATGTTACTTTAATATGCTGGTGATTCAAAGCAAACCGCCGTCGACTTGTGGTTTCACACTGGACACGAAGGGCGGTTTTATGAATGAAAGTCCTGTGCTTCATTAATCCAACCCTCCAGTCTTTCTACTACTGCTCCTCACATCCTCCACTGCAGCTGTAATAACTCGGTCGCTGCCAGACAACAAAGGGAAATTTGGGTCGTATTAAGCTGCTGGCATTTTTTTCAACCTATATGGT
The DNA here is from genome assembly GCF_904848185.1 of Acanthopagrus latus. Classification (NCBI taxonomy): domain Eukaryota; kingdom Metazoa; phylum Chordata; class Actinopteri; order Spariformes; family Sparidae; genus Acanthopagrus; species Acanthopagrus latus. Next base: position 30,027,806 of record NC_051042.1, read on the forward strand.
TATTTTTATGACAAAGCAGGCTCCACAGTACACCTGTAGTAAGTGTAGTAGAAAAAAAAAAGTGTATGAAAATGTTTTTGCGCCTTTGTCAATTTCTTTGTATGTGGTGCAATATTGTCATAATTTGATCTGGAAAAAGTCCCAAAATGTTTAGATTAGATCATATTTTTGTAATTCCCATAGGTTACAATAGAAATAACAAGAATGTACTATGTAATTTGCATTAAGCAACTGACTACAATTATGAATTAATCTGACTGGACCCCGAGTCCTTCTAAGATGGCACCCTATCTCAAATTCTGCATGAGTATAGTCAACAAAAACCCAGTGAGCTACAGTAGTTTGATGAAATGTACCTGGCATTCATCAATAGCTGGAATGAAAGCTAACGCCTTCCCGTGTCCACCGAGGCTTGTATCCTCCCATTGATTTCTGGCCAGGCATTTGCTCACCCCAGCCAAGGTCCAAATGCAATTTAAGTGTTGTGTGGGGACGCATTTCTGCCATAGAACCTGACATGGTGTGGTCAATAGCCCCAGGCAGTGAATGAGCTCTCAAGTGGTATACAGCAACAGCGAGACGTATTTCCTCTTCCAGCTCACCTCACGCCTCCTCGTCAAATTAAACAATAGAGACTGGAGGGCTTTCTGGAGGCCTTCAGCATGCTTTCGCCCTTCCATCTCTGAGAGGACAAGGCAGGCCAACGACAAACACGGCTGCTCACACGCGCACGAAGGGAAAAAAAACACACACACACAAAAAAAAAACACTTCAATTATTCCATTTAAAATGGCATCTGCTCTCGACCCCTCTACTTCAGGAAATTAAATTTCTAAATGGACCACAGTTATGGCAGCAAAACAAAGGCGTTTGATGATTAAGGGTGGATTTTAATAAAGCCAGATTTTCTACACAGGTCTGCAGAATATGGGAAATGAATGTAATAATTTCCAGGTCTTGAAAGGTTAGCGAATTGAACAAAAAGCCCCGGAAAAGTATGGAGAACAAACTTTTCAATGATCGTATCTTGTATATTTAATGGGGTTTCTGGAGCCGCCGTCATGTTCTAATATCATCTGATGTTTTCGTGTTGTGTATAACAAGATATCGAGGAGCGATACGGCTCGTATAACAAACCGTCACAACAGCTTACAAGGATTTTGGCCACTGATGTTAATACCAAACGTAATGCCAACATGAGCTGCTACTAACATAGGCCGAGTTGAAAAAAGTATCACGACGCACATAGACATGTTACAAATGACACATCCTTTGTTTGAGTGTGTAGACAGACACGAAGGCCGTCAGCAGCCTCGGCATCCAACCCCTCAGCCGCGAGAATAATTGCCCGAGGAAGCTGATGGACTGTCAGGAGTCACACGGGCTTGTTTCCTCTGTTCTCCTCTTTTCTTCCCCTCTCGCCGGGTGACACAGACAGACGCTACGGAAGCACCTTGTGTTCGCCATGCATGGAGATAAACTGCATATTGCATTCTGTTTCAAGTGTTACAAATCTCTTGCAATAATATAATAAAAAGATGTATTATTCATTACTTCTACAGTGGCAAAGTGCGTGCGGGGGGGTGAAATATGCATATGGCGCATGCGCTCTTTCAAGACGCCGGGCGACATGTGACGGGTGATGAGGGAACATCACATTGTGTCTCTGGTGTCATCAAAAGCTGGAGAGGAGAGATTAGTGGAGAGAGGACAACATGGGCAGATATAGGGCCACTTCGTGGCAGGCGAAATGGCAGTGATATTTGGAGAGCGGGGAACGCTGGTGTAAATAAGCATAAATTTTCAATCTACTGTATGATGAGAATCCATTTGTGGTCCCCAGGTGTGACAAACAAAAGGTTTGGATGTGTTTGTTCCAGATCTGTCTAAATGGTTTTGCTTTATTTCCCATTGAGATAGGGTGCGCGGGGAGTGTGGGATTGGGGTGCCGGGGGTGCCAACCAAGTAATTTTGCTGCCTACACTCTGCAGAGGGTATAATTGCAGACCTTAAAAACACCCATTCTGTTTTGGCACGTGTGAAAAGCTGGGAGGGGGAGAGAGGCGGGAATCGTCGGTCATGTGGGCACACGAACATAAGGCGTGTGCGTACGTAGTATGTGGGACAAGCATGGCTGCACATTCGAATGAGATGTTTGTAACACATATGCATGAGTAGTACCAAACATATACAGTATATTATTGTAGAGGAGTAGTAGGGGGAAAAAAAATGCCTTCATTGTTTCATTCCAGGAAACCTCATCACGACAGAGTATATTTATGAGGTGGCGTAAAATGCACTATATTTTTTGGGAACATATTCTATTTTATGTTGCTGATTTCCAAGTGTTTTCCTGTTGGCCTGGGGGTCCGTGTGAATGAGTAATAGACAGAGTAATGGCTTCATCCTCGCCTGGCTAAATTTGTTTTTCTTCCTTCTGCCCTGCAAATACAAAAAAAAAAAAAAAAAAAAAAAAAAGAGAACTGCCAAAAAAATGATAAATAACAGCCACCCAATTACTCTGGCATCACCGTATTCAGGAATTTATGTTTACATTATCAAGATGTACCACTGCTCTGCATGACAACACCTTGCCACAGAAACAAATGGCATTTACATTTCCTCTGGGTGGTAGCTATGTGCAGGTTCCTATTCATTTAGCCAGTTTGCCTCCTGAAGTAATGGGAGGCCCTGACCTAGAGCCTCTCTGTCAGCCCATTAGTGAGCGTGGAGAGCATTGCATCGGCGCCTCTGCTGTTCTGCCACTCACAAACACCCCCTAGAATCAACACAAACAAGCCCAGAACGCTGCCCCTCCTGCTCACACACACACACACACACACACACACACACAGACACACACAAACACACGCACTCACAGCCAGGCAAGATGAAGCTGGGGCATTGATTTTATAATGATGCCCTGGCTGCTTCCAGCCATGGAGGAATTGAAGCTGGCTGAGCTGAGCTCTTGGTGTGTGGAGAGTTTTTTGGATGGGAGCCCTGCTGTTTGCTGGGACTAGTCCGGTGGAGAGGCTAGGCTACAGACGTGTGCAGTCGGTGGATCCAGACCATGTAGAACATGGAGAGGCAGCCGTGCCCAACTTTACAGAAGCACCCCGAGCCAAGCGTCCCTCCTCAGCACACACAGACCTGCAACTGCCAATCAAAGCAGCCTCGGGCGCTGCCACTGCCTTGTGCGCATAAATTAGCATGTATTTGCATAAGAATCCACTCGTTTAGCAGACCCACTTGGCTCTCCCCCCAAATGGCATTTTCTCGCTCCCCCCCCTCCCTCTATCTCTCACTTTTCCTCTCCTTATCCTTTTACAAGCACCGATAAGAGCTAGAAAATAGTGTGTTAACCCTTTTCATACCAAACCTCTCTTGACACAAATTACATGTGTGCATGCATGATTGAATGTGTGCATATGCCTGTTTGTTGTGGGTTTGCAAATGAGCAAATTGAGCCAACAAATGAATCATAAAACAAACAAACAAACACAGGTACGCCAACATATTTCAGGATAGCACAAAGTGCACTACAGTTTCTCCTTCTGAAAATTGCTTTGGTTTTTATCCTGAGAACCCTCCGTTGTTGGGGGGAGGAAAGTTCTGCTTCGGCCATTACCACCACCTTCAAAATGTCTTGCCTGCGTCACATATCATTCACCAACACGGCTACATTATTCAGCAGCAACTTTAAAGCCTTGCTTCACACGCCTCGGCCTCAATAGCCCACGGAGAGCAGCGGTGCATGTATACCCCTTTTAAATTACAGCTTAGAAGACAGGAAAATGCAGTTACTGGTCAGCAATGGTTACAAGGAGCTGAGCCAGACGGAGGAAGACAAGAAGAGAGGACATACATTTTTCACCATGAACAGTCAATCAGGACAACATGCAGCAGGCCTGGCAGGGATTAATAAGTAAAGAACAGAGCGCTCCCCCTTTGCCCAGAGCACAAGTTTTGGGATGCAGTAATTGGCTACGATTGTGCCTTCAGAGTCAACTTGAAGCAGCGTACATGAGCCTAATGAAGGTTTCTCTGACTTTGTTGTACTTTTCTCGCTCATTCTGCTTACTTTAAGCGTACGCCACAGATCTCATCTGGTAAATTATTGAGCGTGGTCTTTGGTCCGTAAAGCTGGCCAGGGTTGTTAAGTTCTTTGCTCCCAGCTATACTCCTCAGGTGATTAGTAACCATGGACGTATCAAACAATGAATGAGGTATTCAAACATTGTGCCTCATTCATTCTAATGAATATGGCTTGCAAAAGAACATACAGTATAGTACGCTGGAAAAATGAATCCTGCCTCCTGCTTCCGTGCCCATAACACGCTTGGTCCAACAACTCACCCACATAACTTGCACAAAAAAATCTCGAGACGGTTGTCAGTGGCTTTCTGAACGAGTGTGGTCATCTGGAAAAGGTATAACTCTGACCACAACATAAGAGATGCCGCACAGAGGAGGCACTGTCCCTGTTTTTTTTTTTTTTCTTTTTTAATATACAGGCTAGTCACAGCAAACGATGTATTAGACAAGTTGATGCAGTTGCAGCGAGCACAAGGGACACGCAAAGCATTAGCTCGGAAATTAATGGGAATGGAGATTGCTTATGGAGGCTAAATTGTGTCAACAACATGGACACTTCTGCCTAATCAATGTCACAAACACATCAGTGGTTTAATTGGACGGTGATTTCTTCTACCTTCCACACACACACACACACACACACACACACACACACACACACACACACACACACACACAATATGTGACTCTCATCTAACTTATGAGGCAGAAGTTATATAACGGTAAACGTGTGCATCTGTGTGAGAGGTGGTATTATTACACACAAATACACATTCACATGGCAGATAATGTGAGTTAGAGGTGTGGTCAGATGTGACTCTATGTGGTAGGTGGCACAATATAGTGTTCATTACCAGTGCATATGTGCTGGTGTGTGCAATCATAAAGTGATAAGATACAGTGCACTTTTAAGTTAGGGATATTTATTCCCTGAGGACAACAGGGAGCTCAGTCCATCGGTGTATATATATATGTGTGCGTGTGTGTGTGTGTGTGTGTGTGTGTGTGTGTGTGTGTGTTTTTCATTTCACGTTCCAAACAGCAGCTCAAACCCCAGGAGGTTGTGCAGTCGCTCAGGGGGCCGCTCTCCCTCCGCGAGCTCCCTGCTGGTCCAGGCAAACGGCTGAGCTCCCTGTCACCATCTCCAACCTGTGTTTCCTTCCTTTCCTCATATCTAATATGAGTCACACACACTCAAAGAAAACACACACACCCAAAGGGCTTAGACTGCCCTGTCTCATCCCATTTCCTCAGTGCCTTTGATCCCCAACCCTCCCAAAAATACACTGCCCCCCCTTGCAGTGTTAACTTCCTGCCATGCTATTTAAGCTTGCTTGTCTGCCTGCAGCGACCACAGCTTTGGCGCGAGCTGCTGCTGTCTCCTAATGACAGCGGTGCAACGAGAACAGGCTGGGGGGTGTCGGACAACAGGAGCAGGACAAAAGGCCCTGAGGTGCACCACAAGATAAGACCTGCTCATTACTGCTGAGGAAGGGTTAATGTTCACAACCGGCTCTGAAGGGCCCCTCCCCAAATGCTGCTGCTTGTTATGAGAGCTAATGATGTCAGCGGAGGGCCCTGCTTGTTGATTAGCCTAAATGGAGGACTAATAGAAGTGCGTGAGCGTAATTAATGACTGAAGGGGAGCCTAACGAAGACGAGAACACACCACCGTGGTCGTGGGTGTCCCCGGGTTAAGCGTGTCCCCGGACAACATGGCAGGGCACCTTATCAGCTGGCCGCGCTATCCCCATGCCATCCCATGCCATGCCCTGCCATGGCATGCCACGACACCCACTCCAGAACCCAGACAGGCCAGCCTTTGTGGCCAGGCCTAATTAGCTGTCACAGCAGGTGGAGCGGGGACCAGGGACTGCTCTGTGGTCTGCTCTCTGACAGGACAGGTCCCCGCAGAGCTCCCCCAGACACTGACCGCACAGGAACAATGTGTGTATGTGTGTGCGGGGGGCTCGGAGTGCACGTGCGCGAGTTTGACAGAGACAATGAGAATAAAGAGAAAAAAAAAAAGACACGGGGTGATGGTGAAGGGTATATCAGGACGAGTGTACACATACTCCCTCACAGACAAGCAGAGGGGAGCTCATTTTATTGCAAATGTGGGCAGAAGAGGTGCAGTGCAGGTGTCTGTATTTGAAGAAGTTTAATTACATTTCAGTTAGGTTATTCCCATCGCGTCTTTAGACATTCAGAGATAGTTGGCATTCACCTTGGGGACTGCGGACCACAGATTAGAGCACAACAGAAGACAATAATGATAATTCCATGTGATGGAAAAGTATAGCATTTCTCTCTAGTCAAGCAAAAATGAAGCATGTGGTGGCAAACTTCTTTGTTTGTGTTATAATTTTTTAGCCATAACTGTGACGAGAGTATTTAATTAATGAACCACTGCGTGCGGCATTTAGTGGCATCCAGCGTAATGGTTGCAGACTGAAAGAAACAAGATGCCCCCAAACACAAAAGGCCTTCTATAGCGGTAGGTACCGTTTGTCCATTTCTGCCAATAAGCCCTTCTAATTTCAACACACTGGACCTTTTAACATGGTGGTCCGACCGATCTGATGTTTATTTCATTTACCACGTTGTCTGCTAGCATCTTTGATAAACCAGATTTACCCAACACTGACATCTCACTAGCTTTTGGTAAACTTAGGCTGTCACTGTCTTTAGTCCGTTCTCTTTTGTCAGTAAAAGTGTTGAAAGCATCAAACATGCATTGTACTGTAGATGAATGCGATGTATACACTTCAACATAACATCAGGAAAAACAATTAACTTGGTTTTCCACCATTGTTATCATAGACAAACATTGTGATCGGTGCCATGCAGAGAAAGAAAAGAGGAGATAATACAAAGTCTGTCTGAGTGCGTAACAAACACATTAAAAAGATTACAGCAAATAAAGACAAAACCACAGTGTCGTCCTCGCTGACAGATTTGAGGGTGATGTATGGCACGTGCGAATTAGATGCAGGAGAAGCCACACATATCCTGGAGACTGAACACACAAAAGGTAAATAACTAATCTTAGGTGCAAAGATGTTTTCTCTGGGCAGATCTGAGGCCATAAACAATCATTCAGCTTTTTCCTCTCCCTTTAATAGCGGCCCATTTACACGCTTTCCTCCGAGTCTTCAGAACCCTGTCACCCCCCTCGCAGCACAATGCATTACTTAGTGTGTTTCCCTCCAACCCCCTGCTGCGCCCGTCCCTCTTCTGTTGCTTTGTGCATGTGCATGCGGGGAAGATACAGTGCATTCTGACGCTCCCTTCTGTTTGCTAAGGCCTGTGTAAGCTGCAGTAATACTTCTTTACTGATAGCTCCGCTCACACACACACACACACACGCGCAAGCACACACACACACCCACAGGCACACACACTCACACACACCCATGCACACAAAGCAGCTCTATACACTCGCATGGTTTAATCTATTACCATTTTTATGTGGCTCAAATATTCAGGCCGTGTTAACCAATGCATCATTATGAGGCGTATAACTGCAAAAGCCAAAGGATTTATGGGCTTAAATAAATTATGTGATACGATAGTGCAAGTTTTATGAGTAGCAACTTTGCAAATATTCTTTTAAATAATAATAATAAAAGAAAAATATCATGTTGCTGGAAGAAGTGAGGAAAATGATTCCTTTTCTCTACTGTTGAAGCCTCCATCCAGAAGCTGTTCACACACCACACCTATTCTTTACAATCATCTCACACACATTACATGAATTGATGGGTTCATTTATGGCATTTAAGCATCATGTTTTCTTTCTTTTTTTTCTTCTTCTTCTTACATTGCCGGCGCTATCATTTCCCTCCATGTCGCACTTGTGTTCCCTTAATGTAACCCAAATCATTTCTATTGAGCAAACTCGTACGCGGTGATGGTCCAGCGTTACACTCAAGCACACACAACAACATACACAATGATGTATTGTGCATTCGCAATGTAATATGTTTCACACATGGTCACTATACATCACCTCTGATGTTGTGTGAGTAGGTCTATTTGATCCCATTTGGCAGATGGATCCAATTGTCCGGGCTGATATTGGCCCGTGACAGAAAGCAATCTAATGGCAGGCTCATTGATGATGATGAGTTCTGTTCCATTGCACTGAGATCCAGTCCAATTTCAAAAGCAAATTCAGCCATTCATCTTCCAAATAATTGTGGCACTTTATCAATTGCTCCCAGTCTTTTATCTATCACTTCGATTGATGTGATCATTTTCACAAACAGCCTTCTGTGCTAACGGCATCTTGGAACACACTTGCAGGATTGTGTGCTTTTGTGTGAGTGTGTGTGCGCTTGTCTGTGTCTAAAGGCATCTCTGCACAAGTTTGCCAGAATGTGTTTTTGTGTGTGTGTGTGTGTGCATGAATGTCGGCGTTTTCTTTGCGAGTATGCATCAGTGTGTACGACTCCTGGTTATCCGCATGCCTGCATTCCTGTGTGTAATAACAGTCCTGTATTGCACATTACAACAACACATCGTCTGCTCCATTATTATTATATTATTTCTGCGTTTGTTCTGCCGTGTGCATTTATGAGACCATTTAACTACAATAGTGTCTGTTTGATGAGCATCCTCATGCTTGCGGTTACTATTAACTATTGGCAGGCGGTGAGTGTGTGTTTGTGGGGCAGGTTTATAAATCCATTATTGCTTTCTGTGTGTGTGTTGTGTTGTCTCGTGCATGATGAGTGTGTAATACAATACACTCTATGTCATCAGCAGACTGTGAGTGTGATTATTGTTAGAGGATTTTTTTGGCTCCTTGGAAAAAACATCTAATACTCAGACCTAATTAGTCGTGATAGTAAGAAGAGCAAAGACAAACAAAAATCCCCCCAAAGACCTCATCATACTGTATTATAACGAAAATGAGTATGACACGTAAGTGAGTTAAGTAAGTGTAGCTGAATATGGCTCAAAACAAACGTTCATCTGTTAATTGTGCAGCAAATCATGATAAACATAAAATATACATTTTTATGTGCGATATTTTGCAGCATTATCACTGAACTGACCCATATTTTTTTAGATTTCTTAAACTTTTGTATCATGATTGACTGACATTACATGGAATACAATCTGGTTCTGCTGTTTTAATACAATTTGCACGTTCACCTGCTACAACTGAGAAAGCTTTGGATGCTGTGGCACCGTCTCTCAGGTAAACACAAGAAGCATTTGTACATTATTAACCCAACTCTACTGCACACAACGTGCGTCTGACACACTTTAAACTTACTGTGAGCCAGTTCTAGCAGTGATCTGACTGTGAATTGTGTTTGTGGATCATACAGGGTTGATCTTATCTGACGTGAGGCACATCTAACATACTGGCAGGCGGCTTCGTGTGTTAATGTATGTGTTTATGTGTATGCAAATGTTTTTACCATTGTGTGTCTGTGTGTCTTTGATCATACTGTCAGCTTGTTTTTTTTTGTTTTTTCGAGTGGGTTTCCTCTGTTGTTAGCTGTCAGGGTCTTTCTGTGTGTGTGTGTGTGTGTTGATGGTTATGTGTTAGATGGTTGTGATAGCTTGTTACTCGTGTCACTGTGTGAAAACATTAAAAAAATAAGTGAACTTCACCCTACATTGAGTCTATTCTCGATACGCCCAAATGCACGAGGCTTAATTTCAACAGACAGGAGTGAAAGTTGTAGTTTATTCCACCCAGTGTCCACATGGTTCCACCTGAGATAGTTGGTAGAGCCTGTACAGTGATCGTACACTATGTACGGCATATTTTCAAGCAGGACTGGTAAAAAAACAAAACATGTATGTGATGTAAACGGCAGTTGCTTCTGTAATGTCTTCAGTCTTGTCTGCTTGCACATATTTGAAACCAGCAGGGGGAAGATGTCAGATTCCTGGTTTTACATTTTTTGTTGTATCGCGAACACGAGACCTTCATCCAACCCATCACTCGTTTAGCAAACTTTTCCCACACAGTTGATTTGACAGAGGAGGTCAGATCATCTCGCTCCAGTGTCTAATTTAACTCCCCATAGTCATAATCTTCTTCTTAGTATTGCTTTATTGTATCTTCTTCTTCTTTTTCCTTGTCATCTCCTTATTCTGAATGCGGCTCGGGCAGTATTTTTTCTGTCCAAACCCGACTGAGTCTGGGAAAGATGTGCTCAAGCCCGAACATGAACTTAGTAGGTGTTCTGTTTTTTTACGTCCACACCTGACCCAAGCCTGACTCAGTTAATGTTGGATGAAGTGTTGAGTCCTGACAGGCCTCCCTCCATTCAGGTTGGGTAACCATGAGCTATTGTGGATCAGATGGTTATGTCCTTTGCCTATTGACATATGGCCTTGACTGAGAGTCAGATGTCTTCTTTGTTTTGTGCATGCACAAATACATTTACCGTCACACCCCTAATATGTATTAAAAAAATTAAAAAAACATGTTGACAACAGACTGTTCTCATTCCCAGCACACCGAACACCTTACTCTTTTCCGTGTCTATTTATTTGAATATATGGTTCACAGGCTCTCTCCTCTGAACCTGTCCTCATACCTGGTCCAAAGCCACACTCCACTGGCCGCCTGTTTGCTATACACCGCTCTCTGATTTTGAGAATTTTTTTCCAGGCCATTTTAAAGTGTGTGTAACTGTGTGTGTGCATGTGCTCTGGGCCCTCGGTGCTCAATTGTTGGATGTGGTCATTGCCGACAGCAGAGTCCATTCTCCCCTTCGCTCTCTGCTCTGCGATTGCTCACCGCTGACTACCTCTCATCAGCATTGTGGTGTGTGCTTGCAGGAGCGCCGCCCCAGCCGGCAGGTGTATGAGAGGCGGTGAGCAGGATATACACTCATAAATCTGACAGATGCATGGTGTGTCATTACCTTCCACTTATTATTATTCTCCCACTCCTCTTTATACCGTGAGCCACTTTAGCTGTTTCCCCGGCACCGGCTCAGGAGCATTTGTACCGTGGCCTTGCAGGGTGACATATGCTCCTCAGGAGGAACCGGGCTATTGGTGCGATTCATGCTCTTTGTTTGTGTGCGCGGCTCGAGTCTGGCCATTTAACCTTCTGTGTTTTGGTGTATGCATTGTTGGCAATGTGTGTGTATCACTTGGGTCATTTTGTTTTCACTTAGATCTCATAAATAGACAAAAATGCTCTCTTTCTCCTGGAATTCCACATAATCTCTCTAATAATTAAGGGACTGCCCCAACCTAACCCCTAACCACCGATTTCATTCCAAATATTTTTATCGGTGGTCACTGTAAAGGCCGATCAGAAGGGCTGATCAGAAAAACATGTGAGGCAGTTCCTTGAGGGGCTGCTAAACTGACAATGCACTGCAGGGCTCTAGACCAAATAACCGCCTCGTTGTCCCTGCAAATGCTACTAAACTAACAATCGCTTAACAAATCAAACAAACTGAACTGAATACAACTGTCCACACTGAAAACAACACAGCACATCGTCTCATGCAGCTACCATCTCTCCACAATGCTGTTTCAGCTAGTTATTATCTTCTCACTGTCACTTCTGATGAACATTTGGGTGAAGTTTTGTGTCCTGAACAACTGAAGTAGATGCAATCTTGTTTTAAAACTTAAAAAAAACTGAAAAACAACATAAAATGGATCCATACAGCTTGAACAGATGTAATCCAAGTCTCTGGGAAGTTCGAGATCCCAATTTGATTTGAAAAGACGTTACTTACAACTTTGTTTTTAATCTGAGCTGTAGTTGAGCTGTAGGCATCAGAAGTACTTGCAAGAGCTTGACCAAGAGCCATTTTATTGTTTTCTTTCGGTTGGCTTTTGAAACAAACTTCATACAAGTCCCCAGCCACTTAGGTAGTCTGGGAAAATGTTGCAACTCAGTTTTGCAGTGAGGCTTCAGAAAAGTTTTGTGGACTGTGAAAAACTTCATCCAACTTTCCATCGCTACAGGGGTGAGTAAATACTGACTTAATTCTCGTTGTTGGGTGGAATTTCATCTGAATTCAGGGTAAAAGTGCTTTGAGTTTGGAGTTTCAGGAACTTTACATCATTTTACTGAACTTGTGTCAGACATGATGTCAGACTTATATTTAACACCACGTTGAACAATTCACATAAAGATCATCCGGCGACTTTTAAGTTACAGCTTCTGCCTGTTAGCATGAAAAAGTTTTAAAATAACTGCGTAAACATTTCTCCTCCCCCTCCAGTATGTTAACAAGCAAGACAAGCAAATGTTTAAGTGTAAAGTCATGACTGGAGAATGAAAAGCAGAACTCAGAGTGTTGCTGAACGCCTGCGCTCTTGTTTTCTAATCCCTGAGACTCTTGCATCCATTATTTCTGCCTTCTGTCTTTTCCTACTTTACAATAATTTCTCCCTCCTTATTCCATCACGTCTTCTTTGTAAATGCACAAATATCTACCACACACACACACACACGCATATACACACACACACACACACACACACACAGCCTTGGCATGGTGTCCCTGTGGCCTACAGAAAGCGAGAGAGAGACAGGGAGGTGGGGGGGGAGCAGCAGTCGCCTCACAAGAGCAGACCTCATAAAACTCCCTGTCACTTTGACTAATTTGTTAGTCTTGTCTCACTGTGTCGAATCGTCACCCCCCCCTTCCCCCGATGCACCTCTACCCCGACTCTCCCTGTCCTTCTTTCCGCCCCCACGCCCCCCCCCTCACCCATATCCACTGGAAGAGGAGGGAGGGAGATAGGGAGGGAAAAAAAAAAGGGGGCAATAAATGTAATATAGTGGCGCTGGCCATTGGTTGCAGTGATCTACACAGCAATCCATCTACAGTCAAAGGAAGAACAGAGGCTTTATGGAGCAGAGGATAACATGATGGCTCGATTTCTCATCCACTTTCTGCCTCTGTCTGCCTCCGTCCCACCTCGAGACGAGGCCTGCTGGGCACCCGTGGAGTAAAAATAAAAATAGGAAGTGGGAGTAGGGGCTATTACAGATGTAGGATGGGCTACAGTTAACCAAGCCTCGATTGGGTTGGACCGGGCCAAGTGAGGTGAGGCGGTATAGATTGGTTCAGATGTTCAGCTGGGCCTCTCGGAGGGCCCGAGAGCCAATACCGGATTCATAGAGATAAATTAAAAGCCAAAATCTAGCTCCAGGGGGAATCAATTGCCAGGTAATTATGGGGAACGGGACAGAGATTACAGAGACAAAACACAAACACAGAGATGTTCCCCTATGACGCTGCAGCACCACACCAGGGAATACTGTGTTAGCTGAAAACAAGCAACATTTTTCTGCCCTCCCCCCCTCCTCAAACCGACCCCCAGTACCTAGTCTTTAAATAGGAGCTCGGGCTCAGAGCTAAAAATAGGTCGCATTTCACCGCCAGCCACCCTCTGCTGAGCTGTCAGAGCCCCTTCTCCCTCTTCCTCACAGCGAGGCAGACACAGCCCTCCTTCATGTGTTTTTCGGGGGAGACAGGCAGTGTGTGATCACTCCGGCTCGAACGCATCTCCTCCAACACGCGGCAGGCCCAACCTCTCCTGACTCGCTGGCCTCACGGGGAGGCTGCTGTGAACTCACGCACCAATTTGAGAGAAAGACTCATTCCCGCTGCGCCGGCCCTGTTTCTCCACACAGAAATGAGGGGCAGGATGGCCTGACGTGTGAGCGATGGGTGATGGAGACAGTAATTTGGACTGTACAGTACAGGCTGTGCAGGATCTGGGAGGTTGCCTGTCAGCGAGACAGTGGGGTTTACAGTGAGATAATTGTACTTCAAAATGCATTTTATTTTAAATGCAGAGGGGAAAATGGGATGACATTACCTAAACAGATCCATATTATATAAAAAAAAAATGTCAGGAGTCTTTCTCTTTGTATTCTGGAAGAAAAAAAATCAGTATCTAAAATTAAAAAAGGAGACACACATACATGCACAGACAAAAAAAAAAAAAAAAAGAAAAAGAAAAACTGCTGTACTAATTACAGGCTAACCATGACACCTTAAAGTGAGTATTGACAGAAATGCCAATTCCATTCACTGGAATAGAATACTCTTAATTCCCCAAACCTCCAAAGGCATGGATAATAATGACAGGGGTTGGGGTGGGTCACTCATTGCGGCTGTACAATGCTGAAAGCTTTACGGCTTTAGCGTCCCTGCAGCTCCATTTGGAATGATGTGATGTTTCTTTGTCTCAGCCATCGCCAGTGGCTCTGCGTTGGCTCTTTAAGAAAAGTCAGTGTGCATTAAACATCTTTAATTGAGCTTAAAAGGCTGTAAATGGCATCAACAGCTCCAATGAATTCACTCACGGCGAAAACCACAGAATGATAATGAGAGGCATCAAACAATGGATGACTTAACAAGAGAACGGTACCTGATGAGACTGTGTTTGATTTGTGAGAGGAGATGACAGGAGGTGAAATGAAACGCCAGCAAAGAGAAATTAATTAACAGTTATTGTTATTACTTTTTGTATGTAGTCATCTGTAACTTCTTCCCTATGAAAGGTCACTTTCTTGGAATTAATGTGTCCACTTAGCTTAAACGTTGTGAAAAGTTTACAGCTCTCACTGCATGACGAAGCTCAGTCATGACAGACAGTCCTCACCAATCCAATGTTTCAACACATTTCAAATTAAAAAAAAGAGGGCTTGCTCTGTAGCTGTGGATTTTTAATTTGGAAGAAAAGAAAATGCTGCAATTGCCACAGAGAAGTCATGTAAACATGATTATCTGGGGTGGATTGTAAGTTTATGCAGGGCATCAGACAGACGAATGCTCAGTCACAGTTTTGGCACTTATGGCTTCGTTGCAGCCAAAACAAAATTTCAACCACAACGACAACATGACACTTTCTATATTATTATTTTTTTTTTTTCTCATACTGCAGAGTTACAATGCACATGTTGTTAAAATAATCAGTGTGAATCTGTGAACTGTTACAGACGGACAAAAGAAATGTGTGACCGTACATACAGAATCTCCACAAACATATCTTGATCTCAGAAAGGATCATCATCGGCTTTCGGAACCCTATCCATGGAGACAAACAGTCCGTCTGTGCCTTTGCTGTTCTGCAGCCTCCTGGAGAAGAATATTTCTCTGTGAAGACAAACTGGTCTTGACTCTTCCCTTCATCTGGTGAGCCATAATCGTCATGTGCATCTGTGATTGGCACAGCTGTCTAAAGGTTACGAGATGTGTGAGACGTGACTGGCTGGGGAGGTAATGACTCATCACCACGCCCTCCTATTAATATCCCACTTCACCCAACACACCTGTCAGGCATGAATGTTCATCGACGAACAAAAATAGCAGGTGTGCCTGGATTTGCTGTTAATGTGCATCGTGTGCTCATGACAACACTTGAGCAGATAGCTGTAAACTTGTAGTTAAAATATGGCAAAGCTCATTTTCATGTTAAATCATCTTTAGGTTCTTATTTTCAATGTAGGCATTTAAGTCGCTGTCTTTTTAACTCCGTGACTTGACATTCATTGCAGAAGCGGGGCCTCAAGTTCTTTTTGTGAGTTTAGGGCAGTGCTCACTTTATCAAATATTTGCTCAGAAGATATCGTATCATCTGTTTGTCTCTGGTATAATTAGTTCTGTCTGATGAATAAATTATTACAGCATAAGTGTTCAGTAATCACAGTTGATTAGCATGTCCCTAAAATAAATAAGTGCTGCATGAACTAATACGTTCTGACACTTCCAGACTCGTTTGTGAATGAAATGAAAGGTAACAATTGACACAGAGTCACAACAAAAGTAAACACATTTGAATCCGCTCTTCTTACTTACTTGAGTTTAAGTTCAAACTGGGTAATGCTAGTCATCTAATATAAGATGATAGATTAAAATATATTTTGCCCTTTTCTTTAGCACATAAACCTGCTTAATTAGGTGATTGGCTCCTTCTCCCATTAGCAGAATATTCTTTTTTTATCTTTTTTCTCTTACTGTCAGATTCAAAGTAACAAGTCAAATCAAATGAACAAATGTGCCAAAAACACACACAAGGAACAGTAGAAATCAGCATGGCCAGTGACCATGTTACGGTGCTTACTTTTGAATATCTTTTACTTTTAATTACTCTCTTTCAAACTCAGCGCCAAATGAATGATTTTCACAGCGGTCAGTGGAAAACTATTCATCATGCATCATTGCATCATGACAGAAAAGGGGCAAAAATTAAATTGTCCACCCGGGTGTCATGTTTTCATCACAGCTGGTCAGAGCTGGAGCTGATCTACATTTTAGAGCATTTATCAGACGCTTTTGTCGAAAGGGACTTACAGTAATTCCTTCATAAACTCATACACTGACGGCAGTGGCTGCCATGCAAGCACATCAGGAGCAGTTTGGGGTTCAGTTTCTTGCCCAAGGACACTTTGACAAGCAGACAAAGGGAATCGAACCAGCAACCTTCCGATAACAAGACACTGGCTCGACCCTTGAACCACATCCACCTTCAGCTGATAAAAACCTGTGACTACTTCACAGTTATTTCACTCCGATCATACCCATTCCCACTTAAAACAAAAGCCAGATGTGAGTAGGGTGAAAGGGTTAAAAAACTGAAAAGAATATCAGTGAGAGTTACAGCCAAAGTGTTCACAAAGTGCTCATACCTTTAATTGTGAGAGAACATTTTTCTGTATTTAGACTGGCTGGTAGATAGCATTTCTCCTTGCTTGCTTTGTGAGCAGTGGTATTCACAAAGCATGGTCACACACGGTCAAAGGCCAGCAGCGTCCTTGTCTCCCTTTCTCCCCACTGCACCGTTATCAATCAGACAGACTAGCCGAAGATAGATGAACTGAAGTGCATCCACACACACGGACATACACTCAGAAACTTACACACAGTCCTCTCCTGGAAAATCTAAGCAAGTTCCTCTCTTCCACACTGTCGGTTCTCCACCCCTCCATGACTTCAGCTGACTTTTATTCATCGTGACCGAATGAAAAATATAGATTTGCCTCTGGAGATTAGAACAAAGAAAAAAAAATGAATGTATAGACATAAGGGAAATAGAGCATGAGGGGGGGGGGGGGGGGGTATGAAGAGGAAAGGAAAAAAAAGTAAGTGAAAGAAGGAGAGAGATGGGAAAAAAAGGGGAGAGATGAGGAGAAAGAGAGATGGCCTCTCTAAGTGCAGCAGCACACAGGCACAGAGCTGTGAGTTCCCAGGCAAGACAGCATGAGCTGCCTATTTGTCAGCATTGATCAACCCATTAAGGGGCTGTGGTGGGAAGCATATTGGTTTTGGAGGCCAAAGGGGCAGAGAGAGACAAAGATAAAGCAAGACGGGGGGGTGTTGAACTCCTTTCAGCCTCGGCAGCCACACGTCTGCAGGATGAAAAAGCCTGTAGTCTTTCCCATCCAATGTCTATGCAGTTCATTTTGCAGGGGCCCAACGGGAAGGTGGTAGATGTCATTTGTCTTACAGCATCTCCAGAGGCACCACTGTATGTGTTATCTTAGCTTCCTGCCGCCGCAATGCTAATAAGGAACTAGCTTTTCAGACGGACAGAATGTCACTTGTGCTCTTCCATAGTGTGTGTGTGTGTGTGTGTGTGTGTGTGTGTGTGTGTGTGAGCAAAGGGTGTGTGGTGGGGTGGGGGTGGGTCCTGGCCCTAGGGGAAAGCAGGCTGCCTCTTCGCCCAGCCTCTGATGAATTCATATAATTAACTCTGCCTTGATCTGTTGGCTAATCCTGCACTCAGTAATAAGGGATTAAAATGTCACCTAAGCCACCTGCTGTTATTGAGCCCCTAGACTTTTTGTGCCTGTGTGTGTGTGCATGTGTGTGACAGTGAGAAAGAGAGAGAGAGAGGAAGAGAGAGAGAGAGAGAGAGAGGATAAAAGTAAAGTGAAAGATTTCTGTGCTAGAAATATTTCCTCTGTTTGCACAGGAAACTGTATGCAGAGGACACTGTAAAGTAGACATCTTAACTACTGCCCTATGCATGCTAGTGCTATTCACAACTCCATAGTTTGGCATCAAGCTGAACTCCATAATTTGTCAGGAAGCTGGAGCAGAAGTTGCAGCAGACTCGCTCTGAAAACTCATTGTCACACTCACTAAAAAGGGACAAGAAAGTGGGACATGCTGGAAGGTGGGAGTTGAGAAATCTTTTTTCCTCCCCTCTCACTATGACCTCCTTGGACCATGTAAAGGAAAAAAAAAGAAGAAGAAGAAAGAAAGGAGTGCCAATTGGTTGGCTAACAGCCCGCAGACCAACGGCCAGCTTGCCTCGACTGCCTGCCGGCCACCTCCGCTCGGTTGCTTAGCAACCCCAAGTGTACTTTTGGGCTGTCTAATGACTCTTGTTGCTGCAGCGGCTCAGGGGCTACTAATGAAGCCTCCTGACCAATCGCTGCTGTTTAAGACCTGGAAGCTGACTGATCACTGGACGGGGATCTTGGGACTTCAGGCTACCGTAAACCTCTTATGTGAGACAAATTCTGCCCCCAAACCGAGCTGCTGTCAAGACACACACACACACACACACACACACACACACACACACACACACACACACACACACGTACACACTCACAAAATGTGCACACAGCACACCTTAACTTACTGCTCGCAGTGCTCCAACTGACCTTAATTCTCTCCACTGCACACTCACATACATCAATGCCTCATCCTACTTGAACTTTACCTCAGACTCACATGTAAACATAGTCAGTGCAATATTGATGGCTGTTATCCAGCCAAAAATAGCAGGAAAAAACTGTCTCTGTCTGGCTCAGGCCGTGCAAAGATGAGAATAATGATCCTACATGTAAGCACCCCTTTAGCCCCAGATTTACACTATAAACGCAAACCAACAGGATTCTATGTGAACTCAGTAAGCCAGTAAAGGCTGCAGCTCAAACATCTGGATACACAGTTGGAAAGACGTATCTGTTACCTCTGCTTTTCTTATATTCTAATTGAACACTTGTTGTAATACACACTGAATGTGTTCCTGCTGTTGGCATTTTGATGTTCACACAGAGTGACTAACAGTGAGTCAGTAGGTCAGTGCCTTTCTCAGTGATGCTTCAAACCATAAACTATGTATCACCTTTGTAGTCCTTTTCACAAACAGTATATACGGACAAGAAATGGTCGTTTTTTCTGCATGACTGGCGACCGATCAGCGACGGATATATCCAATTCTGTGCCAGTCGCATTTATACAACCCCTTCTCAGTTTTTACATTCGTATGTGTGTGGCGTTGAGTATGTGCCCATGTCCATTTGTCCGGGCATGACTGTGCCTGTGTCTGGGCGCATTTGTGAGTGTATGTTTTCACTCCCTCATCACTGTGTTGCGTCCGTCATCTCTCTAAGCTTTGTTCCAGTGTCACAGCATATTGCCAGACGAGTACATTACATCCCCAGGGGTGTCACCATGTATATACGCTTGTCTATACATGTCCCGCAGTCTTAGGTCTATATTTGGCCGTGGTCAACTGCTGTCAAGTGCTGCGTCGCCTGAGGGCCCAACACCCACTGCGCTGCCCTCGCTGACTGATCTGAGGGGGCAGTGCCGTGTGCCATTCACTGGCACTCACATGTTGGACCTGTCCGTGTGGCCTAGTTAGAGAGATAGTCACCATGCCAAAATATAAAATACAATCTCAAAACCAACCCTTTTCACAGAGAAAAAGAGGGGATATTATTCCTGTTTCAGTGAAGGCACAAGATTGAGTGTTTTTCTGTTTTCATATTCAAACTCCAGGGAGTGAGAAAAAAAAAACAAAAAAAAAAAAAAAACGAAACCATAGACAGGGGAGCAAAAAGAATCAGGGGAGTTTTTTATTCACGGCAGGCAGTTTTTAAAAGGGCTTTTTTATGTTAGCTTGGCAATGTTTTGCTTTCACCTCACTATAGAATGGATCTTCAAAGGTTGTTTATCGATTCCCTACTGTTAACCTTTCACAAGCTGTTTCAGAGCTACACTGTTCAGTGGCCCTCAATGGCTGCCAGCAGGAGGAGGAGGAGGAGGAGGAGGAGGAGGAGGAGGAGGAGGAGGAGGCTGGGGCAGGGTGGGGTTTGGTTGTCCAGACCAGTGGCATATTGGTCGTGAGCTGCAGAATGGGGTTCTGGGCAGAGAGGTGAAAGAGAGGAGGGAAAGGATGGAGGCAGAGAAAAGAGGGATTGCTGAGGGTCAGGGATGAGCAGGATATGGCTGGTGACTGGGAGTCTGGAGCCAGGAGGGGACAGGAAGAGCAAGGGCCAGCCTGAGAGGACCTCTCCCTGTGGGGCTGGGAGTGGCTGATGTAATGGCATTAATCTCCAAGTGCCATCTGACACCCAGTGTGGCTCCGTCATTGAAAAGTGCTAATTCTGCTGAACTGTGAGGGGAATTCAGGCATCTCTAGAGGCAGTGCCCTGGATTAATTAAACACGCTGGCATGGAGCAGTGCACAGATTTGTCTCTTTTACGGCATCGTCACCGTTTGATTTTTGTCGTTAACTCACAGAGCAGGACAAACTCAGGACACTAACGCCACATTTCACTCGTTCTCTTCCCGCTATGTCTCGTCACAGTCGCTCCTATCGTTTTCGTGCTAACCTGGGATTTCCCTTTTCTTCCTTCTCTACCTTTCGTTCCCTCCATCTCTCTCTCTTTCTCTCTCTCCAGATGAACCGGCCCATCCAGGTGAAGCCAGCCGACAGCGAAGGACGAGGAGGTAATTAACCTTCTCCTGGTCTCCATTGCACACCCCCCTTAAAAAACACACACGCAAACACACAAATACACTGGAACAGCACACACGCAATCCTTAATATTCTGCTCTCACTTGAGACACACTGGGAGTTGGTAGAGTAGCCCGTAATATAGGTCACTTGCTTCTATTGACTTCCCATCTGTGCCAGCAGAGGGGCTGTCTCAGGTTCACAGTCACTGGGAGTGGTTCAAAGACAGAGATACATGGAGAAAAAGAGAGAAACATAAAAGAGGACAGGAAGTAATGTGGAGCGGAGGGTCCTTATCCTTATTACAGTAACTGTAAAGTCTGTTTACAGATGAGAAACATCCCAAACATACACACACAAAGCAAAGGCATACACATGCAAACTTATACAACACCCAAGAGCTATTACTTTTAGAAATTTAGCAGTCAGTGACTGAATGGAGAAGACTGTATTATACAACTTTTACCAAAATCAGCATGTATTTGCAGGTTATTTCTTTTTTGTTGTTTTTGTTTTGCTTGTGTGTCGCGCTCGACTCGCCATCACAAATGCGCTGGAAAAGCAGGGAACAGTAGAAAGCAGCAGTTCATAAAGCTTATCAGACTACATCCAGAAGATGTTAAAAACGTCTTTTGGAAAGTTTTAATCAGTAAAATTCTGGATGAGACACATCTTTTTTTTTTCCAGAGCTGACAATGGAAGTTGCTAAGCAGTGACTCGCTTCTTTCTGGAGTTTGTTGAGAGTTGCACCTGGGTGTTGTTTTTTTCCATCACAGTCGATCAGAGCTGGAGATTATAAACCGCTGTGACTCCTGAGTCATGACGTGGGATTTTAATTGTACACATTCATACTGAAGACCAGAACCAGATTCTAGTGGGTGTTAGTGGGTTTTTCTTGTAGTGTGAAAGGCGTTTACGTTCAAGTACGAGTTTGCGAAAGCACAGAGAGTTTCCAAAATACACAGTATTTGTTTTTGTCTAGAAATAAAAGCACAATGAATTGATTGTTAAGCAGCGTCCCTGGTTCACTTCTCTAAAATCAACACAATCTGCCTACAGACTGGTGACAAACTAAATCAAAAACCTGACTAAATTGGCTGAGAAACATAAATGGATCTTATTTCCAGTAGGGAATATTTTGCTGGTGTGGTTTTGCATCCACTTGTCGCATTGGATCTGGGGTTCCATGCATATCAATACAAAGTTGTAATGAGTGATCAACTTCATCCTGTGATGAAACAGTTCTAACCGGATGGGAGTGGTCTCCTCCATGATGACAATGTCCCCATCCAAATGGCATAAGGAGTCACTGAATGGATTGATGAGTTTGAAAATTGAGATGAAAACTATGTAAATCATCATCGGCCTGCGCAGTCACCCGATCTCAAACTAATTTATTACATATGGGAGATTTGGGAACAGTGTAAAACACTAGAGCTCTACAGATTTGTTAAATTAATGCCAAGGTGCACTGAAGATGGTTCTGGTGGTACACGTTGGCCCAACATCTTACCAAGACAGTTTATGGTTGTTTGTCCTTTAAAATCATCAACCGTTCTAAAGCTACCTTTTGTTTCAAGACAAGACGATGGTCACATGATTACACTGGAACCATATAATCATTATTAATTATCAAGCCACCTACAAAGTTTTCTGTGTCAGTTTCAGTCAGATTCATGGTTTGATGTGAGACTTCCAGTTACAGAAGTAAAGTATATGTATGCATGGGTGCAATTCTACAAGTTAAATTAAATCATTCTTTATTGAAATTAAGAAAAACCTGTCTTTAAAGCAGTGAAAAATGCGCTTTGACATCGTACCAACTCTCTTGCACAGCCTGGTCCCCCCCGTTCATCTTCAGTCTGACTGACATGGTGATTGACTGGATCATTCTGGAGCCATTTGTGACTAACATCACTGAGGTTAATGCAGATTAAGCCAGTTAAAGATTTACATGGGTGGAATTGGATCTAATTGGACTGGTCTGTGTCTGCCCCGTGCTTGCATTTCAGAGTGGTGATTTAGACTGCCTAGGTCAGATTAGACTGAGCCACTTCGCTGATTTATGTGGTCAAGTGTGAATCAGATGGCCCATTTCTATTGCCACACACACCCCCATGTAGATCTTATTTTTGTCGTGGCGGCACTTTAATTAACGGCCATCTAAAAACAGGCAAAGTCTGACCGACAAGGCCTGGGTGAGAGCCAATCGGCATTCTCACCAAGATAAATTGGATCTCTGGGCTTAAGAGGGGAGGATGGATGGGTCCCAATATCAATTACTACCCTTTTTCAGCAGAAAGAGAAGGGAGATGAACAGGCAGTGTGAATGAAATACAGAGGGCTCTTAGGCTGGCACAGCCCCGACTAGTCTGTCAGATGAACTTTCTATATGGGAGGACAGGATAGGACACAGCACAGAATGAAATAAGACCAAGCAGACAGGCCCCAACAGAGATATTGAGCGTTAATGGCAACAGGAAGTCAGCAGACAGGCCAGGGAAGTAAACCACAGTCGCGGCTGACAATGAAATGAGATTTACTATGAAGGCCTGTGGTTAAAGGAAAATAGACAGCCCAGCGAGGGCTGGCTAAAGGAGAGAAAGTAGCGGGGGATTCATCTGTGGAAGGCTGAGGACCAGTCAGGTACACCAGTCCCACTGGGGCCTCTAGACTGTCAAACTCAGGGCTGAACCGGGACATTTGCACCTCTAGAAATGGAGTCACATTTATCACTACCAAGACATCAGCAATTATCTGTCATGGGAACTTGTGCAGGGGTCTCGATTACGTGCCTGTGCAGGCATTAGAGCCCATTACTCCATTTGGGGACACTAGTAGCCCCTCTTTTGTTCACCATGTCCCTGAGAGACATTCTCTCCCCAGGGACATAGGAGTGTCAGCAGGAGAAGTTAAACTGGAGCTCAGAGAATGACTAGTGGGGCCTCGGCGCTGCACAATCCCGACGCTCGGCTGCCATTGTGGATCACTGAGCTGATTCTCTGGCTGTCTATTACAATGACTCATGTCTTATTTTATTTTTTCCCTGGATTATCAAGAAAGAATGGAGCATGGGAGGGGAGCTTCACAGCCTTTAAATCTATTTCTGTTCCTTGAGTCAGCCGACCTCTTCCTCGCAAAGTCCACATTTATCTGATGTGCTTAACACCAGTTTTTTTTTTCTGCCCAGTTCTATCAAACCATGATTTCAACTCAGAGATATTGAGACTCAATTGAGGCATGGGTCTCCTGCTCGCTCACTCTGTGGTCAGTGCAGGAACAGACATGCTACTATATCTCCACTTGAAACCAAAGCAATTTTCTTCAACTGTAAAGGGACAGAAATGAGGAAAAGTAGACATCTCTTGCTCTCTCTCTCTCTCTCTCTCTCTCTCTCTCTCTCTTTCTACTGTTCCCTTCCTCTGTCTCTCTCCCTCTTTCTGTCTCATCGGTGCTGCAGTGCAAAGGGAGAGATGAAGCGAGTGATAGAGAGAGAGGTGGGGATTCAGTACAAGGCCCATGGAGGAATGCGAGAGAGCGAGAGATGGAAGACAAAGAGAGCGAGAGGGGAAGAGACGACAGGATGAGAAAGTTAACGGAGGGTGATGGAGGCAGCTGAGTGAATCTCAGCAGTAAATCATCTCAGAGCCGCCCCATCCCTATCTCCTCCTCGCCTCGCCAGGAATCTTTTTCCCCCTGACCTTGTCTGCCGCTGTGTCTGTGAAGAAAAGATGGGGCCAGATTATCTATGATTGGAGATGGCCATTATCTAAACACAATCTTGGAGCTAGGTCCCACTCCTCGAGCCACTGCTGTGAGACTGGAGACCACACTGATGAGAAGAGAGATGATGGGTCAGCCGGCAACACCCTCTCCTTTTATTAAGTCTGATAAGATGGTTTCAACACTCTCCCGAAATGCCCGGCAACCTCCATCAACATCGACTTTTTCACAAAGTGCCACTCTCAGTGCATTTGTCTACACGCAGTCTCTTTACCCTACTTGTTTATTAGCTCCCCATACTTTTATTTTATAGGATACTTATACAGTGCCGGGAGCATTTCAATCCCTGCATCTGATACTGAGCAGCCCCGTACGAGCCTTTTTTTAATATCTTGCCCATTTCTCCTTTGTCTGTCTGGCTGAGGGGAGTCTTTGTGAATGGGTCATGTTTGTCCTTGCCAACCTGCTGCTCTTCAGAAGGCTGACCCCAACCGGGCACAGAAGAGATTGACAGGGCCTTCAGATGTTGCGCCCTGTGCTGTCATGCCCCACCCCAGCAGGTAGGGAAGAGTGAGGGCTTCTTCTGGCTGGCTCAGTCTGGCAGGCCACAGGGGAGGGGCTGTCTGGAGGCACCTCACGCCCACAGAAGTGCGCACTCCACTTTACATGCAAATGAAGCCAAAAGATCCCTCTGTGCCTCTGGACACGATCGCGCAAAAACTCAAGAAGAACCCTGGCAGCGCTTGTGTGTGTGCTGAGAAATACACACAGAGACATGGGGACCAGTGGACAGACAAAAGAATTCAGGGATTTCCAACAGTGACCATTGCAGGGTGGATTTAAATGTCTTAAAGCACTGATTTAAATTATACTTTGGCAGAGCTCCATTATTGGGCCTTGCCAATAGAGAAGATATTTGTAATGTAGAAGAAGGACTTAAAATATTTGGACAGAAGCCGCAAGTTCTCTTGATTGTTCTGATTCCGTTCATAAAGATGCATACCAGAAGGTTTAAAGCTCTCCCGAGTCCCTCGGGTAAACGGATGTGACAATTCAAGTGGTATAAGTAATGCATTTACAAACACAAGAGCTTGTATCCTCTCATCGTGCCTGATACGCTGACAATTTGAATGTTTGTTCTCCTCTGATTATTCCATTTACCACCTCAATATACTGGATAATCCACTTGCATACATCAGATTGGGACCAGCAGCAGGAAGGTTTAGTGTGTGGTTGCACATCATTGTCACTGGGATGGGGTCTAATTACTTTTGTTTGCTGGGTAGGAATTAAACACGAGTTAGAGGTAGAATTAAATAGCTGATGGTGTAACGCAAAGGCAAAGCAAATGCTTGAGGGGCTTGAGAGCTGCAGAACAGTATCATGCAGGTTGTTTTACAATCACCTCACTGCCATTACTTTACACTTTGTACCTTCATATCACATCTAGGTAAAGCTACTGTTGCTACGATAAAAAAACAAAACAAAACAGGAAAATGGTTAAGTGGGTGCCTAGAAATGAACTTCAGTAAATGCTGTATTCAAATCAAGTACATTTTCTTATCATTAATACTAAATCAAATGTTTCCCTGTAATTTTCAGAGAGTTGCTTATACAGCCAAATCCTGGTGAAAATGTAAATCCCACTCAGAAGCTATTTGCATTCGTGGGCGACTGGTAATAAGCTTTAAATATTGATCTAAGTACTTCCTGGTGATGTTTTTAACATTAGTAAGTTCACATCAATGAAACTACTTAAAAATGTTCGGAAACCCAGCTAACCATCTGGCAACCTCTGTGGTGCGCATTCTAAAAATCACCACATACAAACTTGACATTCAGAGATCCTGAGTTAAACAAAAATTCAGCATTGAACAATATTGATTTGAAATATTGCACTGGCTGAAATCATTGCCGAGACAGCAGAGTATTCTCTCCATGAAACAATTCCCATCGTAAGGGAAACTTGTGGACATATTTCCAATACTGACAAGTAGTTGCACAATGTGAAATTTAGGTATATGTCGTGCTGGAAACTTTTAATGAAAGCGCTTCCATTTTTCTTTGTTATTTTAGTATGGTAATCTTCCAGTCAACCTTTTCAAGGATTACCATCAAAGCCACTCACAACCCCTCTCTGCTTCTAATGTGAAGCCAAAAAAATGTAACCTACCGTATAATTCCAAGATACCACAAAGTAAAATTATGTTTACAACACACTTAATGATCAAAAGTTTTATTCCACGAGATTTCAATCTGTGATCTGCCTGATCTGGGACTGATTTTAAAGAGTATTTAGCATGTGCTTTTATTTTTTTAATATAAACAAATGTAAACAATTTTTTGATCCCTGAGATGAAACTCAGTTTGTTGGCATGTAGCAATTACTTGTGTTTTTTGAGTCACTGTTCTTGAGGCAGTACTACTCATGGCTCTTAATTTTCATCATTTAATTTCTTTTTTTTTTTTTTTTTTTTTAAATGCAAATAACATTTCTTTCACTAATAACTACCCTATTAGTTATTTAGTTTTCTAAATGATTAAATAGCAGTGATTTTCAGTGATTGCTTGTCGAAGTAATAACTGATGAACTGTTTTAGGCACTATTTATTTCACAAGAAAGATAATGATAATCTGTTAATGTATCTATAAAAATTGGCACAGAGGTAAGGTTTCTGTGACTAAACGAGGCTTAGGGGAGGTGAATTATCCCCTGAAGTTATTTGGGGAAGGGAAATTAAGTTGGGGACATTAAAGTGTTGTGGCCAAAGAAACATTAACTCCAGCAGTTATAACAATGCAAGATAACAAAAGAGCAGAGCATTATTATTTTTTCCCTCCATGCCGTGCGAAATGTCTAATGCTCATTATCTAAAAAGACCTATTCTAAAAGCAAATGCACCTTTTGATTCCACACAGACGGCGCATTCACGGCACTTGAACATAGAGTAGATGATGAAAAACAATGTCTAGCTCAATGTTAAGAAGCCGTTCCCAACATTTTTTTTACACCCGGTCTGTACGCCTACATGTGTGAGCGTGTCTGGTGGCGGGCCTCCCAGGCAGCAGTGCACCAGCATCAGGCTTTTCTAATGAGACCATAAGAAGCACAACTTCTCTGTTGTGCTGCCTGGAACATTACTCTGCATTTGAAATGCACCCAGCGGCCTAGCAGGCATCTTTTATCGTTGGATGCAGCTGTCCATGCTTTCTGAACACTTACTACTACCAAGCTTCCCTGACTACTGCCAGCGGGCAATAAGTGATAGAATCATGAAAAAAGAGGAAAAAAAATAAAAAATAAAAAAAATATATATATATGTATATATGTATATATGTATATATATGTATATATTTACCACGACACATGAGCGAGAGAGTAATTCTTTAAAGAGAATATTCCCATTATTGGCAAACAAAAGCAGAAACTTTTGAAAAGTAGACTTCACAGCAACTGATTCTTTGCTAGAAGAGAAAGAGCTGGGTGAGGGATGACAGTTAAGGGTAAATAGAAAGATACAAAAAGCGCAATAGGGAGACAATAGCAGAAGAAAGGGAAAAGGAAAGCACACATCTATATGCACATACTGGAGCCTACAACACAAGTAGCACTTTATTCCATGGAGAGAAGCATCAATCTTGACAGCATATGGCGGCTGTGCAAAATCCATTAATTTTTAATATACCGGGCGCTGAAATGAAAAGGCTCCCTGAGACAAGCAATTGTCAGATGTCAGTAGTGTTTTGATAACTTTTTTGATCCCCTTTTTTTATTTGCATTCATAAAACTGGGCTGTCCACATGCCACCACAGCTTGGACATGGCTGGAGACTGACATGGAACCATTTTCCACACAATTGCTCTCACCTCCAGTCAGGAGATGAGGCACTGGGGAGGGCATAAAGAATACATGTAGATTACTTTGCGTGCAAGAGAGAGCGACTGTGCACGGGCTAAGGCTTGACAAAAACTATATACGCCTTTACACAAATGTACAGTACATAGGCATTAGTATACTGTATCCATACATTGATCAGCCACAATGGTAAAACGATTGTCAGGTGAAATTAATAAAATTGATCATCTCCTTACGATGCAGTGTTCTTGCAATGTGGTAGGGTGCATTATCCTAGATGGAGTGCCGCTGCTGTGACAGGGTGGATGAGGTCTGTGTTAGGTGTTGGGTTTCACTAGTCTAGTGGCATCCACATGAATACCAGCACTCAAGGTCTCTCAGCAGAACCTTGCATTACAACGAGATGATCAATCTTACTAACTTTGCTTGTTAGTCATTTTAATGATGTGGCTGTGCATTCAGCACCTTACATATCGGGGGAAAAAAGAGAGCATGTGATGACATGCCAAAACAAAGAATGTCTTTTATTTTCACCTCTATACACCCGAACCCATTTTTTAAGTAGCCTCTGTTTCCATGAATCTGCTAATTACATTTTAAAGTATAAGGAAGAAATGCTCCAGAGGAACATACATTAATTAGTGGTGTTTGAGGATGTTATGATACAAAAAACTCTAAGTGCTGTTGCCAGGCTTTTTAACTTCCACCCGCACGCACACACATAGACATACACATACACAAACACATACACACATGCCCACACATTATTATTTTAAAGTAGTGGCAAGGTTTGAAAGTGCAGATTACAAAGGTCTCTTCAGAGTAGAGCAGAGAAGTGCTGTAGAGCTCAAATGTTCTCCAGCTGTGTGGCTCAGCTCTGTTAGAGGGATAAGATGAGCCCCTCTCAATGAGAGATAAGTACAAAGAGGTCAAACAGTCAGTTCAATGAGTTTTGTCATACTTCTGTATCCTCAGACAGTTCCATAGGAAGGTCCTCACCCCTCTTAATGCAAATACATGACTGTACTTGAGAAGAGTGTTCTTTTTTTTCCTCCTCTCCCCACTTTTAATGGATAACTTTTTGGAGTTGTGCAGTCATCTCCTTCTGCAGAGGGTGCATTACGAGATATTTATTCATATTCATAAAATGCCAATTTAACGCTTGCGAGTGGCCATAGGAGATGAGCGGGAACTGGCAAAATCCAATAAGAGCTTCTATGGAGGCAGGTGCAAAGCGGACTAATTAATAGCAATCTATACTCTGGCCAGGGCATGCAGTGGGCCGACTGAGACACTCTTAGGTCAGGCAATGAAAAGATAGCAGCTCCGAATTCATTTTCTCACCGTGGCTCTCCCAAAGGAAGGCTCCCAAGTACACTCACACTTCCTTTAATGCCTTCACTGGGGTGTAATTTATTTTTGCGTTTGCCAGCACATTTGGAAAGTTCATTACTTCGCTCATGGCTCGTTAATTAGCCTTGTAAAGCCGCCATTAGATCTCCTCGGGCCAGGACCAAGATGAGACTTTTGTCCCAAAACATTAACACACTGCAGGAGGCCTGTAAAACCGCACTATGCCCATTTACGTTGTAACGGTGACACCTCAGTGAAAATGATAAAGATGGAGTGGGAATCGAGGCAAAGTCACGTGTGCTCTGGATGGGCTGTTGTTTCACCTTTTCTGCCATAGACAGGGGTCAGGCTCATTTCTCTCCAACACCTGTTCAGGGCTGACTTTATAGCGACGCAGCTCCTCCGCTGATGCCCACCATCCAGCTAGGTGTCTGTCCTCCTGTCACTCTTTGCTGAATCCCAGCCGACAGCATAAGTGGCTGTGTCTGTGGTGATCTTCCCAGGGTTCTCGCTCCCTTCCAACCAAGGAGTTCCAAGGGAAGAGGAACAGTAATGAGCAGTGGTACCGGGCTCAGCTGGTGGGTTTGAGAATCCCTGCTGTGCGAGGCGTGACTACAGGAACATGGACTGACACCACAGCTACAACACCAGCAGTAGAGACCAGGCAGCATGGCCTTATTGATTATGCAGGTGCTCATTTGTGTGGCCAAGCGGGTAGCAGGCACGTGTCTCATTTGAACTTTACAGGAATGGAACAGGATCCGATTTCCCTGCTGCAAAAAGGAAGCCCTGGTGCTTTATTTTTAGAACAGCTGCGTCTAATGGGGCCTGGCAGGTACAGGAGGCGTCACATCTGTCGAGGCCCAGGTGATGCTCTCACCCTCCGCTCCTCCACGCTTCTCGCCCGCTCCCTACCAGTCAAATGACTCACACTGAAGATCAACAGTGTCATTTCCAATAAACTCTTCTTCCTCTTCCTGCCACTTTCCATCAGTTCTGGCGATAGGTTCTTGCTAGTAGCCATTTCATTCCACAACACAGCGGAATAGGAGATGCATAATGTAAAAGATGTAAAAAAAGATGAATGCTCTGTCTAATGCCAGGGCACTGGGAAGATTAATTAGAAAAATCTAGCTTTCTGACTGGCCGGAATTTAGAGGTATGGACCCCATACATCTGTGCCAGACTGCCCCCGTCTGGGGCCAAGGAGGAAACTATGATATACAGTAGCAGTGAAGTTATGGGTGTAGGTAGAGCTGCCCTTCAATCTTAATGAGGAGCAACACTGCAAACTTAGTATTGGTTGGGAAATTGGGAAAAGGCAGCACTCAGCATCAGTCCAGATGTTAAATCGCACAAGATTCCGCAAACATATAGATTGTACAGCGGAGATTGCCTTCTCACTTAACTTTCCTTGACCACTTACCCATGACCTTTCCCTACTGATACTTTTACAGAAAGCTGTCAGCTTGGTAGTGAGAATGTAGCCCAGACTTTTATTGTCAGTCATACTTAGAATTGAGTTGAAGTTATCTCATTTAACACAGTCTCTCGTCATACGTAAGTGGCCAGTAGGAGCACAGATATCAAAATTGTTGTGTCTCAGATCTGGCCCACACTTGACACGTTCATCCGGCCCACAAGCCACATGGAATGATGGCACTCAGACGGCCTACACAAGTCATTCCTTTAAGCTTGTTTTCTATTGTTACACACACAAATAGTTAAAAGACAAAAACAGTCCTCATATAATAAAAAAAATATATAGCTTTGTCATTACAAAGCATAAGAACTACATCTTGAAGCTTTCACTGATAAAATGCCTTTACAGTAGAAACACTGTGTTCATCACCTGGTTGTAAAATAAATCAGTTATGGCCATGGTTAATTTGGTTGTGTTGTGCAGAAAACCAAATCCAATTTACCCTTTAACTTGGACACGACTCATATTGAATTGTGTGGTGTGTGCACAAAATAGTGGGAAGACAAATCCTTTTCTCTGAATTGCACTATGTGAAACTAGCTTAACTGTAGTTATTTATTTGTTGAAAGTGTTGGGAGTTGAAAAATGACTAATCTGCAGACCTTTGGCTGATAATTATCCTCAGACAACTTCACACTGAAGAGCATCATCTGTTATTTCGGGGCAGCCAACATTGGCCGATGAGCAGAATCATGTTTATTCTTTATTTCTACTTGACTCATTTTGCGAAGGAACTTGTCCTTGACTCAAAGTTTCCCTTTAGCACTCACACTGCAGAGATGTGACATTTTGTCTCCATGCAACATATTTTAGTCGGTTTGGTCGGTTCATTACAGTCAGCAGAAAGTGGAGTGGATGAGAAAGTAGAGACTCACACTGGCTAAGAGACGCCGTCTGGCTTTGTTACTTTTCTTGAGTTTATCATTGGATAGAAAGTGCTGCAGAGTTTACTCTCGCTTATTATAACTCCTGCTCCTTTAGTAATGAGAAAATGTACTACCATGTTCTGGTTCCATGTTCTCTTTCAACTCAGTGACTTAAGCAACCAGATGATCTAACGGTCTGTCTACCTGTGCAAAATATTCCCGCTCTCTTTCTACCTTTCCCTGAAACCCACTGCGCTCCGAACATCATCTCTATCAAACGTCCCTGTGGCAGACTTGAATAGCTCACTAGAAACAGGAATACATCTCCCTCATACTAGGGCGGGGTGGCACACCACACAACAGTAAAGATCAACAACAATAACAGCAGCAGCGGCAGCTAAGGCTCAACACAGCAGACTGCTGATAAAAGTTCAGCTCAGCAGAACGGTGCCATCAGCTGTAGCATTTGTCTGTTCTCTCTTCCACACTCCTTCCTTCCTCCCCCCCTCTCTTCTCTCCCCCTTCCTCTCTTCCCATCTAGAAGACAGGAAGCTGTTTGTGGGAATGCTCGGCAAGCAGCAGAGCGAGGACGACGTCCGGCGGCTCTTCGAGACCTTCGGCCAGATCGAGGAGTGCACCGTCCTGCGAGGGCCTGATGGGGCCAGTAAGGGTCAGAGCCCACACACCTCCCACTCTTTTCTTCCCCCCGCCTGTCCCTCTTGATCCCTCTGCCTGTCTGTACGTGTGCTGTCTCTCTCTCTGTCGCTCTCTGTCTCTCTTTCTGCTCTTCACATTTTTAGAACCATGCCTCACACGCTGCGCCCTCATTGACATCGTCTACGATCCACTCTGCTCTTCTGAATAACTCATCCTCCCCTTCAGCTATTCTGTTTTTTCACCACCTCTTATGCGTCTCGCTCGCATTTCTTTCATACCTCATTGTCACTGTGCTCCGACACCTCCTTCCTCTCACTTTCCCTTTTCTCGCTACTTTCTGCATTTTTTTTTTTTTTTTGTTCTCACACTACCTCTCAGTTCTGTCTCCCTTTTTTCCGAACTTCTACTTGTGTCGCCTCTTCATCACGGCAGCTCCTCGCAACCTGGGCTTGTACTCAACAAATCCATCACACAACACTTCTTCTTTCTGCTCACCCCTTCAACCCCCCTCCCCTTCCCCCTCCTCCCTCTCCTCCTCCACCTCCACCTCCTCCTCCTCCTGTTATCTGAAAAGCAGAGGGGTGTAATCATGTTTGTTTCCCACATTCCCGTCATCCCTCCCCAGAGACGCCATTGGACGATAATGTCCTACTGTAAATAAAGCAGCCGGGCTCTGGGTTTTGCTGCTGTCACTCACTGTGCGGCAGATTTGCCCGCATTCAGGAACCGCTTAGGCATTCATGTCTGTGGCTTATGTGCTATTTAGTTAGTAGAGCGTGGTCAAATTAAAGATGGCTGTGAAATGTGTGAAGCAGGTGGGATTGTTCTGAGGCTCCCCCATCATCCTTTGATGGGGCTCACAGCCATATTTGGAGCGATAACGCCGATGATATTGCTCGGAACCTCAACCTTCCTTTCTCTCCGTTGACTGTGATTTATTCTCCTATATGAAGCGTCTGAATGTGTGAAAAGGGATGTGTGGGAAGGCAAGGGAGAGGGACGGATAATGTGCGAGCCTTCCGAGTATATCAAAGAGAAAAGCTGGCTATACTGAACCACACACCTATCTGTGTCAACATCTGTTCCTCTCACTGTTAATCCCGGGTCTATTGCTCTGCGTCGCCCCACCGGCCCACTACCTTTCTTTCTCCCTGGCCTGTTTCCTTTTTTCACTGTCTCCTGCTCCGGCTCCCTCTCTTCCTGTCTGCTCAGATGCCTCAAGCTGATTGACAGCACATAAAATGAAATAAGGCCGGTGCTGTTGTGTCAAACAGAAGCTAGTTTTCTCCCTCATTCGCACTTTCATTCCTTTTCACCCTCCTGCACCCCGCACCTCATCTCTTTCCCTTTCTCCTCTCGTCACATGCCATACGTTTTCCTGTGTTGGTATTTGTCTCTATCATAACTGGCTTGATCATTACCTCTCCGCCAACTTCTCACTGATATGGAATAGAACAACTGTAGAGCAATGTTAACTATGAATGCCAGCACCAGACAAAGGTCTCACATATAGGTATCTGGTCCTATCACTCGCTGTGCAACAGTCCCACGCAATCATTACGGGATGTTACGGCAAATTATTTTGCCAGCCGCCTCGCTTGGGATGAGGTTCGCGTAATTTGAATGAGACAGACCTTGAAATTGACAGTGCTATCTGTTCCATGATGGAGGCTTTGTCCCCTGTTGATGTAAATTTATGCTACTCAGAGGCTTTTCAGCACCCCTCTTCACCCAATAAAAAGGCCGAGAAGTTTAACATCCATCTCTCTATGGCACTGCTCCTCAAAGTACTTTCAAAGTGCAACACTTGCTGCCAGAGTTGAATAGAGCCCCGAATTGTCAGGAAAAATAGAGAGATGGCTTTTAGGTCTATAATTAAGTTGTGTTATAAATGTCACCCATCCAGCGGGATGGAATTCATGCATACATATTATTACCCCGGGAATTCAAAAGGCAGCGCAGATCCTCTCGCTTGAAAGCAATACAATCTCTCTTTTTCCTTTTCCCCCCCAACTCATTCTGAGCCATCAAATTCAAAAACTCAAATGTGCACTATAATTTATGAGGCTGCAGCACTTCCAATTCTTTGGAGATGTTGTGCTCCATGTCCCTTAACTTTTTTTTTTTTTTTTTTTTTTTTTTTGGGTCAGGAAAAGCATGAGAACATTGTTTTTTTCTTTTTTTTTTTTTTTTGGGAGGTGGGGGGTGATTGGAGGACACTGTATGTTTGACATGACTTTGCCACTGATAGTGTATGCCAAACCCTGTAGCTTTGAGTGTCTGTCTGGTTGGGTTGAGCTGCTGGGGCCGCCAGGATTCTGGCACGATATCTGATAGCCTCGTTAAGGAACCGACAGCAAGTTATGTTGCCTTACAAAACCAAAATGCCTTTGCAAGACCAAACTGCCCCTTTATTATTTCAGCTACAAAGGTTAAATGTGTTTGCTCCTTCAAAGACAAAGTCGCAGTCAAATGGCACACAGTAGGCCAATACATTTGAGCTGGACAAATGAAAACCTTTCCCCGCTTCTTCCCGGAGGGGTGTTCAAGTGATGTAAAAGGGTGCTAGAGTGATGTGACAGAATCAAAGTCTTCTTTGACTTATCTGTTTGCCTCTGTAGATCTATACAGCTTTGAGCACATTTGACAGTACAGAAAACACATGGCCTTTACTACTCTCATTTCTGCACGAGTAGTTTCAGCTGCTCACCCTTTTATTGTGTGGCTGGAATGTGAATGAAAAGCCTAAGGTAAAGGTGGAAAGTGTACTCCATCGATTGTGCACATACTGCGTGACCCTCCATTTAATGGTTTTTGGTTTTGTCAGGGTATTGTTAATAATTTGTTTGTCTGGGAAGCAGAGCTGACTCCTGAGATGTAGATGTGATTGGGTCAACGCCAGACACTGAACGTCTCCCGAGCCTATCAATCAGTGATTGTTTTTTCAATGAATCACTGTGAGTCCTTTGAGAATATTGAGTGAAATGTACATAAACACATGTGACTGTGTTTGAATAGGTGTCAGTGGTTCTCAAGAAAGCAGGGATTTGAACTCAGGAAAATCCTGCCTGGTTCTAAGACACTGGTGCTACTCGATTAATGAAAAGGGGCAGAATTAATCCATGAGTTTGTTAATTAGGTATCTCTTGACTTAACACATGAGCTACCTGAAGGCAAGGATAAGAATAGGACATAACAGAATACCTTGTGCAGTCTATGACGACCATAAAGCTTAGAGAAATAGCTCCTGTTTAATTTAATGGCTTTTGGAAAATTACCACATTTCAGTTCCACTGTATTTCAGTCCACTAGCTTTCTCTTTATGTTTTAGTGGTTTAGTGTCTGTCCTTACCTACACACTGGTGCACTATTTAACCATGTGATTAGGATATGTAACCTTCCAAAAAAACATATTGCTCATTATTATTATCTACTTAAATCATTTTTAACATCATTTGAAATGTTAATGCAATGAGGCTCCAGAACACTGCTGCCAACAGCCGTTCCCTTGTCTTCCGGCCAACTTTTTATGTTGACTTTTCCTTTTGTGCATTAACTACACAACAGATTTAAGATGATTTGAATGCCCCTTGAGCAAAGCTTCCCCCCTCCCATCTGAAATTATATGCGAGCAAAGATTCGGTTAGATAGGCAGATTATAATACTATGCCTTTGTCATCATAATCTCTTTTATGAGTGACTGCACACAAATCACAATGTGTAAATATTAAACAGATTAATAATCACAAACAAGTCAGGATAGTAAATGCCTTGGCTCTATGCTCCAAAGTGGAGGGGGTGGAATTAGAAATGGGCGAGGGACAGGATGTTCCACGCAGCTAATGCCTTCACTACAATTAGACTGATTTATTCAGAGTTATGCGCTGAACACACAAATGGCAGAATATATTTACAAACCAGATAACATGAAAACAATGGTAATGAATGGTGTTTTCCCCCCATATTCAAGGCCATTTCCCTGACGCTGTGCCCCTCCCTTCTGTTTCTCTTGTTTTCTGTGTATACAGGCTGCGCCTTTGTCAAGTTCTCCAGCCACGCAGAAGCGCAGGCCGCCATCAACAGCTTACACGGTGGACAGACTATGCCTGTAAGTAACACAGAATTAACTTTGGTGTCCACTTTATTTCAATGCAGTGGCAAACTATTCTTTTTCCTCTCAATGGGGTTTTAGAGAAAGTTTTGCAAGGGATGCGATGCCACTTGGGTGTTTATTCATGCCACTTGCGTTGCCTGTGGTCCACTTTTTTTCTCGAATGTTTGAGGTAGACTTGGATAAAGTTTACAACAAAGGTTGGCAGAGTTTTGGATTCAGCTTTTCTGCCCTGCCAACAGGGCAAACACTGACCAAGTCTTCTTTTA
Source organism: Acanthopagrus latus (assembly GCF_904848185.1). Taxonomy (NCBI): domain Eukaryota; kingdom Metazoa; phylum Chordata; class Actinopteri; order Spariformes; family Sparidae; genus Acanthopagrus; species Acanthopagrus latus. The sequence continues at coordinate 30,064,945 of NC_051042.1, forward strand.
AAGTTTTCTATTTCACAGGCACATGCCCACTGGAGGGTGTATGCTTCCTTTTAAAATTCAGTGCTGAATGTGTTTGTCTCTGGAAAAAATCTCATACATTTAAGACAGTAACACACACACATACACACACACTCTTACACAAAATACTAGGATATCTTCCTGTCTATACACCTATCTTGTTTTCTTATCTCCATTTATGTCCATAGCATGTCAATACAATTATATATATATATATATATATATATATATATATATATATATATATATATATATATATATATATATATATATATATATATATATATATATATATATATATATATATATATATATATACACACAGTCACCTCAGCAACTCCTTTCAAACCACATCAAAGGTCCACAGTCTCACGTACATTCTCACTGTGTGTTCTTGCACACAAAAGATTCCCACAGTCAGCATCCACTACCTTACAGTGCACAGCTGCATACTTTGTATCTGTCTTTTCACTCAATATCCATTTCGCTCTCCCGCTAGCGAGACTTCCTTTACGGCAGACAGACAGAGAATGTTTGCGTTCAGTCTTATAAAGAAATGATGACTGTACACTGCACTAGAATCCTTGAATGTGTCTTTGAGAGATACGTTGGCTGCATATGTAAATATGATTCTGTTGGTGTGGTAAGGTTGAAACTGAAGCTGTGGAATACTGAACATTTGTATAACTGAGCAACACATCAAAACAAACTCACAGAGAGCCTTAAGATAATGAGATGTGTATATCTGTGCATTTCAACAATCGCATCACTTACATGTCCTGAAGAAACACGGCATCCCGTTGGATAACTTTTTCTGGCCAACTGCAGACTGAAGGGTCAATATTCACAGCCCTTTCAGTCCTGGATTGGTCCACCAACTTCTGAAAATAAATATTTAAAAACTATGAGAAGGAGAAACAAAAGTAAAATAACAACCGAAAGAATAAAAGTTGAACAATTGATTTAATTGCAACCACATAACATTAGCTTGGAGGAGTCCTGTAATGATTTGATGTGTGTATGTGTTAGGCAGGTCGTTCATAATCCAGCCAGAAGAATTATGGGATGCAGCTTCAAGAATAATGGGTAAAAATCTCTCTGATACAAATGATACAGTTGAGTGTAAGACAGGATACTTTTGTGCAAATAACAGACAAGAGCAAGACAGAATTTTTGAGCCTCGTTGTAAACCAGAGCAATCTGAAGCATGGATGACTATTTTCTGATTGCTTGTAGATTGAAAAGTTTCTCATTGCATGGGGAAATAGTCCTCTGTGAAAAGTTAATAGTTTGAACAGCACTCTTCACCTGTTCCTGAAAACTGAAATTAGTGTGAAATTAGTGGCTTTACATTGGGAGACAGTGTGTCATCTTCATGGTGGAGCAATTTAATTGTGGTAGTCGGCACACAAAGATTATTCCAGAATTGGTGTAATTAACTTTTGACACTTTATATGCTGTTCAGTAACTGTGTGAGAAATGACTCGACAGGTTGTATTATCTACATATAATATGTGTGTCATCAGCATAACAGTGAATCTTATTTGTCTAGATATGTCCAAGTAGAAACATGGAAGAATACTGCACGTGTCAAAAAATTAAACTGGACTGAAAACCCAGAATCTCAACTCTACTGAGGCTGAGGATGACAGGAAGATATTGCTGTAAATATGTTCTAAAGGAAGAGTAGAAGTGGGTAAAAACCTTTTTCTGAGACCAACTGCATGTTTAAAAAATAAACAAAGCCAGTGGTCCCCTTTGCTATAGATAATAGATAAGATTCTTACATTGTGGGGACAAGGAACAGGCTTCATACACATGACATACTCCTTCCAGAATCACAGAGAGAAAATGACTGAAAAACAACTAATTGCAGCCGAATTATTAGCAGTGACAGTTTGGCCCCTGTCAGGGGGCTACTTTTTGTTAAAGAATATTAAACATTTAAAACGCTTGAAAACACTTATCAAGGGAGGCCTCATTACAGTGACTAGAAGGGAGGTTAACAAGTAAGTCAATAATATTGAAAAGCACCCTAGAGTTAGGATGGATCTTCAAAATGAGGTCAGATTAATAAGCCACATTTGCTTCCTTAACTGCATGCCGATATTTCAGCATTAAGTCCTTCGTGATATTGTGAGACACTTGCAGTTTATCAGCCTCCCATTAACTTTTAGCTTTTCTACATTTATTCTTCATAGCCTGGGCATCACCTACCCGAGGCATGGATATTTATCTTGATATGTTGTGGAATAGTGTTAAGCTGTAATACCACTGCTGCGCGCTGCAGTTGTAATTCAGACTGCATAGGAATCACTTCGCTCTTTTTGCAGACACGGGACGCCGCTGACGATACTGACCATTACACAGAACCACAGGACGAGGGTTCACATGCAATGCCAGAAAATGACTTTCGGCAACCGACTGTATTGCACTACACAATAATGTACATTTAAATGTGCGTCTTTTGAGCGGATGGAATATAGTTTGCAGTAAGATAGAACTGCAGAGAGTACTGTAGGTAAATGTGTTGGTCTAGCTTGAAATACAGTGCTTATGAGATGCATTAGTTGGTGCTGATTTGTTTGGTTGAAGAATGAGGCCATCAAACCTGTAACTCTTGTCAAGCTGCAGTTAATTACGTACTGAATATGCTTCTTTCAGTCTCGAACAAGGCCACCAGAAAGGCTTAAGTAAAAGAAATGATGAATTACGAAGCGCCTCCCTGCCAGTGCTGTGTGAGTGTGTTGAGTACTGCACAGCTGGACACACACATGAGCACACGCTCTCTCTGGCAGACATCCGCACCTTCACACACTTCACTGATGTTCCGCAATAAATATTTACGGACGCTTCCTGGCAGCCAGATAGTGTCCTGGAAGCCAGATGTAATTTACACATCTTTTTGATGCCGCCTCATATTGCATTACATTGAAGTAGTGAGGGAGGGAAATAAGTGGTGGAGTCAGTTTAACTTTGTGTGTGGTTGTTGTTGTGCTCAGTGGAGACCAAACTTTTTGGCTTGTAGACCGCGAGGGTCAAAAACAAGTGGGCCGGGAGCCAAAGAATAATCATGCTGCACACTGATCATGCAGAATCATGGCAGGCCTCTTACTGAAATTTGATTATAATCAAGATATTTACCTTCTACTCAAAAGATCTTGTTGACTCAATCAACAGAATATGTTTACATCCAGGAGATTTACATAATTGGACTCCTCTGGGGCTGTTTTTTTTTTTTTGCTTCCTTGTTCAAATCAACATTTGGCTCATGCGGACCACTTTTGCACACTTTGTGTATGTTTGTCATGCTGAAGCCCTGGCACAGTTGCATTTAGTTGAGCCACTGAGCCACCTGAGGTCTGCTACGGATGAACTGTCCAACGCAACATATGGAGCCTCAAACAGACCTTGGGCATATTGAAAGCCATCCAAAAAGTTCATTAATAATCTATATTATCCATATCTCTCTCCCTCTATCCGTGCACCTGTTATCCTCCTCTCCCCAAATCCAACTTCCTCTCAGATTAATAGGCAAGGTGGCCATTAGTACCCAACTAAGGCTTTGGTACCAATGGGGGATGCAGTTAATTTGGATAATATCACTGCCACATGTCGTCAACAACAGACTAACAGGAGGCAGGATTCAAGAGTGGGCTGCTCTGCTCACTGCCTGCTGCCAGCTGTGAGGTCTGGATGAACCTTGAACAAAGAGTTGTCTCTCACTCCCTCTCCGTCTCTCTCTCCCTCTTAATGTTCTCTCTACAGCATCTGTGTTACCTGGCACACACGCTCATGCCATAAATAATACGTGCACCAAAATATGCTGGCCCAAAATGAAAGGCTTTAATGAAGCTTAAGGGCAAGGGATGCCACCGAAGGGCATGCGCTGATAGATCGGGTCATAGCTTTAATTGATGTTTATTACAGATCGCAGGTTGTTCCAAAATTAACTTAAAAGGCGATTGGGCACAGAACAGGCACTCTCACTGGTTCAGTTGTTGAATTACAGTAAGGCTACAGAGGCACAGGTGGCAAAACTTCAAATGGCAGGACCGGGGGCAGGCAGACAACACCCGGCAAATTGCAGACATTGTCATGTTCGGTGTCACAGCATGGCTGACAGGGTCTGTGGAGCTCGCCGGTGTTGGCAGGGACAAGAGCGTGCATGTGTGTGATACTATAGTTCTGGATTAATGAGCGATAAGACCAAGCCAGAGAGCATTGTCATAGTAATGCACAAATTCATCAGACGCCGCGTGAATCTTCTGTAGAATCTCTGCAGGCTTGCAGCTGACATACTTCATGGAGTGTTTTTGTGCTCCTTAGAAAGCGAAAATGTCAAAAAATTCAGTAAATGCACCAAGTGCAAATGCCGTTGTGAATGACAGTATTTCGTCCTCTGTGTCTTTTGGCTTGATGCAGTGTGCTCGGCAGCTGCAGCAGTATGTGGTGGACAGCAGGGCTGGACCAAGACAGCATCATCCAGTGCTAATGAGAGACAGTCCTCCCATGAGGCTAGCAGAGATGTAGCAAGGTTCAGAAAGTTGAATACGAAGCCCACAGGGGGTTCATCCAATTACCAAACAAACTTGTTATGGTGTATTCAATTAATTTCTTACAGATTTTTTTTTTTGATTAGCACCTTTAGAGTCTGTAAGTCTGCAGAAACCTGAAACAACTATGAAAGTTTCATTTGTCATTTAAAAGTAGCAGTTACATATTTGCTGAATGGGGGAGAAAGAAGGTTCTCATCCCGTTTGTTGTTAATCAATAATATGCTTTTTCGAAATGACAGTTTTCCCTTCAATGAGCGTGCTGTTAAATTATACTGCTATAAGCCTCTGTCGAGGATAGAAGATGAGTGTCTGTTTACCTGTTGGTACGCACTTAACGCCAGTGTCTTTGTATCACAGTAATGCAGAGATAAAAGCATAATGCCATTTCACTGGTGTAGTTGAGTTCTAATCCCTCAATTACCGATGTGTATTTTCCCATCTACACATTTTCGCGGCCTATACAAAATCCAATATGGGAGATTTTCACAAGTCAAGTGTGTTGTTCAAGGAATTAGATTAGTTTCTGAACCCGTGACAAATTCCTTAGTTGTACCTGTCAAAAGTGAAGGCTCCCTGTTGGCCCTTATCAAATTCAGCAAATTCATTTTCTCTCCAGGTATGGGAGTCATGCCGGTGGAGGTTATTATTCTGTTTGTTTGTCAGCTTGTGATTTTCTGCTACCAGTGAGGAGTGACTGTTTTGCATCCAGCGCCTGTTGTCTGCTGCCACCTGTTCCTTCATTACCTGGCCACATATTACTCTTTCTATATGTGGATAGAAACTCTTGATCTGTGAGGGGGATCACACTCAAATCTTTCCTCGCTTACGCCTTGGATCTAGTCAGAATAGATGAGATGCTTGAGATGTGAGGATATGAAATTCTCCTGTTCAGGGGTGAGGATAAGAGAAGATTCGGGGTTTTTTTTATTTATTTTAGAGGGGATATTTTGGCTTTCATGTTATGAAAGTCAGAAATTCTCAGCTTTGACATGAGTGGCAGTGCTGACAACACCTGCAGAGGCTGTTGTAGTGCTTTAGTGCTGCTGCCAAGTCTGTTCAGTGTAGACATGGCAGACTGGGTCTCCTCCCGTGTTGTCGTCTACAGCAGAGCACTCTGCTGGGAGAAGCCAGACCAGGCCAGGCTCTTGAGTCATGGTGCAGTGAGTCTAGGCAGCCTCAGGCTTTCATGGTCCCAATGCTCACAATGCGTGTTCTTCTTGAGGTTTTAAATGAATGTAAGAATACACAGATACACAAAGCAGAAAATGAATGTGATCTAAATGCCAGGCCCCCATGCTGCAGGCAGGCTTGTGAAACAACGCTGGAGGAAGATGTTTGCTCAGCTCCAGTCTCATTAAATCCAACAGCCCAGTCCTGTCGACTGGCCCACAAAGTTGAGAAAGAACTGGAAAAGGTCTGGAGGTGGGATGAAATTAAATTAGAAAGGGAAGAACTGCGCCGTTAACGCCGCCACGTCGGAGTATTGATTTAACTAATTGAAATGGCATCGAGGGAGAAACACCAGATGGGTCTCCTCTGGCCTGAGGTGGGGTGCTGGCTGGCTCTGATAGGATCCCATCTGAGACATACTGTCCCTGGGGTCCAGGCTGATGCCTTCCTTCATTCCCCAGCCTCTTTCTCACACTTATCTACAGCCAACACACTCTCCCAGTTGTGTTAATAGAAGGTTTGTTCGACACTTTTCACATGGGTTAGTCCGAAAGCTTACTTGCAAAAACTCTGAACAGGAGCTTATTTCTTTTCCTTTTTTTGTTTTTGTTTTGCATATTTCGAAGGAAAAAGGGGGAAATAAAGGACAAAAACAACAGCTGAGGGAAGAATAAGGCTTTAGAAAATGGTGACTGATGTTAATGTAATGTAGAAAAAAATCAACAAAACAGGTCAGGTTTTGGCAGGATATTAAATATTATGTAATGTTTGTTGCAGCAGCCATGACTAACAAATGCACCAGGCACGAGACTACTCTGGCAAACTGCCCTCTCAATGGCACTATCCCTTAGCTGTTCCTGTTTAAAATTTCATGAAGCACTTACAAAAATAGGACACACATTTTGTATGAATTACTACAAAATAGCATGAAGTAAGACTGCACGACAGCAAGGCTGGGACTGTGTTTGTTCAGTGGCTGAATTTTACACTCTCTCACTGTGCAGTTGCAATATTCAGCTTCACGGGGCATACTTTTGTTTGTTTGTTTCTATGATTTTCTGTTTGGATAGCTCTGCTTTAGTAATGTGCCACCTGTAGGCAGCACTCGAGCTTAAACTTGGACCTGTAGAGCAGCTTGGTCTGGCTTTGTTGACTTCAATTTCTCTTACAGAGAGTAACATAAAATCGTGCACAAATAAACAGGTGTATGTACTTTCACTCACACCCGTCAGCCTCGAGTTTTTCTGTGTTCGCTGTAGTTCTCCCACATCTTTAGATTCCTACAACCAAAGAAAATGTGGAAATCTAAATCAAAGCCTGAATTTGTACCGACCCTGTCAGGATGAGACATTTTGTGAAAGATGAATCCAAGTTGTGATTATGGAGTCCTTTTCTCCCCATGTCTTTGCTTTTATGATCGTACTAATCATATCCTGACTGCCCCCTGGCTGCCTGTGTCCTTCTGTCCTGGTGGTGCTCCGTGCTCTTTCCCAGCATGCATTGCCTGTAATTAAATAGGAGCCTGGTCCTCTTGACAGTGTCTGCGGCTGCTTTCTCTGCCTGGCAGCCTCCTGAGCCCCTCTCTCTCTGTATCTATCTCTCCGTCTCTCACTCACACACTCTCTCTCTCTCTCCTTGCTTGGATGTCAAATGAGGAACTGACTCTGGACTCTGTCTCTCAAATGATTTAATTGGATGCAAACTCAGGAGCGCAGACATCAATACGGAACTATATCTGCCATAAGGCAAAGCCATTAGTCAATACTTCGCCCTCCACATGCCGAAGGCTTTTGTCAGACCTAATTACCCAGTGCTGTATTCAGTGGAGCTTCACCAGTGGGGGACTGGGACTCCTGTGGGATCTGGTTAGGATCACAGTTCACTCCCAGTGTATACAGTGGAGTTGGAAAGTTCACAAAAGCAAATATCACTCACTATTCTCTTCCATTTAACGCTGACAGCTAAATGACTGCAGTCATAAGAGGTGAACATTCACTTATAGAGATATTAAGTCTTGAAGGCTGTAATGTTGTGTATACTGGACATCAGATGACAGCAATACTGACCACTGATTCTCCTGCTCTGGTAGTGTACTCAAACTTGGTATTCTTTTTTTATCAAAAGGAGGTCGATACACTGGTGCAGATCAGCTCTACATCTTTTTATTATGGATCCAACACGTTGTTGTAGGTCATTTCCCGAGGGAAACACACACATTGTGAGGAAGCTATTTTCAGCCGCACAATAAAAGATGCTAATGTAATGCACGCATCCAGTAACCTTGTTTCTAAATGGCTTATATGTAGGTTATGGTCAGATTGATAGTGTTCGATATGTTAATATAGCTGCACACTTCCTGTTAAAGCATCACATATATAAGCCACTCAGTGGAATTAGTATTGAGGAGATCACTACTTTGACTTTTGTCTTAGCTCTAGGAAATTGGGAGCTTTCCACACTGTTGTATTTACAGAATATGTTACAGTATATATCTCTTAGTTCAGTCCAGTTTAGCTGGCCGTCCATCTGAAGTGGCAGGTGCAATCTGCAAAATGCTGTTGAATGCTGAACTGTATCATTAAGAAAAGTTGGTATTATTAGTTGTCCTACTTTGTTGAAACTGTGTGCCTGAAATTATTTTTCCACTCGCTGGGTTATTCTTTGTTATTTTAATGTTTATTTGCTTTAGCTAATCTCCAGACAGACATTAAAAACTGCGATAACACACTGCAAAGTGTCCATATGAATAATAAGAGAAGAAACTGAAAGAAAATGGCTCTGTCCTCAAAACTTTGCATAAATGTGGAAGTTTAGTTATGTTTTACTAACCTTGTAAATGCACATGTCTCCGCAGGGTGCCTCGTCCAGTCTGGTGGTCAAGTTTGCAGACACCGATAAAGAGAGGACCCTGCGCAGGATGCACCAGATGGCGGGCCAGCTCGGCATCTTCAGTCCTATGACCATCCAGTTTGGGGCCTATGGCGCCTACTCTCATGCTGTAAGTCTCAGCCCGGCGGGGGAGGAGACGGTGAGCTTTAAAAAAGAAACGAAAAAACTGTTGTGATTTGAGGTTTGAACTCACTATCTCTCCCACTAGGCATGCGACACTCCCGGCAAACGACTCCTTAAGTGATTCACGCTTTTAAATTGCTGTTAGAGTCCGAATTTGCAGAGGCTTTAGAGGAAATGCTGCACTGCTTCTTTTTTGCATTGTGTCTTTTTATCCCTTCATTTGTCCAGGGAAGCTGCTTATCATGTATGCTCAGCGTTACACTGTTTTACTTTCATACAGTTGTAAGCACCCATTTCATTTTTCACTTTCCATTCCCACATTTCCTGACTTCACTAACTGTGAGTTTAAACTGCCAACCTGCGCTCTCCACTTTAACATCTCATCTATTTACATATACCTTTACTCTCAGAAAGAGGAGCAAGTCATTACCAAGAACCCACATTCCCCTCGCCCACTACCCCTTCTCCCCCACCTCCTATTTCAGATTCACACATGAAAGTCACAGCCTGGGTTAGGAGTGTGTGAGATTTTACACTCACACAGTAGCTAACAACTCACCCTGACAGGTGAGAAGCGCCCACTCACGCACAATCTCTCCACCAACTCTGCACGCAGCCCCCTTTCTTTCTCTCACACGTATACATCCATACAGATAAACATAGTCTGTCTCCGGCTTGCGAAAACTCATCTCACCACATAGCCTTTATATTGTGTCAGTGTAATGAGCACAAGGCCAGAGTGGTGTTACAGAATCCGGGAAGCAACGCTGCAGGGCAACACAGACCACTCTGTTCAAGAACAAGGCATGGGCCAAGCAAACAGAGATGTGAGAGTAAACATACTCTGGTCCTGCGGCTATTTCACCCTCCTTTTTCCTTTTCTGTCCTTCCCTCCATCCCCTCCCGCCATTCGCCTCTCTCCCCACTGCTCTTTAATCCAACAGCAGATGATGCAACAGCAAGCAG